>NC_056413.1:2986785-3605357 GCF_905147365.1 Aricia agestis
TTTAGTCTAGATTCAGTCTAGTCGAGTAAAACAAAGACTGATTGATTGGTCTAATTATTGTTATTTGTGAAATAATAAATAAATTATTACTCTTTACAATAGTAGTCAATAAAGTAGTTGTAGACTGCGTGAGCGGGAACCTAAGAGATTTCTGCTGGAACTTATTCAGGGTGGTTAGGGACAAAACAGACTAAAAGTCCTTAAGTCTAGGAGGTGAGCAGGAGTGAGGGGAGGGTGACAATAGTCAAAATTATTGGTTTTTGGCTAATAACTAAAATACGATACGTTGTAGCAAAAATGTTCTACAATTAAAAAAACTTATTAAATTTTCTCTATAATTTTGATTCTATACACTTTTTTCCGAATTCTGATCCGTTTTCGAACTACACGCTCAGGATAAGTGAAAATAAAAAGTGTTTTATTTTTAAATATTCCTTTCTAATTCTGATTGAATAGTAGCTTTACCGCTTTTATGCTTCGTTCAGTAAGTGAGAGGGCTGTGAACACATTACACCCCTTGACGCGGCAACGCACCAGTAGCACCCCTAGTTTGCAGACGACGCAAGGCATTACGGTAACCAGTTTCCATCAGATGGAACATACACTAATTGTTAGCCTGCTTTGTTAAATGTATAAAAAACATACGGGAATGAGCTGACCCCTCAAGAGTGGGGGTGGAAAAATGTAGGTAATTTCTTGACGCCAAGGACAATAGGCGACTTACCAGCGCCTGAGGCTTCACTAAATCAATAATAATATATTTTGTCACTGCACCAGGGATTGTAGCAGTGGCTAATGTAGATGCCAGAGAGCGATTGTGAAACTTCCAGGGCGCGTAGTTAAAAAAAAGGATGAGAATTTGGAAAAACTATAAAGAATAATAATTATAGAGAATTAAATAAGCTTTTGTTTCGTTAAAGAACTTTATTGCCACAACGCATCGTTTTTAAGGTATTAGCCAAAAACTAAAAATTGAGACTTTTGTCACCCTCCCTTCCCTCCGGCTCACCTCCTAGACGTCAGGACTTTTAGTATGTTTTGCCCCTATGCACCCTAAAGAAGTTCCAGTAGAAATCGTTAGGTTCCCGCTCACGCACTCAATACCCTCCTTTGAGTCATTTCTTAACCAGACTATAAATAATTAATAAATAAATCACAAAATCATAAGCTTTTATTACTATCTCTAAATCAACTTCTATATGAAACAGTCTACGAATAATAAATACTAAGGAAGAGTAACTCCGTCAAAAAAAGTGCACCAAAAGGCTACAAAATGTGACCCGAATACATGCATATTAATGCATGTGTTCGGTACACATTTTTCGTGTATGTATACTCATTACTCAAGTGACATTCTTCTTCTTCTTTCAACCAGGTTGACATGACAATGATTGTCAAACTCATTTTACAATTTGTTTACATAGGTTTGTTTACTTAATTTTTACGTAGCTTTTTACAATATTTTTGTTGTTAAAATGCCTAAATGCCCTGTGAAATGGTGTAGAAGTCATACAGATACGACTTTTAATACAGGAATAATTTTTCATCTGTAAGTGAATTGTTTAAAATTATGCTTAATTTTTTTGTATTTTTGTCGACCCAAAAAAGATGGTTTATTTAATTTGGATTCTAGGGTATTTGCGTAAAATTATGCTGGTCTCTTTGCGTTTGTCTTATTAAATTTACATGTTACTCTAAAAGTGCAATAATCAAAAAATAATATAATTACAAAATTTTTACAAAGTCGCCATGGACAGTGTTATGCAAGATGTAACAATTTTATCATAAACGAAATTTTAAGGTCTGGCTGACATAATACTAAATGTGATGATATGAGTATTCTCATATTCCTTGCTTCAGATTTTTTACAACAAAGCAAAAAAAAACATAATGTAATAAATTACGTTCAATCAACAAAAACAAACATTTCCTTTAATATTGTACATGAACAAAAATAAAAAAAACTGCTAACCGTTATTAAAATATTATATTACCTAATAATTTTTATTTCAATTCTGTAATAATTTAGCACATAGATTTTTGTAATCTGAAAACGTCTTCTCTAGGTGCTCGGAGAGTTTTAGATTGGCCCGAGGTTTGTACAAGGTTTGTTCATAATTATTACATGTACTTATATTATTGTTATCGATGTCTTAAGATTCAGAGAAAAATCTATACTAATATTATAAATGCGAAAGTATCTCTGTCTGTCTGTCTGTCTGTCTGTCTGTCTGTCTGTCTGTCTGTCTCGCTTTCACGCCAAAACTACTGAACCGATTGCAATGAAATTTTGTACACAGTTATTCTAGAGTCTGAGAAAGGACATAGGCTACATTTTGATGTGGGAAAATATCTTATTTCCATGAAAATATCGATGAAAATTACTTCGCATTGCGCGTGGCCAGCGCTCATCCCGGGGGTCCTGGGTTCGAGTCCCGCAGGCGGAACAAAAAGTTTTCAATGTTCCTGGGTCTTGGATGTGTATTAAAATAAAATTTCAAAAATCTTAAATATATTTTATGTATAAATATTATAAAAAATCCAGAAATATATCGACGCGATGCAATGAACATTTTAGTTCTAATACGATTCAACAGATGGCGCTTTTTTTTTACTTCGTTGGAACATAGAACTAATCATACTTATTAGTTAGTATATTATTATATATTATATATTATATAATATTATAAATGCGAAAGTATCTCTTTCTGTCTGTCTGTCTGTCTGTCTGTCTGTCTGTCTGTCTGTCTCGCTTTCACGCCAAAACTACTGAACCGATTGCAATGAAATTTTGTACACAGTTATTCTAGAGTCTGAGAAAGGACATAGGCTACATTTTGATGTGGGAAAATATCTTATTCCCATGAAAATATCGATGAAAATTACTTCGCATTGCGCGTGGCCAGCGCTCATCCCGGGGGTCCTGGGTTCGAGTCCCGCAGGCGGAACAAAAAGTTTTCAATGTTCCTGGGTCTTGGATGTGTATTAAAATAAAATTTCAAAAATCTTAAATATATTTTATGTATAATATTATAAAAAATCCAGAAATATATCGACGCGATGCAATGAACATTTTAGTTCTAATACGATTCAACAGATGGCGCTTTTTTTTTTACTTCGTTGGAACATAGAACTAATCATACTTATTAGTTATTATATTATTATATTTATTATTTATTATTTATTATAATATTATAAATGCGAAAGTATCTCTGTCTGTCTGTCTGTCTCGCTTTCACGCCAAAACTACTGAACCGATTGCAATGAAATTTTGTACACAGTTATTCTAGAGTCTGAGAAAGGACATAGGCTACATTTTGATGTGGGAAAATATCTTATTTCCATGAAAATATCGATGAAAATTACTTCGCATTGCGCGTGGCCAGCGCTCATCTCGGGGGTCCTGGGTTCGAGTCCCGCAGGCGGAACAAAAAGTTTTCAATGTTCCTGGGTCTTGGATGTGTATTAAAATAATATTTCAAAAATCTTAAATATATTTTATGTATAATATTATAAAAAATCCAGAAATATATCGACGCGATGCAATGAACATTTTAGTTCTAATACGATTCAACAGATGGCGCTTTTTTTACTTCGTTGGAACATAGAACTAATCATACTTATTAGTTATTATGTTTTTGTTTATAGTTTTTAATACGTTAGAATATTATATTTAATAATATTATCACTTGCTATAATAATAATCAATCTATCTTATCTTATAGAACTCCTACTGCATTTCTAAGGAGTTCGAGTGTGTTGTGTTGGCCTATATTATTCCATCCAGAAAATATATCAATGCAATCAACATTTTAATTCTAATATATGAAAACAGATGGCGCTTTAATTTTTACTTCATTATTATAACAGAACTAATCATACCTACTTTATTATATATTATTGTTTTTATTCATAACTAGCTGTTGCCCGCGACTTCGTCCGCGTGGACTTTAGTTTATAGCGCGCGGTGTCAACAAAATTTGTGTCAAATTTAAAAACTTTTTAAAACCCTGGTAAGTGGTACCCCTCTTAGGGCCGCGCTACACCGGAATGGCAGCGCTGAAAGTGCTCGCCTCGCCGCTGCCATTCCGGTGTAGCGCGGCCCTTAATTAATCAAAATACCCAAAAACAGCTGTGCAGTATGCACATAATCTGTACTAATATTATGAATGCGAAAGTATCTCTGTCTGTCTGTCTGTCTGTCAGTCTCGCTTTCACGCCAAACGCCAAAACTACCGAACCGATTGTAATGAAATTTTGTATACTGATAGTCTAAAGCCTGAGAAAGGACATAGGCTACTTTTTTACTGGAAAAAAGGGTTGTAAGGGTCGTAAATTTGTTCAAAAAATTCATAATAGATGGCGCCGTGCGTCTTCTACATCGCGCTGACGCTTGCTCAAAAGTCTTTCTATAAGAGGTGGTATCATCTTACATTTAAGTCTCGATTTTTTTCGATTGTTATATCTATTCTACGGTATTAAATAACTCAGTACTTTATCTGTGCAGGCAGTGACGTAACCTTAAGACCAAATTTCACCAACGACTGTTAAAGTTAATGCTCGAATTAGTATCACGTTAGCTGTTTTGTTTTTCATATGAATGAAAGAGAAGACAGGATATTTTAACAAGCTGTTAACACTAACAGACGTTGGTGAAATTGGGGCTAAGCCTATCAATGATAAATAGTTTATGGGTAAAGTTGTGTAATTGGGGGGCTAAATAAGCTTTAAAATTTGGCATAATATATAAAGTTTAACATACAAAAATGAAGTACTTATTGTTTGCACACTGCACAGCTGTATTGATTTAAGGGGTACCAGGGTTTTTTTATAAAAGCTTTTGACACCAATTTTGTTGACATCGCGCGCTATAAACTGAAGTCCACGCGGACGAAGTCGCGGGCAACAGCTAGTATTTAATAATTATGTGCTCGTTTCTTCATGATAGTAGATGTGCTTGGTGTATACTGCATAATACTATCCGCTTTTGACACTTATTGCCAACTATGACAATGACAATAACCGCACAGGCTGTCGTCCGGCGCGCACTATTATGATACGTTACCTGGGATACGACCTTGGCGAAAATCTGAATTGTCATATTTTAGTGCTCGAAAAGGAGCCAAATTCCAAACGGTCAAAGTATGGGAGTTACGTTTCCTTAGTTTTTATTATTCGTAGAAAACAGTCAATATAAGAGGTAAACCTTAAATATTGAAGTTTTGAAATAATTTCGATATTCATTGTAGCTTGTAGACAATTTTGAACAAAATTAATCACTGAGAGTCGAGATTAAGAATAAGATTATAAACCTCCGGCTTCAGCCGAAGGTTTCGGCTTCGGCAAAAATAGACCTTCGGTCGGACACTTCTCACTAGCCTATCTTCCTCTATAGCCATGAATAATATTATGTACCCCAGATTTCGGTTTAAGATTATTAAATATTAAGTTTTAAAATTTTAAAAAAATTAGGTAAAATGTGATTTGTCATTCAAAGAACTGACTAGTAAAAGTTTTTTAAGCAAAAGCAGAATTCTTATTTAGCTATTTTTTGGTGGCCTTTTAAAAAGTTACATTTTTGATGGGACATTAAGAATGTACTTCTTTAAATGAATTGTCCCCATGCATGCATGGTGTGTGGTGATATTCCTACAATTCCATACAGTATTGCTTGCAGAGTCCTTATAGACTCTGTGGAGCACACATGCAGGATGGCTGATGTACTATATAAAAAAATACAGTTGCATTGCATACAAAGATGTTCCATCTTTTCATACAACTGCCTGTTTTATTTTTCTAGCATAAAAATGTATGTTTTTTTTTCAAATCAAATCATTTCATCAAATTTTTATACATAACATTAAGGGCCCGTTTCACCACTTCAGAGTGCCGAATAGGCTATTCACAGCTTTTTTGACAGATTCTCCATACTTCATCTGACAAGATAAATGGTGGATAGTCTATTCGGCAATTATCAGGAAGTGGTGAAACAGGCCCTAAATATGGACCAATTATATTTACCTGATATATCAGCTCCAGGTTTGTTCCATGGTTTATCTTCAATGGTATCAATATTGAACTCGAGGGCAGGCACTCCATTTATGCTTCCCGGTCCCTCCAAATCCTCTAATGTTACTTTGTTTCCTGCTGTCTGTCCTTGCCGGGGCTTCTCGGCACCAGCTGCACCGACAATTCCCACACCACGCTGGATAGAATACATGCATTTATAAATTAAAGTATACAACACTTGTAAACAAATGTATACAAAATATGTAAACACTAAACACCATGAAATTCAGTGGAACTAGTTAAAAGGTATCATATCATTTAGGTTAGAAAGGAAATTGTGCAAATAATAATATAATAATATCTATGGACGCTTCACAACACGTCAGTCTGCCCCTGTGCTAAGTACCTGAAGGACTTGTGTTATGGGTACCAGACAACCAGACAACTAAAAAATATATTTAATACTTTTATACTATACATAATATATTTAAGATTTTTATTATATGATACACATATTTAATACACACCCATGACCCAATAACTTTGAAAACTTTAAGTTCTGTCGGCGGGATTCAAAACCGCGACCCCCGGCTTGAGCTACGGACAGCCCACCAAACCCAGTCCAACAAAAAAGTACTAAAATTATATAGGTGAAGTAATTGATATTTAAACAAACCTTGATGTTCAAGCTTGCATATGCCTGTGGGCCGGACTTGATTTCCCCTATAGTAACTTTAACATCATCACTGTCATCGGAGTCTGAATCTCCATTTTCTTGACTGTCTGCATCACCGTTGGCATTCTCCTTCTCATCACGAGTCACTTCACCAAAATGTTCGTCGTTGAAGTGTGAATCCTCGTTATTGCCTTCTTCCTCGTCTTTATCTTCTGTCTCCTACAACATTATTACATTTAAACCTATGCATTAAAATAAGGAAGAAAATATGATACCTATATTTTTTAATTGTTGTCATAAATTTTGTCTATATTCTATGTAGCATACTTGAAGATTTGTAGGTTAATTTACGGTTTTATTAGGATTAACTCTCGCATTCATACTACTTGTAAGAAATATAATTTTTACAAAGAAGCTGTTAGAGGTTATATTCAACAAAAACTTTAAATTGTTACCGTATTATTTTTCTGTGCAAGTGGTGCTGATTTTGCATTTTCACTATTTTCTTCTTCGTTTTGTTCTGTTTGCTCATTATTAGACTCTCCGTATAACCAATTATCATCATTTTCATCATTTGGAGCATTTTCTACGGCTACGTCTGCCATTTTTGTTTGACAAATAAAACATCTTCTTCTTCTTCTTTTTAAAGAAATAGACAAGGAAGAAATGACAAATTGTTTTTTTAATTTCTAACTTTCATGCCATTAGCATTTAGCAGGCTGCTGATAATGCTGCTGATGAGTGATGGCTGATTGATGGCAAGCTGATGAGCGATGGCACGAAACCACGGAGTCCATATTATATGCTGCTAGTAGTAGTCACTAGTCCGTATTATATACAAATTGCTAAAAAGGTTTTTTTGACGACGCAGATCACACAGCACGCTGTCTGAAATACAGGGAGAGATAGTCTAAACTCTAACGTTTTACACTATCTCTCCCTGTCTCCGACGCCCGCAAGTTCCTTGTGGCAAATTTCGTTTATCGCGCGGGATCGGTACATTTAAAAACTTCCGAGTCGAAGTAACGAGTAAAAGTATCTCCATACTAAATTTCTACAAAATCGGTTCAGCAGTTTTTGTGTGAAGAGGTAACAGACATACACACTTTCACATTCATAATATTAGTATTGTAACGAGGGCACCACATGGCGTGCCCTCTCACTCGCATATTCCGGGAATTTTGGAAAGCCCAAGCGTGCCCCAACAGGCGACGCGTCCGAGACGCACCCGCCAGATTCCCGCGCGCTTCCGGCTCGACTAGTTCGTAGTTCTTTTATCTTGTTAATAGTAAAATCCGTACTTAATTAAGATTTAAGAGTGATTATTTTTATATGTGTTGAATACAATAAAAGGAGTAATATAGACTTTTTACTAATAATTTATCACACCCCCGGTCAACGCATTAAAGTATAGATTTTTGATGTTTTATAATTTATAGAATCAGGCTTATAACCATATGGTATACCACTTTATGCTTATAACAGTTTCGGTACAGTTTGGTGTAAATGCCATATCCCTATGCCATATCCAAAACCAGAGCTGTACTTATCAGAAAACAAAATAAGATAAACACAAGATAAACTGATGTAGAAAATAATATATTTTATTAAAAATAAATTAGAATTTTAGTAACTAAAACAATTAAGCAAAAAAGACAAATTATGTTGCTGAAATAAATATAATAAGAGCTGACTTTCATTATTAGTATAAAGTTGCGTTTATAATAATTATGATTATAAATAAAATTATTATAATTATTCTACAATAACATAGCATAAGGGCATTCTAGTCAAGGCCATTTCTTCTCTTCGGGAACTTTTTCTCCTCTAATTGGTCAACTTTCTTGGCCACATTGGCCAGTTGCTCAGAAGCGTTTGATGCTGCAGCGCCACAGGTTTCAGCCAATTCTTGAATGCCTTGTGCAACCTGTTTAAAAACAGTATTATTGTAAAAGTGTGCATATTATTTGGCATTTTTCGAATTGCTGGATTATCAAAAATATGGGTAGACTAAGGTATGCTAAAAATGTGTAAGGTAAACAAAAAAATAAAATAATACAATTTTTATTTTTAAGAAATCTAGCAACAAAACTAGATAATCTGTAATCTTAAATGTGCAATTACCTAACTATTCCTAGAATATGGTAAAAATAATATTACTTACCACATCTGCATCTGCTTTGACCTCATTAGCTGCATTATACATGCTGTCCACCAAAGTCTGCATTTGAGGGACCTGCTGCAGCGGCTCAGACTCAAGTACAGGAGCAGCCTAGCACAAGATAAAATCATCTTTATTTCTAACTAGCTTTTCCTGCAGCTTCGCTTGCGTTAAGAAGTACTTAATATTATTAATAATAAGGTATCAAAGTACCTTACTCAAAAGCCGGCGCCAGACATAGGCTTCAAAGTTTGAGCAAACTTTGCACAAATAGGAAAATGCCAGCAATTAACTTTGCACAAATAGGCAAATTTCAGTGCCACACTTGGCGAATTTGCGTGTTTGATCACATGTCAGGCGCCCGCCATAGAATATCTAAACTCATGCAGCAGAAATCGTAATATTTTAATTTCGCCATAACTTCAATACCTGACGTACCAATTTTATTTTAATCATTCACATACCAAATATTATATATAATATATAAGCCGTACTTAGTGATGAAGTAATTTATTTTGATAAGAATTAACAGCATGAGTAAAAATTTAAATGTAGTCCAAAAAAAAAATTCAAGATTTTTAAGTAAAAAAATCGGCCAAGTGCGAGTTGGACTCGCACACGAAGGGTTCCATACCGTTATAGAGCAAACATAGGCCAAAAATTGTGTTTTTTGTATGGGAGCCCCCCTTAAATTTTTATTTTATTTAAATATTATCATAATTATTAAAGGCCTTAATTATATGTGCCTACACATATAATTCAGGTCCTTGTGAAAATTTAAAGTACTTAAAATCACTTTTGTTGTATGGGATATGGGATAAAATTAATATTTAAGGGGGGCCCTTAAATATTAATTTTATTTTGTTTTTAGTATTTGTTATTAAAGCGGCAATACACAATCTGTGAAAATTGCAGAAGTCTAGCTTTAGCGGTTCTTGAGATACAGCCTGGAGACAGACAGATGGACAGACAACGAAGTCTTAGTAATAGGGTCCCGTTTTTATCCTTTGGGTACGGTAACCCTAAAAAATGGTTGTTGTACCTCACTCGACATAGATAGGTATAGTGTGTCGCAGACTTTTTTGTAGATATAATTATAAGATCTCCAATTAATTAGAACATTTACTGGTTCTCTCTTTTAGGCCGCGTTCAGATGACGCGCGTCGACATTCAGATGACATGCGTAGGACCCGCACACGCGTTGTGCCCGCATTATGCACGCATAAACTACTAGTGACTGGACTATAGCTTGACCGCTGTAAAGTCGACCCTCGTAGCATACTAAATGTATGCTACGAGTATGCTACGAGGGTCGACTTTACAGCGGTCAAGCTTTACCTCGTTCAGTAGACTAGCCACAGCGCGTGGATGTGCAGCGGCCAGCGCGTATGCGGGGTAAGCGCGAGGCGATTCAATAAATGCAATTTGAGATCTATTGATGTGCCAAAAGACTCAAATAAAATCAACAAATTTCAAAGCGAGTTTGACGCGGGTGCAGAAGCGCGTGGCTCCTGAACACGGCCTTATAGTTTAGGCAGTGTACGCAAAATAAGTAACTTTTCTGGTTGATTTTTTACACCTTGTGTCAGAAAATCCCAAATATCTTACGGAACCCTATTTTTTTTTCCAAAATAAAGTTAAGCCTATGTTACTCATGGATAATGTAGCTTTCGAATGGTGAAAGAATTTTTAAAATCTTTCAGTACCTATGGTACTGGACCGATTTTAAAAATTCTTTTTGAGCCTATTCTAATTCCGACGCGGCTGAGCGGGCCCGTCTTCTGGCTGCTGCAACTTGGGAATCTGGACTCTGGCTCCAAGCACTTCCATCTCCAAATTTAGGCACGTTACTGGACAATACCACCTTCTCCCTTGCCATCAGTCTGCGACTAGGTTTGCCAACAAACCATCCACACTGCTGCCCTTGTGGATCTATGGTAGATCGTCTGGGTCACCATGGGCTTTCTTGCCAGCGGAGCGCTGGTCGTCTGTCGCGCCACGTGGCATTGAATGATGTTGTTCGTCGGGATCTTGTCTCCATCAACGTTCCGGCTATTTTAGAGCCGAATGGTATTGCCCGTGATGATGGCAAGAGACCCGACGGCTTAACATTAGTTCCATGGAAAAGTGGGAGGTGCTTGGTGTGGGACGCAACATGTGTCGACACACTGGCGGCCTCCTATTTACATGGAACTTCAGTGACGGCTGGTGCGGCGGCGTCCGAAGCGCAAACGCGTAAGCGGAGAAAATATGTATCTTTAAGCCGTGACTACATATTTTTGCCGCTTGCGTTTGAAACGTTAGGCCCATGGGGGGATGATATGAAAAAGTTTTTTAATCTTATATCATCCCGCCTCATAGATCGCACAGGTGACCAGAGGGCTGGAGCGTATTTTGGCCAGCGATTAAGCCTGACCTTACAGCGGGGCAATGTGGCTAGTATTCTGGGCAGTCTCCCTAAGGGCAGCAGTCTGGATGACAACCTTTTTTATATTTAAACTGTTTTTTTTTTTTTTTACTTATTATTACGCTAGTTTTTATTGTAATTTAGTTTTATTGTATTAGTTTATGGTTTTAATATAATTAGTACTAGATAATATACTTAGTAGGGACGTCAACATGATCCAGGGGGGGCAGCTGCCCCGCCCTGCCCCCCCCTCGTACGCCTATGGGGGGTATTACATTATCATTTATATTGGATCATTTCTATGATCATATATAGGATCCAATATATATGATCATTTGATCATATCTGCTTATTACATTATCATATTTCATTGATCCTATTTTACGTCATATGTGGTTTCAATAGCCAATGGAGAGTGCTAACGCTGACAGGTATTGACGTCAGGGTTACTAGATCTCAGAGAATTCGATGTGTCAAAAGACATCGTCATTTTTAATTTGGCTTGTTTTTTGTTATTTCAGCAAGATTATCCAAGTATATAATTAGAAAAATAATTACATTACATTATTTGAAACATATTAACGAACAAGAAATTAAAAACTCTTTTTATACTAAATAACTGGCAACACCTATTTCTATGACCGTATTGGATCCAATCTCTCAGCAAATGTCAAAAATCTATGATCAAGGAAGATATGAATCATATGTCTATATTACATTATCCAATATCATTGACTCAATGATCTCGGATCCAATATATTATATGATAGTCTAATATCCCCCTATGAATACAAATACCTGTTTGCATCTCTGCATGCAGTGACAATGGTGTTGAATCATTGGTTCAGCTGCCACCACCTCGTTCATGTTGTTGTTATTCCGTTGCAACTAAAATTGAATCATAAAAACTTTCAGTTGTTCATCGTATTATTGATAAGTAACGAATAAAAAAGAGAAACACGACTTTCACTTACATTCTCAACTAAATTTGGATCTGTATAGTTATTGAGTTCGTTTGCTATGCTTTTAATTGCAGATAGTTTCTCGTGCCCGGCAGTTGCGTTGTTAATTGCTTGAGCTGCATTTAACAAGTTGGTCGCGATGGAATCACCGTGTTGACCGTCCAAGCCTTGGGCGTGAGATCCAAGGCCTAATTTTGCCTCTAGTTGTTCAATGCGATTTTGTAATACTGCAATAGGGTCCATTTTAATTAAAACGATAAACTTAGTTTATATAATAATTTACCTATAAGTTTGTTATTTTTTTAGCCAAACACGAAACGAGAAGTGTTCAATTTTATTTTGAAAACAATTAACAATTTTTAAAAATTCTAAAATCTAATAAATACGAAGGTTCAACTTCTTCTTTTTTTTTAACATGGCGACTAGCATAAAACTACTGTCATTTGCCACTTGCCAGTGTCGAGTAATATAATTTATGACGAAAAATGTGGAACGCTTCACGATTTTGCGTGTCCTTGCGCAGGGGCCATGCTGATGTACTCTGTATCGTTCCAATTTTAGTTTATTGTACGGCCGAAGCGAGTACCTACTCAACTTCTTCTTTCTTATAGCGCCGGCTCTACAAGATAGGCCAGCGTAGTGGCCCATCACGATGGGCCAGCGTGGGGAGGACGTAATTCACAAGTACTACTGCGATACTGCGATTTGGCCTATTACACCATCAATAGTATCACGGAATCGTGATAATTAATACCTCATAATCAAGCAAATAATTAGAAACTGCAAAATAAGTTAAAAAGGTTCAGCATAACTGTATAATTAAAAAATCACTTACGGTCCATTTCCAGAAATACACGTATTTAGCCACTTCTAATCACCTAAAACAGTGTGCCGGACCACTCAGTACTCACGTCAGATTTCGAATGTAAGTTAAAAGTATTGAAGCTTTGAACATGTAAAAAAATTATCAAAATACTATTTTCTTAGCCACATGGCTGAAGATACAGATGCGTGCATAGACTTATTTATATATGTTGGTTATCTTATCGTACCGCGTACGGCACTAGGCACTGAACAGTGAACAGTGTCACGTTATTTTTGTTCAACGCCACAGTTAGAAGTTAGCAAAATTAGACATCGCAACGAATCGATTAATTACGTATTGCTATTTGTTTGTGTTGTGGAGAAAAGAGATAAAATAATTATTTTCTGTCCCTCACCACGTGGCCATTTTTCTCAATGGCTAGGCCAGCTTACTTAGCAACGCCAACGAGATATCTCACTCTCGAGATTATCTTGACCAAACTCTATAAAAATGTGTTATTTCGATGATAGATCTACGCGAGAAAAAATGTTTGTCATGCTAGGGTGAATAGAGATGAAGAGACAAACCATCAAACATCGAGAAAACATGTAGAGTGAGATATCTTGTTGGCGTATGCTAGGTAGGCAGGTGTTTGCCAGGATTCAGGAATATTACCAAAATGAGGGATTTTCCTATATTTTTAATTTGATTGTCAAAAAGTTTCCAATTTAGTAACTAGATGGCGTATGGGTAGACAACTTTTGGTAATACCAGGGAATACCATCAATAATTGCTACAAAACTGGGCAAAAGAATGTAAAACTTGATACATTTCAACTTGAAAAAGGCGCAGTAATATTCCAATGAATAGCTAAAATTCACGGAAGAAATAGCCCTATTTACCGATATTCACACCAAATGTCACAGGAATTATACATTTTGGTTTTGACAACATCTTACCTGCACTTGTGCAAGATAACGGATATTTAATGGCTAATATTTTACCAATAATGAATATCAAAAACCACAATTTGGGAAAAATAATAAAAACACCAACAATAAAAACTAGAAGAAGTTTGAAAGTGACATGCCCGCCAAAACTCTTTCAGTTGTCAAGTTTCAGTTTGACAAGTTTTTATTATGTCAGCGTGTTCCTAAACTATTACCAGTGTACTGGCCTAATCGCTTAGGCCAATGATCGCTTAGGTTTAAGATATTTTGATTTATGTCACACTTGACAGTACACTGATATTTTTTGGAAACACAACCCATATGTAGTCAGTGATGCCAACCTGCAGATAATTTCAGATCGGTGAGGAACTCAGGTGAGGAACCAATAGAAAATCTAAAAGTGTCTATTCTTACGCCATCTAGTTAAGATTGTTAAAATTAAATTAAAAAATATAAATGAAAATTCCTCATTAAAAAATACCCTTGTATGTGGCAAATTACACCCCCGGTGTCAGTGCCAAAGCCCAAAAGCCAAAAAAAAAAAAGTTAACCTCAAATTTTTAATGTCAAAACAAATTGATAAAGTTATAATTAGCTCTTACTTTTGTATTTCCAAAGTTAACTTCTATTAAAAAGTGTTAGAAATAAAATTAAATTGTAAAAAGTTTGTTACTGTGAAAGTCTATCTAGAAGAAAAATTTGATTAATCTACTGTTCCTATAGTATGACTAATAGTAATTTTCATCGAGGAAACTTCGTTTATTTTTGTTGTTTTGTAAAGAAACCTTAAGCTTAAATTCACTACAAATATGGATGAAGAAATGGGAGGACTTGTACAAGAAGATTTTATATTGCCACCCATCAAATATGAATGTAAATATTTTCATGAACATTTCAATTGTCTACACTCAAAAGAGTTTCTTATTAGTTATTGGTGAGATTTTAATATAAATTATATTTGTTGCAGATTTGGACCACACAGCTGATGTACAGTAAGTAATACATAAGATAAAAAAATGATGTTGTGTATTGCATAATATTATTATGTTCAAGGTGTACTCGGAAATGCCTACAGACATTTAAGGCGACACCTAGATAATTTGGCTGAAGCGATATCGATTCTCAGCAATGATGAAAGCTAAGAAATTAAAGTTCATTGTCAGTATTAATCATGTCTTTGTCTTTGAATTACCCATAGCATAACACGATTGGTCAACTTTTATAACACAGAATAATCAGTCAATAAGACCTCTATAAAAAAAGGGATTCCTATTTTGCCAACAGAGGAGAGTGATTTAAGGATGTATATAACATTTATAAATTCAAAGATTCTGACCTAAATTCGAAATATATAGTAGAATAAAACACCCTGCATCAATTGATACCAAAAAATCAATATCTTACTGACTGACTGTACTGATCTGTACTGACACTGTACTGATCGTGAAATAATTCATTTTAATGTTTGCCGGAAGTGTTAAAATTTTTGAGAATTCGTCAGAATTGGGAACTTTTTATCAAAGATAAACAGCTAAAAAACTGCTTATTAATTTCTTTGCACGATTTGCGTTTTTTTAAGCCCAAAAAAAGTGGGTTCACCGGTTATTCTGAGGAAATATTTCAAATTGAAATTTATGAAAATTATCCTTCGAAGGGTGCAACAAGACTTTATATGAACTTGGGCGGGAGCGCTGCTGGTAAAGAAGAACTGTCAAATATGTCGTTTTTGTATGTGCCAGCGTTAGTTCCTTTTTTCGCCACCTGCATTTAAAGCTTTGCCGAGCTTACTTGGCACTCACACAAAATTTTGTTCAATAATAATTAAATATCGAATAGTTCTTTAAAAATCTATTATAAAAAATCATTATAATTAATAATAAGTGTCTGGGTGTCCAATTTTTTACATATTTTAATTGGATGTAGGATGGAATTTGACCTTATATACATCCTTAAGCTTCCAAAGTACATAGATTGGTTCAAGCATGACTCTTTAATTTGCCCATGGGCATTTTCAAAAAAATGTGTACCCCTGGTTTTTACCTTGTCCCTTGACTTCGCTACAGATTATTTGTAAAAAATTACATACTAACATTTTGTAATTTTAATGTAGGAGCATAAACAAGTTTTCTTTTATTAAAATACATTCACGTTTGTATATAATTTTATTTAGTATGAGATTTATAAGGGTTTTTAAGTACCGAAACCTATTAAATTCACCTGTCCCCTTCCCAGAAGTTGTAACAAAATCTTTAATAACTATTTTTTTTCTTAAAGTAAGTTACTTAAAAAACATATGTTAGATTCTTAAATACTTAATGTATCAATTGAATGTCTTGTTATTGAAAAATCTAACATAATTTAACTACAAATTAATTAAAATTATAATCATGAAAAAACAACCCGGCCGGAATGTTCGGTTTAGTGACCGTTTTTTTTAGTTTTATAAACATACTACAAAAATATTTTCGGCACTAAATGATAGCACTATATTTCATTGTACATCGAGAAACTTCAATTTAAATTTAGTAGTTAAAAATCTGCTACAAGACGCGGACGCAGGTTGGATGGTTCTTCAGGAACGGTTTATTTGTTCAGATAAGTGACCATATTTTGTAAGCATTATTATACTTTCTCCAACTGTTTTTACTGTTGACACGTTGCAAAATTAGTTTAGTATTTAGTATAAAAAATGAAATTGTGATAACTATTATCGGTTATTTACAAACACTTTAAAAGTAAAAGAAAGTAATATTACGTGACTTCCGACTTGTGACTTTTCGTATGGTCACATATAATGGAACGGACAAGTCACAACAGGCGGAAAGCATAAGGCTTAGTTCACATTTTAAATAAATTATTTTTTTATTCACAGATTTTATTAAGAAAATTGGAGATTTTTAAACTGGTACGATTAACGTACAAATATATTTTTTATTACTTATGTGTTAAGGTGACGCCGCGTTAAAGTAAAAAACCGTTTTGGATATGTTTTAGATTGCTAGTTTTCTATGAAAGGCCGGCCCGGCCTCTCACAGAAAACAAGCAATGGAACAGCAAAAAATGGAAAGGGCGTAAGCGACAAAATAGTTTTGTCGCGTAATTTAAAAACCATAAATACATTTCATATAAGCTATGGGCAAATTAAAGTGTATGCTTGAACCAATCCATGTACATTTTTGGAAGCTTAAATCACTCTCCTCTGTAGGGAAAAATAGGAATCCTTTTTTTTTACACAGGTCTATTTGATTGATTATTCTGTTTTATAAAAGTTGACCAATCGTGTTATGCTATGGGTAAATCAAAGACAAAGACATGATAAATACTGACAATGAACTTTAATTTCTTAGCTTTAGTTATTGCTGAGAAAAATCGATATCGCTACAGCCAAATCATAAAGGCGTCGACTTTACTTAACAATAACAAATATACTATTTAAAATTTAAGTACCTAAAAGTTTTATGTTTTTTAAAAATTTTGATTTTATTTCCACTACTTTTCTATCAGTAAAGTTGAAAATCATTTTGTGTCGTTGATATTTGCAGATTTATAATAACTAGACATCAGATTATATGCATTTGCATACTTGCATATGCAAATGCATATAATCACTTTTTAGGCGATAGTGCATATTTTGGCAATTTTTCGTTGATAGTGCATATTTCGGTAGTTTAACTTCCATGGGCATTAAGATTGCAATCGGAAAATGTTGGTAGAAAATTATTATTGGCGTATAATAAATAAATAAAAAGTCTTTATTTCAAGAAATTAAAAATCCTGTATTTTATGAAATTATAAAAATTGGCGCTTTTATTAATGTCACTACCGGAAAAGTCTTCAAAAAAATAATAAATTTTAATATTAAGTGACTTTTGATTGTGCATATTTTGTGCATATTTCGACCATTTTTCGTGCATATTTGCATGGATATTTCGGCACTTTGATCGTGCATATAATCCGATGTCATTAATAACTTAGGAATTCGTAGACATGTGAACACATCTTTATGATTATGAGATGTTCGTCCCTCTAATTATTGAAGTTAAATCTATGAAATCAAAGAATTTTTTACTTTTATAAGTAGTGCAACAATAAAAATGTTTAAATAAAAGGTTTTTGTGTTATAAAAACTCCTTTAAATATGTTAAATATTACTTACTCATGTAAAAAAATTAAAAATAACCTAGTGGTTGGGTCACATAGTCACACTATGGATTAAAAATAATTGCTACTCTTGTTGATCCTTGAAATTATCAAAATTTTTTTTAATAAACAATTAAATATGCATTTCACTAGATTAAATTAACGAAGAAATCCATTTATTGCTGTATTTTTTTGTATTAAATTATATTTTACATTTAGTCGCACAACGGAATCTGTTTCGTCGAAAATTCGATTTTGTTTCAATAATATCAGAATAATATAACGTTTTCAGCGTTCTTTTTAACTTATTCCATTAGTTCAATATTTTTCCTTGTATATGACATTCAAAAAAAGGTAAATAAATGACCTTAAAAAATATAGACATATTTTTGCAAGGGTACACGTTTTTTTGAAAATGCCCCCATAGCTTATATGAAATATATTTATGGTTTTTAAATTATGCGACAAAAACCATTTTGTCGCTTACACCCTTACCATTTTTCTCAAATCTTAAACATATCCAACGCTGTTTTTTACTTCACGTCACCTTAAGTCGTAATTGTTCTAATAGTGGGCTTACATTATTCCAATCCACTTCTCGATTTCAGTGCTGGATTACTACTGGAATGGTATTAAAGGAATGAAATAATTCAGATAAAGATTAAATCACTGGATTGAAATAATGTAAATGTAAGCCAGTCATAATTCAAAAAAATTTTTGCTTTTTATTTCTAGATTACATGCATGGGGTGACAGTTTAAAGGAAGCATTTGAACAGTGTGGAATGGCAATGTTCGCCTACATGACTGAGATGGACTATGTGCAGATAAAAGAGGTTCACACTATTGAAGCAAATGCTGATGATCTGATGGGTCTCCTATATCACTTTCTGGATGAACTGCTCTTCCTGTTTTCTGTTGAGCCGTTCTTAATCTGTAAGAAGTTAGTGATAACAGAATTCAACACTCAAGAATTTAGGATAGTTTGCAAATGCTATGGGGAAGAGTTTCAAATTGGTAAACATCCCCAGGGAACTGAAGTTAAAGCAATAACATACTCCGCCATGCAGATCATTGATGAACCAAAGGACAATAAGTATGAAGTGTATGTAATTATTGATATTTAAATATATAAATATTATTTTCGTTTTTTTTTGTTGATTATAAATAAGTTAAAAATTTATACTACTTCATGATAAAAATAAGTAAGAACATAAACCAAAGTAAGTACTACTTTTTTACAAAGTCTTTAGAAAACTGTTTTTTGTACTGAACATAATATGTACCGAATCTGCTTTTCTTCATAAATTCGATTATATTGATACCTAAGGATAAGATGTTTCCACTGCATGAACAAATAAATAAAATTTTCTTTGCTATTACTTATTAGTCATTAGTAGACATCGGATTGCATATGCAAATGCATATAATGGCACTTTTTAATCGAGGTCGAGATTCAAGATGTTGAAAAGATGAATACAGTTCGACAAGGCTTTAAATGAATATGTCAATGATGTCAATGGGCGCTGCTGGTAATACGACATTTACACTCAGGGAAGTTGGACAGGGAAGTGGGCAGCGTGAATATGTAAATAGGTGACTCGCGCTGCCACTGCAGCTCATGCCGCTGCCATTGCCCGGCGCTCCCTCGAGTGTCGGTTTTTCGGGCGGAAGTCAAAGGACGGGCAGCGCGAGCGCGAGTGAGTGTTTACATTCAGCTCTCCCGCTCACTTGCCGCCAGTGTTTTGAACGAGAAGCACGTGCGACAAAATTCACAAAAATGTCACCGCCTTTTTTTAAAATGAAATAAGGGGACAAATGAGCAAGCGGGTCACCTGATGGAAAGCAACTTCCGTCGCCCATGGACACTCGCAGCATCAGAAGAGCTGCAGGTACGTTGCCGGCCTTTTAAGAGGGAATAGGGTAATAGGGGAGGGTAGGGAAGGGAATAGGGTAGGGGATTGGGCCTCCGGTAAACTCACTCGGCGAAACACAACGCAAGCACTGTTTCACGCCGGTTTTCTGTGAGAACGTGGTATTTCTCCGGTCGAGCCGGCCTATTCGTGCCGAAGCATGTCTCTCCCACGTCTAAAATACAACACCGCCGCCAACTGAGTGGAGTAACGAGAAAATCATTAAGTTTTTGGAACTTTATGAAACAGAACGGATAATATGGGATCCGTGTGATAAAAATGAATGAATTTCCCTCATCCACAATTTCCTTTTACTACGACGACGGCGTCTTCGATTCGATCTGTTTTGATCTATTTTTAAAATATGCTAGTTATATATATTCAGCAGACATAATGCTGTCGCCGCAACAGTTACAATATCCGCCATCGTTGCGGGTCGTTACGTAAAAGAGTATGAGGGCTGAGTGTGACCACCCACTCGCCTCTATAATGCCGCAGAAGTTTAGAAGGCAATATTTCCGACAGCGGCAGGAGCAGTGGCAAGGGCTGAGTGTAAACGTCCCATAAAAGGGCCCATTCACGGCAGGACTGCACGGCAGTCCTGCAGTGAATGGGCCTCACTGATTGGTTCACACTCGGTGTTGCCGGCCGGAAACACCGAGTGTGAACCAATCAGTGTGGCCCATTCACTGCAGGACTGCCGTGCAGTCCTGCCATGAATGGGCCTTTTAAACGAGAACGGTCAAATTTTTTTTATGATAGAAGACGTTTTTGTATGATAGAAGCGTTAGTTCCTTTTCTCGCCACGTTCATATATTTAAAGCCTTGTCGAGCTGTAATAAAGTTCAGTAATATATTTTTATTAAATATTAAAAGAAAAAGTAATCTAGGGGATTTCTAGGGGGAAATCAAATTAGTTCAGGGGTACGGCGCCGAGACCATCTGGCAACACTGCGGTCCACACGGTGTTTTTGCTCGATTTCGAGTAAAACTATCGAGCAAAACCGTATACTGCGTAGTGCTTCGTGCTTGAGACGATACGGTACCATTGGACGATCTGCGTGTATGGTCCAATGGTATCGTCGTATTTAACAGGAAGCTTCGTGACGATAGATGCATGTGCGGCCGCGGCATTTGGCTAAGCTACAAAAAGTCATGCATGAACATTTTCTTTATTGCAAAATATTATGGTACGGTATCGACTATCGTAAATAGTGAGCAAACTATGCCGGGCCGCAGCGTGCCGTGGCGCAGCGCAAAAATCCGAGCAGCCGCGGGCGAGGCGGAGCAAGGTTTCCTCGCTCGAACAGCCCGAGCCATTGCTCACAAAGACACGATGGCACCGCACATACGCACAGCCGTCGCAGCTTATGCTTTTATTTTGCTATACACAACTATAAAAAATAGGAGAATCTCATCTGTATGATCCTAACAAAGACTCCATTTTTTTTAGATCCTTGACAGGAATATTATTTTCAGGCTGATTTTTCTCCAAGTATCTTCCTTCATCCCTCTGTTAGTGTAATTGGGATCCCTGGCATCCCAAAGCCATACATTTGCGGCGTATAAACTTATTAGTTGTCGATTCTGATCGTTCATTTTTGACCGCGGCATAAACCAAAACATTGACGTCCATACTGCGCGAGGCAAACGACCGAGGCACCTTTGAGCATTTCAAAAAACCGACACCGCTCGGATCGGCCGCGCGCGCGCTCGCCCGAGCGTGAGCATGCGCCCGCCTCGGGCGAGCAACGTCCACACCAAGCGAGCGTACGGCGCATGCCGCGTGAGGCGAGCCTCGCTCTCGGCGCGCGGCGGCTCGCTTGGTGTGGACCCGCCTGAAACCATTGGATCACTGTGCCGGGGCGCATCGGTGCGGATTAAATCATAACACCTTAATTTAAAAAAATCACATTAAAATGTTTGGTATTTTTATATTATAATTAATTTCTCTCATTTTTACCCCAAAGGTTCGGCATAAACGTAGTTTATCTATACTAATATTATAAATGCGAAAGTATCTCTGTTTGTCTGTCTGTCTGTCTGTATCGCTTTCACGCCAAAACTACTGAACCGATTGTTATGAAATTTTGTACACAGATAGTCTAAAGCCTGAGAAAGGACATAGGCTACTTAACTGGAAAAAGGGGTTGTAAGGGGGTAAAAATGCGTAAATTTGTTCAAATTAAGTTAGTTCCAAAAACTCATAACAGATGGCGCCAAGAGTCGCCTAGATCGCGCTATCGCTTGCTCATATTTATTTCTATAAGAGGTGGTACCATGATGATTGATAAGTTGAGTTTTTTGATTCTTTCGATTGTTATACACGTTATTAATTAATAACTCACCTACCAACATAGATATCAGAAACAACAGCGCCAAAACTACTGAACGAATCGAACGAAACGATTGTAACGAAATTTTATACACAGATAGTCTAAAGCCTGAGAAAGGACATAGGCTACTTTTTTACTGGAAAAGGGGGTTGTAAGGGGGTGTTAAGCGTAAATTTAGATGGCGCCGAGAGTCGCCTAGATCGCGCTATCGCTTGCTTATACGTATTTCTATAAAGGTGGTACCATGTATTAGTAAAATTTTTCGATTCTTTCGAATGTTATACACGAACTCACCTACCAACATAGATATCAGAAACAACAGCCTACACTTGTTGACACCGCGCGCTATAAACTGAAGTCCACGCGGACGAAGTCGCGGGCAACAGCTAGACAAGGAGGACTTTATAATATCCTCTTTGACTTTAAACTTCTTTACAGCTCGACAAGGCTGAAGGCATTATAATATGAACATAGATTAAGGTCTAAGGATAGTATTATACCTTCATGAATATGAACGTGTTACGTGGGTGACATTGACGGGAGCGCTGCTGGTAAAGGAGAACTGTCAAACACATGTCAAGTATTGGTCAACTTGGACGTTTTTGTATGATAGTAGCGTTTAGTTCCTTTTCTCGCCACGTTCATATAAAGCCTTGTCGAACTGTATCTTTAGTAGTCGACATAAACTAGTATATATATTATTGGAAAGTAGTCGACATGGCGCAGTCACGTCGTGATTCCGAGTACAAAAATAAACACGAAAAAACATTAATGCCACATCATTGATATAAAGGTGTACGTCTTCACAGCTCACGCAGTTCAGTGCGAATGAAGCGTCTAAAATTATAAACCTTATTCCTTTCTAAATAGCTTCCTAACTAGGATGCTAAATGATTTAGTCAGTCAGAACTCACAGAAGCCATACTTTTTCCGATTCAGTACACTAATTAGGATTCTATCTTTGTTTTTTCTGATTGATTTGAAAAGTATGACACTACGATGTTGCCACTTTTTAATTTCTTCACTCTCTTGACAGACTATAAAATATGCTATTCCACTTGACTAAATTTAGTTACTTACTAAATCATCTAGACGTCTAAATTTAGTAAGGTGGAATAAGGACTTTAGGTCACGCACTCTTAGATACCCTCGTTTGAGTCATTCGTTAACCGGACTATCACACACAATCCGACAATGCGATACTGCTTAGTTAAACCGTAAAGTGCGACAAGGCTTTAAATGCTTTGTCCACACTATGCCTTTTTCTGTTCGTCAAGGGCATGCGTTATAGCGCAGTCAACAGCGAACGTGAGGCATGCCCGTGACGCATGCCCTCAGCTGACCGTATCCAAAAAACAAAAATGACAATGTTGGCGTTGCGTCCGTTGACGCATTCAATTATTAAATAGCTTTGTCCATACTGTGCATTTTTTTGTTCATCAAAGGCATGCGTTATAGGCAGCGCAGTCAACAGCGAACGTAAGGCATGCCCGTGACGCGCGTTAAAATCGTAGCGCTCGCTATGAGTTATGACACTTTTCTTTCAACGCGGGTGGATCTTGACGCATTCAATTATTGAATATGAAAAACGAATGTTGAATAAAAAGAAGATAACGAAAATTGAAGTTGAAATTGCATAATGTGGACATAGCTAATGCGCCAAAACGAAAGTTGAATGAAAGAAGATGATGAAAATTGAAGACGAAAGCGCATAGTGTGGACATAGCTAATGAACGTGGGCGGGAGCGCTGCTGGTAAAGGAGAACTGTCAAAAATGAGGTTTTTGTATGATGGCAGCGTTAGTTTCTTTTTTCGCCACGTTCATTTAAAGCTTTGTCGAGCTGTACGCATTTAGCGCTGCGCTGAGCGATGGCCGATGAGCCCCCGGCCCCAACCCGCCCCGGCAGTTTGGAACGCTCCGGGCCCCGGCTCCGTTAAAGTGTGCAGTTAATTTTTAAATTTGGCAACACAAGTCGACTGTCTATGGATAGAACGAATGGATTTTATAATCTGTTTTCTATCTTCATTTCCGGTAAAAAGGCGGTATCCTAATTTAAACTTCCGTTATTAGTACCGCGTAGAAGCAATGATGATGTTTGCACGGACATAAAAAAAATACGGACGTAACCTTCTTATAATCACGAGTGAAGCCTAGTTATGGCCGCCCGTGTAGGACGTGTGCGTGATATGAGGGTTGCCATATAAATCATAAATTTCCCTACTTTTTAAATTTTGTAAACTCAGACAAGTTAAATGTATTTTTTATACTTAAACATATTTTTATGTTTTTTTCGCTTCAGAAATGTAAGCGGTTGTTAAAGATGTCATAATGAAAATATTATTTTTGTGACACTAAAGATAGAAAAAAAACACATGTTACGTACAGAGAAGTATATTATTTACATAACATTATTAGTAATAATGATTATGTACAAACATTTACAATAATAAAATTATTACTAGCTATTTGACCGAGCTTTGCTCGGTATTCGATAAAACACGAATAAAATGACATTTTCTAAAAATAATTCCTAGCTAGATAGATTTATCGCCCGCGAAACCTAAATACGAAACCTGTATACGAAAAGATATAAGATACTTATGTCCCGTAACCCGTTTCATCAAACAATCAAGTAATGTTAAATAAATAATGGCTTGTTAAATCAGTTAACGGCCTGTTAGAGCTATCGAGAGTTCTACCATGCGCTAACGTCAAATCAAATCACCTAACATGGTGTTAAATTTATTCCTGGTCTAGAGGTCCATTCAATATTTTCATTCCTACTAGGTCTCAATGACGCTCGGGTGACTACACCAATAGCACCTTTCCTCCCCTACTACTGAAGGAAATCTAAGACAACAATTTTATCTATGGGCGCTTACGCCACGTCAGTCTAACCCCGTGCTAAGTACCTGAAGGACTTGTGTTACGGGTACCAGACAACGGAAATATATTTAATACTGTTATACTATACATATATTTAAGATTTTTATTATATGATACACATATTTAATACACACCCATGACCCAGGAACTTTGAAAACTTTTTGTTCCGTCGGCAGGATTCGAACCCGCGGCTTGAGCTACCGACAGCCCACCCACTGAGCCACAGAGGTCGTCAAACAAAATTATATCCACTTTTGTAAATTAAGAAATTAATAGGGGTGTAGACTATTTTTAGGAAATATATTTATTTTACAGATGTACCATCAAGGAAGTTGATTGCTATGCAATTGACAGACCAACGTTATTTGGTCGAATACTTATGTCAATTCAATGTTAATTGTGATCTGTCGGCTGGGTTTGACGTAACGCAACCAAACTACTTATGTCCCCGATTTGCATAGGAATCAACTTCTCTGATAGTACATAAGTATTTTGTTACACCTAAAAATATGTATAAAAAATAAATACACTCTTATTTCAATTAAAAAAAACACTTATTAAATATAAAAAATATTATAAAGTTATTAAGTAAAATATGTCCATTTTCGGTAATTCTATAATACATCTCAAAAAAACAATAATTTGTATTAGATTTCGTTTACTGTCTACATCCCTATTATTGTATTCCTGCCTAATTACTGGTCAATAGTATGCTAAATACTTACATGACACTAATAAAAGACAATAAAATTAATTATTTGATTATTTAAAAATAATTTAAAATTTTCCCCGGTTTGGGGAAAATTTCCCCACTTTGTTATGGACATTACTGACCTGTTGAAGTTGAATTAATATTTACATTATTTTATCAAAATACTTTAAAAATATGTTATCTTACCTATGAAATATTATTCCTTGATGTTTTTTGTGTAAGGTTGTATTGTTCTTGCACCATTTTACAACACAAGATGGCATATTTATTTTTATTTATGAATGACAAAGACGTGTCACCGCGATGCAGTCTAATTGCGTAATGGCGGTACGATCGGCTTATTACAGTGCGAGTGCGTGTGCAAGATGTGTACGTATGATCGCCTGGGCTTATTAAGGGTGCTTCACTCATTTCTTAATGGCGATCCGTCCGTATTTTTTTTACGTCCGTGGATGTTTGTTTATAAAAAATAATTGGAGTATAGAGTTATTTTTATTAAAACCTAAAACCAAGAACGTAGTAAAGTATGATACAAGATTATGTTCAAATTCATAAACAGTCCAATATTATACTTAAAAAAACTGCATAAACTTGTAAGGTAATTTTTAAATCAAATCGACTTGTACATAATATAATTATCTATTTATATTTTATTTACCTTCATAATATACAAAATTCTGTTTAGGTATGTTATATAAAGTTTTGAAGAATAATTATTTTGCAGACTTTGCTTTAGTAGGTTTAAAACTTTTTACTGTTTTATTTTTGTTATTATTATTATCAGCATTAATAATTATTATCTAAGAGTGTCATTGCTTAGTTCTTGTATTAACTACACATTAAAATGTAAAATATTATAATACATAGTTCAAATTAAAATAGAATCCAAATTAATTTAATTAATAATATATGTACCTACCTATTACTTACCGTAATTAATTAAATATAATATAAGAAGTACAAACAAGACTATAAAATCCATTACCACATTACAGTGATTAGTGATTAGTTGATTACACATAGGCCTGAGTGTTTTTTTTTATTATTGTGCCTTGGACTTAAGAATTGTAACCAAATATAAATATGTATTATAAATACCTAACATAAAAAATACACATATTTTTATGATTAATATAACTATGATTAACATCGTAATAAATTGCTATACAAACATAGCCTTTATTGTACGCGTCTTGCGCACTGCGGCTGCGCTACATTGCTCTAAACAAAACCAGTCGTCGATGAGAAATTAAAAAATTCGTTATATTTTTTATGGCTTCCCAACAAGGGGAGGAATTTGGAGAACGGCGACCGCTAGCGGCTAGGGGATGCTTGATTTTGTACGGCCGCTTCGCGCCTGCGCGCGTAGTTCGCGCCACTGCTACGTTGCTTGCAAGCCAGATGTTCTGAAAAGCTTCCTGTAGTCGTTAAACAGCTCTGCATTTTTACTAAAAAAGTAGAAAATGCGGACTAGTTTTAGTTTTATATTATTTAATTTTTGTGAAGTATTATGTGCGGAGATTAATATTATGTGATTTGTAACTCGTAACGTTAATACTAAAGTTATCGAGCGTCTCGATGTCCACGAGTTCACTCGAAACCAACAAAGCGGCGGACATTTTATTTTGAGTACTCGATAATGTAGCGTTTGCGTCGAAAAAATTAAATGTCGTTTTATGGTTCTGTATTCGGATATCGTGCGCTTACACCTTTCGTGAGTATTTTTGATTTTCGCTAGGTACTTTGTGAAAAATCGGCAACGATTCGTGCACGTATTGTAAAAGCGGTTACTTATATCCAAGAATTACCGCTAGCTTGCCCAATTTTTTTAAAAGTCGTCGAGATCGTGACGTAAGCAATCTGGACGTCTACAGGTATCGTAAAATACCTCAACATTACATAAACTTACATTCATCTTCTATCGACCCACTCCGACTCGGAGGCTTCGTGGTAGAGATTTCCGCGCGCACGGCGCCCCTAACCTCTTCACTAATTAGATTGTGACGACACCTTCGGGTGAGATACGATCGTTTTGAGTATTTTTTGATGTTTTGCATTTTACTGAGCAGCGATGCCGAGGGGGGTGAAGCGAGGGCAGGCGGAGGGAGAAGCCGAAGTGGTGGTCCGCGTCGGAGCGTCTCCATCGCAAACCACACTCCTCGACGATAGCCCCAGCCAGCCCATAAGCTACCACCTTCTCGACCATGGCTACGGAGCTACGCCGCAGCACCAGATCCGGCGGGAGGCTCCAACTGCACCGCCGAAGACTTCGGAAGTGAGTCTCGTTTCGATTACTATCATAAATGTCATATCTGTATGTGTGTAATCAACAATTGTATATCAGCTGATTTCGGCTGAAACATTGGATTGTCTTTATATTTCAAGATAGTTCTAACTATTTTAATTTTATAATACAGGTAGAACTTATTAGGGAAATACTCATCATATAAAGCATCACATTTGGCTGGTAGTTTAACGGTATTTAAAGTATTGGTTAGCCAAAGAAAGTCAAAGATCGAACTATGTTTCAAATCATAGTTTAACTATGATTTCTTGTAATTTTGTTTGCATGTTTTCAGGCTTGTTTTATATCACATTTAACCTGTTCACGGACAAACAAAATATGAATTTGCTCATTGATTGCTTATGCAATTTTGAAACTTATGCATGAACAATTTGGTACAATGACTCGTGAATGTGTAATGTAAATTTTAAGGTTATGGTATTATTAGCTAGCATCTGATCTGTTTTTATAGTTTTTCTATAAAATATATAAGTAAGTAGAAAGTATAACCACTAAAATGTTCTTTTTTGAGAGTGGCACCTGATAATAATAATTTTTATACCATTAAATTATAAGGTCATTCAACTAGTGGGAAATGTATAAGATATAAAATATGTAAAATTGTAATTAATAATAATGGCAAATGATAAAATTATTATTTAATGGTTTTCTATTTCAACATTCTTAGTGATGTTTTAATATAATATTATTTTGTCATTTATATTAATATTTAGAAATTGAAAGATACTTTGACCATAAATGGTCTATTTATATTCAAAGGTTTTGGCTTAAATTACTATATTCTTTAGAATATAATATTATATATATTAATAATATGAGTACCAAAACAAGGCTATTTTTCTACTTACAATTTTCTCACACGGTTCTGTCCTTTCAATTAATTATTTTTATACCATTGATATATTATAATGAAGTAAATGAGATTAAAATCTCATACATCTTTAATCTTTATACAATTTTTACATATTGATTTGGTAATGAGCATAAATAGAAGCTATACATTTTGTCTGCCTTGATGTATAATTTAGAAAAATAAGGCGTGTCACCTTGGATGTTGTTATTGAAATTTTATTAAGTAACTGTATTTTTCTTACATATTGTATTGCAGTTAATAATAATACAAATATTTTACATTTCTTTAATGAATCAATTATTATTGTCTGGTCAATAAACTTTGTGCCTTGCCATGGATATCTTACAAAATATGAAGTGTTAACTGTCTTTGATCCGGAGTATACTTTTTGAGCTTAATCATTAATGCTTGTACTGTAGTAAAGAATAATATTTATAAAATATTGTGTTTATTGTTTAAACATTGATAATTTAGATAACAATTTAAAATATTGATTAAGCATATTATATTTTCTAAAGGAAGGCCTTGCATGATTTTGCACTTGGCTAAATACATAATATACTTACTAATTTTTACCTTACATGAAATTAGGTATAAATCTGAGTTGGATCTAACATCTAACCCAAGAATATGCGTATAGACTATACTTAGCTGTAGTCTGTATGCATATTCTGAACATTTTCAAATTACTTACATGTGCATAATATTATATTCCAAATTCAATGCAAGTTCTATAGAACTAAAAAAAGAATGAGAATACTTGCAATTGACTTTTGACTTCTGCACCACTGATAAAAAATAAATCTGTACTTAAGAGGCCGGATGCCATCGAAATTCTCATACATACGTAATACCAAAATCATTTTCTCTTACGAAAATATTTAACATGTTTTGAGTTATTTTTCAGCTTAAAATAGTAACTACCTAGGTTCCTGCACAAAAATTTACCACAAAATATTTAAACACTAAAAATATTTTTTTGAGTTTAAATATTTTGTAGTAAATTTTTGTGCAGGAAGTAGGAACCTTACCTAGGTTCCTTAACTAAAAAAATCTATTTTAAGCTGAAAAATAACTCAAACATGTTAAATATTTTCGTATGAGAAAATGATTTTGTTATTACGTATGTAATTATGTATGAGAATTTCGATGGCACCCGGCCTCTTAATCAGTAGGTACGACAAATGACAATCCATGTTCTTGATTGCAAGCTATTAGATTATAATAATTTCCATTTAGTTGTTTTTGCGATGTTTGATGGTTTGGGGACGTTGTCGGTCGAACTACGGTATGGGTCCCGAATTTGCCATCTGCAATTCAAGGTCATAGGTCAAAGCACAATATTGTAATAGGCATGGCTTCGATAGTGTTTGTGGGGTCTAACGGGCATCGCACATGGCAAGTCGTAGGGCGCTCACCCACGCCATGTGGGCATGATGGTCACGTGGTCTATCTCCAGTTGCGCAAGTGCAATTATAACACTTATTAGTTATTATCGTATATAACCCGTATATTTTTCCCTTGTTTTCCTATATACAATCAGTGGCCAGACTATAATGAGATATTTTGACTGATTGAATGGCGTTTAACCCGTGGATCGTGGGAAAACGAGACACAATAGATATTCTATTGTGTCTCGTTCACCGTTGAGCGTATGAGGCTTGATGAATTAAGAGCATTCTGATCCTATTAAACGCCATTACGCTAATGCTTCAGCCTCTAATCAGTTAAGAGGGCGACTAACCCCAAAAATCAAACATCGTCCTTCTCTCTTCACACTCACGCCCGTCTTTCATATGCCAGGTGAAAATGAACGACGCGGATTCATGGCCAAATTAGTTTTTTCTCAATAATTCGATAAATATTCAACATTTTAAAAATCCGCTAGGTCGATCTCTCAATGATAGAATTTTATACAATGTGTGATCTCTCAATGATAGAATTTTATACAATGTGTTAAAATATTAACTTAGTTCAATGCACGGTTATGGCAATAAATGAAAAATTCGTGAAAATTAGATGCATCTTTGTGATTTTTTTCCTATCGAGAAAAATTTAAGATATCGTCTTTTTGCTCAGATCGAATTCTCGGAAATATAATGTAGTATCTAATTTTAGAAAATGAAACAATTCGGGGCTTATTTTCAAGTATATAAATGAATTATAAAATCGACACTTTAGGGTTAGTCGCCCCCTTAAGTGAGTGGTTTCTTTTCAATTTTGTTACCACCTTGCGGGAGTCAAGCAGTTCGCCAGTTCCTGGGGGTTTGGTTGAGGTGTTTTACGTGATTGGTGAGGCGTCAAACGTGCTGATTTTTATAGCGTTCAATCTCGGAGGCCACATCCTAATGTGGCCTCCGAGATTGAATGTATTGATTTAATGGTACCTATACCATCGAAGAAATTTATTCATAGGCAGTTGACGGACCTACGTCATTTCGTCAAATTATGTCAATTCAATGTTGATCGGGATCTGTCGGCTGGGTTGGACACAAAGCGACCAAATGACATAGGTCCGCCATCTGCCTAAATCAACTTCACTGATAGTACATGCAGGTATTCATGTATCGATGTTTCTAGTAAACCATGTATAATTTGGTGCTGAAATTTATATACTTACGTCACTTCATCCGTAGGCCATCGCGTCTCTCCCTAGTGTGGGGTCATTGGACTTTCGCCTGTCTCTTTCTCTCTTCCTCGTCATTTTTGGTAACCTGTCCTGTTTTTGAATAACAACTATGACGTTTTTAGTTGTTTAATTCCTAATTTTTGTCTTTTGCCTTTTTCTTGTTAGTAATAATTTACCCATTCCAAAGATCGTTCTTTCATTAGTAGTTTCTAATAGGTTAAGGAAAAAATCTTTTCACATTATAGTATATATGAACTTGTCGTAAAATCTCTTGGGCTACACCAATTGTATCTGGGGATGATTTTGGTATCATTAAAAAGTTTTAATTTTACAGAAGACAATTCCAAATTCGGTAAGTGTGAGATTTTCATTTGTTTTTCTTATTGTTAAAATTAGTGATTCTCATGAATAAATTCAGTTTAAAATTTTATTATAAAAAAGGTAAAAATGCAACACATGCCGCGAAAAAAATTTGTGATGTTTATGGACCTAATGCAGTATCTGTGAGAGTGGTCAAAGGCCGGTCAGGCTTCACAGACTGTGGCGAAACCCGGGTTAAAGCGGGGAATTCACTACCGGGCTGCCCGCGGGCCGCCCGGTCTGGGACAAGTCTGCCGCTTGCCCCTATTGAACACACACAGAACAGGCAAGTCAGTCGAATAGATAGACGGCTGCAGCTCGGTCGTGGACTAATGGACTCGATCTTCTTTGTAACAAATGATAGATCAGCATCGGCATTGAGTTCTTTGGATTTTTCAATAAGTTCGCTGTATTAGCAGCATTACGTAGATCGGTGTTCATGTAATTCTTGCTTTTAACTTTCCACAAACAAGGATACGACCAGTAAATGGAAATAAACGAATGTCAAAATTGCTTTTGTTCCTTCATTCCTAACTTTAGGGTTTGTATTGTTTACAATAATATGTTTTAAAATATTATTTTAAGAGCACTCCAGTCGCTCTCCAAGGCGCGAATGACGACAGCCGCCCGTCGCGACCATTCATGTTCACATTTGCCCGTGCCCGCGCGGGAAAAATGCGATCTCGCGGGCCGGCTGCGGGCTCGGGCCAACGGGCATGTCTGTGCCCGTACCTAAGAATTGACGAGCAGACATGCGACAGACCTGCCCGTGACGGGCGGCCCGGTAGTCAATTCCCCGCTTAACTCGCAACAAGGTAACGCTGTGTGTGTGGTGGGATTGGAAGGGCATCATTCATTATGAGCTGTTACCGCCAGACAGGACCATCGATTCTGAACTGTACTGCGAACAACTGATGAGATTATAGCAAGAAGTTGAGAGAAAGCGGTCGGAATTAATCAACAGAAGGGTGTGGTTTTTCACCTTGATAACGCTAGACCTCACACATCTTTCAGCCAAAATTACGAGAGTTTGGCTGGGAGGTGTTAATATATCCGCCGTATAGTCCTGACCTTGCACCTTCAGATTTCCACCTGTTTCGGTCGCTGCAGAATTCCTTAGGCAGTGTCAGGTTGACATCACAAGAAGACTGCCAAAACCACTTGTCTCAGTTTTTTCATCAGAAGCCCTAGCATTTTTATAGCAATGGAATCATACCAACAAGATGGCAAAAAGTTATAGAATAAAATTGCACCTATATACTTTAGCAGTTTAGTCTTTATAAAAACCTTTTAAATTTTTATATAAAATGCGAAGAAAATAAAGTATTTCGGTCTCTTCGTTCTGTTGGAGTGAATACCTACCTTGTTTTGATTCTTCATTAGATTCTGTTGTTTGCATCGACATAAATTATATTTTTCCCCGTTGGTTAAGAATACTAGTTTGATGCTACACGAAAGGGTTGCGCCCCTAATCTATACGTTTTCTTTAGTTCACTGAATATTATTGGGTAAAATTGTTAGATGTAGTTTACCATTGGGTAAGTTATAGACTGCTTTGGTTTTGACCCGAATATTTTGGGGTGGAAATAATTTGACCAATAGGATTGAAAGCTTTGTTTTAAACAGTTGAAATGGTTATTAAAAATTAAAGATAGATGTTTTAGTTTTTGGTCATGTTTTCTTACAATGGGAATGTTTTTTTTATAGATTGCTTAAATAAACACCTCCCCTGTTATTGTTGCCTAAAAAGTAAGGAACAAAAGTTCGCACTGTATTTAAAAAGTTCTTTTATCGAAGATTTCAATAAGTGAATTGTTGTAGGTCAATGAACCTGAATTAAAATTTCGCCAGCAATACAACCCTCTCGTCTTTTGACTTTTTATTCCGGGGACCCGTGCGCAAGTGGAGCGTATTCGGCCGTTTCGGCGGACATCTTGAGAATTGAGATGCGTGCATGAAACAATGTCATGAATCATGATATATTTGTAAGGGCCATGTGTTATGGTTACTTTGACAAAAACAAGTAATTCAGTTTATACGTAATAGTGTTTGTTGATAAGTTCTCCTTTTCAAGCAGACCGGAATGGTTCATCTAATAAGGACATAAGTACTTCTAACACTTCCTGACCTTTTATGACAGTATTCGTGTTGAATTTTTACGTTTTATATGACGAAATATTAATACATTATATGTACATCTTGTTTCTCTTTAATAGAGGAGGTAAATACTAAATACTCTGTTTTGATTGTCACGGAAAAACTCTGTCACATAGTTTTATAATGTTATGATCTGCGCCGATTTTCATAGTTGTGAATGTTCTGGAAAATTACCTCCTTTTTGGAAGTCGGTCAAAAAGTAATTAATCAGTTATTAAATCAAATTCAAGTCAATTTTTAGACAATTTTAAGATAAAAAAATTGTTGATAATGACTCTCGGGTAAGTAGTCAGTCTTTCATGAAGATTTCGTTACTGAGTTGATGACAATTGACTGATGAATCATTTAAATGTAAGGGTTGTGGGATATCAAGATAATTTTGGCTTAAAAAATCCTTTTGTATTTTTAAATGAATTATTTTATCCGGTCGTCGGGTACGCATTATGCAGGCAGCAGGCTGCATTCGGGCAATGGAAGGGCATAAATTGATTATGTAAATAGATCGCAGGGGTTTGAAAAGTGTATCTTAGATGTTCGGGTTCGCACATCTGCCCTGATTTACAACGCCGAGCTCACGAAAAAAACGGCCAACCCGCAAATTAACAATAGTCGCGTCAGATCACCGGTAATAATACTCGAAATTTTGAGATAAGGAATTGGCATTCTTTCGCCGGAGTCCCTTCCGAGAGCCCGTCGGCTTTGTGTTGGTTCTAATTTATGTCGTGTATTGTGTACCGGTACCCTCCCCACACACTTCCTCGAAGGGGCTCTGGCCCCGCGCCGCCGTACGTCGAACTAGTTGCACGATGCATCAGCACATTGGGAATTCTTGTCTAAATGTGTTTCTTTAATTTTGCATCCGTTTAAAAAGTTCGATAAGATCGTGCCCCCCGCGTTATTGTGTGTTGTTTTGTGTTCTGTGAAAATGGTGTTGTGAACTTGTGACGATGACTTACTTGGTCCTGAGAGTGAGTATATCTGGTTTAACCCGGCGTGATACAAGTGACTTAGTTTCGAGGGGACCCAGCGGCAGCCGATTGTTCCATATTTTCGGTTAACTCTAACAATGTGTGCATTGTAATGGGATCACTGTAGGTCTCTTTAGGTAGGCTTTCGTTGGATGTCTTCAATAAAGAAAGCAATTCTTGGTATGCCTTAGCTGATGCAATGGTTGTTGTTTACATATTTTTATATTTTCACTTGATACATAGTGATTACTTCAAACACAATACACACTTCTTATGTATTAAGTATACATAAAACACGGAATATATAACACTACAAAATATATAACATTAGTGTTATATATTCCGTGACATAAAAGCTCATTTTTTGCACTTGAAAATTTAAAGGAAGAAGAGAGAAGAAATTATTTTTCTCTCGTGGACAAGGGAATTAAGATTGAAGTCGTAACTGTTGGTTCTCTTGTTTGATTGACTTTGAAACCTACTACTACTAACCTTATTAAAGATACTACAAACATAGCTATAGTTTATAGGTAGTATATCAGGACAAATCAAACAACGATTAGCTGCAACATACTGCCGATGAAGAATTACAAAGCAAGAGAAATCTGCTTATTAACATAATTATGTTGCCACTAACCTATTTTATATATCTACGCGAGAGCGTGACGTACGACTCGACAATCTGTATTATCGTCACACTATTGACGATATTGTAAATAGTAAATACATTGACATTATTCAGATTAAATATTGTTTGGTATAGTTTTCACCTCTATTTTATCTCTTTTACTCGTTTTATGCGGCCTCTACGTTGGCCCAGCCGCGGATTTATAAATAGGCCGTTATAGCTCACGGCCTAGGGGCGGCAGCATCCAGAGGCCCTACTGATCACGTACATGGGCATTTTCAAAAAAATGTGTACCCCTGGTTTTTACCTTGTCCCTTGACTTCGCTACAGATTATTTGTAAAAAATTACATACTAACATTTTGTAATTTTAATGTAGGAGCATAAACAAGTTTTCTTTTATTAAAATACATTCACGTTTGTATATAATTTTATTTAGTATGAGATTTATAAGGGTTTTTAAGTACCGAAACCTATTAAATTCACCTGTCCCCTTCCCAGAAGTTGTAACAAAATCTTTAATAACTATTTTTTTTCTTAAAGTAAGTTACTTAAAAAACATATGTTAGATTCTTAAATACTTAATGTATCAATTGAATGTCTTGTTATTGAAAAATCTAACATAATTTAACTACAAATTAATTAAAATTATAATCATGAAAAAACAACCCGGCCGGAATGTTCGGTTTAGTGACCGTTTTTTTTAGTTTTATAAACATACTACAAAAATATTTTCGGCACTAAATGATAGCACTATATTTCATTGTACATCGAGAAACTTCAATTTAAATTTAGTAGTTAAAAATCTGCTACAAGACGCGGACGCAGGTTGGATGGTTCTTCAGGAACGGTTTATTTGTTCAGATAAGTGACCATATTTTGTAAGCATTATTATACTTTCTCCAACTGTTTTTACTGTTGACACGTTGCAAAATTAGTTTAGTATTTAGTATAAAAAATGAAATTGTGATAACTATTATCGGTTATTTACAAACACTTTAAAAGTAAAAGAAAGTAATATTACGTGACTTCCGACTTGTGACTTTTCGTATGGTCACATATAATGGAACGGACAAGTCACAACAGGCGGAAAGCATAAGGCTTAGTTCACATTTTAAATAAATTATTTTTTTATTCACAGATTTTATTAAGAAAATTGGAGATTTTTAAACTGGTACGATTAACATACAAATATATTTTTTATTACTTATGTGTTAAGGTGACGCCGCGTTAAAGTAAAAAACCGTTTTGGATATGTTTTAGATTGCTAGTTTTCTATGAAAGGCCGGCCCGGCCTCTCACAGAAAACAAGCAATGGAACAGCAAAAAATGGAAAGGGCGTAAGCGACAAAATAGTTTTGTCGCGTAATTTAAAAACCATAAATACATTTCATATAAGCTATGGGCAAATTAAAGTGTATGCTTGAACCAATCCATGTACATTTTTGGAAGCTTAAATCACTCTCCTCTGTAGGGAAAAATAGGAATCCTTTTTTTTTACACAGGTCTATTTGATTGATTATTCTGTGTTATAAAAGTTGACCAATCGTGTTATGCTATGGGTAAATCAAAGACAAAGACATGATAAATACTGCCAATGAACTTTAATTTCTTAGCTTTAGTTATTGCTGAGAAAAATCGATATCGCTACAGCCAAATCATAAAGGCGTCGACTTTACTTAACAATAACAAATATACTATTTAAAATTTAAGTACCTAAAAGTTTTATGTTTTTTAAAAATTTTGATTTTATTTCCACTACTTTTCTATCAGTAAAGTTGAAAATCATTTTGTGTCGTTGATATTTGCAGATTTATAATAACTAGACATCAGATTATATGCATTTGCATACTTGCATATGCAAATGCATATAATGTCACTTTTTAGGCGATAGTGCATATTTTGGCAATTTTTCGTTGATAGTGCATATTTCGGTAGTTTAACTTCCATGGGCATTAAGATTGCAATCGGAAAATGTTGGTAGAAAATTATTATTGGCGTATAATAAATAAATAAAAAGTCTTTATTTCAAGAAATTAAAAATCCTGGATTTTATGAAATTATAAAAATTGGCGCTTTTATTAATGTCACTACCGGAAAAGTCTTCAAAAAAATAATAAATTTTAATATTAAGTGACTTTTGATTGTGCATATTTTGTGCATATTTCGACCATTTTTCGTGCATATTTGCATGGATATTTCGGCACTTTGATCGTGCATATAATCCGATGTCATTAATAACTTAGGAATTCGTAGACATGTGAACACATCTTTATGATTATGAGATGTTCGTCCCTCTAATTATTGAAGTTAAATCTATGAAATCAAAGAATTTTTTACTTTTATAAGTAGTGCAACAATAAAAATGTTTAAATAAAAGGTTTTTGTGTTATAAAAACTCCTTTAAATATGTTAAATATTACTTACTCATGTAAAAAAATGAAAAATAACCTAGTGGTTGGGTCACATAGTCACACTATGGATTAAAAATAATTGCTACTCTTGTTGATCCTTGAAATTATCTAAATTTTTTTTAATAAACAATTAAATATGCATTTCACTAGATTAAATTAACGAAGAAATCCATTTATTGCTGTATTTTTTTGTATTAAATTATATTTTACATTTAGTCGCACAACGGAATCTGTTTCGTCGAAAATTCGATTTTGTTTCAATAATATCAGAATAATATAACGTTTTCAGCGTTCTTTTTAACTTATTCCATTAGTTCAATATTTTTCCTTGTATATGACATTCAAAAAAAGGTAAATAAATGACCTTAAAAAATATAGACATATTTTTGCAAGGGTACACGTTTTTTTGAAAATGCCCACATATTATACGGGGCGGCGGAAACAAAGTGGCCTACTCTCATTTAAAATATAAATTCGGCATTGCGTTGGCCTTTGATTGACTAATACAAGCGATTACGAAGTTCTAGACCAAATATTCGCTTATGAGTTATGTTATGACAGTGAAACTCGTGATTATTCATCATAAATATGGAGACTGGAGACCTTGTTCTCTTATATTGTAGTATTTGTAGTATTTTAGTCAGCCTTAGTTGATTTATATTATTATAAGATCATCTGCATTCATTTTAGTCTAGTAATACCTTGTCTTATAATATTAAAGTATTGGCCATATTATCCGAAATAAAACGTGTCACAAAACTTCATATTTTTTTTTAAAGAATCTATGAAATCTAGCCTCATGTTTGTATTTCAAGGATCGTAGCTCTACTTAATAATATAATCTGCATAACTGACCATTGCCATTTCAATTCTTTTTGAGTTTATCGTAACCTCGATTTGTTCAGTCTGCTATGTGTTCGATAGTGTATCTAATACGACATAATATATTTAACAGTCAGTGATAAATAAAATAATATCTTCCACCATTATTTACATAGTATTACATTCTAATCATATTATATATAACATCTGTTTTCCGTGATTTGATCCAAGCAATAATACTATTTTCAAATTTTATTCAAACTTTAATTAATACATTTATTGACAATGAAACCCTAAAATCTGCTAATAAAAAATAATAAACTTGGTCATCTTTATAACTGCAAGAAAAGAACTACATACCCCGCGTTCCATTTGATGTTAAAAACGATCAAAACGCTCAAAATAGGAGGAATTTTGAGCGTTTTGATCGTTTTTAGCATCAAATGGAACGCGGGGATAATATGCACCTTGATTTGGTCAATATCCTTTCCTTTTCACGGCTATGGGCGTGGTCTTACGACTTACGCTTACTGCGTCTTTTACGTATAATGCCTCCCTATCAGTAGTTTATCAAGCTACCTCTACATTTCTATGCTACGTAGTACACCGCCCTTGCCTGGAGACTACCATCTATACTTACTAATATTATAAAGTGGAAGAGTTTGTTTGTTTGAACGCGCTAATCTCAGGAACTACTAGTACGATTTAAAAAAATCCTTCAGTGCTAGATAGCCCATTTATCGAGGAAGGATATAGGCTTCGATCACTAATATACTAGTGATCGAAGGATATATTTATCACGCTAAGACTAATAGGAGCGACGAAATAGAGGAAAATGTGGAAAAAGCGGAGGGAATTATTTGAAAGAGCTTATCTCACGAACTACTGAAGCATTTTTTATGTTATTTGACACAGATAAGAAGAAGACCACGTGAAGAGGCTATTTTTTGTGGAGTAATTTGTCTGTGAAATATCTAATTTACGCGGGCGAAGCCACACGGAACGTCTAGTATAATAATATAATGGTTGGAGTATTTTCTTCACAATTAAAATATAATAGTTATATTGGAAGTGAGGAAATTATATTATCATATTGATATCGAGACGACTATCTTACTACTACCTGACTCGTAAGTCGTAAATGAAATAAATTAGATTCAGTTAAATTGTAAACACCTAAGTAGTAATTAATGGAAAGTTTCATATTATTGTCGATTTACACACAAGAGACATTTCTTTTTCCGTTACTTTTATCTTTCCAATATTACATATCGACTGGAGCGATGTTTAAATTTGTTACTCAATTTTCTCCATCCAATTTGTTCCATCCTATTTCTGACTGACGGAGCAACGTTAAATGACAGATTCGACTGAGAATACAATAACAGACCATATTGTATTTAGGTCGAGAGAAATCTCAATTATCTATCGAATCCGTATAAACATTTACATTACATGCGACTCCTTAGTCCTTATGTTTGTGTTCAATGCTCATGATCTCTATCTTTGTTGGCAGGCGGTGAAAAGAAGACTGAATCTGAGCGAGAGCAGCTCAGGTAGCCAGGGCCATGTGGTGCCGATGAAGGCGGACTTCAAAACGCCGAAGCAGAAGCGCGTCAAAGTGCTCACGCCGTACAGCCGACCGTCCAGTTCTATGAAAAAATACACAGAACGCTCCAGGTATATATTTTTTTTCTATGCGCCATCAGAGGCCGACAGGAATGGGCAAATGGCCGACGTTTTTTGTGTGTCCAGCTCTCATTGATGCTGGAATGTTTGTTTGTGAGTTTTACGTTAGTTAACGTATTTTTATTGTCCATAAATATAGTTAAAGGCTAAGTTTTACATTCATTAGAGTAGAAAAAATCTAGGTTTCTGAAGGATTTCTTCTAATGTCTAATAATTTACTAATTATTATCGAATTAATGCTCATTTTAGGTTGTCTATCGTTACAGGTTTGATACATCACTCGGTCTCCTGACCAAAAAGTTTGTAGCCCTCCTCAAATCCTCACAAAATGGAGTGTTGGACTTGAACCTAGCAGCGGAGCGCCTCTCAGTACAAAAACGACGTATATACGATATCACTAATGTTCTAGAAGGAATCGGCATACTAGAGAAGAGGTCCAAGAACAATATACAATGGAAATGCGGTAAGTACGAAACTTGTACTAATATTATATTTGGGTAGACGTTGTTCCTACGCGTAATCGCATGTCGCGCGGGATCCGTACGTATGTAGTTTGATAGTTTCTATATCCCTTTCCGGGACGCACAATATCTCTGTACCACATTTTATTGAAATTGATTCAGCGTTTTTAGCGTAGCTTTACACTGTTGCCGCATTAAAATCGAGACTTGAGTTTATGCTCGTATGCAGAGCTTAAGGTAAGGGTAGCAGTAATAACTAAGTCGGAAGGAGTCGTTATACTAAAATTTTAGGTGTGTAAAACATTAGGTGGTCGTCTTGTATGACAGCTGCGACTTGCGACTCGCTCGAGCGCGACCACTCCTGATTCCCTACGCTAGCGACGTAATTACATGCCCAAATTATTATCTGTTGACTGCGCGACGACGTTATGTAAGGGTACGGAATTAAATGTGTGACTTGTTGTACACATTTTTAGATCTAATCAGACGTCGATGCTAATGAAATTTTGTGTAAGTACACAACAGTAGTACCAGTATTAAATGTACGTTTTGTTGATTTTTGCGCCAAAAATAAATCTTCATAGGTACTCTACTAACTTCTATGTACTTATATTGTACAACTTGAGCTTGTGTAGAAAATCATTTGTATTTGAAGCGATATACTATAATAAATTTATTATAAATATTTCTTGGCTTCTAATTTTTATTAGAAATCATGCAAGAACATTCAACTGTATATTAACAGATATGTTTACCGTTTAAGCATGAAATGTCCGTATATCCGTATAAAACTAGCAGTCCCAGCAAACGTTGTTTTGCCATATAAAGGATTTCTCCCATATTATTTTATTGAAGTGACTAAATAAGTATGTCACCATGGCAACGTCCATCGCTATCCCGTCACACAAACAATGGTCGCCGTCAGTCTCGAGTTGTAATAATTTACTATTATTTATTCAACAAGTGTACTTATCAATATAAAAAGTAGATTTTCTATACATGTTTTAAAGCTATATTTGTATAGGTGTGGACGGCGGTGGTTGCGGCGAGGAGGGGCGCGCGCGGCGGCTGCGGCGCGAGGTGCGCGCGCTGACAGAGCGAGAGGCTCAGGTACTGATCTCCACGATAGATGATGATGTCCAACACACATTCCCAGCACTGCTACTCCTGTGAGCCAGGATAGACACCAACCAACCACGAAAAACCCCTTGATATAATTTCAAGGGTGCCCAAGAGACATGCTAAACTCTTAGACACACCTGAGATAGAATCTTGATGTATTATTATCATAGAAGTTGATTCATAGGCAGATGGTGGACGTAATTTGGTCGCGTGATGTCAAAGCCAGCCGTCTTTATTCTTAACGCAAAATAATGTACAAAATACATTATTTTGCGTACAAATTTTCGCCCGTATGGAACCCCAGCTACGCTACCTACATTGATAGAATTGAGAATATTCAAAAAAAGTTTTTAAAATTCATACAGTTTAAGTCAAATACCCACCTACCTAACTATATCGAAAGATGCAAAAAATTTCACATCTTGCCTCTCGCCGAACGAAGAAACATTGCCGACTTGTCGTTGCTCTTCAAAATATTCAGTGGTTCAATTGATTGCCCGGAACTAGTCAGTAAATTTGAGCTCAAAATACCCTCCGGCTCTCTTAGAAGACGTCAACTCCTACACGTTCCATATGCCCCTACCACCTACCGGCAAAATGCGTACATCGTGCGAGCTAGCAAAGCGTACAATACAGCGTCTCAAAGTACCGACGTAGATCTATTTAATACTAATATTAGAAGTCTCAGAAAAGTGTTAACAGACCATTTCTTTAATACTACTGACAAAAGCTAATTTAGTTTATGATAATAATTTGCACATTACTGATACATGATGATCCAAGTTTAGGCTATTATTTTTATTGTTGTCTTTCTTTTTTATTCTTTTATATATAATATGATATTAGATATATTCACCACAGTGCGTCAATTTGACGTCAACAAAATGTATGTACAATCTAAACAAATACCTAGTCGCGAAAACTTTTAATTGGCATTTGTATTGTTACACTTGAATTCTACCTTTGTACTAGCTGTAAGTTTTCCTTTAAAATAAAATAAAAATAAAATAAAATAAAAAAAAAATACCATCAAAGAAGTTAATGAAGTCAGGTTAGGTCAATCCAATGTTATAGTTTGTGCGTTATAAGATGATATGGGTGACAGTTTTCATGTTCCTTGCTACGGGTTTTTTTTACAAGAAAACAAAAAAAATCAAAATGTAATAAATTATATTCACGCATATCATCATAAAACGCACAAACTATAGTCCGGAGATGGCTGGATTGACTGATGAGTTGACTGTCATGTCATCACTCATCAGTCAAAAGTCAAAATTGGCCAAGGGAGAAACGTGCGGCTCTAGCTCGATAAACTAATTTTGACGCAACGGATTTGACGTCATCTAGTACGCTACATATTAGCAAAATATTCTGCATTTTTGAAGATTTAAGCCTCTATAGGGACAGACAGCGGAAACCAACTTCGTTTTTTAGTAGTGATTAACTCTTCTAATTGTAACCCCTAGGTGGGTCGCGCACTGACGGCGGCCGAGCACGCGCTAGCCCGGCTGTCGGCGGAGCACGGCGCGCGCGCATACATCACGTACGCCGACCTGCGCAGCATACGCGACTTCCGAAACCAGACCGTCATACCCATCAAAGCGCCGCCCGACACCAGGCTCAGTGTGAGTTAAACTTTCACAGTTAAGCTTCCGCCTAACCTACGCGACCAAAGCGACTGCGAAGCGGGAGCGTCTGCAAAGCGGGACGTTCGCGTCGGCAGAGCGGGAATAATCTACGGTTTTCCACCGTAGTTTGGCCGAAGCCTTAGCGAAGCCAGATACCAGGCACCAGGGGCGTAGCCACCGCCGTATCTGCTGTATGAATTTTTCCTAAGGGACCCAAACAAATTTTTATATGGGACCCTCCCAAGGTCCGCTACGCTTCTGCCACGCTTTGATATTTTAAGGCGCTTTGCAGACGACGGGGCGGGGCGGGCCGGTCAATTTCGCCGCGAACGATAGCACAAAGGGAATCCTATATTACCAACGCACACGGCGGACAAAAAGACCGCGCCGCAGGTGCCCGGCGAGCACTGGCGGCGCGGCATGTCCGCGGACAAAAAGCCCGCCCGGCCCCGTCGTCTGCAAATCGCCTAAGGGTGCGTTTCGATTGCGCTTATGATTCGCAGCCCTGCCTCGCCCTCGCATGCGCAGTGATTCTATTAGTCGCTGCGCATGCAAGGGCAAATGCAGCGAATCCTAACGCAGTTTAAGGCTGCGTTTTCACTGAAGCGGAGCGGAGCGGAGCTTAGCGGTGCCCGAATTGACCAATCGTGCTATTACAGCGGAATGACAGCGAAGATTTCGAGCATGGTGATTGGTCAATTCGGCTCCGCTAAGCTCCGCTCCGCTTCAGTGAAAATACAGCCTCAGTCAGAAGTTTATCTTTATCACTAAGTAGCAATAACATAGTAAGCAGTAATAAGACTACCAGATAAGCTATGTGTATATTTTTTGTCACCTTGTGAAACATGTCCTTACGCTAGTAATAGTAAATAGTACCTTGATCGTGGGAATCAGAGACAGATATTAAATTGTTATGCGGCACCCGGGTGCCGCTTGGGAGTTGATGGGATATTAGTCTCAGATATTGGTTGCATGTTATGGAAAAATACTTTTAATACATTTTCAGGTACCCCATCCCGACGAGAAAGGGTACACGATACATTTGAAATCCATGTCGGGTGAAATAGAAGTCTATCTCTGTCCCAAAGAGCGGCCTCCATCACCTCAACCATGTGAGTTTAAATTAAGTTGTATACTTTATGAAGGCTATTATAGCAATAAGAGCTTTGGGCTTGGATGGTGCATAATAGAGACATGTATACAGGGTGTAATTAAACTAAGTGATAATATTTTAGGCTGTGTATAGAGTTCACTGTGAAAGTAGCGCGCGCTTGTGACGCTGGAGCGCTTACCCATACAAATCGCAATTGCTCTTTCAGCGCTGCTACTTGTGAGTGAGCTCTATATAAGTGACACATACACACCCTAAAGTATTATCACTTAGTTTTGTTACACCTTGTAATAATTATGAATGAAAGTTGTTGCTGTTTTTTTACATTTTTATTGTGAAAGTGTAATATGTAGATAAAGCTGGTTAATGAGATTTTTTATTGATAGTTCGATTGTGTTTACAGTATCAGGTTTACTGCCCTCGGATCCGCTGCTGGAAGACAATAAGGCGTTGTTAGCGCCTCTCATAGCCAAGCTGCAGTCCATGCCCTCCAGTTCCATCACTGCTGCATTCACGTGAGTATGCATGCGGAACCAAGAAGATAACGTCACATAGACACTGTCGACTAACCTTAACATAGTTGACATTGTAAGGTATAAAGACACATACTAATATACTTCACCATTGTGTAAGCTAGATGATTTTGACACGTAGATCTTACCTTGGATTTTAGACTATAGGAAAATAGTATCATTTAGGCCCGATTCGACCAAACTTGAAGTTACACGAGTATAACTATCATAAGAATAATTTTACTCCTTTAATTTACTCTAGGGTATTATCGTTTACATTTTACCAAGTTACTCAAAGAGTATGAAATAAAATGTCAATTATAGTTCACAATGACACCGACCGTGACAGTTGAACCCTGTTGTGCAACTATTCTCAGTTTAATATTTACTCTACCAAAATAGCCCGTGTAAATAATTACCTCATTCTTGGATTAGAAGTTGGAAAAACTCAAAACCAGCTACTCTTAGATTAGGAGACAGTTATACTCGAGTAAAATTTTAGTCCAGTTTGGTCGAATCCGCCCTTAATAGTGTCAAAATATACTCGTGATTAGAAGTAAAAAATAAGTTGAAGAAATTTTTAATCATAAACAAGTTCAAAGCTTAATTCTTCTTATCTGTAAAGGTACCGATCCGATCTTTGCCGCGCCTAGCCGCGACCGTCATAACTTAAAAATAAAATGCCACTTTATGACATTCATTTTACTCTACGCCACAACTCACAAGTGGCGGCAACATGGGTCCCATAAACCGAACCAACATTTTTGCTACCGAAATTGGTTTTATCTGTGTGTAAAAATATGTGTACGTATACACTTACATAAGTATGATTGAATATGATTTATATGAGATTAAATTGTCAACGTGCGGCACGTGCCGACTGGACGTCAAAAAAGTGTGCTGCTGTCATGTATCACACGTCTCTTTTTACCACGCAGTGTTACTGATAGTGACATCTCTCTTGCTCAGGCCTTTGTTTTTCTATTCCGCTAGGTAAATTAACTTTATGATGGGTCCCTACACAAATGTCATCAGAAAATGATATCTATAGTCTGTCATAAAGTGGCATTTTAGTTAAATACTAGCTATTTGATCGAGCTTTGCTCGGTATTCGATGAAAACGACTTTTTCTAAAAATGATTCCTAGCTAGATCGATTTATCGCCCCCAAAACCCCCTATATACTAAATTTCATAAAAATCGATACAAGATTTGTTGGTCGTAAGTGTAAAATATAGGAAAGTCACTTAAAGTGATTAATGGTTCTGTGTGTTGCAGGACCCCCGTAAAGCGCGAGCCCATGGAGGCGGAGCGGCTGGTGGTGCGGTCGCCGTGTGTCACGGACCCCACGATGCCGCTGCCCGCCGCTGTAGCCGCCGCCGCCCCGCCCGCCCCGGCCACGCCCAACCCCGCGCCAGCGCTGCCCCCGCCACCCCCGCCATCCCTGCCCCACCTGTCTACGCCCGACAGTAAGTTTCGGCTTGTTTTTAAAAAAGTTGGTTCAAAAGGAAATCCCAGAATTCGGGAACTCATTAGGATTTTATATTAATACATTTGCCACTAAAGCTTAGGCGACACACACGAAGCACCGCCTGGACGGCTAATGTTTTCAAGTGTTGGTATGAAATTTCCAATACTTTTCTACTTACCAGGTAGAGCTTTGTACTAATTATCGTGTCGAACAGCTCTTATACGTCACGAACTTAAAAATCTTCGTTCCCGTAACGATTTTCGTTTATAAGTCTTCCCTGCTCGTATGTCTAAAACGTCGAGTTGTTTGTTGGGGCAGCAGCAGGGTTGTTTAACAATCGGTCCAAGACTAGATATCAGGGCCCGTACCACGAAACGGTTTTGAGACTCAAATAATCGTACGAGAATGTTGCGTCCTACTACAAACGTGAAATGACGTTGTTAGAGCAGGACGTGGCATTCTCGTCCGATTGTTTGAGTCTCAAAACCGGGTGGTAAGGGCCTAGAATCGGGCTCTATATAATTGGCAGTTACTGATCTATTCCATAGAAAATCCATTGTAACTACTTAATATGGTTGACGTTAAGTGTCACTAAATAAAACATTTAAGTGTCTAGACTCTTAGAGTGCGTTTATTTTAGTCCAAACAAGTTCAAATTATGTGGGGTTACTTAAGACCTAATGGGTATTGTCCATTTTTTTTTAATTTTCCTCATTACAAAAACATTTAGAGGAATAAGGTCAGTGATCGTTTTTCTGTATATAAACGAAAAAAATACCCATTAGTTACTTATATTTTTGAACAAATATGTTTAACCTTTGTTTGACCTTCAATGGCGTTAAATTAGCAATAAATTCGACCAACATTACGTTTCGAACTTTTGGTAAGCTTCTCGTATCAGTTTTCACATAATGAGAACTTGCATTTCACGAACCAGCCATTATAAATAAGATTGAAAGGAAATTTAAAACATACTGCAGAGGTCAATAGGCCGTCGATGATGACGTCAGAGCGAAATTTTAAAAAATTATTGAGAAAAAACTAGCCAATGAATTTCAAAATTATTTAATTTATATTCTTAAAATACACTATTTTAACAAAAAAAAAAAATATAAAAGTACATGTGATTTTTTTTGGACAATGCCCATACTACACGACCTGACTGGGCTATGGCTCGGAACTACTTGTGTATGTTCCAGCGCACCGAGCTCAAGCGGGCAAAACTGCTATATAAACAAAAATGTGTTCCCTACACCATTAAACGACATTTGTGCAACAGGTGGCAGCGCCCGGGGCCGTCTGCGCAACGCGCTGATAGCCGACAGCGACGACTTCGCGCCCATCATGGGCGGCGGCCGATTTCAGCTGCAGACGGAGGACCAGGAGGCCGGTATGTTGCTGTTTAATAGCCGAGTAATGATTGAGCGAGCAGCCTCGGGAGGCTGCCTCGTGAGGCAAATCTCAGGTCGGTCAATAGGTACCTCGCCCGAGGCCAACGCACGCGCTGCCTCGCCCGAGACCAACGCACGCGCTGCCTCGCCCGAGCGTGTCGCAGCCCGAGCCTCTCGAGGCTGCTCGCTTGGTCAGTACGCGGCTATTCATATGCTATGTTAGGCTAGGCAGTTGACGGACCTCCGTCTGTTTGTCGGCTTATGTCAATTCATTAATTATCGGTTTGATGGGTTTGACTTAACGCGACCGAATTACTAAAGGCCTGTTAGAGCCAGTCCACACGGCGCGTTGCGTCAGCGTTGCGTCGACGCAGCGCTGCCGTTGCTTTTAGATACAAATAACCAAAGTGTTCGTCGCAACGCACACATGACGGACAGCAGCCCCCGAGACGAAGCGGGAGGGGGAGTTGACGTTAAGACTGCTTCGTAATAACGATGCAATGACGCAGCGCCCCTGTGACCGGCTATGCGTTGGCGCAACGCTGACGCAATGCGCCGTGTGGAATGGCTCTTAGGTCCGCCATCTGCTCTAGGAATTGACTTCTCTGATAGTACCATCGAGGTAGTTGATTCCTATGCAATTGACAGACCAACGTTATTTGGTCGAATATATCAATTCAATGTTATTTGTGATCTGTCAGCTGGGTTTGACGTAACGCAACCAAACTACTCAGGTCCCCGATTTGCATAGGAATCAACTTCTCTGATAGGACATATACGCGGATATTACACACATATTTATAAAACAGGCACACGTCAAACGTTTAAGCACACGCCCGCGTTAACGCACCAAATCACCGACTGAACACAAATATAATTTACTAAACTATAATCAAGATAATGAGGCAAGGAGTTTATGAAAATTTCGGCAGTATGACATTTTTTTGCCTCAATTCGCCGTTTACGCCGTTTAAGTCGCACAATTTATTTTTCTTTGCGTTAATTTATTCCAATCGATAGTTTATTTTGTAAATAAACTGCCTGGTGAAGAATGCTTGTTTTTTTTTATTACAATAATAATTAGGGTCGTCTATCCTCTGTTTGTCTCTCTTACATAATTTTGTCACGTACCAAGATTACATTTTCTCTTAATCTACTGTTAAAGTCCATAACGCCTTGGGGCTTGGCCCTTTAATTTACATATTATACATAATACAGTAAACTACCTAACTACAATAAATATAATATATTTATCACTATTTTATTCTTAGGTTTATTATATGTTCCTTTTGTGTCATTTATTTTAGGTAATTAATCTTAAATTATGAGGATTACGTATTAATCTTAAAGTAGACTAATATGTAATCCTCATAATTTTTTAAGTTTTTATTAATTAGCTTTGTAGTGGAGATCGTGAAAATCTATTATTTAATCTCGACCAAATAAAAGCAAACACATAAACCATTACTTTACAAAAGTTTATTCATTTACTTTTAATTTACGAGAAATATAAGGCTTTTTTATTTATTTAATTTAGATTTATAATATGATCATTGAACATTTTTATGTTTTGAATCATCAACATTAATATTAACATGTTGCTTGTTGTGGGTACATCTGGCTGACTCGTCGATTTAAATAATAACATTATAATATTATGTTTGTTACTTTCATGTCTTGTTGACTTACATTAATTGTGGCATATCGGACATCATTGTATGTAATAGCGGTGTTAAGTGATTCATCACTAAAATTCATCAGAGGACGAAACGTACGTGTCTTGTGGCTAGTACTCGGACTGTGATTTGTGTATTAGTCACATCACAGTCAGAGTTCTAGCTACGCGGCGCGGCGCTGGCATCGGAGAAGACGGCGTACAGCGAGACATGTATGTATGTGGTGTCGATTCTGTGTACTACTGGAATGCTTACTTATACTTTACACAAAGCCTCCTACTAATTCTCTAACGACCGCTTTCCCTGTTCACATTCTGTAAGTATTTCAAGCCCTAAAATACACGTTTAAAACCAGTAACCTAACCTACAAATAACTCGTTTCGTTCTACTCTTCTGTACATATTTGTTCATGTTGTAAATATTTGAATTCGGTATGGATATGTTGTGGGCGTGCAATGTATATGGCGGCACGTGTGACGTCACACATGGGCGGGGCGAGGGGCGGGGCGGCGGCGAGCTAGGTCCAATGGGGCTGCAGTGCGCGTGTAGCACCATGGGATTTCAGCTCACGGCCGCCCCCACTAACAACTCATCTACTAATACCACGCATCATCGTGTAACACAACGCTCATTGTCTAACTGAATATTCTAAACATTTTTGGCTTAATATCATTTGGCTCAGGGTTAAAAAAATGATCAGTGTTGTCATGACGATATGGTACCATCGTTTTGCTTATTAAAAATACAGTTTATTAATTAAAAGATCTTGCTACGACCATTTTGAAAGGTTTTATCTCACACGGACATTGTGTTTTATTAATTATTATCTGAAGTGTAGAATTGCGTGGACTAAAACAACATAGAATAACATTTTTGTGTGTATAATTGAACAAGATGTTACTGTTATTGGACAAATAATATTAAGCAAGAAATTGTTTTGGTTCTTCGTGTTTTGTGTAAATAATATTTACTATTATATTCTTAAGTGTATTATATTATGTTAGCTTTAACATGTTGCGGCCTCATTAATAAACGAAGAATTATGCTAAATACTCACATACGGTTTTGCTCGATAGTTTTACTCCAAATCGAGCAATAACCACCATGTGGGCCGCAAAACTGACAGCTCGAAGGCTCGCTTCGAGCCTGCTCGATGGAATTAAATATGTCAAATATGTCATTTCCAAAACTATCGAGCAAAACCGTATGTGAGTACTTAGCATAAGATAAAGCTAAGCAATATATGTTGCTGTATTTGTTTCAAAGGGTATTTGACAGACGACAACCACTTGTGTATGTTAGTCCTGTTATTCGTTTAATAAAAAGGTTGTAAGGGTTGACGTAATTTAAGTGTTAATGGTGCAGTTTATTTCCTTTCCGGACCTTACAACAAGAAGACACATTTAATTATACGACCTTTGGTACTTATATTTTTTCGTTATCGAAATCGTCTTCTGTTTTAATAATAATCGTTTAATAATATTGACTATAAGCTATGTTCACACTATGCGCTTTCGTTTTCAATTTTCGTCATATCTTCTTTTATTCAACTTTCGTTTTGGCGCATTAATTAATTGAATGCGTCAATGAACGCAACGCCAACTGTCATTTTTAATAACAAAGCGAACGTTTTGGATACGGTCAGAGGGCATGCGTCGCGGGCATGCCTCACGTTCGGTGTTGACTGCGCTATAACGCATGCCCTTGATGACCAGAAAAAGACACAGAGTAGACAAAGCTATAGGCCAACAACTATATTATTATAAGGGGGTTGTATATATCGTAATACGATCTCGAAAATTTGTGGACAGTCCCTAAAATGGCTGTAACCTCAGTGATTAGTCTTTTCACCTTGCTATAATTCCTTAAAAGTTTTTTTTCTATCTCCATTATTTCTAACAAACTGGTCTAGACAGTCGTTCTAATATCTATCTTCTATCTATCTATCTATCTTCTATCTATATATATAAAACTCAAAGGTGACTGACTGACATGGTGATCTATCAACACACAGCCCAAACCACTGGACCGATCGGGCTGAAATTTGGCATGCAGGTAGATATTATGACGTAGGCATCCGCTAAGAAAGGATTTTGATCAATTCCACCTCCAAGGGATTAAAATAGGGGATGAAAGTTTGTATATAATAATACTTCTTAACGCGAGCAAAGCCGCGGGCAAAAGCTCGTTTTCTAATATGAATCTATTCATTTTGAATACGGAGGAAATGGCGAAGGTGTTATAGATGCACTTGCAATGATCTGGATTTAAGTCACTGGGTTAGCCCATTTATTTCGTACTTTATTAACCCCTTATTAAATAAATATTTACAAAGCAAATAATTATACAATGTCTGCTTATTTTTGACAAATAGAAATCTTTCAGACAAAGACTAAGTAAGTAATTGTAAAAATATTTATTAGTAAGGAGTGAGTGAAATATCGTTTTATATCATTCGATTTATGACGATATTTAATCAGGGTTAACTCTTACCCAACTTATAACTTCTGCGCCTTTTATTAATGTGATATTATCTTACATGTAACTAATTTAACACGATACTAATAAAAAAATATAAACACAGTGGTTAACATTTGCAATGTTGCCGTTTTTGTCTGTCAAAATGCTTATACAATAGCAAAAACATTAACAATAATATATGAATTGTCTGTTGTGTGTTTTTATTAGGAGCGTCCGTGGCCTAATGGGTAGACCTTCGGTTCACACTCCTAGAGAGTGCAGGTTCGAACCCGGGTGGAGGCGTGTACCTATGAGACATTTTCTGATCTCAAGTACATAATACGGACGCTCGTACGGTGAAGGAAAACATCGTGAGGAAACCCGCACATAGTTGGTCCCAGACGTATTGACTAGTTCTTTCCTCTGGACTAGGCCGACTATGATGCGAGAATGCCGTATGCGCTTGGGCAACCATACGGACATTTAAATCTTGTCCCAGGCACTACAGTATTTGAGGAGTGGTTACTTCGCTCTGAAAAATACTGTATAAATCATCCACAACGGATGTAAAGGCCTAGTTTTTATTAGTAAGGATAAATGTTGCTTTACTTGTTATGTTAAATGTTTGGTGGTGGAAATGAATACAATAATTATTACTTATTTACTCATGTTACTGTATATTTTTGATATAATTCAAATTCAAATTCTTTATTAAGCATAACATAATATACAATATTATAAAAGCTACGTAGAGTACAGCGTACATAACGTCGTCTAATCCCATGCTAAGTAAAAACTTGTGTTATAGCAATCCGACAACGGATGCACGCCGAACAATTTTATCCTAATATATATTATTTACACATTTACACACACAATCACACTACACATTATCACGTAAAGTCTCTTTCGGCGACGTGATGCGCGCTTCGTTCGGGAGCCTCCCCCGGAACCTCCGCTACACTACACCGGCGGGCCAGAACTCCTCCACCTCGATTATAATGTTTTTCTAAAAAGCTTTGTAAGTAAAATATTGTTTAAAAACTACTTCTGGACCTTACGTTGAAAGTATAGTATACCTACTGTAAAAATATTAGAATATTTTTTATTCTGGTTACATAATATTATGTTAAATTGATTAATTTTGTTATTCTATATTGTGTGTTTTGATTAAGGATTTTGTATTTGTTAGTCATCGCACACACTTGAGTCTGGATTACACTTGCTCGTAGCAGTATCAGGGGATTCTGTATCTATGGATCAGTACTGAACTAAAGTGTTGTAAGTGTATGAGCGATGGTAATCACTTTCCATCAGGCGATGAATCATGTATATTAACAATATTGTATTGTAGTGCAATATCCAGTATTTGGCGGCGCCACTGTATCAATACAAATCGACAGTATGATGACTATAATTGAATTAAGTCTTGTGAATGTTTGGCAACATGTTTTTCTGTTTACTAGATGACATTACAGGGACCGCACCACGAAACCGTTTTAAGACTCGAACGAATCGGAATGCCGCGTCCCACTCTAACAAACGTGAAATAACGTTGTTAGAGCAGGACGTGGCATTCCGTTTTGATCCTTTGTGTCTCAAAGCGGTTTCGTTCCAGGCCACCAGAACCGTATCTTACTACGTGTGTATGACTCGTGTCATGTGGTGTTGCAGAGCCGCTGGAGTTGGAGCCGTTTCTGGCGCTGGAGCCGCCGATGTCCGCCACCGACTACGGCTTCTGCCTCGACCACGACGAGGGTCTGTCCGAGCTGTTCGACTTCGACTTCTAGTGTCGCGCCGCTGTGTGCGTACGCTGTATTTGTGACGCGCTACTGCGAACGTACGCGCTGCTGGTGTGCGTCGTGCGTCTACGTGTGCGTACGCACGCCGCTGTGTGCGTGCGGGCTTCTCGCGTGCGTCTACGTGTGCGTGTTGGTGACGCGCCGCAGCAAGGAGTCTGGGTTGCAATGTGCTAATGCATCGTCGTACAGATGTGCGGAACGTGCGCGCTAGTAACATAGGTCGGTATCGTTTATGGTACGCGACCGCAGAATAAACTCATTTTTTAAAATTCGAACAGTGACTTTACACTAGGTCTAACCCTGTAAAGTTTATGCACAAAGACTACGTTATTAAATGTGAAAGTTAATTTACGTTAGTGCATTTCATTCACTTTTCGTTGTTTTCATAGCGATGCAACAGTGTGAAAGAGACTGCATATCAAATTGTACCATGTATTTTGTTGTTTAATAGTCGTAAAACGTGGGGCGAACGTTAATGAGTTGTATGGTAAATCAAAGGTGTTTTCCGTTTGATAACAGTAGGGTAACGATGAGGTTAGTAGAAAGTGCGCTCGCAGGGTGCGGGTCGTTGTATATAGTATATAGTATCGCTCAAATCACTGGAGGCTGGATGCGGGCCCGCTCTGTACATATTAATTTATAATGAACGGTGATATCTTAGCGGCCTTCGATTATACTTGTAAAGATAGTTTTAGCCCAGTAAACAGCCCATGTATTTTCGTCAGGTCATAGTTTGTACGGTCTCGGACAACCGATGTCTCAGTTGAAAAGATCGTAATCGTTCGTGTTGCTTCATATAATTTGGAAAGACGGATACTGTAAGTGTAAATCGTAAATCGTTTTTTAAATGTAAATTTAATTAAAAGTGTAAATAATAATGGGTGATTTAACACTCGTTTTGCATGCATGATTTGATTCGGAGGTGTCTGTGACCTTACAGAGGATTGTGTGTTCCATTTGGAACAATCGTATCATCCAATCGATCATATAGTAGGTCTTGCAATATTCGGCTTCATATTTTATAAGTTAACCTTAATGTCATTTTCACTCTGGAAATAGACATGCAATTAAAAAATACCGAAAAGATTGTTTTTCTTGGTTTGCATCTCACTGACAAGATAACACGATTGAGTAACTCAATAACAAGTGCGTACGGCCATTCACCAAATGTCTGGAACTATGTATTGTAAATAAGATGGCTGAGGTGAGCGCGCCTCACGTCCGAGTAAAGTACAAAAGTATCAGGAATCAGTGTCACATTAGTTGTAAATATCGCGCGCATCTCATTGCTGCGGGCTCGCCTCAGCTATACACTTGCTGGTTTTAATACCACCTCTGTGCATAATAAAATATAGTTCAAAAGCGTGGATGTCTCTACCCACACCTACGATCGAGAATTTGGTTTACACTTGTTTTTAAATGTATTGGCATTTTAACGTGAAACATGAAGGTGGTATTAAAATCTGTATTTTAGTGTACAGCACAAATGTCATTGTAAAAATATAAACGTAAGTGCATATCAAATAAATTTAATGTCGGTAGAATGCACGTGGGTATGTGAAGTGTACGCTCGTGCGTGCGGGTGTGCGTGCATACGTGCGTACGAGCGTACATGCTATTATGCGTGGAAAAGTATGTGTGTGAGCAAGAATTGGCGCGGGGTGTAGACTGATTTACTGGCGGGCTGGTTATTTATTATTGTTTTAACATTCAGTGGTACTGTCGCCGTTTACGATTAATACTAGAAAACATTTTTACGACTAATATTTCTTCTTTAGTATGTCTCACTGGAGTCGAATAAGACATTTGTATTATTGATTTTGTATGCTCTGTATGTATTTAGTATTATACAAATAGTATGATAGAAACATTAGGTAATTTATTTTATTAGTTTTCTCCACTATATCTCCATTCTCCAGTGTGATGTTCTAGAGCGACTCTGTCGGAGTTATAAAGTTTATTCCATTAATTTATTATATTGAAAATAACAGCACTAGTTTCGCCAAAGACCCTGGTCACTTCTATTTCATTCGCGCGTTATAATAATTTTTAAATTCTGTTAGTATTGTTGCTGTGGAGCGCTTTATATTATATCATTATTGAATCAATTTTCAAATGAATTAATAGTTTGATATCGTTAATCATTAAGTTTTATGTTTTCGGTTCTATAAGTATTTCGAAATTTTGGTTTAGCTTTTAAAACTCTCTATTTTTATTCGAATAGTGTAGATTTGTGTATTCTAAGTTTTTATTTAAACATGACCTCTCTGATACAACTGAGTCAGTTCGAGTTTAGACTATATTCAATCGCAGAAATTTAGATACGTTGAGCCCTTTATCTCCTGATTTTAACTAAAGTTTTGACTAAATACTTCACGGGGCCAATGGAACAGAAATAAGAAGTACAAATTAAACGAAAAAAAGCTTTTAAAATATATTACGCCTTGAGTTGAAACTTCCATTGGTGTCATTTTATCGTCATGCTGCATTCTGTTATTATTTTCCGACATATCGCTGTAATTGTTATTTTTGCGGGGATTATTTATTATTTAAAAGCAATATTATTTCAACTGTTTTATGGTACTGAGACATACAGTGTAATTAATTATGACTGAGACACCTCATACATTACGCTTATAAAATAGATTGTATGTACTGTGACACAGAACACGACTTAATATTTGACAGTGTAACGAATATCGTACGAGAGAAATATTTTTAAAGCGAACGCTAGAATTTGATACCAATTTATATGATATGATGTCCAGAAGCAAAAGTGAAATTATTGTAAATTTTTGTAAATGTTTTACACTGTCAGATATTGCTAGCCCGTAGGCCTCTTCGCGGCTCTTACGCCTTTGAAGTGAGGCTGCCAGAGCTATCATTGTTTTAAAATCGGTACAACGAGTTAGTGTATGCGTGTACGATCAGAGTAATTTATTCATAGCAAATGGCGGACCTACGGCATATAGTTAGGCTCTGTGAAGTCGATTTAAATAACTAAATAATGCAAGCCCACTATCCGCCTATGAATACATTTCTATATGATAGTACATGTACAGTCCACAGGGTCCTAAGGTATTTACGCTCCGGACAATATTTGTTACATTGTATTAATCGAGATGTTTGTGGATTTCAATCGAATGTAAATTGAAATTGTCTTAATTACATTCTGAATAGGTTCGATGCTTGTATCAGTAAGAATTTTACACTCGGACGAAATTGCATAGGACATTCACGTCCCGGCTAGATAAGTTTTCGTAATATCATATGGTGCTTTTGTTGTAACCGAGCAAAAGTTGTGTACTAAACATGAGATGTTATCTGTGATCTGTAATATAAAGAACAGTTTGTATCATTTTCGAGAATGTTTTGAGAAATTGTGTTAGGTCTTACAACTCGACAGCAGTGTAAGCCCGGCCGCACATTATCCGAATTTCTGATTCTGATAGTATGCGGAGTCTACAACAAAATGTATGAACAGTGCGTTCCGGCGGGGCGTCCGAATTTTTGTGATCAGAAATTTCGGATAATGTGCGCCCGGGCTAAAGATAGTTCACGTTCAGGCATGCGGTTATGTGTGCGTGCTTGTAATAAGTTTTAGTTTGTGTGACATTGGCCCTAGCCTATGAATCATTGTGTTATTACGTATTATATTAGACCACACATGGCCGTGTTTCAAATGCTGAACCATCTATACTAGTGTTTCAATATACATTATAATGTAAGGTTATGTGCACTCGAGAATTGCATGAGCTATGTTTCTATGTTACATTGAAGAGTTAAAACTCAAATTTGATTGCCCTTTTGTTTCAGTTTGTAGTATAGGTTTAGGATCTCAAAAAACGAATGAGGTGTTTTTGCTATAAAAGTGAAAGTTTGGTGAAGATTCAATTTTATCATATTTTATGTCGGTTTCCTTTCGCATAAACCGTGCCCGGGCACGACCACAGACTGTACTTATTTATATACGAACATACAAATATTGTAATACGAATGTATAAATTATGTACCCCAACCGATTTATAGCCTTTACAAACACAAGTTTTACTATTAAAATGTTCCTATACACTACAGCGCTCGACCGGAGCTCAGAGTCTCGGATAAATCTAAAAAATTACGGGGAGCTCGCGAGATGTTTGAGGTGATTTCGTTGCGGTACATGATTCGATTATTTTTAACGAAGGCAGAATTTTGTAAAATTTTTGACAGCAAGTTTTTACGTACTACGTAGCGATCCGTGTTTATAGTGAAGGTGCAATGTTATTTAGTGGTACGGAGTGCGGACGCCGCGCCGTTGTTGTTGCGAGTCGGCCGGAAGACTGAGGTTGAATTATTCCAGTTGTGAATGGACGTGCGAGTTATTTGTTGATTGAATTTAAATATAAAGTCATATATATAGTTAGGTTATATTTTTTAATAAATATAATATTGAGATATGTAATATATTTGCTTGTTTCATTAACAGTTCGCCCTAGGAGCAGCCGCAGACGGCCACGCCTCTCTCACTTCTCTGGGTGTAACTTACATTAATTCCTACAATTTGGTTCATGTCTAATTTACATAACTATTTTCTATCTTAAAACAAGAAAACAAAACAATGGTAACAAGTGGATTATTTGGTCAGTCTTTGATGAAGTTGTCGAGAGGGAATGACTTGAAGGAGTTGGTCATGATGTCTGTGAAGGCGGTGCTGACCAGGTCGTTGATGAGCGGCCGGATGACCGCGAAGCCCGGCTTCCACGTCGAGTTGATGATGCCGTCCAACACTCGCTCTGGAACATACAGTTTATTATGGGCTATGGTGATGTTTGATATTATACAGGATGTAACAAAACTTAGTGATACTTCAGGGAGTGTGTCTATTGTATAGAGGTCATCGTGAAAGTAGCAGCGCTTAAAGAGTAAAGCTTTTTTTGTTATTTGTATGGACTCCAGCGTCATGAGTTTGCCCATACGAATTACAAAATAAATTGCTCTTTCAGCGCTCCTATTTTTACACTGAACTCTATACAAGGGACACATACACATCGTAATTAAAAAAAATAGATACTTAGTGAAGAGTTAGGTCGCATTGCAAGCATGTGAAAAGGTATTTACTAACTGCTACACATACAAACAGCTACTGGTAACTAGTATACAAGTGTTACAAAGCTGGGTAATAATACTTAAGGTTGTGTACGTTATAGTATGTTCACTGTGTCAATATAATAACTAACAGTTAGTTACAGCCTACAGGGCCGTATTTACTATATATTTTTTGAGTATAGTCCATTTTAATTTTGCCGCCCCTATGTACGAACTCTGCCGACATCTTACCGCCATAGGACGCTGCCGCCCTCAGAACAGGAAAATAAGTTTACTTCTAAAATCTGTGCTGCCGCCCATAGGTCATTGCTTATACTGCCTATACATAAATCCAGAGCTGGTCGGTTACCCATGACGCTCCTGCCCCGCAGCAGATTGCCAACGTGTATCTCCATGTCGCCGATGTGGTCTATCTCGACGTGGACGTCCAGGCCGGCGCCGTTCCGCTTGATGCGCGTGGTCTGCGAGTAGTCCCGCAGCGTCAGGTTCCAGTGCCCGGACCGCGCCACGCCCAGGAATAGCGCGTCACCCTGATGTGGTGATACAAAATTACTTTCATTTTATTTAAGAGTAAAATTATAATATTATGTGTGAAAAATATGTTCTAGATGTAGATATTTTTCAAAAAAATATTATGTTATGAAAAAATAGTATCTCTGATTGAGTTCTACGTAATCGTTACGTTATGAAATACAATATAATAATATTATTGGAGGGAATTTCTACCTCCCCTGATTAAAAGATTTTGGCACATTTTCACCGTCTGTTTATTAGTGTTAACAACTTGTTAAAATGTCATGTCTTCTCGTTCATTCATAGTGTTAACTTTAACAGTCGTTGGTGAAATTGGGCCTAATGTATGTTAATTATTCTAGGTTCTTTGTGTTCTTACCTTAAATTCGTAGTCTCCTTCCAGCCACTTTTCAGGAAAGTATTGTGAGTAAATTATTCTCTCGTTTGCCCAATCTGTTCTGAAAAATATAAAATTACTATCATGACCAAATAACTCTACATAGATGAGGAGGCTAAATCCCGCCGAACTGCTTCTGCTTAGCCGGATTTGAGAACAAACCGGATTAGGAGGAATTAAAATTTATCTTTTTTAGCTATAAGACAGACAGAATTAATATTATATATTTTATTAGGTACATCAAGAACATTGATATTCAACGAATCTGCAACACTTACTTATACTTAGTGACGGTGGAATTCGACCAGCCCCGCTCGTATGTGTCCAGGAGTGTCAGAGTGTAGCCCATCCCGAATATGGACCGCTGCTGTCTCACCTCCTTCGCGTAATGCGGGTCGAAAGGCGCTATGCCATATTCAGGTATTCCTGGAGACAAGTTACAATTATTGATTTAAGTATTTCAGGACTTAGCATGGCCATAGTAGAAATGCGAAAGAACAGAAATACTGTAGAGATAAATTAAAGGTACCGTACCGAGTACCGATCTTTACCGCGGCTAACTGCGACCGACAAAAATCAAATAAAATGCCACTTATGATATAGAATACAGGGTTTACCTAACTAAACATTGCGATAATACTTTAGGGTGTGTATGTGTCTCTCATGAACATTTAATTGTGAAAGTAGCAGCGCTGAAAGAGCAAAAAAATGTTTGCGATTTGTATGGGTAAGCGCCCGGCGTCATGAATTTTCCCATACAAAGGTTACTCTTTCAGCACTTCCACAGTATACTCTATACAGGGGACCTATACACATCCTAAAGTATTATCACTTAGTTTTGTTACACCCTGTATACTGTATAGTCTATGTAGTAGATAAAGATGAACGGTACCTTTAGTTTATCTCTAGTGTTTCTATTCTTTCGCATTTCTAGATACTGTGGCTATGATAAAGGGGCTGGTAGCTACTAAGAATATAGAGTAAGTAATTAGTATGTAGATACTAGATCCTCGGTGTAGATAATGTTGGATTCAGTGTCTGTTTATTTAGGTCTACTTACGTTTTAGCCTTATAAATTACATAATACCTATTATAAATAAGTTTTACCTTTTTTAAAATAGTGCCGCACTTTATTTAATGCCCGTTTCACACAGCCGTCAAATTCTGGTGATGACTTTTTGCATTTTGCAAAAATGTTCTCTGTGAAAAACAATCAGTAAAAAAATTATAAAGTGTAAAACCTTAAAAACCTTAAAATTAAGGTGACGCCTAGATAATTTGGCTGCAGCGATATCGATTTTTCTCAACAATGACTAAACCTAAGAAATTAAAGTTCATTGTCAATATTCATCATGTCTTTATCTTTGAATTACCCATAGCATAACACGATGGGTAAACTTTTATAACACACAATATAATTAATAAAAAAATACCTCTATAAAAACAGGGATTCTAACTTTGCCAACGGAGAGATTAATATAGTTCAAGCATACACTATAATTTGCCCATATCTCATATATATATATATATATATATGAGATATGGGCAAATTATATATATATATATATATATATATATATATATATATATATATATATATATATATATATATATATATATATATATATATATATATATATATATATCCCGGCCCGGCCCGGCCTCTCATAGAAAACAAGCGATCTAAAACATAATATCCAAAACGATTTTTTACTTTAACGCGGCGTCACCTTCAAAATCGCCCCAAAAGGCAGATCAAAGAGTTTTAATTAGTCTATTACCACCTATTACTATAATTTGGGACGGCTCTTCAATAAAAATGGGAGAAACTACTACTACTATCTACTACCAAATATTATCTAAGTAAGTCATTAAGTAACTATTATAAATATTACTGAAGTAGGTACTTATAGTCCCCAGTACACGGAACTAACTTTTTTCTGATACATACAAATTTACCACTTTGTGAGTGCCTTGTTTACGATGAGTCCGACAAACTTTTCTATGCCAAAAATTTCGGCGCTGCTGCGTTTTCGAATGCTTGACTCCTGGAATTGTCCATATGACGACACCATGGCTGCTCGTACATACAACTTTCATTTTTTGGAATTTGTTTAATAAAGTTAATTTAAAAACTGTGGTCAACTTGTCCGACATGAATCACGCAGCGTTTGGGGTGTCCGACACTCCAAAGATGTCGCTATGACGTCACTATGACTCTTCGTAGTATAGTAGTATAAGTAAATTTTCTGGTTGTTTCCGAAAAACTGAAATATCTTACGGAACCCTATATTCTCCAAAATAAAAAGCAGCCTATGTTACTCGTAAATAATGTAGCTTTCGAATGGTGAAAGAATTTTTAAAATCGGTCCAGTAGTTTTTGAGCCTATTCATTACAATTAAACAAACAAACAAACAAACAAAGTTTACTTCTTTATAATTTTAGTATAGATGAAAGTGCCTCTTCACTGTGACACCACTGCTGTAACTGGATGATAACATGGACCTAGAAAGTGGCGATGATTTTGTTTCCGGCTGCATTGTAGAATATTATTTGGTTGATCATATTTTATTAAAATAACAAAACCCTGTTTTTCACTTATTTATTTTTTGTATTTTCTTAATTAAGTAGTTCCATAATAAAAAAGGAGTGAGCTTCTCTCAGCTCTCACTGGTCATCAAAGTAGCTCTGAAGCACTCAGGGAGAGGGTACCTAAATAACAGGTGTTATAAATTCATAATAATATGTAGCACTAGTGACTAGATGTCCCGGTGAACTTCGTGTCACTTATAAACCTTCCCTGGACTTCCAGGAACATTTAAAGACTAAAATTAGCCACATCAGTTCAACCGTTTAATCGAGTTATTGCATTTTTTATATAGTCCGTCAAGAAAGTGAAGAAGTTAAAAAGTGGCAACATCGTAGTGTCATTTCTTTTTAGGGTTCCGTACCCAAAGGGTAAAAACGGAACCCTATTACTGAGACTTCGTTGTCTGTCCGTCTGTCCGTCTGTCTCCAGGCTGTAACTCTAGAACGGTAATAGCTAGAGAGTTGAAATTTTCACAGACCATGTATTTCTGTTGCCGCTATAACAACAAATACTAAAAACAAAATAAAATTAATATTTAAGGGGGGCTCCCATACAACAATATATCATTAATAGCAACAGGTAGGTACTTGATTTTTTCTCAAAGTCCTTAGTTATATGTGTACTTTAATATTGAATAATAATATTAAAATAAAATATAAAATTAAGGGTGGCACCCATACAAAAAACACAAGCCTTCGTGCGCGAGTCCGACTCGCACTTGGCCGATTATTTAAATATTGAAGGGCTTTCTCTCCCCTTCCCCTCTACCCTCCTTCCCCTCTACCCTCAAGAATAATGTTTGTATGGAGCTTGGCTTTCCACTTTTACATTTATGTTTTGGTGGGATATCATTACTTTCCGATGACATTTCAATATTCGAAAATAACTTTTTTTAAGTCACCACGTGAGAAATCTGATTTCTATACCATGATAACTACCCAACAAACAATTATGCGTTGGTTGCAGGCTATTTTAATGTTTAAGGTACTACTATTGATTTATAATGGATTCAGTTATCACTAAAGGTGGTTCAGTACACTTATTAAATAAGTTCAGCTCTTCAAGTTGCATTACAACTGTAAATAACGAATCACAATTTCCTTAGTAGTTAGTGTAGTATCAGTGGCTGCGTATATACTTAAGACGTTAAAGCTTGTTTCTGCTTACAACGTTAAAACCTGTTGAAAGATCTTCATTAACTCTCTTTAACTCTTATTGCTACAAATCTGCTATAACGGAGTTGCTTTTAGATCATAAGACTTTATTTCAACTTCAGTAACGTTAGCGGTTCTGCAAGGGAGTTAATTAAGAGTGTAGTAACACCAAACTCTACATGCGTTGTATAACCCTTATATGCAGTTTACGCCTGTTATACTAAAGGCAATCATAGGTTAAATAGTTACAGTGGTTTTGTACGATCCTTATATAAAAGGTTTTGGTGTAAGATGAATTATTTTTAACTCTGTAAAAACACCATTAAATGTTTCGTACGCTTAAAGAGTTTATTTTATGCATAACGGCTGGCTGAAGTTTAGAAGGCGCCATTCGTGAAAACAAAAAATAACTAAAATTAATAATTAAAATTTTATATTGAGTTATTTTTGCTATGTTTATTTTTGTAAAAGAAAATAACACTATAGCCAAAGCATAGTGCAGAAAAAAAACTTGAAGCTAACAATTTAAGTTAAAACGGTATCTGTGATTTAAGTTTAAGTACCTAGGTACCAGCAGGTTACTTTGCGCCTGGGGTGACTTGAAGATTAGGGGTTTCATTACTTTGTAAGGAACCCTAATCCAAACATGTATAAATAAAGCTAAAATCAGTATTTTAGTCTCCACAGCAGGTAAATGTCTTCGATAAGTGTATAATTCCTCTCTTATATCAACCCAAGACCGTATAATACTCTTTACCACCGGCGTTGTAGTTCATCAAGTGTCATAATTGATTTAAGGGAAGACTGTAACTTTAAGAAAAAATCGCCATTTTGATTACTTTCTGTAAACATAACCTAAAAATTTATTGGTACAAAATCACTTTCTAATAACGATATATTTACATTTTTCTAATTATTTTTCTTAGTTTTATGTATATAATCACTAATAAAACCGAGCAACACTTGAAAATGACGTTTAAAACTATTTTAGGTTATTTGCATTTTCAAATGTTATCCTTTTATTCCTCTATGTCATAATTTTTTGAGGGCGCGTTAAAATTGAGATGAGAAACACGATACACTATCACAGTAAACTGGCAAGCGCACTAATAATTAACTTAACACTTCAAAAATACTTTAAATCCACAATACATTTTGTGATGAGAATATTGCAATGTCGGCACTGTCAGCAGATAAACGAAGCACTCATTTAGACAAATAATAACTTAATAAATTAATAGAATTCTTTTTACTTTAAAGCTTTTACAATCTGATTTTGACACAGAAAACTTTTCAAATGACTTATAAGGTATCAACGTACCGGTCTTAGTTCTAACTAACGCCACTATAGATATGTTATATAACTCTAGGTTTCAACTTAACTCCATTCTAAAGGCGCTATAAAGTTTCAAACTAAAATTGACGTTCTTGTAACACCTCTTACACACTTCAACTAAAGGCTTTGTAGAACCACTATATAGGGATTCATACAGGCTTAGCCTGCAAAATTTTGTGCCAAAATCGAGGGTATAAAGGTGTTATTACACTCTATAACTCTCTTATAAGAAATACGCTACCTCTTAAATATCTAAGTAGAACCGAAATACATGTCTAATAAAGCTTGTCTTAACGCTAATATGTTTGTTGGGTAGACACAATATGTCGGAAGCCTATACAAGCTTATTGCTTAATCTGACACGCTCGAACTTGTCACGAAATCCCCTCTTCCCCTCCCTAACTATAATATTATAATATTTAAATAATTTGTATTATAGTGAATATTTAAAGTTTATTCAGTCAGAAATTGACAAAAAGAAGTTCACCATTAGTAATGGTTTTTTTTTCATTTTCTTGTCGGACTGACTATTTAACTCAATATATTTGTCGGACAAGTTGATATTAGCGAATAACATTATCTATCATTGCTATTTTTGTCCGACATGTATGTACGAAGAGTCATAGTGACGTCATAGCGACATCTTTGGAGTGTCGGACACCCCAAACGCTGCGTGATTCTTGTCGGACAAGTTGATTAACTTTATTAAACAAATTCCAAAAAATGAAAGTGGTATGTAGGTACGATGGTGACGTCATATCGACAATTCCTGGAGTCAAGCATTCGAAAACGCAGCAGCGCCGAAATTTTTCGCATAGAAAAGTTTGTCGGACTCATCGTAAACAAGGCACTCACAAAGTGGTAAATTTGTGTGTATCAGAAAAAAGTTTGTTCCGTGTACTAGATAATAGTTACATAACATTTGCTAGACAACTTACAATCTAAGTATTTAGTATTTACCTAGTACCTACATACGTAATTAATTAGGTATTTCGGTAAGTTATTAGTACATCATTAAAATTTATTTTTAAAACTTGTTGCACAACTCAAAATCATTTTAACACGGTCAGTGATATTTTGTTTCATAATCCTAACACATTCTCTTCCAATAAATAAATACAGTAAGGTAACATAGTAATGTAAGTAAAAACCCGTAGATAAGTATGCTGCAGCCTGCAAGTAGATATACAAGATACCTGAGTGTGAAATTATGCAATATAATTTTGTACCGACTCTCCTTGAACAAGACGTCGTAAACATTGCAATGTGGGTAAACAAAGTTAGCAGTTAGTAGGTACGCTACACTAATACAAGAACTTAAGAGCCTGCTGTCAGAAATATCAAAGCACGCTGGCTGTGTCTACACACCCCGCTATCATCCAATCGTGATTCGTGATATAATGATTCCATGAATCGTGCCACCGCGCAGCGTGCTTTGCGCTGCAGCTAATAGTGAACCATATCGCGTAACAACGGTTCCCGCATTATAGCACGAAAGTAAAGGTCGTAAGTCCCAAAAATGTTTTTGATGATTACTTAAAATTATTTTTATTCGTCGTTACATCACATACATCTTCATAAACAACAAGGAAGCAGCACTTAAGTAAACCCGACTGACCGGTGCAAAGGTGCCAGAGAGTTTGTTAGGGTAGTCCCGGGGATTGACCAGCACATGACATGGTCGTTACTAGTCCTTTAAGAGGGCGACTAACCCCAAAAATCAAACATCGTCCTTCTCTCTTCACACTCACGCCCGTCTTTCATATGCCAGGTGAAAAAGAAAGACGCGGATTCATCGCCAAGTTAGTTTTTTCTCAATAACTCTAATATACAACATTTTAAAAATCCGCTAGAATTTTATACAATCTGTTAAAATATTAATTTAGTTCAATGCACGGCAATAAATGAAAAATTCGTGAAAATTACATGCATCTTTGTGATTTTTTTCTATCGAGAAAATTTTAAGATATCGTGTTTTTGCTCAGATCGAATTCTCGGAAATATAATGTAGTAACTAGTATCTAATTTCAAAAAATGAAACAATTCGAAGCTTATTTTCAAGTATAAAAATGAATTATAAAATCGACCTTAATACCAAACGCAGTGCAGGTTATATAAATTATTAAAATACTTATGTACCATCGAGGAATTGATTTCTAGGCAGTTGACGGACCAACGTCATTTGGTCGGTTCATGTCAATTCAATATCCATATTTAATTGTGATCTGTCGGCTGGGTTTGACGTAACGCGACCAAACTAGGTAGGCGTAGGTCCCTCATCTGCCTAGGAATCAACTTCTCTGATAGTACATCTTTAAATAAGTGCCTTTAGAAGTAGATTTCCCCCGCAATTCGAAAGAAATTCGTTTGTCATGCGGAAACTGTAAATTCTAACAATAATAATTAGTATCCTATGTCCTTTGTCCTTTGTTCCGTACCCAAAGGGTGAAAACGGGACCCTATTCATGAGACTTCGACACTTTTCTATGACTTCGATGTCTGTCTGTCCGTCTGTCTGTCTCCAGGCTGTATCTCAAGAACCGCTATAGCTAGAGTTCTGAAATTTTCAAAGATTACACATATCTGTTGCCGCTATTACAACAAATACTAAAAACTAAATAAAATTTATATTTAAAGGGGGCTCCCGTACAACAAACGTGTTTTTTTTTGGCTTTTTTGCTCGATATCAAAAATGGCAACAGGTAGGCACTTGATGTTTTCACAAAGGCCTTAATGGGGATTGTCCATTTTTTTTTAATTTTGCTGATTACAAAAATGTTTCGAGGAATAAGGTCAGTAATCGTTTTTCTGTATATAAACGAAAAAAATACCCATTAGTTACTTATATTTTTGAACAAATATGTTTAACCTTTGTTTGACCTTCAATGGCGTTAAATTAGCAATAAATTCGACCAACATTACGTTTCGAACTTTTGGTAAGCTTCTCGTATCAGCTTTCACATAATGAGAACTTGCATTTGACGAACCAGCCATTATAAATAAGATTGAAAGGAAATTTGAAACATACTGCAGAGGTCAATTAGCCGCCGATGATGACGTCAGAGCGAAACTTTAAAAATTTATTGAGAAAAAACTAGCCAATGAATTTCAAAATTATTTAAATTGTATTCTTAAAATACCCTATTTTAACGAAAAGAAATATAAAAAGTACATGTGGTTTTTTTTGGACAATTATTTGTCTACTTCAATATTTAAGAATAATATCAAAATAAAATAAAAAAGGGGGCTCACATACAAAAACAGATTTTTTGGTCTATGTTTGCTCTATAACAGTACGGAACCCTGCGTGTCTGACTCGCACTTGGCCGATTTTTTTCTAAAATAAGGGGGCAAACGAGCAAATCCGTCTGTCGGTCTCCAGGCTGTATCTCAAGAACCGCTATAGCTAGACTTCTAAAATTTTCACAGATTGTGTATTTCTGTTGCCGCTATAAAAACAAACACTAAAAACGAAATAAAATAAATATTCAAGGGAGCCCCCCTTAAATATTTATTATAACTCCCATACAACAAACGTGATTTTTTCGGCCTTTTTTGCTTTATATCAATAATGAACATAGGTAGGCACTTGAATTGCAGGACAATGCCATGTGAACCTGCTGTCCTAGCACGGGGATTGTCGATCTAGAAGAAATAGATAAAGACAAGAAATAACTATAGTTTCTTGGAAAAAAGTTCCTGTTCTAAAGTAAATAAGGTCGTAGATTCATTGACAACAGAAATTATTATTTATGTAAGTTTTTCGAGCAATTTTTACGAACTATTATTGTCTTGCGAGCTCGGATTTAAAAACATTTTATAAAATTTTACATAATTTGTCCAGCACTTTGGCGATGTAGATTCATTGAGGGTGGAACGCTTTAGCGTGGGAAAACTGATAATAAAAATGGGATGGCAATGCAATGGGTAATAAAAACAGTTCACAAAATGCACTTAAAAATAAAATAACATTGACAATGAATCTAAGACTTTATTTACTAAAAACGTAGGATCTTTTATCAAAAAAACTATAGTTAGGTATATTTTGTCTACGAAGATCGGAAACAAATTTCATCCCCGTGCTAAGCAAGCTGGCCGGCTTTCAAGTGCTGTAACTTCAGCTCCCACTCGATGTTTGAATGAATGATGAAAAATGAATTATTGAGTCTCCGGGTCTATTACCATAAACTTTCAAGTTTAAACTGAACCGATTTGGATGAAAATTCACCTAAGAAGATAATTTTTGTGTACCAGAAAAGTATAAAAAGGCTGGAAAAACGTAAGGTTACCGCGTGCGTGCGGCGGCCATCTATACTCTATAGTAGGTAAAGATAATATTTTGTTTTTATTATGGTTATTTATATTTACTTAAATGTATTATACTCAGTAATCGTAGTGTTATATTATAATGTAAGTTTATATAATGAATGTCACATTTTCGCAACAATATCTGCAGATGAAGCCGTGTGTGATGTAACGCCCCAGATTGTTGTATCTTGTATCTGATGTGAAATTTTATTAACGTGTTTGAACCGCGTGAGGTCGGACAATTCATCAAAAATTACCATATTACAAAATATATCGTAGCAATAATAGTATTTTAAAAAGATAAATCCGACTTCAAAATTGTACGTAATAAGGAATTAAAATTTCCAATCTTAAAAACTTATATGCTTAACCGATTTTAATTTAAATTGCAGTTTTTGTGCTAAGCATTTCCTTAGTTGAACAATGCTTAGCACAACAAAAAAAGTAATTACTTAAATCGGACTTGTAGTGCCGGAGATATTATGTGAACATAAACATAAAAAAATATATATTCAGTATAATATACATAATTACAAACATACGCTTTTAAAATTAGGCTCATTTCTTCAGACGCTGATATCTAGACTAACATAATATTATAATATATTTACGAAAACTGGGCAGTTCTGAAAATATATCATGCATACTTCAGGTTCGGTGTGTATAGCTGTCTATTATATTATATAGAGTTCGCTGTGAAAGTAGCAGTTCTGAAAGAGTATTTTTTTAACTTTTGTATGACAAAAATCATAATGCTCGAGCGCTTGCCTGTACAAATCACAAAAAAAAAACAATTTGCTTTTTCAGCGCTACTACTTTCAGTGAGACATAGGTATACAAGCCATAGGTATAACAAAGTGATAAGTAGGTACCTATTATCACTCATGGGTTACTTTAAAAAAAAGGACGTTCCCAGATTCTGCGCTTGCAAAATCAATTATTACAGTCATGATTTTGCAAGCGCAGAGGATAGCTGCGAGTAAAAGCTAAATTTTTAAGGTTGCACCAACTAACTTTACTTTTAATGTCAAATCTTTGGTTAACGTTAAAAACGGACGCCATCAAAACGCCATATTTAACCATAACCATAGCTTGACAAGGTTTTAAATGCACGTGGCGAAAAAAGGAACTAACGCTGTCATCATACAAAAACGACATTTTTGACAGTTTTCCTTTACCAGCAGCTCCCCCGCCCACGTTCATTTATAATCTTGTTGGACCAGCTGTCATCTGTCCATTTCTCCGGTTAAGGTCAAAGTTAAGGTTAAAGTTAAATTTAGCCTTAACTATAACCATAACTTTAACTTTAACCACATCTCTGGTGCAACCCAACCTTAGGTTATAAAAATATTGAAGCCGGTATGTTACCTTACCGCAGCTACCAGTTCCACATTCTGTTGAAATTACGTTCTTACAACATGAAAATACGACAGGCCTTTTATGATATCTATTGAATTGTGTTTACACAAGGTTACAAAGCTCATATTTAGATCAATCAAACAGTAGAATGTAGATAGCCATAAATCATAATAAGATCGGGCAAAAACTTACGAATTTCCGTCACCTCCTCATCACAGTTAACGTATACAATCAATATGGCACTGGCACAGAAAAAATAATTTATCGCGATCATTTTAAATTAAGAATAGAACAAATATTTAAATGTTCGTTGATGTAGATCGAGGAGTATCTGGTAAATGTACGTTTGGCCGTCAACCGGTGCCCCTCTACCAGGTGATGAAATCTGCACGCTCGCATACAAGTTAAGGCTTCAATCGAACTTATTGGTGTTACATTATGTGGAGACATAAATACTTGTCTCCGAAGCAAGCACGAGGCCAGTAATTAGTAAAATCAGCTTTTATTTCCAGCCACGGCCTAATTTTGGGACCAAGAAAGCTGTGTAAAAACTAGGCGTTTTCATCTGTTGCGGTTGATTTATACACTTAGGCATGGGCGTACCGAGGGGAGGGCAGGGGGGGGGGCGGTTGCCCCCCCCTGGATCTTGTTGACGTCCCTACTAAGAATATTATCTAGTACTTTCATCTATAAAAATAACGAGTTTTTGCAATTTGTTTGCAATACAACTAAAAATTATTAATTTTTTATTCTTTATAAACACCTAGCTTATAAAAAAATCTGATTTGCCCCCCCCCTGGCCCAGAATCTGCGTAATTTCCCCCCCCTGGCCCAGAATCTGGGTAATTTGCCCCCCCCCCCCCGGCCCAGAACCTGGGTACGCCCATGCACTTAGGTAGGTATTTTCAGAGCAAAGTAACCACTCTTTAACTGCCTGGGACAAGATAATAAATGTCCGTATGGTTGCCCAAGCACATACGGCATTCTCGCAATATAGTCGGCCCATTCCAGAGGAATTCATTCTTCTGGATTACTCAGCTCCATACGTCTGGGACCAACTATGTGCGGGTTTCCTTACGATGTTTTACCTTCTTCACTGTACGAGCGTCCGTATGTACTTGAGATTTGAAAATGTCTCATCGGTACACGCCTCATCCGGGATCGAACCTGCACCACAGAATATAATATAACTTTCGAGTGCGAACTCTAAACTCTCAGTTTACCCATACCACTAGGCTACGTCTAGTCCGTGGACGGACACGGACCCTTGTGCGCAATGCGAGTAATATAATGTTTAAATTATTTTACTAGTAAAGTTTTAGAATTCTTGTTTAGCTTTTAAGTTCTGTAAGGCAGAGGGTATGTGATGTAATAGGAATAGGTACCCTATGGGATATGCCAATTGCCATACGTTTCTTTATTATATATAGCGCCTGCAACAATTGGATAGTCTCGACTCTCGACCGAGAGATCGATCGTTGCTTCACAGGCTCGGGACAGTCTCTACCACAGATTTCAGAAATTGTTCTAAGGTCTCTACCATATATCTCTGCTTTCGGGAAATTGAGTCGATCGATTTGTCCATGTCCTAGTAATTTATCGCTGATAAATATGTATAAATAAAATGCGTTTTAAATTTTGCTAGTGTCGCTAAAATTGGAGAACGGCTGAGCCAATTTGGATAATTTTAGTCTTGAAATTATCGTGGAAGTCCAGGAAAAGTTTTATATTATCAGGGAAGTGATAATAAGTTCATCGGTTCATCTAATTATTTAGATTCACGGGCCATTTAAAATATAATACATAATAACTATTAACTAGATGACTAGATTCGTTTATCTACTCTACTATAGGCTTACGGGCCGTAAGTCTACATAATTATAAATCGGTTGGCTGGACTGGAAGTAATTTAGAACAAAAAAATATACATTTATGTTGGCAGTGTACAGAAAATAAATAAAAACCACAAACATTATTACTTAGTTTAATTTTATTACAATAATATTAATTATTAAGCACGTATTTACGAAGGTACAATTGTACCTCTAAACAACAATCATAAGGCTGTTTGGATAAAATAAATTTGAGTTTTTACAGTGAAGATATTAACTTATTACAGTTTGCATAAAATAACAGAAACAGAGAAAATATCTAATTTCGAAAAAGTACTTACCTACTAAAAAGTCTATAAAACGTTTGAACTACAAACAATATTATGTTAGATTTAGATTTCGTTCTAGATTAAGTTAATCAAGACAAAATAAATCTTTTACTTCTAACCGCTTATAGCGAAATAAATAACACTAGTCAAGTCCTATACTACTCTCCTAATTCATAAAGTCTGTCTATACCAGGGGTCACCAATTAGTTTCGCTCAGGGTCCATTTTAAGACATGAAATGACCTTCGCGGTCCAAACATTTTATATAAAAAAATTATTAAACGTTACCTACGTTTTACGGAAATTACAAAGGTATTTTTTAGATATCTCATATCAATGAGAAAAGTAACTATTTTTTGTAGCTCTCTAAAGTTTGGAGTGAAATATTGGTGCAAGCTATCGATATTGACATTAAATCCTGGAGATGTTGAAGTCCTAAGATGAAGGAAGATCATCTTCGAACATAATTAGTCCGTACACAATGCGTCGGCGGTCCGGATGCGGACCGCGGTCCGCCATTTGGTGACCTCTGGTCTATACAGTGCCGGATTAAGACTTAGCAAAATATTAATGAAAAACTGTAACATTAAATTAAATAAAAAATAGTTGAAAGAACATTTTTTCCTAATCATGGGACCACCTTTGAAATGTCCCCTTCCAACAAAAAAAAATATATAAAAACGACGGAGTTATCAGCGAAAAAACATAAAAAGCTTATTACGATCAAATTGAGTAACCTCCTTCTTTTTTAGTCGATTAAAAATAATAGGTCATTATACTACAAAAGATTGAAACACCTGTTGAACAGTTGATTACAGAAAAATTATATACAAAACAAAAATTTCGAAAATCGGTTCACAAACGGCGGAGTAATCGTTGAACATACAAATAAAAAATCTCCACAGCCGAAAATATAACCTCCTCCTTTTTGGAAGTCGGTGAAAAATGGTCTCAAAACAACTGTTTAACATATGTTTCGTTTTTTGTGGTAAGACCGTTAAAGTTTAATAGAAAACCGATAGATAAAGCGTAATCAATACTGCTGTAGTGTTAGCACGGCGACCAGCGGAAATGCGAAAGTATGGACAAACTGTGGAAATAAACCTAAGGTGCCGTTCCGATCTTTTTCCGTTCCGAAAAATTCAATTAAAATGCCACTTTATGACACACTATAGTATATGTCATAATGTAGGATATTATTTGAATTTTTAGAACTATAGTCTGTCATAAAGTGGCTTTTTAATTGAATTATTCGGAACTAAAAAAGATCGGAACGGCACCTTAAGTTTATCTCCACAGTTTGTGACTATAGTCTGTCATAAAGTGGCATTTTAATTGAATTTTTCGGAACGAAAAAAGATCGGAACGGCACCTTAGGTTTATTTCCACAGTTTCTCCATACTTTCGCATTTCCGCTGGTCGCCGTGCTAGCACTACTGTTGCAGTTGGTACTTGCAGTTTGGTAAACTCAGCATTTGCTATAAACTAATCCGACACTGACTCTATGTTCATTGAACTATCCTAGACATTCACAGTACATAATCCGACTCGAATTCGACAACCTCCCAAACGGGACAACCAATAAGCGCTTGCCGCTTGCATTACGAGATGACGCCCGCAACTCCGTTGTGCCAAAATTCGTTCATCGCGCGGGAACCCTACATTTTTCCGGGACGAAAAGTATCCTATGTCCTTTCCCGGGATTCAAAGTATCTCCATACCAAATTTCAGAAAAATCGGTTCAGCGGTTTGGGCGTTAAGAGGTAACAGATAGACAGACAGACTTATATAATATTAGTAATTAGTAATGGATGTTAGTTTCCGAATGCGAGTCGAAGGGGCATGTGAAGGATTTGTCTTCTAGTCGACGACCAAGTCATTATAGGGTATCTTGGCCAGGATCCTGTCAAGGAACCTGGACATCTTCTCAGCCAGGTCCTGTTTGAGCTGGGGCTTCATTTCCTTCATCAGCTCCTGGGCGTTGGTGTTGATGAAGAGGTTCAATGCCGCTTCTGTAACAGCAATAAGCATATCAGAATGAGTGCTACTGTGGCGAATGCGTAGTTGCAGAAAAACAGAGTGCTAACACAAAATATGTAAGGTGAGGTGGCGTAGGGCCACGGACCTCAGTTGCGTGCGAGCTGGGCATTAGGGGACACGTATAATCTTAGTTACCAAATTATATAATTATGTGAAACGACTCTTTAATTTATCTCCACATCAGGATCAAGAACACTAGAGTATAGACAATTCCATAACTACTATTGTACCACGTCATGCTTCGGCACGAATGGGCCGGCTTGACCGGAGAAATACCACACACATATATTTCACAGAAAACCGGCGTGAAACAGCGCTTGCGCTGTGTTTCGCCGAGTGAGTGAGTTTACCGGAGGCCCAATCCCCTACCCTTTTCCCTTCCCTACCCTCTCCTATTTCCTTCCCTACCCTCCCCTATTCCCTTCCTTACTCTCCCCTATTACCCTATTCCCTCTTAAAAGGCCGGCAACGCACCTGCAGCTCTTCTGATGCTACGTGTGTCCATGGGCGACGGAAGTTGCTTTCCATCAGGTGACCCGTTTGCTCGTTTGCCCCTTTATTTCATAAAAAAAAACTCATGCCGTTTGTGTGTTAGTGTTACACAATGTAAAAGACTCATAAACGTGTTCTTATTCGCGTGCGTGAAATCTAAGAATCCCTTTCAAAGAAAAGAAAGAATTAATATGTAACTACTTTAATATTATGTCTACTATGACTGAACTATATAGCTTAATAATAATTGTGCTATTGGACGGAGGATAACTTAAGAATAGACCTCAAGAGAACACAGATTTTATTTCTAATTGGAACGTGATTTTAACTTGTCTTAGATTACCGTATTGTTCTTATTACGGGTCCGGGGTCAAAGACCGGTAAATGGGGTGTCATATTAATGACTCCGCCAAATAACATTTATCAGTGGAAGTGCGTCATCAAATTAGTTTCATTGACAGCAAGCGTATAGGTATAGCTGTATGTTGATAAAAAATAATAATATGATTTATAAGATTTTTTTTAATGAAATAAAGGGGCAAACAAGCAAACGGGTCACCTGATGGAAAACAACTTCCGTCGCCCATGGACACTCGCAGCATGAGAAGAGCTGCAAGTGCGTTGCCGGCCTTTTAAGAGGGAACAGGGTAATAGGGGAGGGTAAGGAAGGGAATAGGGTAGGGGATTGGGCCTCCGGTAAACTCACTCACTCGGCGAAACACAGCGCAAGCGCTGTTTCACTCCGGTTTTCTGTGAGAACGTGGCATTTCTCCGGTCGAGCCGGTCCATTCTTGCCGAAGCATAGCTCTCCCACGTATAAAATACCTGAGTGCTAGTCATATTGCATTCACGAGTTCCGATAGCGTAGTAAGATATATAAAAATTGTTGAGGTGCCTCTTCGCAATGGACCGTGCTGGCCGACTAAAAGCCATTGCCAATCGCCATTGTGTACAAAGATAATAATATAATGATGATGACACTATGATTCTGTGGACGGGGTGGTCCGTATTCCGTGGTGGTGGTAGTTGGTGTATGATGGCGGTCGATTGTCATGTCAGTATCGTGTCTACACAATGTCGATGGCCTTTAGGGTCAATTCAGACCGCAACGCGACGCGTAGATGCATTTATGAATTTGTACTGAATTGACAGATTTCAATTGCATGACACGTCTTGCAAATCTGTCAAATCCATACAAATTTAGAAATGCATCTACGTGTCGCGTTGCGGTCTGAATTAACCCTTAGAGGGCCAGCATAGACCATTGTGAAGAGGCACCTTTACATAGGATTTGACATAATACATCGCAACCGCCATGTCACTGACTTCGTCTTCGAAACTAGCAAATCCAATAAGACTAAGCACTCTGATGTGACTAAAATATTTACCAAGTACAGCGTTGCTATTCTCCAAGTTTTCGACTCCCATCCTGATGCTCTTCACGGAGAAGTCCAGCTTGAGCTGCTTGAGCTTCAGGTAGGTCTTGCCCTTCTTGGTGTAGGGCTCGCCGCGGAAGTACACCTTCGCTTTGACGCCCTCTGGAAATAACAGAAGTTAATGAGTGTAGGTCAAGATCCACTTTGGGTCACTGAGCCATCGTAGTATGTAATTAGTAAGAAGTGTAGGTAACATAGGGTCAATTTATACTAGCGCAAAGTCGAAGCGCATCGATGCGAATTATTAAAACTGAACATAACAAATTCAACCTTAACGCCAAAGCGTTAACACACTTTATTACTTCTGAGAATTTAAAAAGGCGCGCGCATCCGCACGAATTCGCGTGAATGCGCTCGACCAACGCTGATTGGCCTCGCAGAAGTAATGTATGCGTTACGCTCTGGAGTTAAGGTTGAATTTTCTGTGTTCAGCTTATAAATTGACCCATAGAGTGGGTCCTACGCTGTATTTCCAACTAGATGACGCCCGCAACTCCGTTGCGTCAAAATTCGTTTTTCGCTCAGGAAACCTACATTTTCCCGGTTAAAGGTATCCTATGTCTCTGGCGTCTGGCTGGCTTCTAAGATAAGCCGAGGTGAAAATTTTTGTTTGCCTCACGAGCACGTACCGTATTCGCCCCAGTAGTCGCCGCCGCCGGAGGCGCGAACCAGCAGCAGTATGCCAGAGGAGCGGTAGCGGGCTGTGGTGCTGATGTGCGGACCGTACATCGTCAGCTGGAACTGGTGAGTCTCCAGGTCTGACCTGGTGAAAAACACAATATGATACACCATAGGATGTAATACTTGGTACTACTAATATAATATATTCTGTGTAATCATGTACAGGGTGTAACAAGACTAAGTGATAATACTTTAGGGTGTGTATGTGTCCCAATTAAGTTCACTCTGAGAAAAGCGCTGTTGAAAGAGTATTTTCTTATTTTTTAAATAAAATAATTATAATTAGTTGCAGGTGCATTGCCGGCCTTTGAGTATGAATAATTCTTCTTCAAGGTTTGCAAGTCGTATTGGTCCGGAAATACTCCTAGCGACAATTTGCTCCAGAGTTTTACAATGCAGTCATCGAGGTGATATATGAGCAAATGAAAAAAAAAATGAATTTAAAGCATTTCTCAGAAATATAGGATTCAAAATGAACTCTATCAGCGCTGCTACTTTTTTTTGATGAAATAAGGGGGCAAATGAGCAAACGGGTCACCTGATGGAAAGCAACTTCCGTCGCCCATGGACACTCGCAGCATCAGAAGAGCTGCAGGTGCATTGCCGGCCTTTTAAGAGGGAATAGGGTAATAGGGGAGGGGAGGGATGGGAAGGGAAGGGAATAGGGGAGGGTAGGGAAGGGGATTGGGCCTCCGGTAAACTCACTCACTCGGCAAAACACAGCGCAAGCGCTGTTTCACGCCGGTTTTCTGTGAGAACATGGTATTTTTCCGATCGAGCCGGCCCATTCTTGCCGAAGCATGGCTCTCCCACGTCTAACTTTCACAGAGTAATATTATTTTGTATTGTTACAATTTACACCTAGTAGATGTAGAGTTCTTTGTAAAAGAGGCTGTATAGTATTTTAGGGAACAATCAGCAACCCAGACCAAGTCACATAGAGACTGCAGTACAGCTCCCTGTACGACATAATAAATGTTTAATTTGGTAAATAAGATTACAGATAATTATTCAAAGGACGAAGCCGGTGCCTAATACAGCTTCTTTCGCGAGGATGCGTCATGCGCTACACTTGGATGTGGACAGGTGTAGTATGACTAACGGCCAACAAATGTGCCATATTTGGACACTACGGGCACACTAACATATTGACATATTTGGCTCACTTAGCGTCGTTGTATTTATTATATGGTCAACTGTTTCGGTAATCTGGTCGTTTGAAAACGAGGGAAAGTGTTAAATAGGGTGTCTAAGTACCAAAACATCCCACAAATCACGCGAAAGAGAGAGTCATGCTTCGGCACGAATGATTATGGGCCGGCTCGACCGCAGAAATACCACGGGCTCACACAAACCGGCGTCAAACGGCGCGTGAGTGAGTATACGGGAGGCCCAATCCCCTACCCTATTCCCATCCTTACCCTTCCGTACCCTTTCCTACACTCCCCTACCCTATTACCCTATTTCCTCTTAAAAGGCTGGCAACGCACCTGCAGCTCTTCTAATGCTGCGAGTGTCCATGGGTGACGGAAGTTGCTTTCCATCAGGTGACCCGTTTGCTCGTTGGCCCCCTTATTTCATAAAAAAATATATAAAAAAAACTCAGTAGGGACGTCAACAACACTCAACATGATCCAGGGGGGGCGGGCGGCAGCTGCCCTCCCTGCCCCCCCCTCGGTACGCTCATGGGCACATTCTAGCCCCAAAATTTGCGCCAAAACATAGATCCCAGTAATTAAATAACCATTAGAATTTAGAATACAAGTTAACTGAAAGTTCATAAATATGTATTGTGTTGAATATGATGGAGTATGGTGAAGAAACCGCATCTAATGGCAAAGTGTTGTAACTGTTGCTGGGAAGCTATTTGGTGGTTACGCAGTGGCACACAGAAACAATCTGGAATTTTCTGTGGACTGAAGAAGTTTAAATAAAAACTTAGTTTTAGGGGAGTTATGAGAAATGTTTTTTAAATTTTTTTTTATTGACATATATATATATATATATATATATATATATATATATATATATATATATATATATATATATATATATATATATATATATATATATATATATATATATATATATATATATATATATATATATATATATATATATATATATATATATAGTGTTAAGATCAATATTTACTATATATATATAGTAGCTATTTCTATACCACAATAGATCATAATATACCGAGTGTGGCAAAGTGCGCCATATTTTGTGTATAACTGCTGATTGGAATAACAAGATTAAAAATCAAGATATTTTTATATGGCAAATATTGATCTTCACTTAGTCTAATGTCAAGCGACTTAGCAAAGTAGAATACACTTTGTTCGTCTTTTATTTGTTGATATCCTCATCTTTATATTTTAATTGTTAAGAAGAACGACAGTGACAACTTAGTAATTAGTATTTCAGCGATTAACTACTTTAACGAGTATTCTTAAAAATTGGCGTTGAGAGGCAAGTTTGTAGGCATCAATAAAAGCCATGCAATAGCCTAATAATTATATTTTGTCAATCCACTTGCTTCTAAGTTATAGCTTGCGAACAAACAGTCAGCCGGTTGTCAGAAAGGAGAACAGTAGGTTACCCGTACCCATACACAACTTAAACATATTCACCACTTTCATAAGCGGATCCGCTTTATTATTGACACGAATGCATATTGATAAAGTTCGTAGTCCGAAGATTTTACAATTAAACATCACAAAATCTTCGGAAAGATACTTTGTCTAAACTCTAATATTTTTAATAATTTAATTGGCTTTTAGCACTAATTGCCCCAGAGACATTGATTAAACTTCAATTTAATTAAGAATTTGACAGATAGAGTTTCGGGGCTTATGCCAAAAATCTTCAATTAAATAATTATACACTTTCCTTGCACTTTTTCGACTTTATTTTAATAGATTTATTACAAAATTATTATATACTTACACGACCGGTTTGGAAAAGTCATCAAAAATCGGTACACCTGACTGAACATGAATTTCGATCAAGAAGTGACTCTACCACCACAAATCCCAAAAATCTTCATTTAATTACAGTTAAGAAATCAATGTTCCTCTGTGAGTGCGGTAGTTAGTTTATGGGTTAATTAATCCATTACTATATTGATATTATTTTAATGACACTTCTATAATTTTTTAAACAGCAAATCATTAGTCAAGAGTCATGACTCATGACTCATGACGTATTGTAATTTGTACCATAATATTTAAGGTTAAATATTGACTATGTTATGCTAATAGTGCATTTCAAAACATATTTATATCTAAAACACAACTTTTACATATTTTTAAACAAATTATTTAACATTTCGTAAAGTTTGCCTAACATTTATTGCAGACAGCTGAGTGCAACATCTTGCATAGTAATAGAGATGCTGCATATTATAGATTTTTTAAAAACTGAATTTTTAAATCCCCGAGTGATAAATTTAAAAGAAAGACCTGAAAGAGTTACTACAGTTAACGCGACTAAAGTTCGTAAGACAAAATATTATTGTCTATTTCTTTCTCCATCCACGTGACGGCACGGTATGTTACTCCCATGATATTTTGTCCATAGCTAATCATGACGTCACGGGCAGAAACATTGTACTTTCCTTACAAAATTGACACTCAATTTCCAATTACTAGGTTTGATAATAAAAAGAGGACAAATATTTCCTTAAACATAATATGTCTACTACAGGAAAACTTTTTACCCACCTGACGTTGGTGATGGTCATGTTCTCCACACCAGTGGCATGTATGTCCTTGAATGTGGCGCGGTAGCCGTCGGGCCCGCTGCCCAGGGCGATGGACAGCTCATCTATCACGAGTGTTTCCGTCTGAAAACAGAGGATGATAGGTAGAGTGGTAGAGAAGGTAGCTGATGTTTTCTTAAAACATTGGTAACTGTAAAAATAAATGAAGCCTTGAAGTATCTCAATGGTTAATCGTGTTTGTTTTTGGAGTCTGTTCTAATCTTGGCTTTACGTCGTTATGCGTTGCAAAGTTAATTATTATCGAGTCATATCTAATGTAGAGTTATAGGCAACAATGTAACTTTAAAAGGTCACACATGGATGGTCCCTTTAAAAGTTTAGGGTAGAGCAAGAAAGAGTTTCTTTCTTCCTTACCAAAGATCTGACCCTGAATACCGAAGCTCAGAATAGGGATGATGACAAGGTCAAAGATTAGCGAATTTTGTTAATAAAATAAAGAAATCACGGTAAAAAATAAGTGTTCCCAAAATTTCAGCTTGATAGCATTTGTATTTTTTTTTGTTATGCGCCTTCAAAGTTGGATCTTCAAGTCGAATTTTTTTTCAATTAAATTTCTTAATATTTGTATACAATTCGATTACTTGTTTGTTATGAAACCACTTTCATAAACGCAATATTTAAAATACCTGTCGAAAAAAGTTGTCTCCCGATACGTACAAACTACGAAAGACTGACGTCATACTTTCGTAGCACTTTGTATGGAGCGTTTCGGGCAGGTCTTTTTTATGAGATATTTGAATTGACATACCTTGGTGAATTTTTAAGCTATCAGAGTCATTCTTTCAACGATGTTTCTATTTTTTAAGTGTCTTTCAATTACCGATAAGAAAAAAAAAATAGTCATCATGCCTATTCTCTTAAGCTAGAAGTTTCTGTTAAGAATCGAGAAGACCTTCTAGACCTAGAGGAAACACTTACTCTTTCAATCCCCAGCTCCGGAGTGCCCCTCTTCAGATGGTCGACGAGCGAGTTGAAGCTCCGCAGTAGGCAGTCATCCACCTCAGGGTCCTGCTGGGAACACCGACCGCCGAAGAAATCTGACCAAAATGTTTTAATTATTCACAACGTGTCTTAATATTTTATGATGGAATCCATTGTCATTGTCTTATTCATTTCTTCTAAAATCTGTGCTTATTCACAACATGTCTGAATATTTCACGATCAATGATGTCCCTGTTTGTTTATTATTATTGTTCACGAAGGAATCCATTGTCATTAAACTAAGCGAACTCTTTATGTCAATGAAATGTGGAACGGAAACAATATTTTATTATGGTGTTTTTTGTGGTTTTGCGATATTTGTATACCTAATCAGGCGATGTTATTAAATTAAGCGTTATCAGTATTGACAGACTCTGTATGACGAAGTCGCAAAACAATAACAATAAAATATGGCAAGCGTAAATTGAGAAAAGTAAGATTTATTGTAAATAGACATGACTAAAGATTCGGGACATAAAAAAGATTTGGAGTATTTTATAATGCCGCAAGCCCTTATCTCATTTCTGAACTAATTTCGTATGTAGACTTCTTCCTTTCAAACAATTCGTTGTCTTGCCCAATGCCCTCGAACTTTGACAAACAATTCAAGAGAAATACGCGGTCCAGTGATGAATTATTATTTGCGTTGAGTCAATAACCACGATTTATCGAACAAAGCTCCAGGTGTTTGTTTAGTATGCAGGAGCCGTGCATAACGGTGACCAAGACATTGACATGAAACAAAGACTCGCCTTCGGGACGTATGGGAATGATTCAAACCTTTCAAAGTTTGCGTGTCTCGTCAGATACTATCATGTTCTTTGTTTATTAACACAATAAAGTATCATTATAAAAGGTAAGCAAGCGATAAACTTGAGCCTACGGAGGAATGTGAAATTTGTCAGATAAAGTGGATGCGTGGATGGACTGAAATAAACTTACTAATGTTTTTAAAGGTACGCGTATGCTGAGAAATACTTAAAAATACAATTTCAGGTACTCTTTTAAAGGCGTTCATTTTTTTTTCTATGCGAGAAAGTTTGGTAAATTTTGTAGCATTACCTTAATTTATCTTAATCTACGAAAACGTCAAGGATTAAGGTAGAACAATAGTGCCTTTGCTATCTAAATCTTTTATATTGTGCGACGTCCTAAAGGTAATTCAAAGTGATGATGGAAGCCTAGATAACTGTTGAATGCAGCCTATATTTAGTCTCCTTTTACATAGGACCTTGACTGGGCTAGTTCGTTGAGCTATTAAAGTAATACCCATCTGTACTTGGAGACTAATAATAATTATTTTCCAAAGCATAATGATGTCAATTTAATTTGACACAGAAACAAAATCCACATTCTATACAATTCATGAGAATATACATGATGTTATTAATTATTTCATGTTATTGAAGATACAATAATTTTTAAAATTGTAAACTACCAGGTAATCAGAAAATGTTTGGAGTATTTACGGAAGCCACTTGGGCAGTACAGTTATAAGAATTCGAGACCCAAATATAATCTAGATTGACAAGTTCTCGGCCTGTCGCCGTTACAATAAAATGCCAAAACATTTTGTAGAGTCATCTTCGTTAGTTTGAGTCCTTCTCCAAAAAACAGCCTGATCAAGAATCAGGAATTTGGGAGGGTACACATGGGTAACTAGTTAATAGTAAACAACTTTTCCTGGGTCATAGAATCCAGAAAACACCTTCTTCTCAGCATGTCTATGTAGTTCAAGTTTTCCAAGAAGGAGCAAGAACTATTCTTGTTGTGGAAGAAGAAAGTAGAAACTATGATTAGATATTGAGAGACAAAGCCTTGACACAAAAAGCTAAAATGTATGTCACGTTCAAATTCTAGTGCAGTAATAAGGATATGGAATACGATCAAATATTTTTATACGATGCTAGATGACGCCCGGAACTTTAGATGAGTTTCGTCGAAATTCATTAATTCGTTTAACCGTAGGTACATTTTCCGGGATAAAAAGTATCCTAGTCCTTTCCCGGGACCCAAAGTATCTCCATACCAAACAGCAAAATCGGCGCGCGTTTTCTGCTCGCGCGGATTCATCATTCAGCGCGCGTCTCGTATTTTTCCAAATACCGCTATATAGGTAAGTATTGCAATTTCACACGTGCTGATCCGCGCGAGCAAAAAAACGCGCAGAAAACGCGCACGTCTGAACGCGCGCTTAAGCGGTTTGGGCGTGAAGAGGTAACGGAGAGACACACTTTCGTATTTATAATATTAGTAAGTACTAAATATGGATTCTGAGAAGTTCGATCCAAACAGGCCGGCTGATTATAAAAACCGAACCTGTGTCACGGTCCACGGAGGTCGATGGCCGAGCTTGTCGCGAAAGACGATCTAAGATGGCTCCCTTGTTCGATTAGCTTGCAATAGCTTAATAATAAGCCGTCTCAAATGTCAATGTTATTCCTAAGAGAAGCTAAAGCCCTTAAGTTGCAAACGAGAGATTAAAGTAAGAGAAAGAGATTGAAAAATTGTTCGTACAAAAAAATTCAGTAATGATGATAATATGACGACTGGGCGCTGCTACGAAGACCATTATCTATAATTAGTTATTTTTTTTTGAAAATACGTAATACAGTGAAAGCAAGATTAGAGATAACTATTACTAAAATAATAATATTATCACATTATTTTTTTAGTTTAGCTTAACCACTCTCTTTAGTCTATCCAATATTGTAGAAGTTAGATTGTAGAATGCACTATAACTTTGGCAAGTCTGTCACAATGCAGTACAAAGTTACAAACATTCATACGATATTAAAAAATGTGGTAAGAATGAGGTGGTAAGTCATCTTCAGGGTCAAATCATTTAGCAAAGCTGATGTACTTTGAGGTAGGAATATTGCGGATTTTAGAGCCTATTTAAGTTATTTTTCTGGACAACTTAAACCAGAGGTTCCCGAAACTTATTTTGTCTATCGCCCACATTAAGAACGAATTATATTTTAGCGCCCCCATTGGTTCAATTTAAAATGCATCTTGATGAAATAAATCACCCCCAAGCCTCTATGCCCCCATTTTTTTCTGGGTCCCACACCGCCCCCCTTCAGACCGTCAGCGCCCACAAGGGACGTTATCGCCCACTTTGGGAAAGGCTGACTTAAACCATACATTTCATATAGGTATTGTTGAGAATAAACACAACATATAATAATTATTCTTATTTATTTCAGGTTCAAAACCAACATTACATTCAGACACGTCGTTTCTCCCAAATTTTTCTTGTCGTTCTATTTTTTAAACTTTTGGAAATTGACACTATAATATAAAACCTAAAAACTAAAATCTTTTGTGCCAATACGTAAGTCGTAACAGGTATCATACATTTTATATATCACTAGATGTTACTTGAGCGGACTTATACGCGAATAATTAAGCTTTCTTCCTCTCCTAGAAACTACACTAAGGTCCTATTTCACCAGTTCCTGATAAGGAGCCGGATAGGCTTATTCGACAGATTCTCCATATTCTATCTGTCAAGTTAAATGGTGGATAGCTTTATCAGGAAGTGGTGAAACAGGCCCTAAGTATATCCTTTCCGGCGATTAAAAGTATCTCCAAATGTCATCAAAATCGTATCATTGAGAATCAAGGGACAGACAGACAGACACTTTTATAATATTAGTATGGATACAAGAGATTACATAACACTGAAAATCAAATAAGGTTTATAGTCAGAATCAACCTATCTCATATGTTACCTGTGTGAGGCAATAAAGCATATGGTCTTAGGAGATGTATAGCTAGTTCTTATGGTAATTCATTACAACTCATTTTGTATTCTAAAAGCGTATTCAATGTACGAGTCTACGAGAGGTGTTAATATTTTAAGCAGCCGTGGTAGTAAATCTTTCGAAAATTAAACATTTACATGGGCATCTTTACTTCTTTACAAGAAGTTCAGCATAATACCTCTAAATAATAATTATTTATTATACATGCTAACGACGCAACTTCCAAATGCGTAGAAGATTTAAAAAATATTTTGCAGACTCTCGGCTTCATGTTTGAAAAGTATATATTTGTATATGTTCGTACATACGTATACAAATATATCACATGCGAAAAAATATATCCTTGGACCTAGCCACAAATATTTAGGTGTTGTCTGCCGCACGCATGGAGTTTTTACAACATAGAATTTATTCCATATAAATTTAATGAACAATTATTTTTTAAAATTCTTCGATTCGTTGATGTTAAAAACATGAATCGCTTCTTCTCTTATTTTTTCTAGATATATATTTTTTATATTAGGATTTTTTTTTCGTTCTTTCATCAGCAAATACGCAAGAGTATCATCATCTTATTGTTTATTCGGTGATCAGTAATCTAGGTAAAAAGTGTGTCCTAAAAGCCGTTAGCGGCTAATGTAGTGTTAGTAAACGGCATGTATATTAATCAGTGTTATATCACAGTTCGTAGACCTTCCGGGTTAGTGCCGTACCGTGTGTAGTTTGTGCAACGTTTGACGACAATTGCATTCACTCTTAAGATAGAGATATGCTTCGGCTTATATCATACATGATACAGGACAATGCAGGCATCTTATAAGCGAAGTCTACTGACGTTTGATAACAAGGTATTAACTTTTAAGATAGAGGTATGGTTCGGCTTGTATCAAACAGGACAATCATAGAGGCAACTTATAAGAGAAGTCTACTGACGTTTGATAACGAGGTATTAACTTTTAAGATAGAGATATGCTTCGGCTTGTATCAACAGGACAATGGAGGCAATTTATAAGTGAAGTCTAGCGACGTTTGATAACATTAGCATTACCTATAGAAATAGGCTTCGGCTTGTATCAAACATGACAATGGAGGCAACTTATCTTATAAGAGAAGTCTAGTGACGTTTGATAACATTAGCATTACCTATAGAGACATACTTCGGCTTGTAACAAACAGGACAATGGAGGCAACTTATAAGATAAGTCTACTGACGTTTGATGACATTAGCATTACCTATAGAGGTAGGCTTCGGCTTGTATCGAAAGGAGGCAAAGAGGCATGAGAAAACGTCTATTGGTTTGAAGTAAGCTTGAGTTGAAAAGAGGCCAATTGAAGAATAAACCTTGGATGATTAAGCCCGGCCGCACATTGTCCGAAATTTCTGATCAGAAACAGTTGAACGTCCGCGCTGTCTCTTACATTTTGTACTGAGCCGAGTGAGCTCGAACTCGCCGGAAGGATATTTCGGATAGTGTGCGGGGTGGCGGTCCGGCGAAATTCAACTGTTTCTGATCAGAATTCGGACAATGTGCGGCCGGGCTTATAATTATTAATTATTATGAAAACAGTATCCTAACGTAGTACACATCAAATAAAACTTCACTAAAAATACTACAACTATGCGTTCCCATGATCTTCACGGCATCATTACGGGAAAGCAAGTCGCAGAGACCGAAAGTTTAGGTAGGTGGAGTTAGTTATTTCTCATGATCAACTCCAGCTTAAGATTATGCTTAGTACCCGAAAATAGGATTTTTTATTAACCTAAATGCAGCATTTCTGCCAACCGATTTTTAAAATAAATCAGGTAAGGTAGTGGAAAAAAAGTTCTCGAAATTTTACTTGTTCTGCGGGTGTCGGACGATTTTGTTCTGCCGATCTCGTGACATATCATAATATCGTACCCTCCACGTTAGCCGGTTTTCTGTGAGGATCTTTCTTGTCCAGCCAGTTCATTAGTCTATTGAAGTCTTCTGACCTAGCCCATGGATTTTTTAATATTATAATTTTGTTACATTAATCATCAAGTGTCGTACACAATGTCGGCCATATTACTCACAAGTCACACTGCACCGAAGAAAGAAGAAAGTGCTCGAATGATGATTCAAGGACTTTCACGGCTGTCACTTTTTATTTATTTTCTATTTTTTACTTTTAAGCCCGGCCGCACGTTATCCGAATTTCTGATCAGAAAAATTCGGACGCTGTACCCAAAAATAGGATTTTTGTTTTGAAAACAATTTCTAAATTTGTAATTTCTTATTTTAAAAATTTGTTAAAATGTGTATGCTGGTTAAATTAAGGGATATAGGAGGAAATATTCTTTTGGGCTAATCACTACATAGTATAAAACAAAGTTGCCTTTTCGTCTCTCATGTACCTTTAATCTTTAAAACTGTCGGTACGCAACGGATTTTGATGCGGTTTTCTTTAATAGATAGAGTAATTAAAGAGGAAGATTTATAACTATAATAATTAATAACAGTCATTAAATAGAGGAAAATACTGATATTTTTGAGGTTTCTAATCTGATGTCGTAAATAATTAAAAAAATTTCCGCTTACATTGCAAACGCAGGCTCAACCCTACGAGATTTATCAAAATAAGTATTGTACATAATGAAAAGGTCAACAGAAATCCCATAATAACATTTTTTTGTCATTTACTTACTACAAATAATGGCGAAATTTTGAAGCGATTTCAACAAATACGGCATTAATCCTTGTTCAATTAAATACTTTAAATACATTGTTGATTTAGTATAGATCTATATGGCGCTTCTGTCTATCTTCTGTTGATCTGGGCACATTCACATCATTGATTCACATTAAAGTTTTTATTGAATGTTTATTTCCTTCATTAGAACTCAAGTGGCAAATAGCACAGTAAAGACAGTTGTAATAGCTATTAAAGTTGCGTGTTTTTGTCATTATGGAATAAGTAGAAATGTAATCACTTTTACCCGTGAAAGTGAAAATCTCTTCCTTGTGGTGTTTAAACAGTAATTTTAGGAATTTCCTATACAGGAGAGTAAGTTACACATACACATAGATAGGTTTCTGACAAGTGACGATTAAATTTACGAAAAAAACGATCGTTTTGTACAAAAAGAAAATAGATAGAGTTTGCAACATTAGGATTTAAGTATGTTCTTCTTGTTTAATTCTTCTTCTGTTTGTAAAAAATAGGATTGTGAACTATATGTTCTTCTAAGCATACTTCAGTAGTTGTTGACGATTTGCTTGCAATTTTCAAAAAGGAGAAAATTTCGTATTACATTTAAAACTCTACATTTACTCACTTGTTTTCGACGAGCTCGGCGCGATGTAAGCCACCAAACAAATTAACAAAACTTGGTACTTCATTTTGAATATTTGAAAAAAAAATTGGAAAAAAAAGAAAAAAAAAAGAAACTGGTCACGAGTTGACGCAGCGTTCGACCGCCGCGCGCTTGGAGAGTGCAATGGGGCTGAGATGTTGCCCACACGACCACTCACCATATTACCTTTGTGGACAGGTAACTATACCTTTTAATGTTATTAAATGACGCCTGCAACTCCGTTGCGCCAAAATTAGTTTATCGCACGGGACACGTACATTTTCCGGGATAAAAAGTATCATAATAATTATATCCTTTCCCGAGACTCAAAGTATCTCGATACCAAATTTCAGCAAAATCGGTTCTGCGGTTTGGGTGTGAAGAGGTAACATACATAAAAAATAAAAAATTATTTGTACAATAATTGTTTCTCTTTTGCGATTCCTACTTGTGCTATTTTCTATTAATTAGCTTCTCTTCCAATTATTATTCATTATATCTATCCTTTTTGTATGCGGTATAAATTCGCGATTATCTATATGTCGCAGCCGACTGGTTTAAATAGCCGTTCAATCAAACAGCTAGCCCTTTGTCTGAACAACGCCATTCAATCACACGTCTAGCTTTTGAATCAGCTGTAGTGTTGAACGTTTTGAGCGACTAAAATATTCAATCTAAAAGCTAGACGTGTGATTGAGTGGCGTTGTTCAGTCAATGGGCTAGCTGTTTGATTGAACGGCTATTTAAACAAGTCGGCTGCGACATATATACTTATATAATATAATAAAGCTGAAGAGTTTGTTTGTTTGAACGCGCTAATCTCAGGAACTACTGGTCCGATTTGAAAAATCTTTCAGTGTTAGATAACCTCGCCATTTATCGAGGAAGGCTATAGGCTATATAACATCACGCTGTGACTTTTGGGAGCAAAGAAACAGGAAAGTGTAGGAAAAAGCGGGGAAAATTATTCATCTTTAAGAGCTTCCGTTGCGTGCGCTGCAAAAACGGTCCAAGAATCAAGATACTAAAAAAATATGTATGGAAGAATTTTTCCTCTTTAAAAAATGTTCGTGATTTACTTATAAGATTAACTCACTATAATCGTTTTTATGCAGTGGTCTAAGAATAAAATTTGGTCGAAATGAATGCAATTAATGAAATAGACGCCGACAAAGTCGTGGATAACAGCTATAATTTATAAAGGAGGAAGTTTTTCGCCAAAATAAATATATTATGTTGCCCATAGTAACTATTCCACGCGAACGAAGTCGCGGGCACAGCTAGTTATCTTTAATCTCACTTGCATCCAAATTAATGTTAATATTAGAAGAAAACCTTGTACTTGGAAGGTCCACTGAAGGTTACCCATGATATCAAACTATCCGTATTTTTGTCACATCTCAACTCCTGCGAATAACTCTATGTAGAGCTAAAAATATACCTCGTTTTACTACTTTGTTAAATTACCAGTACGTTTAAGGTAATAAAATTAAACCCCAGATAAAGTTGAGCTAAGTTTATGTTATTTATATACTGAGGATAAAACAATTATTTACTCATGTCAACCAAGAAAATTTTTATCATTTTCTTGTTAATCAAGAGCCAAGACAAAATTTATTTTTTGTATCGCAGATATGAGACTTTTCCACCCTTAAATAAGTTTCCCTAACTAAACCATATCAACCATAGACTACTGACTTAGGGTGGGTTGCACCAACTTACTTTAACTATAACTTTAACTTTAACCATAACAAAATATCAAATGAACTGTCAAATCCCTAGTAAAAGTCCATAATGGACGCCATATTTGACGATAACTTTAACCTTAACTACAACTACGCCTCTGGTGCAACCCACCCTAAGTGATTGTATAATTTCTCTATGCCTCAATCTTCTAAATAGGGAGAATAGTTAAATTTGATTTTCACGGGAAATTGTTGAAAAACTTAGGATTTACGTGTCTTCTTGCAGCGACAATCAGCACATAATATTTTTTTGTGCTACGTAATTTAAGTAATGTTTCAGGGTACCTACTTCTATTAAAATGGTCATTCGATTTTTGAGCGCAATTTTTGAAATTAGAGCGCATACAGACGAACGGCACTTGTCGACAGCACGGACGGTAAGTGCTGTATATTCGCTCCCCAACCCCATACATTTTTGGTTACTAGCTCCGTTATTGAAACTGCAGAATGTACTCGGTACCCATCTGGTTCTCAATAGTGACGGAGTCTCCGTCAGCTGAGCCGACATGAAATAACCGTTACAGACCGGTTCGTCGATAACCGAGTTCCGTTTTATATCCACATCCACAATCCACATCCATAGTAAAAGTTGTCGCTACTCGAGAGACGAATCATTACCGTTTCGTTCAAAATGGCATGTTTTCTTTAGGGTCAGTTCACATGCATCGAGACGAGACGTAAACTTAATAAAACGTGAACGTGACGTGAAGATACTTGATGAGGTGATTGACGTCTCGCACCGCAAAAAGTTAATTACTAGTTATTGTATCACTTTAGTAGTATAAATAAAAATAGTTACGTTACTTGTAGTTTCGTAGCGTCTTTATAATATTATGCGACATGCGTTAATCGAGATATATAAGTTACTCTCTAACAAACATACTGATGACATACATAACCTGCCAAAAACCCATTTGAACCTAGTCGGATAAAAAATTCCGACTGGACTTTCCTGGCAATTTTCAAATTATAAGTTAGCTGTCGAGGTTGTTGATGATACATTTAAAGGGGATAACCCAACGCAACTTTAATGATAAGCACGACGAACGGACATGTATATAAATATAATTAGATAATGTGTATTGTATACTTTTAGTTGTCCGAATACTACCGAGCGGAGAGATCGTAGATGATGTATCGAGTCCTGTGTTTACTCGTGACATTGACTGTGGCCAGCGGCTTCTGCCACCACAAGCACAAAGGATGGCATCGCCACCACCTCTTCAGAGATAACGATGTATTCGACGACGTCACCGAGCAGATGAGCCGACTGAACCAAATCCTCAAATCCGCCTGCGACAACGATCGCACGACGGAAATTTTCGAGGCCGAGAAGTTTGTTATAAACCATCAACTGCCGGAGTATAAGGTGGACTACATCGACGTGGTGATCAAGGGCAGAGTCATACAGACCATCGCCAAGAAGTCCGTCAACGACAGAGACCAGTTTAGGGACCTGAGGATCCTACCGATGAATGCCGATGTCGGCCGGGCGACGTGGAATTACGTTAGTGACAGCGTCGTCATCATCATCCCTTTCGTCGAAGATAAAAAGCAGTTTTGCCCTAAAGATGACGGAGATATTAAATTAGTACCAAGAGAAAAAGTTTACGACATAGACGTGCGTTTCGGGGAAGAATTAGTGCATTAAGTTATCTTAAGTTCGTCAATTTACCAATGAAATTATAATTCTTAAAATTAAAATGAATTCTTTATTATGATTTGTTTTGTTGTGGTTAGTTAAGCCGAAATTATTCAATAGGATCAAAATGCTTTGCTTATTATCATAATTTATAAGTAATAGATGTTTATTTCACTATTTACTATTTTAGGTTTCACGCCAGTAGTCTTTCTTATTGCATTTATCCTTATAGCTTATCTTGAGTGTACATGACCCATTGATCTTCTACATACAAACAGAAATATTCTACAGGACGGAAAATTTTGTTATGAATTGAACAGAAAATAAATAATTTGTTAAAAGACATCAAATTGGTTATTGTTGTAAGAATACAAAAAAACAGAATACCTTAATAATTAAAAGTGTTTTATTATTTTATGTAAGGACAACCAATAAAGTCCTAAAGTTAATATATAAAGTATAAAATTTAGAAATAATTGTCCTGAGTTACTATTTATATATTTTTTTTAAGATTTGAAAGACGAAAATATAATTAATAATCTATACTTATAATAAAATCGTAGAGGTAAAATTTTTGTACATTGAAAATAAACTTGAAAAAACGAGTCAGGTGCATGTTAGAAGAGTAGTAGAACACATTTTAACTGTTTTTGAAATTTTTGTTTCTCTGTCTGTTTGTCTGTTTGTACAGGCTAATCTCTGAATCCGCTGGACCGATTTAAATGAAATTTGGCATGATGATACCTTACATCCCTGGTCAACATCTTAGATACTTTTTTTTAACCGACTTTCAAAAAAGGAGGAGTTAATGTTTACTTTGCTGTTTGTGGTCAGATTTTCAAAATTCTTTTTTTGTTGTATAGATTGCCCGAATTTGATACCATGTTTACAATAAAATCGGCCAAGTGCGAGTCGGACTCACGCACGAAGGGTTCCGTACCGTTCTAGAGAAAAAATAGGCCAAAAGTTGTGTTTTTGTATGGGAGCCCCCCTTAAATTTTAATTATATTCTTATTTTATTATTAATTATTAAATAACACATATAATTAAGGATTCTGTAAAATTTCAACTGCCTGCCTGTTGTCATTATTGATATCGAGCAAAAAGGCCAAAAAATCATGTTTGTTGTATGGGGGCCACCCTTAAATAGTGATTTTATTTTGTATTCAGTATTTTTTATTATAGCGGCAACAGATATACACAATCTGTAAAAAAATCCGAACTCTAGCTGTAACAGTTCTTGAGATTCAGCCTGGAGACAGTCAGACGAGCAGACAACGAAGTCTTAGTAATAGAGCCCCGGCCGTTTTTACCTTAGGTACGGAACCCTAAAAACGGTCACTTGATAAATAATGGAATTGAAGAAACTCCTCGAAAATAGTGGTTTAATTGTAGATTATGAATCTGAGAATAAGAGGTAGGTTAAAGAGGGATAGATGCCTACATTCTGTCTTCTGAAGTATATCCTCTATCTCCGTCACATGTTCCTTTGCCCTGTCCTGTGGGATGTGGCCCCCAATCCCCTGTCCACGCCAAGCGGTCTTCGAAGAAAAGATTTTTCAAAACGATAAGTATCTGAGGTTCAAGTTTCCTGGGTCTTTGATGTAAATTAAAAATTTCGTGTGTAATATACCTAGATCCAAATAAAATAGTCGTAGATGGGTGTTCAATTTTCTAAATCTCGATTTTAATAACATACATTCACGCGGACGAAGTTGTGGGCAACAGCTAGTTATTCATATGTGTAGACCTATAAAATTGGTTAAATTTTCTTTTTTAGGGTTCCGTCCCAAAGGATAAAAACGGGACCCTATTACTAAGACTTCAATGTCTGTCTGTTCGTCTGTGTATCCGTCTCTCTCTCTCCATGCTGTATCTCAAAAACGGTGATAGGTAGCTAGAGAGTAGAAATTTTCACAGATTATGTATTTCTGTTGCCGCTATAACAACAAGTACTAAAAACCAAATAAATCAAATATTTAGGGGGCTCTCATAGTACAACAAACGTATTTTTTTTCCTTTTTTGCTTTATATCAATTTAAACTAGATGATGACCGAAACTCCGTTGACCCAAAACTCGTTCATCGCGCGAGAACCGGACATTTACACACATACATGTACATCCTGGGACAAAAAGAAATATTCACAAAATACTTAAAAGTATTTGTAGTTTAATAATTAATAGTAAAATTAAAATAAAATAAATATTTAAGGGGGCTCCCATAAAAATACAACGTATTGCCTATTTTTGCTTTTAAATAGTACGGAACCCTTCGTGTGTGAGTCCGACTCGCACTTGGCCTATTATTTAGAAGTTAAAGAATTCATCTTCGTCATAAGGTTCTTCGACAGTTTGCGGCTGAAGAGCTGACAACTTAAAGCCGGCTTCCTCCATTTCGTCCACCTTGGGCAATTCATCTTTAATCATTTCTTCAACGTTCATTCTGTTGAGCTCCTGCTGAACTTTTTCTTGTAAGGGACCTTCTAGAGCGTCTACAATTTGATACCTTAATATATTTGGAAGGACGTTTATTATAAATTCTATTAAATAATCTAACGTCCCTGCTCCGTCGAAGCGAACCTGAATATTTCCTATGTCTAGCTCTAAATTCCTGAATTCTGGCTTTTTTCGTGTATCCAAGGGTTGCCCTAGAACTATTCTACCACTGATGTAGTCGACCGAGAACGAAGAACTTCCAGCCCTGGACACTAGACCACCGACCGCCGATATCTCCCAGTGCGTTATCCCCTCCAGTTTCTGGGTGCCTATTTCGAAGTCCGCTATTACTGTATTATTCACTAACTTCAATGTTATGTTACCGACTCGTTGAAAGGACGAGATGCCGATTATCCAGGTGTCGGTGAGTGTGACCGTGAATATGCTCATGGTGGTATTATAATTTTTTACTCTGTACGGATCCAGGTCCATTTCCCTTACCCTTTTCCTAACGTCAACGATCAACATGTCCAAGGGCGATATAGAATTTGGAAACTGCATGTCCCCAGATATCTCCTCTATTTTCTTATTGATTTCTTCCCTCGCCTTTGTGTACGCCTCTTTTAGGATGAACGGTTTAATAGAATCGAAGAGAACGGGGCCCATAGTATTGACGAGGCCTTGTAACATCCCGCCCAGAAAGCCTGCATTTTGAAAATCCATAACGATACTGTTGAAGCCGATATCGATGATCATATTTTGGGCTCGGATTTTTCCATCTCTTTCGACACCTAGCGTGGCAAGAGCACTTAGTTTTAGTCCTGTTATGTCCACTGTATAGGGTCCTTGCACTTTGTTTAGCCAGGTGGACATCGTGTAATCGCCTCGAGCTTGAAGTTTATCCATCGACAAGCCTGCCACCACCTATAAAATGTAAAAATAAATTACCATTCCGAGCAATTAGTAGTCTATTAATTGAAACTACTACAGTATTGGACAAGATACCTTCATTTCCGCTATGTCAACGTTTACGTACAAAATTCGAAATTTACTAATTCCGTGAACTCCAGTTTTCTTAAAGTACATCGTTCCGAAGGAAGTTGACTGCTTGTTATCTGGGATCATGTACGGATCAGGAACTTTTGCTCCTGGGAGCCCCACAGGATCGGGCTGTTTAAAATGTTCCAACAGCTGGAGGATATATTCGCTCATCTTCTCTTCCCCTTTCGAAATTTGGGAAACTTCTGCGGGCGTTAGGGGTGTTTCTAAAAATGTATATTTTATTAAAATATTGGGAATTCCTTTATATATTTCTAAAAAAATTCTATATTCCTATAAAATCCATTTTTCATTTCCCACATCAAAAGGAGAACAAAAGCGCAAATAAGCAAAAAATAAGCAATTTACCTTGACATTGTCCAGCTATAAACAAACACAACAGAAAAACAATCTGGTTCCACATTTTGAAGCAACTAAGGTCCAATATTAACGTGTTAGAAATACGCACTTATTTTAAATTATAATAGTGTTAACTAACATTCACTCTAAGCATTGATGAGTGACCTGTAATATTATCTACTGTGTTAGACATTGACTGCAGTTAATCTAGATTACTGAATAACCATGGATCAGCGAGAAATGTTTGAACGTTTGTCGTAGTAGTGTGTTTTGAAATGTAATTTTTGTGGTAGCATATTATACCTATACTGTCTGTATATAAGATTGAAAGTAGCAAAATACTTTAAATCTTTTATACAGACACGCTAAGCATCCCATACCTTTATTTCAAATATTTTATATTATTTCCTATTGTCTCACTTGCAAAACTTCAATTTTGAAAAAGATGTCTTCCTCAAATAATTTATATAATAATTTTATAATTTACATAATTTACTTACAATGTAGCTAAAGGACTTTTTATGCAAGATGTTTTAATAAAAATCTAAATTGGTAGCACAAAGTAGTATTTAACCCATCAAGCCCCATAAGCTCACAGGTGAGCGAGACACAATAGAATAACAATATATTTCCAAGAATCCACCATCGAAGGATTAAATTGGTCATATTAAATATTTTTAGTTTTCCAAATAACGTAATATCGGACATTTCTATTATCGTTTATAGGTCTATGTACTCAGTAGATGGTCGTGCATAGTTCATAGCCCATAGGTCATATTTTATCGTATTACAAGTTAGTGTTTCAATGTACTTTCAGAGAAGTTAATTCATAGGCAGATGGCAGTCCCAACTCCCACGTAATTTGGTCGATAAACATAATATTTATGATAATATTATGTCAATTCAACGTTAGTTGTGGTCATGGTTGTGATCTGTTATGTCAAAATCGTGGCTGGATTTTGACATAACGAGACCAAATGAAAAATACTAAGGTTTTTTTTTCTTATTTTGTTTTAAAATTATGTACCTACACACTGTAATAAATAATCCAAATCACATTTGTTTTGAAAATAAGTCACCTTGATTTATGAATATTTACAGAAATTTAATTTACAGTTCCTATATGAAAAATCTTATTTAAATCACAAAAATAAAAGTTTACTAAAAGTTATCTTAAATTTATTATCTAAAAATTAAAAAAATCATCGTCTCCATACATATCTTCTTTCAATGCGGTCGGCTTTAGAGCATCCAACTTAAATCCATTTTCTTGGAGCTCATCTATCTTTGGTAATTCATCTATAATCATCTCCTCCACGTTTATACTGTTTAGTTCCTGCTGAATTTTATCTTGAATTGGCCCCTCTAGAGCATTGACTATTTGATATCTTAAGAGATTCGGTAAAATGTTAATGATGAATTCAACGGCATAGTCCAAGGTCCCCGCTCCATCGAATCGGACCTGAATGTTCCCAACGTCGAGATCTAAGTCTCTGAACTCAGGTTTTTTTCTCGTGTCTAGTGGTTGGCCGAGCACTATTCGCCCACTGATATATTCCACGGAGAATGATGTGCTGCCTGCTCGAGACGTGATGCCGTTCAGCGCAGATATTTCCCAGTGCGTCATGCCCTCAAGTTTCTGTGTTCCAATTTCGAAGTCGGCTAAAACGGTGTTGTTGACTAACATGAGTGTAATGTTACCCACCCGATGGAAGGACGATATTCCAGTCAGCCAGGTGTTACTGAGTGTCATGGTAAATATACTCGCTGAGGTATTATAGTCGTTGACTTTGTACGGGTCGAAATTCATTTCTCTCACTTTCTTCCTGAGGTCCGATATCACCATGTCCAAAGGCGATATTGAATTTGGGAATTCCATGTCCCCGGAGAACTCATCTAGTTTGTTATTAATTTCTGTTCTGGCCTTTACGTAAGCTTCTTTAAGTACGTACGGTTTTATAGAATCGAAAAGGACACTTCCCATAGTGTTCACGGCGTTTTGTATGAGTCCTCCCAGCATTCCAGGGTTCGCTATGTTCATATCAATATTGCTAAAAGCTATGTCAATGTTCATGTCTTGTGCTCGTATTTTTCCATCACGCTCTACTCCGAGATTAGCTGTTGCTGTTACTTTTATGCCCTTTATATTAACTGTGTATGGACTGTTCACTCTACTTATCCAAGTGCTAATGGTGCAGTTGCCTACTGCTTCCAGGTGATCTATCGCGAGTCCAGCAACCACCTGAAAGTTATAAATTATTTCCTATAGCAATGCGTTTAAACGATGAGTAAGTTTCCTTATAGTTAAACTTAACAGTTGTATATTGTAATGTGTTTCCAAAACCTTTTCACTATAAAATATGTCAGACTAGAAAAAATAAAGAAAATATTTTATTTTACAGAGTACATAAATGTGCATGATTATGTTATTGCTATTACTATTTTATTCATACAGTGCATTTAAAAAGAAAACTGAGCAGTCCTTCTATGGTTTATGTAGCGTATGATAAATATACTGTAGAAAGAACACACAGAAATTGCTAATTATCTTCCATAAAATTTCCTCTTGTAATCGTCAGTATTCCATATCATAAAAATATTCAACAATCTCAAGTTCCTTCACTTGTTTGTTCACTTACAAAACACGATAAACTATTAAAAAGTATAAGGCGCTCACTTTCATCGACGATATTTCAGCGTTCACGTACAGTATTTTGAATTTGCTCAGACCGTGCAGGGTTGTGTTCTTGAAGTAGAGTGTTGCAACTGTGATGGACTGCTGCATGTTGGGCACCATGTAGGGGTCAGGCACCTCCGCTCCTGGTAACCCCTCAGGGTTCGGCTGCTTGAAGTGGTCCAGCACTTGCATTATGTACTCGCTCATCCTTTGCTCGCCGTGAGCAAGTTGTGTTTGCGTCGCATCTGAAATAAGGTGCCATAGATTATTTTGGATCGGGTACTTTTGGGTAGTATATGAAAATTGGGTTTATTAGTTCATATTGGTTGGCATGTAACATCTGAAAATCGTGCTTCATAGTAAATAGAGCTATTTTATTGACTAGCTATACTAGCAGACTAGGACGTTTCCAGGCTGACGACAAAGATAATAATTTGTAATATTATGTTAATAATTTTGTGTTTTTAATGTCGTTTTCTGTACATAATATTATGACCTCATTTTGACGATTGCTTTGACAAAATCACACGTTTTTACTAAACGTAAATTTAGTAGGTACTTGGTTATAAACTGAACGACGCACTAATATCAGGTATCTAATTATATTGCATTTTATTCAGAATATAGTGTCTACTGAGCTTCATAACCAAAATATTTCAAGTGCGTGCGCTATATTTAAGTAAAAATCTATTTATGCTGTTTCTTTAATAACTATAAATTTTGCCAAAAGTCGGCACTGCAAATTTCTGTTTGACTAGTGATTACTTTACTTCTTACATTTTATAGTTTAAACGCTGATGATCGTGTAATAATAATGTAATTAGTATTACACACGGTGCTGCTCGCCAGTTCTGTTATGCTGGAACTTGGCTTGACGCGCTACCGCGTGTCTAGATTATGTTGTGACTTGTGACGTATCATGTTATTGACCGAACTAGAACACTGCACATGCGCTACATCATCACAATAATTTCGTACACACTTCCACTTACTGTAGATTGTAGTAGATAACTAAGGGCATTTCGTATTTATTAATACGTGAAGTGATTTCAGTGTAATGGTCGAATACTACAGTCTACTCGCTTACGATGAGATATTTTTCCAATACAAAATATTTGTTTCAACTTTCAAGTGTGCGCATCGTCATGTGTTTTGCATGGTGATGGTCTGTCTTAAGATTGTCTTGACTTGGCCTGATATTGAACAATAACCCGCCATACTATCACCTCATTGTGATTAGTGATATCGCATCCTTCTCGTTTTGTCGCGAGAAAAGAATACGAGTCTTGTTACGCGCGAGCTCCAAGGAATCGGGGGCTGAAGAGACAGTGCTATTGAGTCTTGACTGACGCGAATCGTCACACGCACTCAACTATCTCGACTATGACTACACCGCACTATGAGTAACTCGACTACTCCGCACTCCCCACAATCCTCGACTACTCAGCACTAGTGACACTCCACCTTAATTCGTCGGAGCTCGCGCACTACAATATTGATTGATTGATTGCTGACGTACCGTGGCAGTGTCCGAGCGCGAGGGTCGCGACGAGTACTACGGCTGCCCACATCGTGACTGATCGCCCGCGTCCGGCCAAAGTCAGGGGTCCGCCGGTTATCGCCACTGATAATGTCCTCATTACGTATTTAGGGAATTGTTTAGTAATTTGTTGTTATTGCTTATTGTTTAATGTAATACACGAATTAGTGAGCCAACTGCAGACGTAGCGATGTAACTGTACAGTTCAGTCTCAGACTAGTAGTTCTTCTGTTACTGTCTGAATCGATGCAAAGGAAGAGCATAAGTTTTAGATCGCTAAGCGAAATTAGAGGGGCAGTAGGCGTATACGGCAATAACCTTCAATGGCTGATCAATGACCTCCGTCAGATCTACATAATCCTACTTCCTACTAATATTATAAAGGCGAAAGTTTGTTTGGACGTATGGATGTGGGGATGTATAGATGTATGGATGTTTGTTACTCTTTCACGCAAAAACTACTGAACGGATTTTAATGAAACTTTACAATAATATAGCTTATACATCAGAATAACACATAGGCTACAATTTTAACCGAATTTCGAAATGGAGGAGGTGTTATGTGCGTTTTTTTATGTTCAACGATTACTCCGCCGTTTGTTAACCGATTTTCAAATTTTTCTTTTGGTATGTAGAGTATCATCCCAATTTGGTATTATATTCACAAAAGTGGTGACCTGATGAAGAGATCCATAAGTAATCGAGGGAACTCCTTAAAATGTATATGGAAATATGTGGTGACTTCGGTTTCGTGAGCAGTATTCTAAGCATATGCTACCAACAAGTAAGATTTTTCACCAAGGTATACCATGGTTCGGAAGGTGCTGAGAGAACTCCTGACTCTTTATAAATACAAATTTTGGAGTTTCGACGTTGTTAGAGAGGAAAGCATATGCTACTATGCAAATTACCTTCATCTTAATCATCATTACCATAAACCGTTATAGAACCATGTGTCGTCCCGTTTTGACCCTATTATTGGTAATTTTCATAGTCTTTTATGATATATCACTTAAACCGCGGGTAACACCGCGGGGCACAGCTAGTAATATACTAATTGCGACCACGGGGTCGTCGATCAAATTCTTTCCTACTAACGGTAGTAGGAAAGAATTTGATCATTTAAATTTTTCAAAAATATTTGTAAATCACGATGGTAATACTTGAGTCAACAAGCTTCTTTGTTCTCATTTTACTTTAATTACGAGGCCTAATTAACAAAACAAGTCGGGCTTAGCCATGTATTTGAAAAAAAAAACGTTGTTTTGTTTTAAAAGTCAAACACATTTCGAAACAAAAAATAGCTTGTTTAATGCATTTTAATTTTAATTACGTACCCACTTATCGTGTTAACTTGTTGTAAAGTGCAAAGATTATTTTTGAAAATAAAATAATTTAACTAATGTGTTTTTCTCAGATTTATTCCGTGTATCATTTTACTTAACTCAGTTTTTGAAGGCGTAAATAATTATCCTATAATCCATTGAACGAATTCACTTCAGGATCAGAACAACAATGGCGTCAAAACTTTACAACGCGCAAAAGGCGGATTTGTTAAAAATATTCCGCAATAACTTACTAACACTTTTTTGTTTCCAATTTTGTAGCATTATTTAAAAAAAATACTTCTACGACGAATCGCCGAAAAGGTGATAAATTCTAAAGGCGATAGGCACAATAATCTGGACAAATACAGAAGAAACAGGAGAAAATTTTGGCGCCACGAATACCTTAGGCACAGCGCAAATGACAGACTATCCGTGATGCACTCGCGCGCGTCGTGTGCGTTACTGCATATTATAATTGTATAGGTTCTATTTCCACGGACTTAAAAGTGCGACACGGATAAAACGTCTGCGCTGAGCCTAATACAGAGAAAATTCGTAGCACTAAAGGGCACACACCTTAACAGTCCGCCTGCAGACTCTGGCCGGCAGGCTGCCTGACAGTCATTGACCGTCGATACAGAATCTACAAAATTGTCAGGGGAACTGAGAGACTGTGATATTTTCCGATTAACTGCCGGCGAACTGTTAAAGTGTGGGGCCCTTTATGTTCGATCACATCGCATCGTCTGGAAACATTTTTATGCATTTAGAGTCGCCCGGGGCTACCTCACAATTTTTTTTACCGGAGTTTATCTTCCTACCATTGCTTTCGGTTGGCTAGCGTCAAAAAGTTAACCAATCAACAACGCTAGTGAAAAGATAAACTCCTGTCAAAAAACCTCAGAAAAAGGGCAAAAAACCGACGATGTTCCATACTGTTTAGGGCTGCCATTACCCAAATTACCTTCGCCGGTCAGGCACGACAAAACTCCCGGACATTTGGCCGAAATGTGGTTACTTTCCCGGACACCTCTTTTAAACAGTATTTACGATAACGTCTTGCCAATTTTTGCTTTTCCAACAAGAATTTGTCTATTGTAATTTGTAATTGAATCTGACTAACTTAAGTCCGTGCAAGAAATTGTGTGAATGCTTAGCGAGTTTTTATCTTTCGTTTATTGCCTCCTGTTGGATTTCTCTCAAAAAAAGTCTCCTGATTTCACCCGGACACTTTTCAAAAACCCGGCCTGATGTACCCCTGACGCCCTTCAAACTAGGAAACAAATCCGGGGAAACCCGGACGCATGGCAGCCCTACATAAGCCGCTGGACGGAGTTACGAGCGCTTTTACATGGCTTCCGTGATTCCACCGGCACTCGCTTGCTTACTTACCCCTAGCAGGCCCATGCTGTTGGAAGTCTTCAGTGGCCCCCTAGCCTGAACATAGGCCGATCATATTCGTTGATATCGCGATGCACAGGAACACAGTGCGGTGCGTCACCATCTCGGAGACTCGGTGCAATGGAGGATGATACTCTATTATTATTATTATTTTTATGAAATAAGGGGGCAAACGAGCAAACGGGTTACCTGATGGAAAGCAACTTCCGTCGCCCATGGACACTTGCAGCATCAGAAAAGCTGCAAGTGCGTTGCCGGCCTGTTAAGAGGGAATAGGGTAATAGGGGAGGGTAGGGAAGGGAAGGGAATAGTTGAGGGTAGGGAAGGGAATAGGGTAGGGGTTAGGGGATTGGGCCTCCGGTAAACTCACTCACTCGGCGAAACACAGCGCAAGCGCTGTTTCACGCCGGTTTTCTGTGAGAATGTGGTATTTATCCGGTCGAGCCGGCCCATTCGTGCCGAAGCATGGCTCTCCCACGTATAATAAGTATTATGCGAAGAAGTAATAATTCATTTTGGTCACAGCGCCGTGAGGCCTCTAAAGACCTGCTGGCAATCGTGGTTACCCATCATGGCCTAACAAAGCCTAAAATTGTCCATCATTTGCCATGGCTAGCAACATAATTGTAAAGAAAGACAGCCAACCTTAGCCTTTACCTTGTAAAGACTAGCCGACATTTCAATTAAGAAATAATTTTTTTACCTATTAATTATATTTTTAAAATGTATACCTTCGAGGATATACATCGACATGTTAAAACTTATGAGAACCGGAGATAAACGAGCGTAAAATACATTATTGTTTAATAATTGTTTGTTCATTAAGGTTTAAACGTCTTATGAGTCATACCCAGTTTTTAAAGTTATTTTAACAGTCGTTTATCCTCTCAATAGCGTTTTTTATTGGTTTACTGTTGAGCAATGAAAAACGCTATAAAACATTCCTCAGGTTTGTTTTGCGACCAGAATAATAATTGTGAATATTCTGGTTTGCTCACTAGCCTATAATGTGTGAATAACGCCTCCGTGGTCCAGTTGTTTAGAGCGTGGCTCTTGACTCGCGGAGGTCGTGGGTTCGATTCCCGCGTGGAAACATGTTATTTCCAAGTTTGATTAGGACAATGCAGGCTGATCACCTGATTGTCTGTCAAGTAAGATGATCCATGCGTCCGATGGGCCTGTAAAAAGTCGATCCTGCGCCTGATCTCTCGCCGGTCGTATCGGTCGTCCGTCCCACTGGGTTATGAGAGTAAAGGAATAGGGAGTATCTTGTGTACTGCGCACACAACTGAATTGGCATTTGGCACTATAAAATTACTCCTGCGTAAGTTCTGGTCTAGTTTTTTCTGTAACCGGCCACCGGCCGCGGCACCGAAACCGGTGCGGGAGTTATTATCTATACAGTATACAGTGTGTAACAAAAATAAATGATGATACTTTAGGGTGTGTACGTGTTCCTTGTAGAGAGTTCACTGTGAAAGTAGCAGCGCTGAAAAACGAATATTTTTTTTCACTTTGTATGGGCATGGGCGGTGGGCCCGAGCGTCACGAGTTTCCCCATACAAAAGTGAAAAAATATTTTGGTCTTTAAGCGTTGCTACTTTCACAGTGAACTCTCTACAAGGAACACATACACACCCTAAAGTATTATCACTTATTTTTGTTACACCCTATATACGTGAGCCAAAAACTTTGTATCTCTTTTGACGAAAAATGGGGAAACGTAGGTGAATTTTGCACAGTTATTATAGTATTTATATTCTGAAGGAGTGCATCGAGCTAATATTATTTTAAAATTATGCTTTTATGATACATTTTTTTTTACAAATAAAACATTACACACACTAGGAAAAATGACAGATTTTTGAGTGACCAGCCTATACATACGAATATACTCTTTTATTTATTGACAACAAGGTGAGAAATTGAAAATGGATTATAGTTATTTTATTGGATCAGACAATACATACACGGCCAGTCTGAGATCAGCTGAGTCCCAGAGACAAGAGTTGAAAAAAATATGATAAAGTCCTACGAATAATAAAAACTAAGGAATCGTAACTCCCATACTATTACCGTTTTAAATTTGGTTCCTTTTGATCTGTCATGAAACGTCAGCCTAGTACCGCTCAAGGTCACCTAAATATTGCAAATGTATTGAAATGTGTACCTTAAAGGGCCCATTCACTGCAGGACTGCCGTGCAGTCCTGCCGTGAATGGGCCTCTTAAGGTATACTTTTTTGACAAGTATTGTGGAGCATGTTTTTTGACGGAGTTACTTTTCCTTAGTTTTTATTATTCGTTGATAAAGTCAATATTTTTTTACAAAATATAGGTAGTAGTCCTAATGTCGTTGAAACTAAGGTCGAATTTCGATCATTGGGCGATCTCTAGTTATTATTATTATTGTGTGATTCTAGATATCCATACTTCCATACTAATATTATAAATGCGAAAGTGTGTCTGTCTGTCTGTCTGTTACCTCATCAAGCCTAAACGACTGAACCAATTGGGCTGAAATTTGGTAAAGAGATACTTTGAGTCCCGGGAAAGGACATAGGATACTTTTTATCCCGGCAAAATCGTACGGTTCCCGCGCGATAAACTGATTTTGGCGCAACGGAGTTGCGGGCGTCATCTAGTTTTACAAATAAAAACTTTTTTGCCAATATCATAAGGATCCTTTTCGTATGAACGTAAAACTATTCTGAACGGCAGTTGAATTAATTCATACGAAATGAGATATCCTTACGTGAATGAATTATAAAGCTTCCTGGTTTAGTTTTATTGTTACGGAAACGATTCATTAGAATGTTATGTTTCATATTTATAACGCCTACGAAAGCTTAGTTAACGCTGATACAAGTTTTTTCATGCATAAGCACAGAATATAATTTACATTAGTTGTACGCATAAGTAAATACTTATTAGGTAAGTATGTAAAAGTTTCATAGTTTATAACGCCTACGAAAGCTTAGTTGACGCTGAATGCTGATACAAGTTTTTTCATGCATAAATTCTTATTAGGTACAATTACTTGTACTATTATCTATTCTGTGGTACTATGTAAAATGTAAAAAAAACTACCTACAGTTGAATCAAATTAAAGTATTGTCTGTCAAGAAAGTGATAAAAATTAAAAAGTGGCAACGAAATCTAAAGAAAAAAGGGATGACACTACGATGTTGCCATTTTTTTAATTTCTTCATTTTCTTGACAGACTATAGAGTAGCAGAATCTGTGTTTAAACTAGTCTCCATTATATTTTTAATGTACTATTAGATTACTATTGACCTTTTCTCCTAGCGCATTTTGTAGTGAACAGCTGTGATTAGATAAAATTCTGTTAATTTTGCGCATGTGACCAAAATTTAGGTCAAATCATCGTCTACTTTTCCTGACTAGTCAGTTCTTTGTCTAATAAGATAATACAATAAACACACTGAATAAAATACACGAGACCTTGCAGAGTGAAAAAACTCCTAAATACATACATCATAGCATTAATATTTTGTTACGTACGTGTTGAGGCGGCGTTAGTGTTAACTTTTTGAATTGGAATGATGCTGCCATGAAAAAAAATGATTTTGCTTAAAAATATATTTTCTGCAAAATCTCTATACAGAATCAGTAAATATTCACTCTGTATATACTTATATAGTGTATAGCCACAGCAACCAATAATAATAGAGGTCGATTACACTGTTAGCCAGTCAATCAATTTGCTATTTAATCGGTTTTATTATCCCTTAGGGTATTATCCTATTATAACAAATCTTTACATAATAATAGTTGCGGTTTAACATCCTAGTAGTTTCTTGTTGGTAGCCGACGCAAATCCTTCAAAACATCATCATTAGACCATAAAGTTAATATAAGTACCTAGCGGAAGGTATATTAACTTTATGCATCAGACTGAACTTCAGTTAAAGTATACAGGGCTGTAACAAAACTAAGTGATAATACTAAACTTACTTTAAAGGGTGTGTATGTTAAATAGAGTTTAACATTGGAGTTTACTGTGAAAGTGGCAGGGCTGAAGGAGTATTTTTTGTGAATAGTATGGGCAAGCGCCCCAGCGTTATTAAAATAAATGACAAAGTTACATATTTGCCTTTAAAAGTAAACTATTTCTTAATCAAATTGTAAATAATACAAAATAGAAAATATATAAGTACTAAAATGATATTATTACGTTTATTCCAATGAAAATATGAAAGTAACTTACTGTATAAAGTATTATAAAAATCTTTTTTTTAATTTCAAAAGATTTATAGTTGAATGGTTACACAATAGATGTAATACTTTTTTTAATACGAGCATTAGCTTTATGTAAAGACTTCTGCAAAAGACAAGAAAAGTTTAAAATAGCCACACTATAAACAACAAACTTAAAAATTAGAATAATCCTTGGTTAATTAGACACGAATAAATAATTTAAATTAATAGAGTAGTAATGTAGCACAAAGCGTGATGACTCAACGGACAACGAGGTAGGTAGGCACTATAGTTAGTTTGTTACTACACAATACACATATTGTATCAGATTATGTTACATTATAATAATATTTGTGAGGATTTTTTTGCCTCTACATAATTAATAATTGTCTTCATTACACGGAATAAATGAATAACATTGATAAAAAAAACATGTGTAATGTAGATATTGATGCTCTTCCGGCAGGCGGTTTGAATTTGGATCAGAAGCTCAAGAAGAAAGCTTATCTTGACTTGTATTTAGTTTTACATTTCTCTCTCATCTCTTTGAAATGTACCGTACATTTCAAAGAGATGAGAGAGATACTTAGTACAAAATAGGCGTTAATTAACTTATTTCTTCCTTTCCTATCACGTCATGTGTGTCATAGGTGTCTAATGTCCATTTCTCAACCCTGTCTGATGATTACTGCCAGAATTCTCTAACACTTAAGTTCCAAAGACGCACTCAAACCCGTGACATTCTTGTCATTAAAGGTGATAAAATAAAATAAAAATTGTTTTATTTCTGAATAGATTCGAAACAAATGCTTTCAGGATGTTGGTGCTACTGGTGGCTACCACCGGTTCGGGAACTAACTCGGCGAGATGAACCGGCGCGGCGAAACTCGCCCAAGAACCGTACTCTATGGTTAATAGTTAAGGAAATTCCGCCACAACTGAAGAATTGTCGTTTGCTTCTGCCCCCGGTAGTTCTGGCCTGATTTGGCCCGTATAACCATGACGGTTGATAGGGCCATGGGTTGGTGGAGGGATTTGCCCCCGGTAGTACTGCTGACCCTTTAGGTCCGTTTGAGAATTCCACCGCAAGCGAAGGATTGTCGAAAGTTCCCGGTAGCGCTCACTTCCTCACCGCAAAATCAAGTTGAAGTTCATTGACTTGACACTGGTGGCGTAATTAAAACGAGACCGCGACATTTAGGCCGGGAAATATTTCGTCAAGAGCGGACGTCGACCTTTAAGGAACCTCGCTTAGGTGATTTACTTATTGTGTTCGAAATTCGAATCTCCAGCTACAGCTGTTACACCTACCGAGTGGAGTGGCGACTGGCGTGACAGTGACCTAGGCCTCGGTATGCACTATGCTCAGTACGCTCTCGGCGAATCAAATTGTCTGTTTGCACTTTCTCACCACTCTACTCGGTAGGTGTAATCAAGTCATTATAGTCTAGACTCTAGAGACTTCGTCTGTGCTTCGTCGTAGGTCAGAATGTAAATTGTCAAGGATGGGAATTGGGATATCACATAATGGCCGGCTTACACGTATTAAGTTGACTAGCTATTTGACCGAGCTTCGCTTGGTATTCGATGAAAATGACATTTTCTAAAAATGATTCCTAGCTGGATCGATTTCTCGCCCCCGAAAGTCCGAAACCCCATATATACTAAATTTCATGAAAATCGTTGGAGCCGATTCCGATATTTCAATTATATATATATATATACAAGAATTGCTCGTTTAAAGATATAAGATATGTAGGTAGTCAACTAAATTTCAACTTAATTTGAAGTGCCTGCCAACCATAAAGTATATTAACATTTACTACATTTAATATTTAGCATTAAGTTTACTAATAGGTGTACAATTTATGAAAAAATTAGTGGATAACTCATATTTACCCATCAATGTCTTTGTTATTAAACTTTTTAATCGGGACTTAACGCGACTTATTTAAGTAGTAATGCTACTACGAGTACATACTTTTTTTTTTTTTTTTTTTTTTACGGGACGCGTTAAGTCCCGATTAAAAAGTTTAATTATAATGCAACGCGAAAGTTTAAAATGTCTTTGTTGTAGTGGTCAGGATAATAAAATATGTAAGTAGTATTCATGAATAACCTCAAGTCATAACTCATGTGCAACTTCATCCAAATCTTCCAGCTTCCTAAGATGGGTGCTAAAACAAGAAGTAAAAATTAGAATAAGACTAGTAAGGTGTAAGCAGTAAGATCCTCCATCAGAAAGAAGGCTCTTACAAAATGTACTTACTTACCGTATGTGTGTGTACCTCAGGATAGCGTAGTTTTGCTGGATTTGGGTATTATAACTAATAATTGTAGCACAGCATATCATCATAATTATTATAGACTGTTGTCTGTAATTCCATGTTTCACGACACGTGGAAAGTAGATTAAAAAAAAAAAAAAAAAAAAAACTTTATGCTGCCAACTTAAAATAGACGAAATTTTAATTATCTTGTTTAGTACTTAACTAAGGGTGCTTACACACGCGCCGCAGCGGCAGCGGCACCTCGCGCCACCGCGGCGGTGCTGCGGCGGTGCCGCTGCATTACTCATCTGTCAGATAAGTTGTGGATAGCTTATCCGGCACTTATCAGGAAGTGGTGAAACTGGCCCTTAGTGCCCTATTTGAAAGGCTACTGATTTTCAGCGTAAACACCAAGCTCAAGCTCAGCAACTTTGGCGGTGTGTCAATAACATTCTTCTTTAATGGAATGCCTATGCAATTCTATGTCTATAATCACTTCTACAGGTGCTTTCATCGGCAGTCTCGTAACTTTCTGTTCGTTTTATAAGTTCATCAATTATTACTTAAGGGGGCGACTAACCCTAAATTGTCGATTTTATAATTCATTTTTATGCTTGAAAATATTAAGCACCGAATTGTATTATTTTCTAAACATAGATACAACATTATCGGTCTTACTACAAAATATTTAAACACCCGTTGAACAGTTGATTAGAGACAATACAAAATGGTCTCAAAACAACTGTTCAACAGAATATGTTTACTATTATGTAAACTGTTTTATCTTTTGTGGTAAGAGTTAAGACCGTCAATTCCCAAGGATCCGACCTAGCGAAAACACGGTATCTTAAAAATTTTTCGATAGAAAAAAATCACAAAGATGCATCTAATTTTCACGAATTTTTCATATTATATTGCCATAACATTTTAACACATTGTATAAAATTCTATAATTGAGAATCTGACCGGGCGGTTTTTTTTTAATTTTGTATACTTATCAAGTTATTGAAAAAAAACTAATTTGGCGATGAATCCGCGTCGTCCTTTTTCACCTGGTTACATATGAAAGACGGGCGTGAGTGTGAAGAGAGAAGGACGATGTTTGATTTTTTGCGTTAGTCGCCCTCTTAAAATCATTGCTATGAACGCTTTGTTTTTTTACATAAAACTTTGTTTTAACCACATGGTTAAAACAAAGGTTTAATTTAAATTTTATTAAGCGGAAATGAAAATAAAATTTTGTAGATTAATTATTATAGGTGCATCGTTGACGAATTGAAAGCGAGACCAATGTGTAATCTATGATTTAGTTTTTGTACTAAATACTTAGTAGCTATTTCGTAAAACATTCGAAATCTTTCCATTCATAAAACAAAAGTAGTCAAAGAGCGTTTGTGTGCGAAAGCCTATTACAAGGTCAATAATTATTTCATGAACGATGGCACATCATGGGAGAAAGATGGCTGCTTGCAAGGCTACTTCTACATTATTATATTATGACTTACAATTATGTATTGTAATAAGCTAACAAAACATCGGCCGCTTTTATAAAAATGTACCACATTTTTACATATTATCTAGTGTAATTTTTTTTATTTTCCACTTTTTTGGTAAATGGTGGCCTCGTGCGAGTTTCTAACGCCGGTTCTTCTCGCCGGGCTAATTCCCGAAAAAATAACATTTGTTTCAAATTTATTCAGAAATAAAACAATTTTTGTTTTATTTTATTATTTACTAAATGGCTATTTAGCATTTAGTGCTTTATAACTTTATCCTTCGATACTAAAACTGCAACTTTAAATATCTGGGTAATTATTTTGCATTAAAGTTTTATTCACAATTCTTTGTAACAGGTAATATGAAAACAATTTGAGGTTTTTGCAACAACATGTGATCATCATAATAATATATCTATTCTATGGCGTCCACGAGGATATCATTAAATAAATTATTTAGTATTTTAATCACTGCTTTTAATATTCAATAATGATTTAAATATTTATCTATTTTAATAATGTAACTATTAAAATACAGACAAAGTATAAGTAATTCAGTACATATTTGTAAAATGTTCGAATATACCTTCAACCGCCTTTGCAAAATGTGTAGGCGATGCCTTGATACTTTGGCTGTAGCGATATAGATTTTTTTCAGCAATGACTAAAGCTAAGAAATTAAAGTTCATTGTCAGTATTCATCATGTCTTTGTCTTTGTTACCCATAGCATAACACGATTGGTCAACTTTTATAACACATAATAATAATTAATCAAAAAGACCTCTGTAAAAAAAGGGACTCCTATTTTGCCAATAGAGGAGTGATTTAAGCTTCCAAAATTTGTACATAAATTGGTTCAATTTAATTTAATTTTCCCATAGCTTATATGAAATGTATTTATGGTTTTTAAATTACGCGACAAAAACCATTTTGTCGCTTACGCCTTTTCCATTTATAGGGTGGGCGCATGTGTATGATCCCTTTACAGTTAGTCGAATATCGATCTGTCGCACTGTCCTTACTTTTTTTTAATATAAGATTTGGGGGCAAACGAGCAAACGGGTCTCCTGATGGCGTTTAGCCAGGAAATTATGACATTTGCAATACCTCAGTTCTATGAAACGTGAAGTGTCGCTTTTGTGCAGTCTCACCTTGAAGCAACTTCGTCCGCGTGAATGTATGTTATTATAATCGAGATTTATAAAATTGAACACCCATCTACGACTATTTTATTTGGATTTATAATATTACACACAACATTTTTAATTTACATCAAAGACCCAGGAATCTTGAACCACAGATACGTTTTGAAAAATCCTTTCTTTGAAGACCGCTTGGCGTGAACAGAGGATGGGGGCCACAGGACAGGGAACATGTGACGGAGATGGAGGATAGACTACAGAAGACGGGATTTAATGTAGGCATATATCCCTCTTTAACCTATTTCTTACTCTCAGATTCCTAACCTACAGTTAAATCAGAATAAAATAACGCTTTAAGTTGTTTACTTACTTACCCAAAAGGTAATTTATTTATGGGCGTTGGCCCACCGGCCTCCACACATTCCCACTATTGTATCTCCTCTGTCACCAGGATCGACAGCGGTATCCAACCACGAAAACCCTTTGATATTATGATCTCATGGAGAATGAAGGACATGCTCAAAATGGTTTGGGACCCGCAACGAAATTCATCAGAAGAAAATAGAAGTATGAAGAATTGTAATTCCTTTTTCTATTCAAAGCGGAGACAGAAAAAAATTGCAGTGACCGAATTTCAAATAACTTAGGGGAAGCACCACGAAAATAAACTATAATAATAATAATTGTGACTACTAAGCTATAGCAAAATCAATACATATAATAAAACTGTAGAAATGACAATTCTGTACATTAAAGATATCCAAAAAACAATAAGCGGGGGCTGTTAGTCACACTTTCTAAAATTCGAGGAGTTTATTCAATACCTCATGGATCCCATTATGAAATTTCCACTTTCAGTTCAGTTGTTTTCGAGACAGGAAATTTAAAGTCGGTTTGATTTCTTTTAAATATTACTAGTGATTTTTCAATTTCCTCTAATGATGTGTATTTTAAAGTTTACAAAAACACAACTTCCTGTGACAAGCTGTGACGCGAGGGATTTTCAAGTAATTAGTTATACCGTGTTTAACATACCATTATTATCATTGACCATTGTCGAACAAAATGCTCGTCACTGTGTTTAACCGACTTGAAAAAGTAGAAGGTTCTTTTTTTTTCAAATGTTATTGGATCAAACTGAAATTCGAATAACGCGTTGCGCTCCGGAAATGCCGGTTGCAATGAAAACTAAATAGTGGCAGCAGGCGTATATTTTCAAAGCGCCGTTTAAATAGAGCTGGATATTACAATACGCTCTTACTCCGTGTTGGTTGTTTACTCTTTCTAAAGGTGAATGCACACTTAGCCGAACCGAACGAATCGAATTTCCATAAGGCCTTACTGGGATCCTGCCAGATTCGACCGATTCGACGCGGGCAAATGTGCGAGGTTTCATAGGATTTCATATATAGAATTCTAAAATTTGTTTCTTTCGGCTCGTTCCATTCTTTCGGCTCCGATAAGTGTGCGTTCACCTTAAGCCCGGCTGCACATTGTCCGAAATTTCTGGGGCCGTACCACGAAACTGTTTTGAGACTCAAACAATCGAACGAAAATGCCGCATCCTACTCTAACAAACGTGAAATGACGTTGTTAGAGCAGGACGCGGCATTCTCGTTCAATTGTTTGAGTCTCAAAATGGTTTCGTAGTAGGCCTACTGATACGAAACAGTTGAACGTCCACGCTGTCTCTTACATTTTGTACTGAGCCGAGTGAGCTCGAACTCGCCGGAAGCATATTTCGGATAGTGTGCGGGGTGGCGGTCCGGCTAAATTCAACTGTTTCTGATCAGAATTCGGACAATGTGCGGCCGGGCTAAAGGCCTTGTTACACCTATCGAGTAGAGCGTAGAGACGTCATGTGCTCTTCGCCAGTCAAATTGTTTGTTAGCACTGTATTAATAGTAATAATAATTCTAAACTCCATGAAATTATTATTTTTAACAAAAAATTAAAACCGACTTCCAAGGTAAAAACAATAATAATATGAACTAAAAAGTATTAAATAACTCTTTCTCCTTATTAGTGCCTTTTTCAGAATTCGTCTAAATCTCAACTATTTCTCTACATACTACAGTCTTCATTATTTGAAGTCGGTACCAGCTAATTTTATCGTGAGTTCAGTCAATGTCAGACTATCTGAAGCTTTTGGGACTGGTACCGACTTCAAAGTTCAAAGTCCAAATATATTTAATACACATCCAAACCCGGGAACATTGAAAACTTTTTGTTCCGTCGGCGGGATTCGAACCCGCGACCCCCGGCTTGAGCTACCGACGCGCTCACCACTGAGCCACAGAGGTCGTCGTTGCAGCATCGCTTAAATGCTTGCAGTTATTTAAGCGATGCTGCAATTTAAAAACTTTTATCTTTAAAGGTTCAGGAGTTCTGTTCACTGCCTTTGGACCAAGAGACGTATGAACTTTCTCTTATTCGTAACATATGTTTAAGTTATTAGAAACAACATTTTAACCACTATGAGTCTTTTGATAAATTTCAAGGATTTCCCTCGATTGCTCATAGATCCCATCATCAGCTCACCACTTTCGTAATTATTATACGAAATCAAGATTATATCCTATACAACAACACAAGAATTGTGAAAATCGGTCCACAAACTGCGAAATAATCATCAAAAACATCTGCTTCGGTGCAAAATATCACGAAAAGCATCAATAATTGGGTTATAATGTGATGACCCATGGCATAATTATGATTGTGATGATGATGTTCAAATAAATTGATGTGTTGGCTTATGCTTTCAGTTGTTTAAATAACGCCGAAATCCCCGAACCTGTATCTATAAGGATTCAAAAGTTATGTTGAGTACCTTCGGATCCAGGGTATAACCTGGTGCGAAATCTTACTTTTTGGTAGCATTTACCTTATACGAATACTTCAGAAAAAATTGAAATCACTATATGTTTCCATACAAATTTCAAGGATTCCCCTCGATTCCTTCAGGATCCCATCATCAGATTACCACTTTCGTGAACATGGTACCAAATTCGAGTTAAACCCTATACAACACAAAAAAAAATTTGAAAATTGGATTACAAACTGCTGAGTTATCGTTGAACATACAAAAAAAAAAGATACATACAGCTGAACGTATAACCTCCTCCTTTTTGGAAGTCGGTAAAAATAGAAGAATGGTTACGTAGCCGATCTTTATTTTCAATCAAGTTTTTGACTGAACTTTTTCATATAACCTCTGCAACCAAATGACGTAAACGCATTAATCATACTGCATACATGATCTGGTTATGTAAATATAATTTTCTACTAAAAATAGTTCTTATAATTAGTTATTGACTTTTGGCGTAAATCTTACCTTCCATCCTTACAGTCTTACATGCCATACCTCAAGAGGGCGACTAACCAAAAAAATCAAACATCGTCCTACTCTCTTTTCTCTTCACACTCACGCCCGTCTTTCATATGCCAGGTGAAAAAGAACGATGCGGATTCATCGCCAAATTAGTTTTTTCTCAATGACTCGATAAATATACAACATTTAAAAATCAGCTAGGTTTCTCGAAGATTTTATACAACGTGTTAAAATATGAACTTAGTTCAATGCACGGTTATGGCAATAAATGAGAAATGAAGTTGCAAGTAAATGGACTACCAAGATGCTTTCGTTGTAAATTGACAATAATGTCATACAATACTATTCTGAAGTATGCAATATTCACTATGTAGAGATAAATTTTCATGTTTGAAGGCATCTTGGTAGAGTCTACTGTGTCCATTTACTTGCAACTACAGCATAGCATTTTTCTGATTTTTGTGTATCGAGAAATTTTTAGATATCGTGTCTTTGCTCAGATCGAATTCTTGGAAATATAATGTAGTATCTAATTTTAGAAAATGGGCGTTGTCCAAAAAAAATCACATGCACTTTTTATATTTTTTTTCGTTAAAATAGGGTATTTTAAGAATATAAATTAAATAATTTTGAAATTCGTTGGCTAGTTTTTTCTCAATAAATTTTTAAAGTTTCGCTGTGACGTCATCATCGGCCGCAATTGACCTCTGCAGTATGTTTTAAATTTCCTTTCAATCTTATTTATAATGGCTGGTTCGTCAAATGCAAGTTCTCATTATGTGAAAGCTGATACGAGAAGCTTACCAAAAGTTCTAAACGTAATGTTGGTCGAATTTATTGCTAATTTAACGCCATTGAAGGTCAAACAAAGGTTAAACATATTTGTTCAAAAATATAAGTAACTAATGGGTATTTTTTTCGTTTATATATGTCGTAGGATGATTTGATAAATCCGTGTTTTCGCGAAATCCCTAGAATTTTCGCGAAAATTCGATTTATCAAATCATCCTACGACATCGTAGGATGATTTGATAAATCGAATTTTCGCGAAAATTCTAGGGATTTCGCGAAAACACGGATTTATCAAATCATCCTACGACATATACAGAAAAACGATCACTGACCTTATCCCTCCAAATGTTTTTGTAATGAGCAAATTTAAAAAAAAATGGACAATCCCCATTCGGGGCTTATTTTAAAGTATAAAAATGAATTATAAAATCGAAAATGTTGGATTAGTCGCCCCCATATTTATGTTTAGTTCAAAATATTATTTAATCGAGTTTGTTGATTATGTGCTATAGACATTTCTACTCTTCGGTTACGTGACATTTAAATTAGTAGCAACTATAGCTTTTTTTTTTTTTTTTTTTTTTTTTTTTTTTTTTTTTTTTCTTGGCAACTTGACACAATTTTGCGTATGTTGTGCCACAGACGAGTAAAAGGTAAGGAACTAGCGGAAGGAATAACAGGAACGGAATTTGGAAAAGTTAATTATTATAGTTTTTAAAATACAACATAAATTTAAAAAACAAAAGAGTAAGTAATATAATACAACTTTAAAAATTAAATATTAATATTATTTAAAGATAAGTATTTACTTAAACAAATATATACATGTTTATTATTATAACTTAGCAATATATTTACAGAAGTAGGAAATGGGATAGGTATAGATGATAAACTGTGGTATAAATGGGAATGATCATGGAGGGGACAGGATAAAATTATATGGTTTAAATCACCAATTTCACCACATTCGCATAAATTATCACGTCGTACGCCAATTCTCATGAGATGCGTTGGAATGCACAAATGACCCAGTCTCATTCGAATAATGGATGTTGTTACATTTTTTGAAAGATTAATTCGGGAAAACCAAGGCTTAGTTGGGATCACGGGTTGAATTTTTTGGTAATGAATTGCTTTTGTTTGACTGCTCAGTCTCCATGACTCACCCCATGAGTCCACGAGAGAGCACCTGGCAAGAGAAACCAAATCGTGACTGTAATTTTGAAAGGGGAATACATCCCCACTTAAAATAGCATCTTTTGCCAATTTATCAGCTACGTCATTGCCTATAATACCACAATGGCTAGGTATCCATACAAATGTTATAGAGTAACCTTTAGATTTACATTTATATAGAAGATTTCGAATTTGAATGATGATAGGAAAACAATTTTTTAATTTGAAAGGAAATTTATTTAGAGTTTGTAAAGCGCTTAGGGAATCTGAAAATATTAGTGCCCTCTCAAGCCTACCGAGTAGAATGTACTCAATAGCCTTAAAAAGACCATAACACTCTCCAGTAAAAACGGAGGATTCAGGAGGAAATTTAACTTTTTGCACAATATTATATTGTAAATGGTAGATCCCTACTCCTACATGACTATCTGCAGCATTCTTTGATGCATCAGTGTATAAATGATGCCATCCCTGCCAATTGTTATTAATAATGTATTGAAATATATTACTAGCAAAATATTTATCGGACTTCTTGATACCGATATCATAACGAACATCGGGTATAAGAGTTAGAGCTTCGTATGATGATTCAAATAAAGGAAAAGATGGGGAGCGAAAAGTAGGAGCGTCCAAAGTCAAAAATTTACTATAGCTATGAATGAGTGGGGGTTTAGATTTGTGAAGCCAGTATTTACTATTATTGAAACAAAGTTGATATAGAGTTTTAAGTTTAGGAATTAAAGGATGATTAAGAAATTGGTAGCAGCGAAGGAAAAATTTATCTGCCAGGTATTGTCGCAGGAGTTGAAGAGGGGGTTCACAACACTCCAGCTGAAGAGCGTTTATCGGAGATGATTTCATAGCCCCACAGATTATGCGTAAAGCTTTGGCTTGGATTTTATCAACTTTTTGTAATCCACTCAAGTTACATGGTTCTAAAAGAAAAGTCCCATAATCTAATACACTTCTTATCATCGCATTGTAAACTAGTTTCATTGTAAATGGGTGGGATCCCCACCAAACACCGGAAAGACTTTTTAACATATTTAGGTTTCGTTCACATTTTGAATAGATGTAGTCAAAATGTGCGTTACCATTTAATTTTGAATCTAAATATAACCCTAAAAATTTTACATTATCTTTTACAGGAATTGGAGTTCCATCATAAAGAATTGTTACGGGAGGTGGCATACGCATTCGTGAAAATAAAACTACCGAACTTTTATTGGCTGACAACTCCAGGCCATTCCTGTCCATCCAGGATTTTAGTTTTGTTAAGGCATTTGACAGATCTACAAGCATCACGTAAAGAATGAGAAATTATATAAATAACTTTATCATCTGCGTATTGTAATAGTTTTATTATATTTAAGTCCAGACATTTTTCCATATCAGCAGTGTATAAGTCGTACAATAAAGGACTTAAAACAAATCCTTGCGGTATTCCTATACGGACTACTCTTGTTAGTGTACGGTCATCTAAATTTAAAACTATAATCCTTTCTAACAATAAATTTATAATAAAATTTACTAAAATTGTTGGTACACCTAAGAGAATTAACTTTTCCTTTAGTATACTTATATTCACATTATCATATGCAGAATTTATGTCCAGAAAACATGCAACGACGAATTTATTGTCTGTAAATGAAATACGAATGTCTGTGGTTAATATGGCGATGTTGTCTATGGTCCCTCTACCTTTCCGAAATCCAAATTGTGAATTTGACAGGAGGTTATGTTTTTCAACAAACCACTCTAACCTATTTTTGGCTAAATGTTCGGCAATTTTTAATAATACTGAAGATAATATTATGGGACGATACGATGTAGCAGAAGAAGGTGGTTTGTTGGGTTTTAATATAGGAATTACTTTTTGCATTCTCCATGAAGTTGGTATATTCCCTGATAATAGAATTTGGTTAATTAATTTAAGGTAATATTCTAAAATGTCGTCATTTGCATGGTGAAAAAAACTATAAGGAATGCCATCCAATCCAGGGGATGAGTCTTTTAAATTTTTTACTACCCCTTTAAGTTCTTCTAAAGTAAAAAGAGAGTTTAAATCCTTGAAACTTGCATCTTCTAGTGGAGATGGAGATAGACGGGAAACTGAAGGAGGAGCTAGGTTATCAAGAAAATTATCAGACAAAGGTTCAGGAATAGGATGGAAGGAAAATTTAAATGCTGACCTATATCGCCTAATATTGTTCCACACTGTGGTAGGATGTACATCTGGACTCAAAGATAAGCAAAACTTTTTCCAGCTTTCTGCCTTTTTTCTCTTAAACAATTTTTTTGTTTCACGAACACAGTCAAGATAAAATTGATAATTAAATACATTTGGGTTTCTGTTATATTGTTTTTCACTTTCTTTCCTGTCCCTAATAGCAACTGTGCATTCGTGATCCCACCAAGGTGGAGAAGGTATATTATGGTTAGATGAAGAAATCTTTTTAGGAAAGCAATCATCAGCTGCCTGAATAAATGCTGAGGCCAAGGCCTCTGCACAAATGGATTCATTTTCAGATTTTATGTCAGGGAGAGATGGCAACTGATCTAAAAGTAAATTTTTGAATTTATCCCAGTCTGAACTATTGTTTAAATGATATTTTATAGATGATTGATTATGATTGGATGGTTTATTAGTTTTTCTACCTGGAAATGATATTATGATAGGAAAGTGGTCACTTCCGTGACTAGATTCTAAAACATGCCAGTGAAAAATAGAAGAAAGATTGGGAGAACAGATGGATAAATCTGGAGCACTGCAACCTTCGTGAGGGGCAGTATGACGGGTTGGCTGGCCAGAATTAAGTATGCACAGTTGGTGGTAATCTACAAGGTCTAGTAATTCCCGTCCCCATGGATTGTCTTTATGACTACCCCATGATTGATGATGTGCATTTAAGTCTCCCAGTATAACTACTGGCTTGGGTAGTTGGCCAATCAAATTATGAATATCAGAAAAAATACTGTATGAAGGATGAGGTATATACAATGAAACGAAACATATGTTATTTACAGATGCAGCAATGATTGAAAAGTCTGAGTGATGTGGAGGGAGAGAGATGTGATGAAATAAATGATGATGTTTGATGAGCAAAGCTGTACCACCATGCCCATCAGATCTATCTTCCCTAAGACAGGTATACCCGGAAATCTTGAAGGGAGATTCCGGTTTTAGCCATGTCTCTTGTAAGGCAAGAATAGAAGGTTTATATTTATTAATTAGATATAAGATTTCATGTTTTTTACTAATTACACTTCGGCAATTCCACTGTATTATATGGTCCATTATTGGATGTATTATTATTATTTGATTCTGTATTCAATAAAGCTACGTTGGACGGTGAAAAAGTAGATAGCGATGTTATTAGTTTGTTTAAGGCTAAAATGGTTTCTTGGATAGAGTTTACATCAAAATTAGGTGAAGGATAGGCTGAACCATTACTTCCTGATGGAGGATTATATTCCTTTACTAAAGTATTATGAGCTTGTCTATCATACCCATACTCCTGTCTACGAGGAGATTTGGGTTGCTTAAAAACTGTTTTTTTATATGATTTTTGAGCTAAACTACTATTATTTCTAATATTGTTATTTACAGTGCTTGATTTATGCATATTTACAGGTGCTGACAAATAATTGGAAGATGTAAGTACATCTGAATATAATTTAGATACAGTTGGATGGAGTTTGGAGGCTTCAGAATATGATAAGCAATTATGAGCCATTGACTCTTTTATGGACTTTTGACGTTGATACTCAGGACATTTTTTGTCTGTAGCAATATGAGAACCATGGCAAATACAGCAGTACACAGATTCCTCCTCCACTGAGCAATTTTCTCCAGCATGACCTTGACCACACCTATAACACCTAGGTGTGGATCGACATTGACTTTTTACATGACCATACCTGCAGCAGTTATAACATTGTATGGTAGGGAATATATACAGATCTACGGGCAGAGCATTGTAACACATAAATACCCTTTTGGGTAGTACTTGTCCATCAAAAGTTATTACAACTGACTCAGTATTATTAAATTGAGATGTTCCATTGACAACAGTTTTTTTCTTTAATCTTCTGATTTTTAAAATCTCCCCACAGCCAAAGGGAACTGTTATGTTATTAATAATGTCCTCATCGGACCAATCAGCGGGAATCCCTCTGACTAGGCCTATTCTACTGACTTGGAAAGATGGAATAAAAGCTTTATATTGATCTGCACTTAATTGTTCACTATTTATGAAGTTGTTGGCATCCAAATAAACAGAAAAGGAAATAGATAATCTATTTCTGGCTATCTTTTTTATGCTACCATTAATTATATTTTGAATGTTGTTTTTCTTTAAGTAATGTCCAAAAACAATCGGGTGAAAATTTACATTTTCATTGGGTGATTTTGTGACTTTTTGTATGTGAACTACATATGGAGTCGAGTCTGTGTCTTTATAGATTATCCTACTTACCCTTGAATCAACTAAGCTTTGGTTTTTCGCGGTATTATTAATTGTTTGTGTCTCAGTTATTATATCATTTTCTTTACAAACTACGTTGTTTTCTGAATCGCTAGAACACATGCAATTAATATCTTTTTTAGCTTTTCTTGGGTCATTTTTAATTTTTTTCATGCATTTCCTACAGCGCTTCTTAGACATCGCTGGACGTTTCCGTGAATTTGTTGAGTATGAAGCATCTGTATCCATACTAGAGTCGTTTGAAATGGTCACATAATGACCCACGGGGGGACCAGGTCCCCCCGGGTCGGGCTCCTCCATGGTATTCTTATGAAACAGAAATAAAAGAAAACTTACCTAAATAAAACTTAACTACACTACTAAAAAGAGAAAATATGACTAAAAATAAACTATATAATTAACTATTTACATATAAAAAATAATTTTAAAATTTTAAGAAAAAATACCGCGACCGCCTTATTCAAGTTCCCGCGCTTTTTTTTCCAACTATAGCTTGTGCGTTTTGATGATATGCGTGACACATTATAATTGACAATAGTAGGGAAGTTACCTAACAAAAATTATTCGATAGTTTAAAAATATCGAATCACTTCGTAAAGGAATTGCAATCGAAATTATCGATTTCGTACGGACATTTCAGTGGTGCCGGCGATTTAAGATGGCTGCTCTTTTTTATCGATTTGATTTCGATTCAACAGAGTCAATCTCTATTGACATAAGTTCCGTTTCATGCATATGACATTTTTTTCAAATGTTTTCGTAACAATAATTTTATACTCCTATTTCACAGTTAATATTTATAATTTTTATTAATAAGTTATCATTTAGCATCTTTTCATTTTTATTCATTTACAATTATAGGAAACATTTGTTTTTGTAGATGGAATATAATTTATTACATTTTGATTTTTTTGTTTTCTTGTAAAAAAACCAGTAGCAAGGAACATGAAAACTGTCACCCATATCATCTTAGAACGCACAAACTATAACGTTACAATCGTTCCTACTGGCCTTCCTTTTTGAAACAAAATCAATCTAAAATGGAGTATTTACCAGCAATAATGATTACATGCATCATGCATGGCATACAAGGTGCTACAAGACGGGCGTTTATATAGCTTTGATAAGCTTCCCTAACGTAAAAAAGCGGCCAAGTGCGAGTTGGAATCGCCCATGATGGGTTCCGCAGCAGTAAATAGGCAACGTGTTTAGGAAATTAAAAAAAATTATACATGTACCGCACCGATTTTAATCGGCGAGGTACATATATTATTGTCGGAATTGGACAAGTAAGGCCCACTTGCGCCAAAACTTTGGTTTAATAAATAACCCGGGGCTTAATAACTCAGTGTTAACGTTTTTAATTTTTAACTCATACTACATATTGCACCAGAAGAATTTATCCCAGAGTCAACTAACCCGGGCTTATGTCATGTTCATTCATTCTTTTTACATCCAGCCAAATATGATAGAGCCAATGCTGAATAATTTAAGTGTACTGCTCTCTCTCGCTCCACAGTACTTTAAATAAGGCTATCTCCTTATGTCAGATTGAAATGACACGTGGTTCTATGTCGCATTGTGCGTGCGTGTTGTGATATTTTGTGCAAATAAATTAAGCGGAAAATTATAAAAATTGGGAAGAAACACTTGTGTATTATCTAGTCTACCTATTTATAAAGGAGTTCACTAAAGACGCACTAATCCAATGATATGATTATTAAACTTTGGTAGGGACTTACTTTTTATGCTCATTTGTATATTGCAATTATTTTCAATTTTATTTAATAAAAAGAGAACAGTTTCTTTTTCTAGGCGATATCTTCGATGGAAATCTTTGTCTCTTTGTGAGTAAATACGGGACCCTAAACAGATCGGCCCGTTCTACAATCCTTCTGTAATACGAGTTTGAACTAATGTATTCGATAATTTCTTCATCATCATCAGCTAACAACCACTGATCATTTATCATGGTTAAACACAAAATAAAACTGGTACCTATTACTGAACACAAGAAACTACATAAGTCATAACCGAAAAATCTCAGTTTTGATATTACTAACCCAGAGTTAGTTGATTTAGCCCTCCGACATCGGTGGGTTAAAAATTTAAAAAATTAACTCGAGGTTAACTCCTGACTCTTGGTGGTGCAAGACATGATGTGAATTTAAATTCGAAGTATAATTTAACTCAGAGTTAAGCCTGTTAACCCAGTCTGGCGCAAGTGGGCCTAAGATGGATAGTAATGGGGGGGTCCGGACCCCCAGGACACCCCCATTATATACGCCCATGTTACAAAGTATGACGATTAGGATTATGTTGCTAAGTACTAAATCGTTATTACTAAGCAGGTATTGAGTACTAAGTAGCGTAAGTAGTAATCTATATATATATAACTCAAAGGTGACTGACTGACATGGTGTTCTATCAACGCACAGCCCAAACCACTGGACCGACCGGGCTGAACTTTGGCATGCAGGTAAATATTATGACATAGGCATCCGCTAAGAAAGGATTTTGATAAATTCCACCTCCAAGGGGTTAAAATACGGAAGGAAAGTTTGTATATAATAATACTTCTGCTGAGCTGAGCGAAGCCGCGGGCAAAAGCTCGTTGGGTAATAAACTGTTTTACATCTCAAAAACGATTAACATGATAATGATTTGTTTTTGCACTACACATGTTTAAAGTTTGGAATGCAATCGAATAAAAATGATAAATGGACGTTTGAATTTGATTTAATATTTATAACAAAAACAATCGTAAGTTTTTATGTGGACCAAAACAAAAAGTTAATTGCTTCGTTGCTATTTTGTGCAGCAAGCAAGGACAAAATGTCCTTGGGTGCCTCGGAGTATACATAGTGCTTATGTATGTATGTATAACAAGCAGTATGTTGATTTATGTATTTTTGTATTAAATGAAGATTTTGTGCGAATATGATTGTATGTAATAGCATATCACATGGCTGCATGCTTAGACTAAAATATTAAACTTTTATGTTTAAATAATACAAGCATGTTTCACATTTCTGCCGAATTCAATTCCTGCCGAAGCATGGCTCTCCCACGTTTTCATATTAACAGCAGAAGAGACGCGATGACGTATCGTGAAACGAAGCAGCATCGTTTATGTGTGGGAACCATAATGTAGATACTTTGAAAAGTAAATACTAACGTACAAGTGGTAGTAAGTAAGTATATATTAAAGTGTTAGTGTGGGTACTGAGTATGTAATGAACAGAAGCACCTTACTATAATATCTTTCCTTTATTCTTATTCTCTTTCATTAAACAAAATTCACCAATAACAGAGCCGCGGTCCGAACATTTTTCATAAAAAAAATGATATAACTTTTTCTTGGGTTTTAAATTGATTTCATTATTTTTTTTATTCATATCTTAATATTCATACATACAATCATTCATTCCATCGCATTCTGTTGCTACAACAGTGGGGACGGAGTCCATATATTTTGTCCGATTGTTCTTTGACAGTATCTATGTGGTAACTTTATGTGCTGTTATAGTTCGTCTGGTGGAACGAAAGAAGCCACCGCTTAGAGTCCTTACCCTTAAGCGGCCGGACAAACTGTACTTTTACTTTGTACCCATTTCATTTTGACCGCGCGCGCGCTTGTTAGGGGGCGCTACGGTAATGTTTGCACACGGGCGCCACATGGGCTAGAGACGGCCCTGGCGATTAAATAGACAAAAGTAAGCCTTTTACAATTTTTAAAAAATTAAAAAAAAAATGTCATTTTATTCGTGTTTTATTGAATACCGAGCAAAGTACGGTCAAATAGCTATATACTATATAGTGACTTATTATATGAGTGTACTTACTGCTTTGTAGGTAACAACTAATAAGAATTCTATTTTTACTTTACCATTAATTTAATACTTTTTATTGTTTCAGATATGATCTTTCCCAACATATTATAAATTAAACTATTTTATATGATCCATATTTCTTAAGTTTGCGTATTTAATAGCTATATAAAAATGCAAGTGTATATATACTTAACTTGCAGGACTTCATTACGTTATTAAAATAACTTATTTTCAAAATAGTTTTAAAGTATTTTAGTCTGATTAAAGACTTGCAATGAATATGTTACGAATTTTGTATATTGTGTTTTTCGTTGTACTGGGAAATGTGTTGGCAAAAATACGTGAGTACCAGTCATATAAATTACAGAAGAACCTAAAGGCTAAGCCATAGGTATTTAGAAAAAAAAAGCTTTTGCGGTATTGCTTTAGTGAAATGTGCGTGGAATATAAACGGTTTTCGCGACGTTGACGATAAAAGAAGCTGCTGCGAGTTGTGTAGACTGTAGTGACTAGTGTCGCTTCTCCAAAACTTAAACGGTCTTACTACAAAAGATTAAACATCTGTTGAACAGTTGTTTTGAGATCATTTTGTACTGATTTTTTCTCTAATCAACTGTTCAGTTTATTAGATGATGTCCGCAACTCCGTTGCACCAAAGCCCAGAAGTCGATTATCGCGCGGGAACCGTAGATTATTCAGTGATAAAAAATGCTATGTCCTTTTTTGGGACTCAAAGTATCTCCATGCCAAATTTTAGCACAATCGGTTCAGCGCTGCGGGCGTGAAAAGGTAACAGACAGACAGACAGACACACTTTCGCATTTATAATATTCGTATGGATAAAATGATGCTGCCAGTTGCCGCCTATAGTTCTTGCACAGGTTCCTATGACATAATCGCGGTATTCCGGTCCCAAAACGAACGAGATTGAGAATACGATGCAGTACTTGTTCTGATGCAGGAGGTTTCCAAACTTAGGTTGTCTACTGCCCACTTTTAGAATAAATTATTTTTAGCGCCCCCATTTTTTCAACCACTATAAGAGTTTGAGCAATCTCTTAAGTCATAACTAATATTGGATAATATTTACAAGTTGTACTTAAGAGTCGGGAGTTCCTGCAGTCGGTATCTAATAAGACCTCCTAGCTAAATAAAAATACAAATCAACCAGAAGCCTCTACACTAGTCACAACGCCCCCTTATTTTTCTAGGCATCTTACCGCCCCCCTATAGGCCTGCAGCGATACAAGGGAGCATCAGTCCTATTTGGAAAAACAGTGCCGGTTTTAGCACCACCAGCGTCCCGGGCGATATTTCTTCGGCGCCCCCTGTCGAATTATTGTTCTTGCGCCTGCGGCACCACTTAGTACTTTACTTCCGCTGGGCGCTGGTAAAAAGGGACGTCCCTTTTTACCAGCGCCCTGCCCCCCTAGATAAAGTATCTTTCGTTAAAAACGATGACGAAATTCGTTATCAAAATGTATGCAGTTTGTCATTGCTAAATGACATTTCGCTTGTGAAGATTAATGTCAATTCCCATATATTTTGATAACGAACTTCGTTATCATTTTTAACGAAATGGACTTTGGCGACGGCCTCTGGTCTGTCGCCCAGCGTCGCCCCAGCCTTATGCCGCTACTGTGGAAAATGATGTTCTAATGTTTGACCCTTGCAGCGGACTTCGTGAAGATCTGCAAGCGAGACCAGGATACCGTGAACGAGTGTGTGAGGAATAGCATCGAGGAGCTACGGCCACACCTGCTGCGGGGCATACCGGAGATTCGAGTGCCCAGCATCGACCCCTACGTGGTAGATGAGGTAAATTCTAGTAAATTTTATGTACTATCAGAGAAGTTGATTCCTATGCAAATCGGGGACCTAAGTAGTTTGGTTGCGCTACGTCAAACCCAGCTGACAGGTCACAATTAACATTGAATTGACATATTCGACCTGTGGGATATGTGCGTGGCGGCCAAAGGAAGATCTTCCGACCGAGCGAGGTGTTATGCCCGGTCAGGCCGGAGCCCACTGACGTCATCTCAGACGTTGTATATATCTTGCCGTTCTCCGAAACTTCGATAGCACGATGCAGGAATGTTAGGCGAATTGTGGGTACCGCCACAGACCAAATAACGTTGTTCTGTCAATTGCATAGGAATCAACTTCCTCGGTGGTACATTTGGTAGATGACGAAAACTTTAATGGCTTTTTGACTAGGTTTAACAGGAAAAGTGGTACGTATTCATTAGAGTAATACAATAGTATAGTATCTAAAATAATATACTAATACCAGGTACTACATTGTATTACTCTATAGCTCATTATACAGAGTGTAACAAAGCTATGTAATAATTCTTAAGGGGTGTGTAATGTGTATGCCGTTACACAGAGTTCAGTGTGAAAATAGTAGCGCTGAAGAGTAGAGTTTGCCCCTATAAAAATTAAAAAAAAAGTTACTCATTTCACAGTGAACTATCTATAGTCTATACAAGGGACACGAACACATCCTAAGGATTGATTGATTTAGACTGCAACGCGACGCGTAGTATGCATTTGTGCGTTTGTCGCACTGTGAAATGAGTAACTTTTTTTTAGGGGCAAACTCTACTCTTCAGCGCTACTATTTTCACACTGAACTCTGTGTAACGGCATACACATTACACACCCGTTAAGAATTATTACATAGCTTTGTTACACTCTGTATAATGAGCTATAGAGTAACACAATGTAGTACCTGGTAGTAGTATATTATTTTAGATACTATATTATTGTATTACTCTAATGAGTACGTACCACTTTCCAATGCTCGAGCATTCCAGCGAATTCCCGCGTCATGAGGTGAAATTTCGGAACGGAATTTCACGCTGGTGTAAATTAAGCCTAAAGTGAGGCCCAAAGTATTGTAGCTTGCCTACAAAATCTTTTTATTCTGCAGTAATTTGCACTCTCGTTGAAGCAAATAAGCTGACGGACCTGAAAACCTCTTATTTTTTCCCAGCTTAGACCTGTACAAGGGAATCTGAACGTTCTATTCAAGAATGTACGAGTCACCGGGGCTGGCGATTTTCAGATGAAACGACTAGAGTAAGTTTAAATATAATAATAAATAATATTCCAGTTTTTAGGGTTGGGCCATGACGTTTTAAGGTACGGATACCCAAAGGGTAAAAACGGGACCCTATTACTAAGACTTCGTTATCTGTCCATCTGTCTGTCTGTCTGTCTGTCTCCAGGCTGTAACTCAAGAATAAAAGTAAATATTTAAGGTGGGCTCTCATACAAAAAACACAATTTTTGTCTACTTTCGCTCTATACCGGTACGGAACCCTTCGTGTGCGAGTCCGACTCGCACTTGGCCGATTATTATAATTTACTTGAAACTAAGTGATAACGCTTTAGAGTGTGTATGACGTGTCCTTTATAATAATTATAGATTTAATCACTGTAAATTAATATAGCAAAGAGACTCGCCGTCAAACAATTAGTTTGGCGAGATTTAAAATATTATTATGTAGAGTTTTATGAATAAATAAATGTAAATAAAAGACGTTCAAACTTGGTTCAGGGCCCGTACCACGAAACGGTTTTGAGACTCAAACAATCGTACTAGAATGTTGCGTCCTTAGAACAGGAAAATAAGGTTGCGTCCTACTGTAACAAACGTGAAATGACGTTGTTAGAGGGACGTGGCATTGTCGTCCGATTGTTTGAGTCTCAAAACCGTTTCGTGGTACGAGCCCAGGTCCAGACGACGAACATGTTGTGTAGTGACTAGTGAGGCGGTGGTAGTTTACATGTAGCAGCGCTGAAACTGTTACTTTATAAACTGGGCGTTTGCCCATCGGCCATCCGTAATATCCATATTCCATACCAATATTACAAATCAGAAAGTCTGTCTGTGCGTCCGTTTGTCTGTCTATTACCTCTTCCTCTACACCTAAGCCACTGAACCGACTGTACTTAGGTATAAAGATACTTTGAGTACCGGAGGAAAGGACATACTATGATACTAATTATGCCGGAAAAATGTACGGTTTCCGCGTGGTAAGAAAATTTTAGCGCAACAGAGTCGTCATCTTGTCTTTTCATATATCCATCGATTTATCAATTCTTAGAATTTAGAAGAATTTAGAATTTATTTATTTTCCGAGAAATTTGTTACAAGGTGGTATAAATTGTTTATGTGGTACAAAATTTCTGCCTCTCAGGCGTGGAAATATTGTCAGCTTTACAAATTTAAAATCGTTATCATAAATATTTAATAGATTAATCCAATTATTTAAACAAACATTTGGAATCTCAATACAATGCTTAAAAAATTTAGCGATATTCAGCAGTCATAATTATTATTTTTGATGCAAATTTATAATGTCAATCACGCATACAAAACAATTATTATAATATTAACGTCAAGATGATAAGAAAATAAATGTTTAGACCACAAATCACAATACATAATGAACAGTTAATAATCTAGAATATAATTTTGTTATGTCTGTCAAATGACCAAATGTCATACAATACAATATGAAAACGATACATAATAAATTATTATTAGTACCAGCCAATATAGCCGGGCTACAATGTTTCACATCTTATAATAACTTAATTAATGTCGTCTAAGTTATTGTAATAATATAATAATACAATAATCAAATTATTTATACGATATTATAGAAAAAAGAAGAGATGTCAAATGGGTAAAGTGTCAAGTGTTTTATTTCATTTTAAACTTATTTGCAGTCAATATGTCGTTAAAGTAATCTTGAATTGTATAGTAACATTTTTCTAATAACCAATTAAATAATTCTTTTTTAAATTTGTTATATGTATCACTATCGTTTTTTATCTTGTCTGGGAGACAAGATAAAAAACGATAGGTCTTGGTGTCCTTGCAGCGTGGACATAGAGTCGCGTAGAGTCAACACGACGATCACCGTGCCGGCTCTACACTTTGAAGGGTACTACTCTGTGGACGCCCACGTCCTTTCCGTTCCTATCAAGGGATCGGGGAATTTTGCTGCTAATTTAAGTAAGTAAGAAACTGTCAAAATGCCCGTCAGTGGAAGACGAGATTCCTAGGGTTATTCTGAAGAAAAAAGATTTAAAAAAATCTCCACAGCCGAACATATGACCTCCTCCTTTTTGGAAGTCGGTTAAAAATTGAGCTTTACTGTTTATCGAAGGTCAGGTAGACCTTCAGCCCTAGTAGACAAGTGGCAATCGATTATCGTAAACGCCAACAAAATGTATGCAATTTGACGTCATTGCTTCGCTAGCGAATTATAAATAAACAAATCTTTATTGCAACCCCACAATCATAATTTTAAATTACAAGAAAATTAACTAAGAATTACTATTTAAATTAAATTTAGAATTATCAAAAGTATTGTCAAATCCCATACATTTTGTTTACGATAAATCGCTTGCCACTTGTCTTGCCTCCCAGAACTAGATACCTCCTAAAGAAACGGCGACTGAAACTCCATAGTCGCAGTTTTTACCTCTATAGGGGTCATAAACAGCTTTTATAAAATGAGGAAAGTCATGTCGCTGTCTGTTTCGCCATGACGTTTTAAGGTATAAATATTTTTCGCTCTTTTACAAAATATCAAAACTCAGCTGAATGCGAGGCGACCGTTATACTGAAGTATGAAGTGGAGGACCGCAATGGTAAAGTCTACGCCAAGTACGTCTCCTGTGACCTCCTGTTGCGGGTAGGGGACTACCACATTACCATGGAGGGCATTACTGGGATCGGTAAGTTCGTCCAATACATCCTCTTCTCATCTTTGACCGCGGCCGCTCGATAATAGGCTAGCCGAAACGTCTCAAAACTTTGGGCGATATTTCCCGTAAACTAATCCATAAGATTTGGTTCGTGTACTTTTCAAGCAGATAGTCGAAGTATAAGTGTCTAAACCATAAAGTTAATATACCTAGCGGAATAGAGAAACAAAGGCTGAGCAAGAGAGATGTCACTATCAGTAACACTGCGTGGTAAAAAGAGACGTGTGATACATGACAGTAGAACTCTTTTTTGACGTCCAGTCGGCACGTGCCGCACGCTGACAATTTAATCACATAGGAATCATGTTCAATCATGCTTGTGTAAGTGTATACGTACACATATTTTTCACACAGATGAAAACCAATTTTGGTTACGTTTGACAGCTCGAGATTGTTGCTCTATTCCGTTAGGTATATTAACTTTATGGTCTAAACACACAAGGCTAAAAATATGCGGCCGAAGTTCGGCATGATTACGCCTGCAATGCAATTTAAATGACTGATGACACACCATGCCAAAATTACGTCGCGTTATATATATATATATATATATATATATATATATATATATATATATATATATATATATATATATATATAGCGTACATCCATCGAACATGCATCGGTCGGGCGATGCAATTCGGCGGCAATGCTTGTTTTTGGCGTCAATTCGGCGGCGCTTGAGACATTGAAAACTCGGACCATAAAGTTACGCAACTGAAATTCCGCCGCGTAATTTCGGCTCTTATCGTGTGTCTCAGCTGAATACGTCGGAACGTAAAATCGGCCTCGGAAGTTCAGTTGCGTATTATCGGCCTACAGTGTTTAGACACCAAGTGTCTAAATTAAGGCTAATTCTTATCTGCTCATTGATTCTTCTTCACAGGAGACCTCGCTGAGAGGATGATCAACGAGAACAAGCGGGAGATGCTGCACTTTGTCCTCCCCTATATCCAGGGCACGGTCGGTCAGGCGATCGTTCTAGAAGCAGCTAACAGAATCTCCTCCACCGCCACCTATGACGAATTTTTCCCAGAACCTTAGTTTTATCACAATAGACATAACTACCAGTAGTTCGACTGCAAAGAAACGGACAGGTTTCAATATCTGTCAAATTCGTCGGGTTTCACTAGGATTATGAACGGATTGTGCCTCGCGCTGGCTGATATAATTTATTTTTAAATATTTAAAATAAACATTTCAAAATTGGATTCTGACAATTTTAATCGCATGTGCCAAAACACAAACAACGATACGACCAAAGAGGAACACGTCCATCGAATATGTCATATTTTTAAATTCGTAGGTAACAAGTTAACAACCCTAGCGACGATTTTCGTCATAATACGTCAAATTTAAAAATTTCAACATCAGTTCTAAGTCGGCATACTCTATCATTCTGTCTACTCTGGTTTTATTATACTGGTCATAACCAGTAGTACCTATATTACGTATACAGACAGGGTGTAACAAAACTAAGTGATAATACTTTAGGGTGTGTATGTGTCATTGTGTCCCTTATAATATAGAGAACACTGTGAAAGTGGCAGCGCTGAAAGAGTAACATTTTTTTTTCTTCTTGTATGTGCAAATTCATGGCGCTGGCCGCTGGGGCTCTTGCCAATTACATATCCCAACAATTGCACTTGAAAGGGAAGGAGCACATACACCCTTAAGTATTAATTATCACTTAGTTTTGTTACACACTGTATATAGGTGTGTTAATATGAAGTCTGGCCTCGTCTTATGGTTTTGGCTTGCTATTTTATTGCTATAGCAACAGACTGTGTATACAGTTTTTCACAAATAAATTATTACATTTCATTCACAAATAATCACAAATAAACGTGTTAAATCTTTTTTTTAATTACGTGTTATAAAAATATTTTTTAAGTATACACTCTAATGTAGTTTAAAAATAATTTACGTACAATGTTTTGTCATTGTTTTAAATTTAATGAAGAATATTTGATGAAACATTTAATTAAGCACGATTTATTACGAGTTAAACAATACTTCCCACAAATAAACGTATAAAGACGCGGAAAAATTACTTTTTTTACAATTGATAGTTATCTATTTAGATAAATCACCTTGAAGATTGAATTAAATAGTTGGTATATAACGTGCGAAGTCTCAAACAAAGTTAATGTGTAGTTAAGTAAACACAAAACAATTATTAAGTATCTAGTCAACAATTCAAAAATCAGCAGTTATGATGTTAAAAATGAAATTATTGTTTCTCGCTGCGCTGGTGATGGTCGGAGAGATCGCTGCGACAAAACTACGTAAGTGCACATTTATATTATTTTGGTGAAATGACTTTTATTATAGATCAGGGGTTCCCAAACTTATTTCGTCTACTGCCCAATTTGAGAACAAATTATGTTTTAATTTATTTCAATTAAAATGCATCCAGATGAAATAAATCACCCCCATGCCACAACGCCTCAATTTTTTTTCTGGGTCCCCCACCCTCTGTCAGCGCCCACAAGGGGGCGTTATCGCCCACTTTGGGAAAGGCTGAAATATCCCAATAATTTTCTTCTTTCATATTTGGCTTCTTTTACTTTCTAATATATTATTCAAAGAAAAGTGAAGTTGTTGTTCAAAATAATTAAGTGAACCATTTAATTATTTTAATTAATATTTTTTAAATTATTTTAATTGATAATTTCTTCTCTTCTCTTTACACTTACGACTGCAATCCGAGACGTTTAATAATGATTTAACCTAATTTTTTAAATTATTTTAATTGATAATTTCTTCTCTTCTCTTTACACTTACGACTGCAATCCGAGACGTTTAATAATGATTTAACCTAATTTAATTAAGGTTTTGTCATTAGCCCTACATATTTAAAGGTAACTTCTTCAAGTCAAGTTATTGTTCAATGTATCTTAGTGCGGCTGTTACAAACGTTAGCAATTAGCATACTTGGCACCATTTTAAACTTTATTTCCTTTACAGCTGATTATATTAAAGTATGCAAGAGAGACCAGAATAGCATCAACGACTGTGTGAGGAACAGCATCAAGGAAATGCAACCTTACCTACCCAAAGGTATACCTGAGATCAACCTGCCCGGCCTGGATCCCTTCGACTTCAGAGAGGTAATGTTGGGGAAAGGAGAGAAGTAACGCCAGTGTAGTAGATGAAAATTCGCTGTTCAAAGGGAAAAAATGATTTTAATTTTTTAATGTGGACACCGGAAATTTCAATATTTCAATTGTTGTGAAGGACATTTTGGTGAAAATTAGTTATATAATATGTTATATACTATATTTAAATTTAAAACGTAATATAGTAAGTATATAAAATAGGTATATTATATAAAATAACTCTTTTTCTCCAAAATTGTCGTTTTATGACGACATATTTATTTCCGGTATCGATATGCAATAAATATAACGATTTTTCATATTAACTAGTTTTGATAAATTTAAATAAAATATTTTATTATCAAAATTCAAATACGATGCCAATTCTTCTAGCCTCCTTCTTTTATTTAAAAGATGACGTAATCGAAGGTGTTAGTCTTAAATTAAGAATTGGATATGTTTTACAATATTTTTATAATTTTTAGTTGAAACCAGCAAAAAGTGAGCTGGGTGATCTGAAAACTGCATTCAACAACGTGCAAGTGGTGGGCCTCACTGATTTTGAAGTCAAAAATCTCAAGTAAGTATTATACACAAAACTGAATTTATTTATTTTAATATTAGCTAATTCAGTTTGAGATTAATGTCTGTGGAAGACTTGTTGAATAATAGACAAAGTCCAATGAATATTATAATTTAAAATATTATTGTTTATTTTTTTTCTGACGGTATAGCGGAATCTTATGTCATTAGTCAATTTAAAAAATTCACACTAATAATTTATTATAAATGGGAAAGTGTTTCTGTCTATCTGTTACCTCTTCACGAAAAACTACTGAACCAATTTTGATGATTGGTAGATGTTTTGTGTCCCGGGAAAGGATATAGGATACTTTTTATCCCTTAACACGTACAGCTCCCGCCCAATACGCGAATTTTGGCGCAACAGAGCTGCGGGCGTTATCTAGTTAAACATAAACTACTTTTTTCAGTGTGAACTTAGAAAATAAGGTAATCGACATTTCTCTGAAGATGCCAGTAGTCCGCATCAACGGCCACTATAACATCGACCTGCAGATACTCGCTTTTCCCATCAAGGGTGAAGGTCCATTCTCCGCTAATTTGAGTAAGTGTCACTTACATGGTTTTTTTATCGTAATTATACAATTATACGAAAATACTTGCATCCTAATACAAATACATACTGGGCAATTGTGTATACAGACGTGATAGTTATAATTTATAAAATTGGATCTTTTTCGCATGTGTTGAAAAAATCCCTTGGCAGACACTAGTCCCGTCACATACATAGTCTTAAGTATTAACCATAATATAATTAGAAAATATATTTTATTTAACATGACAATGTCGAAAAGATAAAATAATTATTCCAATTCGTTATTTACCCACCAACATTAACAAAGAAGAAGTTCTGTCACCGTCACTAAGAAACTCTTACATTTCAGCTGACATCCACGTGGACGCTGTTCTGAAGTATGAGACAGAGAGCCGCGACGGCAAAGACTACGTGAAGTTCACCTCGTGCAAGCTCGCGGTCAACCTGGACGACTATCATATAAATTTGGAAGGACTGCTGGAGGATGCACTGGGTAATTACCCGTTTTTACCTTTATAAAACAAGGGGCAAATAGATAACCTGATGGAAAGCAACTACCATCGTCCATGGATACCTAATACCAGTTTGGACCTGGTTCACAATGATTTTACTCAGATGACACAATAGAATATATTTTTAGTATAACGTTTTCATGCTAGAGGCAATACCAGCATAGACAGTAAACAAAAAAAAAATTGTTTACTGTCTATGCTAGTGAACGTCTCTATCAATATTCTGTTATGACATGTACTTACAACATTTTGTTTTTCGTGGTTTTGGTCGGATTTTTTACTGTATGTGCAAGTAGCCCTTTGCTCCGACATTTACGTAGTTTTGCCTGTTAATGCGTAAGTTCCAAATCCGAGTCAAATGGGGAATTTTGAATCACTCCCCGCGTCATCATGATATCCGGTTTAAGTGTTGAAACTGCCAGATTTGATAAAGAGTAAACAGATGTTTTCTCTTTGGCCTTATCCTACACGGTCTTTAGCAAAATCGGTTCAGCGGTTTGGACGTAAAGACGTAAAAAACAGACAGACACACGAGCTTTTGTCCGCGTTAAGAAGTATTATTGTATACAAACTTTCATTCAATATTTTAAACCCTTGGGGGTATAATTGATCAAAATCCTTTACTTCCTACCTACGTCATAACATCTACGTGCATGCCTTTCAGCCCGATCTGTGCAGTGTTTTGGGCTGTGCGTTGATAGATCACCATGTCAGTCAGTCAGTCAGCTTTGAGTTTTATATATTTAGATTTTCTCCTCTCTCAACAGGTGAAGCCGGCAAGCGTATAGTCCAGGAGAACAAGAAGGAGCTGCTGCGCGTCGTGCTGCCCTACCTGGAGAGTACTATCAGCGACTCCATCGTGCTGGACGTCGCCAACAGCATCGCGTCTGCTGCCACTTACGACGAACTGCTGCCTGCACCTTAAACAGGGATCAATAAATACTAAATAAACATTGCTTTCATGGAGAAAAAACCAAGAATGTCTTATTTATGTTCTTGGTATATTACCAGCCACCTATGACGAAATGCTGCCTGCTTCGTAAACATAAAATATACAATGCGTCCACACACCGGTGTCCGATCCCTTATTTTCATAATGTATGGCATATTTTATTGATAACTTTGCTATAATATATCATTCAAGGATCGGACACTGTAGTCGGGACACATAACACAAATTATATAGTATTTATGCCAGCTTTGCTTGTATGTAGAAATAAGAACGTCTTGTCTAATGACATGTTTAGAAGAAGACAAATCCGATGTACCATCGAAGAAATTATTAGGCAGTTGACGGACTTACAACATTTAGTCAGATTATGTCAATTCAGTGTTAGTCTTAAACTATCGGCTCGTATAAACAAAACGCCATCAAAATAAGTAAGTACATACTTCTCTGATAGTACTTAATACTTTCGATGTACGATTTACAATAAATGTCTAATTATGGTTCATTAAATATGTCAGCAATTATACGAGGTCAAAAATAAAGCAGTTTCGAACAAAAAAGCCGACGCAATACTTTTTTAGCATGCGTCGGTTTTGTGAATTGTGGAGCATCGGACGCCGCTTATCAAACAATGCAATATTCAATTGATAACACAGTAATTAACCTTCGTGATTTGGTCGGTTTATGTTTAGCCCAGACAAATTAAGAAGCACTGCCATGTGTTTATTGTACTGTTACTACTGCAGTGTACTGTTTCTAGGCTGTTTTTAAGCTTTGCAGAATCGTTGCTTGTTCAGTTGTTCTAGAATGCATGTTCAACTTATTTATTTTAATGTCAAAATTTTTCTCTTATTCTGTATATATACCTCGTAAGTATATTAAAATAGTCATAATAGAAAATATAGTCTAAAATTATTATATTATGTTTAATTTTATTACGAATTCTTTAAATAAGTAATGATAATTTATTAGGTCAAGCCTTCAAGTTTAAAAAATCAGCCAAGTGCGAGTTGGACTCGCCCATGAAGGGTTCCGCAGCAGCAATAAGGTTTATTTTTATGAAATTAAAATATTATTGATTTATTTTTATTTTTATATTTCAGTTGATTTTAATGAAAGTTAAATTAAGGTTTACCATTTATGACGTATAAAAATAAGTACTTGCTAGATCTCGTTCAAACCAATTTTAGTTGGTAGTTTTTATAATAATGTACATCATATATTTTTTTTAGACTTATCATACTTTACCCTACTTTAGAAGTTAGAGGGGACACACACACACATTTTACCACTTTGGAAGAGTCTCTCTCGCAAACTATTTAGGTTAGAAAAAATGATGTTAGAAACCTAAATATGTCTTAATGTTGTTAAGTATATGTCTTATAAGTTGCCTATGGAATAAAGGTGCACACATTCCTTCATTTCGATTGATATCGATTATGAATATGAATTATTGATACAGACCTTCAAAAACATGGTACCAAATTCGGATTAGGTACATCCTTTACAACAACAATATAATTTTCTAAATATTACAAGAAACGGCGTAATAATAATCAAAGTCGTCCGTTTTGATGTAAAATACCATGAGAAGTACCAATACTACGGTTATAATGTTTTGGTGCGTGGCACGTAATTATGGTGATTGATAAAATTAATGTATTGGTATTTGCTTTTAGTTCTTTAAATAACCCCGAAATCCCCGAACATCTATCTATAAGGTTTCAAGAGTTGAGCATCTTTGGAACCAGGAAATACATTGGTGCAAAATCTTACTTTTTGGTAGTAGCATATACTTGAAATCCTTCAGAAAAATTCAAAGTCACTATAATATTATGTTTCATCATTGGATCATCAGATCACCACATTGGTGAACATGGTGCCAAATTCCAACTATATCCTATACAACAACAAAATAATTTTGAAAATCGGTCCACAAACGACGCAGTTATCCGCGAACAAACATAAAAAGTAACATAATATATTATATAACGGTCGAATTGAGAACATTCTTCTTTTTGGAAGTCGGTTAACAATTAAATAAGTAGGTAACAATCTATTTTGCTTCAGCGCCTCATTAACAACATAATTTTCAACTTTGAAATAATTTTAATTTAAAATTAGAAACGTATTATATATACCTTTTTAGGGTTCCGTACCCAAAGGGTAAAAACGGGACCCTATTACTAAGACTTCGTTGTCTGTCCGTCTGTCTGTCTCCAGGCTGTATCTCAAGAACCGCTATACAATGTGTAACAAAAATAAGTGATAATAATTTAGGGTGTGTACGTGTTCCTTGTAGAGAGTTCACTGTATAAGTAGCAGCGCGGAAAGACCAAAATTTTTTTTCATTTTTGTATGGAGAAACTCGTGACGCTGGAGCGCTTGCCCATACAAAAGCGAAAAAAAAATTTGGTCTTTTAGCGCTGCTATTTTCACAGTAAACTCTCTACAAGGGATATGTACACACCCTAAATTATTATCACTTATTTTTGTTACACCCTGTAGTTAGCACTTCTGATATTTTTACAGATTGTGTAAGTATATCTGTTGCCGCTATACCAACAAATACTGAAAATAAAATTAATATTATAGGGGGGCTCCCAAACAAAAAACGTGATTTTTCGGCCTTTTTCGCTCTATATCAGTAACGGAAATACATAGGCACTTAAAATATTTACAAAACACTCAGTTTTATTTGTACTTTGATAATTTATAATAAAATTTAAATACTTAAATGAATTAATAATTAAGGGATGCTCTCATACAAAAACACTATTTTTAATCTATTGTGGTACGTAACCCTTCGTGCGCGAGTCCAACTCGCACTTGGGCGATTTTTTATCATACATAAAAACGAGGTATATACGTTGGCAACAATGTTATAGTATTTCAGTGGTAGATACAGTTCACACAAAAGTTATCTTCCAAAGTAAAGTTAGCTTATTTTTGTATGTTCAATATGTTTCATAGTAAATTTAGTGTCTTCCTAGCTGTATTCCTCTCTGGGGAGTTAGCTTCGGCAGCATTGCGTAAGTATTTTAAAAGTTTCTAACGTTAAGGAAAATATATATTGGGTTTTTGCATTCGCCGCGTCATATTATTAAAGGAAAAAAAATATGGAAAAAAATATTTTATGGCTATAATTAACTAGTATTAGCATTTGTAAACATGGTATCTCCTTAGCTAAAGGGGATATTTGGATTGATAGAGTTTTCTTACGTACGTGTCAATAATATTATCACTGAAATGTGTTCACGCTAGTCGGCAGCTCCAGCATAGACGGTAAACGAAAATTTTGTCCTACGTTTAACCATATTTCTGTAAATATTCTGATATGACGTGTGCTACCAATGATATTCTATGTTACTAACGTAACTAGATTGGAAGTTTACGGTAGCAACGCGTTGCCACTTCGAAGATGCCTGCAGGCATATCTCACATACATAATGACATAACGATATATGACTTGACATTGTCTTTTGAACAAAAAAGTGGTTACGCATTTCTGAGAATCTTTTGTAAGACATTGCTACTCTATTGTGTGCTACATGTTGGATTTTGTCAGATTATTTACTGCCTGCCTAGCACACGCCAACGAGATATCTCACTCTCGAGATAATTAAAAACTACTCGTCTCATAATGTCAAAATTTTGACATTATCTCGACAAAATTCTATAAAAATGTGTTATTTCGATGATCTACGCGAGAAAAAATGTTTGTCATGCAGGGTCAAAAGAGATGAAGAGACAAACCATCAAACATTGATAAATCATGTAGTCACTCTATATCTCCTTGGCGTATGCTAGGCAGGCAGATGTGCTAGTAGCGCCCACTGCTCCGCTAAAATCGCTATTGACAACAACGTCATTATATTACCTATATTTGTTCGAGGCAATAATAGGTACAGATTATTATTGCAGTAAAAAAAAAAGGATCGCAATACTAATATTACATGCAATTCCTTAGTGGTAGAAAAACGACATTATGTTAGAGGGATACTGGTTCTGAGCAATCTGCAGGTAGTTTCAGAGCATGCTTTACAACTATAATTTAGTCGAGTTATACAGCTTTAGCTACTTGGGTGGTTTTAAAGTGCTTTGTACATTTTAGCGAGTTATCTAAAGGTGTGTAAGCGGGACCAGGACACCATCAACGAATGCGTCCTGAACCGCATAGAGGAGCTGCATCCGTACCTGCTGAAGGGCATCCCGGAACTGAACGTGCCCAGCATCGACCCCTTTACATTAGAAGAGGTAAAATAGGAACGGGACTTCCGTTTTCTTCTTCTTTTCTTTTGTCCATTCTTTCTTTCTCTTATGAGAGATGACAAAAGGGAAGGGTTCTTATTATATACATGATGTTTATAATTATTTAACCTTGTCACAATGATGGATGGATGGATAAAATATGAAAAACGTTCATAATCGGTGACGAGTTTGTTCATTGTAGTTCTACGTAGCTGCGTTATAGTATTTATTTTCTAATTATTATTATTCTGCTCCCAGTTTTAATTTTCATAATAACACCATCGATATAAAGACTTTTCAGTAATGTTAATATTATAATAACTAGCTATTTGATCGAGCTTTGCTCGGTATTCGATAAACCACGAATAAAATGACATTTTCTAAAAATGATTCCTAGCTAGATCGATTTATCGCCCCCGAAACCCCATATATACTAAATTTCATGAAAATCGTTGGAGCCGATGCCGAGATTCCAATTATATCATATATTTTTTTATGAAATAGGGGGCAAACGAGCAAACGGGTCACCTGATGGAAAGCAACTTCCGTCGCCCATGGACACTCGCAGCATCAGAAGAGCTGCAGGTGCGTTGCCGGCCTTTTAAGAGGGAATAGGGTAATAGGGGAGGGTAGGGAAGGAAAGGGAAGGGAATAGGGGAGGGTTGGGAAGGAAAGGGAAGGGAATAGGGGAGGGTAGGGAAGGGAATAGGGTAGGGGATTGGGCCTCCGGTAAACTCACTCACTCGGCGAAACACAGCGCAAGCGCTGTTTCACACCGGTTTTCTGTGAGAACGTGGTATTTCTCCGGTCGAGCCGGCCCATTCGTGCCGAAGCAGGGCTCTCCCACGTATAAAATAGATAATATATTATACAGTTATATATACAAGAATTGCTCGTTTAAAGATATAAGATATTATAACTTAGAAAATGTCACACTCATATAAAACTGAAGAGCATCAGGAAAGGTTGACCAGAAAATCAACTTAATTGACTGGATTTTATTTAATTCATTCAACGAAGCGCGGATTGGTATTTACACAATGCACAACGGTCGTATTTCCTTACAATACGATATTTACTAGGTACTTCCTTAAATATTGTCTGTATGTTTATTGAAACTCTTGTCATTTCAGGTAAAAGCAGTGAAGGGCCAGCTAGAAGCTTTGCATGTCGTTCTTAAAAATGTGGAAGTGTACGGCATGAGCAGATACCACATAGAGAGTGTAGAGTATGTATTGTAACAGCTTTAATTTAACACCTCCTTAAAGCTTAGGCCAAACCTACGCGACCAGGCGACTGCGAAGCGGAGCGTCAAGTTGTCAAATGTGTTTTTTGTATACAAAAGCGTCAAGTTGTCAAATGTGTTTTTTGTATACAAAATGATCCTATAAGGGTTCCGTTTTTTCCTTTTGAGGTACGGAACCCTAAAAACACATTTGACAACTTGACGCTCCGCTTCGCAGTCGCCTGGTCGCGTAGGTTTGGCCTAAGCTTTAACGATCAAATAAAGCGAGTTTATATTATAATGTTACTAGACGACGACCGCAACTCCTTTGCACCAAAATTCGTTTATCGCGCGGGAACCGTACATTTTGCAGAGATAAAAAGTATCCAATGTCCTTTCCTGGGACATAATTCATTTTGGTATGGAGATACTCAAAGTATCTCCATACCAAATTTCAGGATATTCGGTTCAGCGGTTTGTGCGTGAAGAGGTAACAGACAGACACACTTTCGCATTTAAAGGGATTTCCAATAGGGACTTGACAATTTTGGACTTAGTTTGTGGACGCACCCTTTCACTAATCGAACTGTCACTGTTAGTTTATTCTGATTTCTGTAGACCTTCGAATAACAAAAACTATTTATTATTCGTAGCTGTAGACATAACATTTTTATAATGGTGAAGTACACGAACGAACAACGTCTGCAAATCTTAAAAATTTACTACAGAAATTCGAAGTCGGTAGGAGCGTTAACTCCGATTTTGATAGTAATTCTCGCCCTTGTAGACAGGCAGATTGGCCATGATTATGGATTATTTTTGGCCCGAATTAGAAGATTAAAGATATGGACTTGGACATCATGAGGTTTCAAAAGGACGGTGCCACGAGCCACACAGCACACGTTACAATCGATTTATTGAAGAGTAAGTTTGATGAGCGTGTTATGTCAAAAAATGGACTCGATTGATTCGTGCGATTTAACACCTTCAGGTAGCCAAAATGTGTGACCGAGTAATTGAAAATTGGGTTCAACGAATCACCGCTGCAAACGTGCCTGCGGTGGCTATATTATGAGCGAAGTAAAATGTTTTCATTGTGCTTCAATCCGATACTAAAATTTTTGAAATATCCCAAATGGTTTTAATTTTATTTTGAAAAAAAAAAAGTTGTAAGGTCTTTATTGGAAAACCCCTTATAATATTAGTATGGAAGTATCGATTAATTATACCATTGCATTATACAATAAATCGTCTTAAAATAGAGAATGGTTAAACTTTTTTGTCGACAATAATAATATTTAATAACCTACTTAATAACCAAACCTTATATAACTAAACGTTTTAACACGTGTAAACATGCAAAACTAGAATAGCAAGAAAATTTATAAAAATATTCCAGGCAACCTAATTTAAGTTGTCTAGAGACTTCTTATTGTATGCAAAATTTGTGCAGTAATTTAATAAGCTATTCATTTATGCATATTATCAAGATAAAGACGTAGACGTGGGATTTAGACGTGGGAGATCCATGCTTTGGCACGAATGGGCCGGCTCGACCGGAGAAATACCACGATCTCACAGAAACACAGCGCTTGCGCTGTGTTTCGCCGAGTGAGTGAGTTTACCGCAGGCCCAATCCCCTACCCTATTCCCTTCCCTACCCTCTCCTATTCCCTTCCCTTTCCATCCCTACCCTCCCCTATTACCCTATTCCCTCTTTAAAGGCAGGCAACGCACCTGCTGCTCTTCTGATGCTGCGAGTGTCCATGGGTGACGGAAGTTGCTTTCCATCAGGTGACCCGTTTGCTCGTTTGCCCCCTTATTTCATAAAAAAAAGTAGAAACATGTATTAATCTACGATTGTCTATATCGCTTGTAAAGGAGCTTCTTCACGTTGTTGATTCCAACTATGATTGGGACTGACTACCACGCACAAACAACGTTGATTGTGGGCAATTAAACAAGAATTATGTGCTCCTCTACACGTTGGCAGTCGCGTATTGGTCCATCATAAGTCACAGGCCTCAACACAAAACATTCTGATATCATATTAAGTCAGTGCCGTAAATAGCCTTTTTGCGCCCTGTGCGAGCTTCTATAACTGCGCCCTTGTTTTTTTTTAGATATTATAGGTACCCAGAGCAAAATATGACTATTACAACCACCAAAAGACCAATTACAATAGTAGTAGGTAGTAGTAGTTTTTTTAAAGAACTGATGTGGGCAAACAAGCAGACGAGCCATGTGATGTTAAGTGGGCCCTTCGTCTGTTACGACTTACAAGTATACCACCCACATTGTGCAGCACTAAGGGCGCAGTGGGAACTTATCGGCAAACTGAAAAAATAATAGTCCTGCCTGGTCTGGCCATTCTTGCGCCCCCCAGAGTCTACGTCCTGTGCCTGGGCACCGGTGGCACCGCCCTATTTACGGCATTGTATTAAGTCTTATTCTCAAATTGCCGAATTCTGTCCGTAGCGGTCATTGAGCCACTGTCAAAAAACTTTTCATATTTCGTCGTTTTTCATACAAACCGCGATTGACAATGAAGTCTAAGCCAGCCCCTAGACGATCAATAGTATTGTGCAATATCACGCTTCAATTTTATTGAACAGTTTTATTTTGACTATTAGATTAAGGCGCGCTATGTTCAATATCAACCCTAGACGGTCAATAATATAACGCAATACGTGATATAATAATAAATAAAATAGCTCGTCTAGGCGGGGTAAGGGCAATATCGTATTTTGCATAGTTATAAGACTATGTCTTTATAAGACTTAGAATAACTAGAATAACTGTGTCTTTATAAGAGTTAATTTTTTTTTGGCAACTGCTGTTCTATTTCAACCTTTCTTCTGATTAATTTCGTTGCGGGTCCCAAGACAGATTTAGCTTGTCCCTCGGGCACCACTGAGATCATATCAAAGGGTTTTCGTGGTTCGTGTTGATCCTAGCAACACAGGAGTTGCAGTGGTGGAAATGTGTTGTGGCCGGTGGGCCATTTGCCCGTTTAAAAAAAAAGTTAAATTTAAATACGTTGCATTTTTCATATTATGGCTCCTAGACTAGCAAGGTCAATGACCGCTTGTGCCAACATAAATTATTTTGACTATAACTCATGTGAATTTTTCGATGTAACGATAATAATAGAACTTTTTATTCTCAGTGTGGATCTGGATGCAATGGAGATCAAGGTCAAACTGAGCATTCCGGAGTTAGATGTAATGGGACAGTTTTCAGCCGACGCACAGATATTAGCTGTCCCTATCAAGGGAGAAGGTCCCTTTACTGCTAATATAAGTGAGTATGAACTACATGACTAGTAATGGTTCCACTAGTAATGTACTATAGTTGATTCCTAGGCAGATGGGGAACCTACGCAATTTGGTCGCGTTACGTCAAACCCAGCCTTTGTGAAAATTGACATGATCCGACCAAATGACCAAATTACGCGTAGGTCTGTCAACTGCCTAAGAATCAAAGGATGGTTCATGGTACATAAAATAATGGTAAAATAATAATTATTATAAATACGAAATTGTGTTTGTCTTTACAAGCCGTTGAGTAAGTCCTTTAATAAGTCGATGGACTAATTTATATGGGTATGCTTATACTTTACTGCCGCATAATGTACAGTTTCGGCGTAGCTTCTACGAGAACGAAGTTGCGGGCTACTAAATTAAAAGCTATGCATGTGGTTGTAAAGATGCCATTATGCTTATATTTATAATTTATATAATCTAGGTAACCTATGTAATAGCAATAGCATATATTACTGTTAATAACGTTTAACTATTATAATGTTTTCACGCTAGAAGAGCACCAGCATAGACGGTAAACAAAAAGTTCGACAACGTTTTTGTCAATATTCTGACACGAAGTGTGCAAAATGTCGGATTTTGGTCAGATTATTTGCCAGCCTACTAGCGCTCTCTGCTCCAATCTTTGCGTAATATTCCTTATTTCACCTTCAATACCCGTGGGTCATCATTCCATATGAAAATTCCCAATCTCCTTTTCCAGCTCACTGTGACATAACAGCCAAGTTGAAGTTTACGTTGGAGAAGCGCGACGAGCAGGACTACGTGAAGTTCACGTCGTGCGACATCAAACTACGGCTCAAAGACTACCACTTCACCATATCTGGGCTATTTGGGGAACTCGGTATGTACCATAATTACTAAAATACCGTCATTTGGTCGGATTATGTCAATAAATAATGCCACGAATAATAAAAACTAAGGAAGAGTAACTGAGTTAAAAAATTTGTCCACGAGTCTACAAAATGTGACCCGAATACATGCATACTTTATGCATGTATTCGGTACACAATTTTGTGTAAATAAGTGACAATTAATGTCTACGGCTTTATTTCGGGAGTGTTAGTGTTTCGTTGCTATTGCCATATTTTAGTGTGCGGAAAGGAACCAAATTCAAAATACGGTTGAAGTATGGGAGTTACGTTTCCTTAATTTTTTATTATTCATAGATATAATGCAGTGGAGGCTAGACTGCAAGATGCGGTCCATCTATGCAGGCCGGTCATAAAGTTTGTCGTCTGAAAGATAATATTATTCTCAGTGATTATATTCGAAATTCAATAAAAATTACATGATGCGGCTCTCTAATATTCCTTTTTTACATGACGTTTCTTACGCCGGTTCTTTTATCGGATTACTTCCTGAATCGGTGCTAGTTTAATAAGTACTTAGTTAGGAGTTCTTAAAAACATTCGATACAAAATTATTCAGAAATAAAACTATTTTCATTTCATTCCAGGAGACGTAGCGCAGAAGGTGATATATGAGAACAAACGTGAACTTCTGTACATCCTCACACCATACATAGAGAACACTATCAGCCATGCCGTCGTGTTGGACAACGCCAACCGCATCGCTTCTTCGGCTACTTACGACGAGTTGCTGCCGCTACCTTAACTTTATCATAGTAATTAGTTACTAGAGGTCACCCGGCGGACTTTGTATCACAATACACATCCCTACTAATACATATAAATCTTCTCTAGACATCCATGAATATTTTATGACTAATATTAGCTTTTAGCCTAAAAGGCTTAAAGGAAAATGGGCAGACCTCTGAAACGATGGTAAGATAAAATGGTACTAATCGATGGCAAAATGTGGACGAGAGTGGCATGCCATAGAAGTGAGTGGAAGATGTGAGGGGCAGGCCTTTGCCAAGAGGCACACAGAGACAGAGACCGCACTACCGAATAACATTTGAATTTGTAATGTTTATAAAATAAATGTATTCTTGTTCTGAATAAAAACTAATAAAAAAGCTAATAAATTTAGTTAAGTATAAAGATTTCTTACGTTTTGGAGGGAGCAGCTGCCTTTCCTGTTATAGCCCTCGAATAGCGCTCGATCATGTTACGACGTAAGCTTTTTTATCTGCGACAAATCTTGAAAGTGGTAGCTAACAGAGATAGAAAGGATTTCATACAATATGGATTGTTCTATTTGGAGGGGGTGTTCCATGTATTCGTGGGTAAGCCATGCTTCGGCACGAATGGGCCGGCTCGACCGGAGAAACACCACGTTCTTACAGAAAACCGGCGTGAAACAGCGCTTGCGCTGTGTTTTTCTCCGAGTGAGTGAGTTTACCGGAGGCTCAATCCCCTACCCTATTCCCTTCCCTACCCTCCCCTATTCCCTTCCCTTCGCATCCCTACCCTCCTCTATTCCCTCTTAAAAGGCCGGCAACGCACCTCCAGCTCTTCTGATGCTGCGAGTGTCCATGGGCAACGGAAGTTGCTTTCCATCAGGTGACCCGTTTGCTCGTTAGCCCCCTTATTTCATAAAATTTATACGTGGGAGAGCCATGCTTCGGCACGAATGGGCCGGCTCGACCGGAGAAATACCACGTTCTCACAGAAATCCGGCGTGAAACAGCGCTTGCGCTGTGTTTCGCCGAGTGAGTGAGTTTACCGGAGGCCCAATCCCCTACCCTATTGCCTTACCTACTATCCCCTATTCCCTTTCCTACCCTCCCCTATTACCCTATTCCCTCTTAAAAGGCCGGTAACGCACTTGTAGCTCTACTGATGCTGCGAATGTCCATGGGCGACGGAAGTTGCTTTCCATCAGGTGACCCACTTGCTCGTTTGCCCCCTTATTTCATAAAAAAAATAAAAAGAAATAAAAAATAGGACAATGTTACTCTTAAATTATACAGTGTGTAACAAAAACTAGTGATATAATACTTTAGGGTGTGTATATGTTCCTTGTAGAGAGCTCACTGTGAAAGTAGCAGCTCTGAAAGACAAACATTTTTTCACTTTTGTATGGGCAAGGGCCCGAGCGTCACGACAGCGCTGCTACTTTCACAGTGAACTCTCTACAAGGAACACATACACACCCTAAAGTATTATCACTTGTTTTTGTTACACTCTGTATAACTATTAACCTACCAATATACAAAAAATAAGCTGGTTAGGGTTCCGGCTTAGGGCGCCGTAGTCAACCAAGTTTTGTTGATTATTTTTTGTTGATTTTGTTGATAAATACAAGTTTGGGGGCTTAGGCGCTGTTTTAAGAACTGAAAGCATATGCTACTATGCAAATTACATTCATCATCATTACCACGTCAGGGTCACCAATGTCACCAAAATTAAACATTACAAATTCAGCCTTAACTCCAGAGCGTAAGGCACACATTTGACATTACTTCTGAGAACTAAGCTGCTTCGATAAAGTAACATGCATGTCTCACTTCCATACAAAGTAATACAAACTGAGCGAAATTAATACTCCTATTTCACAGTTAATATTTATAATTTTATATTAATAAGTTAGCATTTAGCAACTTTTCATTTTTATTCATTTACAATGGGCATTGTCCAAAAAAATCACATCACAAAAAAAAAAGTACTTTTTTTTCGTTAAAATAGGGTATTTTAAGAATATAAATTAAATAATTTTGAAATTCATTGGCTAGTTTTTTTCAATAAATTTTTAAAGTTTCGCTCTGACGTCATCATCGGCAGCCAATTGACCTCTGCAGTATGTTTTTTTTCTTTCAATCTTATTTATAATGGCTGGTTTGTCAAATGCAAGTTCTCATTATGTGAAAGCTGATACGAGAAGATTGCCAAAAGTTCGAAACGTAATGTTGGTCGAATTTATTGCTAATTTAACGCCATTGAAGGTCAAACAAAGGTTAAACATATTTGTTCAAAAATATGTTTAACCTTTGTTGACAACTAATGGGTATTTTTTTCGTTTATATACAGAAAGAAAAACGATCACTGACCTTATTCCTCGAAATGTTTTTGTAATGAGCGAAATTTAAAAGACAATCCCCATTATAGGAAACATTTGTTTTTGTAGATGGAATATTATAAATTATAATTTATTACATTTTGTTTTTTTTTGTTTTCTTGTAAAAAAAACCCGTAGCAAGGAATATAAAATCTGTCACCCATATCATCTTAAAACGCACAAACTAATGTTACGAAGCTCATCATCTTGGCCTTGTTATGTGCGATGCCACACGTGACACGACGCAGTGCGGCGCCGCGCCGCACCGCAGTCCGCAGGTCATTCGGACTACCGACTTGGTGTCGGTAGTCCGTACGGTGAGTGCGGTGCCGCAACGTCTTGCAGTACCGTATCAGAGATGGACTCGAGCTCCACCAATACATACACCCCTCCCCGCCTCGTCTCGATTCCGGTGCGCGTGCAGCGCGGTGCAGCGTAGGAGCGCACCGGACGGCGCCGTGTGCCATAGCCCATGCCATACCTTTTTATATTATGTACTAGCTGTTGCCCGCGACTTCGTCCGAGTGGACTTCAGTTTATAGCGCGCGATGGCAACAAAATTGGTGTCAAAAGCTTTTATAAAGAAAACCCCTTAAATCAAAACAGCTGTGCAGTGTGCACATAATATTTCATTTTTTTAAATCAAACTTTATATTTTATGCCAAATTTTAAAGCTTATTTAGCCCCCCAATTACATAACTTTACCCATAAACTATTTATCATTGATAGGTTTAAGGTTACGTCACTGTATACAGGGTGTAACAAAAATAAGTGATAATAATTTAGGGTGTGTACGTGTTCCTTGTAGAGAGTTCACTGTGAAAGTAGCAGCGCTGAAAGACCAAATTTTTTTTTCACTTTTGTATGGGGAAACTCGTGACGCTCGGGCCCTTGCCCATACAAAAGTGAAAAAATTTTTTCGTCTTTCGGAGCTGCTACTTTCACAGTTAACTCTCTACAAGGAACACGTACACACCCTAAAGTATTATCACTTATTTTTGTTACACCCTGTATATTATAAAGTACTGACTCATTAAATAACGTAAAAAGAAATAACAAATCTTTGAATGTATGATGATACCACCTCTTATAGAAAGATGTTGGGCAAGCGTTAGCGCGATGTAAGAGACGCACGGCGCCATCTAGTATGAATTTTTGGAACTAACTTAATTTGAACAAATTTTCGTATTTTCACCACCTTACAACCCTTTTTTCCAGTAAAAAAGTAGCCTATGTCCTTTCTCAGGCTTTAGACTATCTGTATACAAAATTTCATTACAATCGGTTCTGTAGTTTTGGCGTGAAAGCGAGACAGACAGACAGACAGAGATACTTTCGCATTTATAATATTAGTATAGATTAGCTCCGCTGTAAAAGGCCTTGAGCAATATTGCTGTTGCCGCCACATATCATGGAGCGTTACTCTAGGTCAGATTGGTACCGGAACGCGGGAGATCTTCTTGAACCTGCCACTTCCGGTACTAAATCACAGCGATACTAGAAGACCTACGAAACACATGGGAGTCGATAATAATCAAATCTATACTAATAAAATATGCGAAAGTGTGTCTGTCTGTCTGTTACCTCCTCACGCCTAACCCGCTGAACCGATTTTGCTGAAATTTGGTATGGAGATACTTTGAGTCCCGGGAAAGGACATAGGATACTTTTATCCCGGAAATTGTACGGTTTCCATGCGAAATTTTGGCACAACAGAGTTGCGGGCGTCATCTAGTATAATATAAAACTAAACCTTCAGTGTCCCACTTTGTTGCAAGATAATTCTGGCTAGAATTTTCCCCAAATCTCATGAGTCATGAGTAATAAACACAGTTATGGTTTCTGTGATTTCAATTAATTAAAAAATGTTTCGTTTCATGAATAAGAAATAAGAATTCGTATTTGAAATGTATCTTGTGCTTGCACCCAGATGTGTCCATAGGACGATCGTGCCTGATGCGACCCATAAATCTATAGAAATGGTCAATGATCCTTAGCCCTCCTCGGTCAACGCATTGGTTTGCCTTTCAGATAGGTAATGCAGACAGCCGTGCGACCTTAATTCGACCGTGGCCTTTGATTTGAATTCTTTTTTGCATATTGTTTTCACAATAATATTTTATAGTAATGATACTAATATTGTACACAATTAATATGCGTAATTCCTATACTTTATATTATTTATATTTAAGTATTATTATATACCATGTCCACCAAGTCGCCCTGAAAGTATTTCTCCCGCGCGGCAAACGTAGGCGTTTTTTCACGACAAGCGACTACTCATCTAATATTAATTGTACAATATAATATTATGATACTTACTGAAATATATTCCAAACACTATTTATAAAGCCTAGAATAATAAAGGAAAACACATCCGCATCTTAAAATTTTCAGCAACCGAACCCGGAATTTCAAATAAACTAATGCACTGAAAAATGACCCCTCATTAAACGCTTCCGGCTACTTATCTAACAGAAACAAAAATTAAAAAGCGGGCAAAAACTAAGGGCGGATCTGCATTTTTAATTGTTTGCAGGCGAAAAAAATCAATGTTTTTGTATACACGACATTTATTCGCAACCTTGGTGTGGCATGAGGTAGGCAAACACAGGTATATAAAAATATGGGGTCGCGGATCAAGACTAGTAGAGCTTACACCGCCGAGACAGTAGCAACCATCAAAATGTATCAATACCACGTACTCGCCGTGCTCTTGTGTGCTTTCAGTGGATACACCTCTGCTACCCTACGTAAGTTATAATGCTAAATTAAATCACAAAAATAAATTACTTAAAAACAATAGTTTCTTAAAAGATAGTCTCAAAATTTAATATGTAAATAAAAAATTATGTTTAAGGTTTAAAGCGGGTTATTAGTCAAATTGTGTTTCTGCTTAGGAAGCTAAGAAAGTTAACTACATAATTATTGTATTTGCACGGTAATAAATTCGCAGAGCAAAAAGTTCGCGAAATATGGCATATTATTCAATAATAATATAAGTAGTAAAAATGTTTTCTAATAAACAATTTTTAATCTCAATTAATTTTAGTAAGTATAAAAGGTTGGACCAATTAAAAAAAACTTGAGAATAGCTCGTATTATTACTGAACATTCTGAAAAATGAACGGTGAATGATAAAATCAAAATCATCAATTTAAAAAAATCTCCACAGCCGAACATATAACCTCCTCCTTTTTGGAAGTCGGTAAAAAAAAAACAGCAACAGCTTCGATGTGCTTTGGAACATTCTTAAATTGCGATATGATATTACATATAATTATTAATTATCTTATAGGTACTAGCCTTCCCTGAAAACGTTTTAAAATTTAATTTTCTTGAGCTGATAAGATAATTTTAAGATCTAAATTCAATTTAGTTAATTTCTATGCTTACCTATGTATCATAAAATACTTCAGGGCGTATAAGTTTTTGGGGGTAAGTTTATACCTGCGTAAGCGTTAGTCACGGAACAGTTTACTAGCAGCACGTTCAAGGACCAAGCAATAATTTCTGCATATAAATGTTATATTATGATATATGATGTCGTGAACTGAATTATACATCTCATGATTCATGAGGACGCGGTCATCATTTCAATAATATAGAACTAATAGAACAATTTTCCTAGGAAATTAAAATATACAAATACTCTCTTTGTTAAATTAAAATAAATAAATAGTCTCTTTGATAAATTATCACGTCCATTCGATTAATTTGTACGGTCTACTAAACAGATCAAGAATTTGCAATAAATTATACAGCTAATAATGTACAGTAATTTATACTTTGAAGCTACAATTTTCGATAATTTAATACTTTTTACATCACAAGAAAGATGAAACCCGTGTTTAGCGGAATAGAAAACATTTTCGAACACACACAAAAAAGCAGGAGCGTAGTCTATAATATATTCTTTGCCAAAATAAATAACAACCCCTTTACCTATTTTAAAATAATATGTTAATTAATAAGTTTCTTTTCGTTACTACTTTCGTTAATACAGTGAAAAATTATATTAGCCATATAAACTAACCATACGTCTTATAACCTCATAAACTATTGCAATTTCAATATTTTTGCATAAAATAAGTAATCTTTGCAAAAAAAAGTCGTGAAACTATTTTACTATAAGATCTCTTATCACAAAACAATTGACACCGGGCAAACACATCGTGGCAAAATACAGTATGATTAAAACTGAAATTGGAGACCTCCAGTCATCAAATGTGGCCAAAAGTTATAGGATAATAACTTTTGGCCACATTTGATGATTGATATTTATACGTGGGAGAGCCACGCTTCGGCACGAATGGGCCGGCCCGACCGGAGAAATACCACGTTCTCACAGAAAACCGGCGTGAAACAGCGCTAGCACTGTGTTTCGATGAGTGAGTTTACCGGAGGCCCAATCCCCTACCCTGTTCCCTTCCCTACCCTCCCAAATTCCTTTCCCATCCCTACCCTCCCCTATTACCATATTCCCTCTTAAAAGGCCGGCAACGCACCTGCAGCTCTTCTGATGCTGCGAGTGTCCATGGGCGACGGAAGTTGCTTTCCATCAGGTGACCCGTTTGCTCGTTTGCCCCCTTATTTCATAAAAAAAAAGATAATTCAGGAAGAGTCCACAATTAGCTTACTCAATAATCAGTTGCTTCCTCACTCTCAAAAAACGAAATATATTTGAAATTCAAATGTTACTCGCCGACTTCCTCGTTTACTCCTAATATTGTTGATGTTGTTTTACACTTTTCTGTATAAAACAAACTGGTTCTGGTCAATTTTCCTCGGAACATTTTGGTCGATATCCGGGTGTTGAGACCCTGACGAATTTCATATAAAGATGTCACGAATACCTATTCAGCAACTATTCAGTATTCGGCCAATTCGATATAATTCTTGTCATCCCTAATTTCATATACCTAGTACATACAGGCCAATTAAGAGCGAGCTGTAAAATTTTGCTGTATTTTTTAATAAGTATTACGATCCCGGAAGACGATTGACTCAAATTAAATTGAGATTTATTTAATCATTGTATATTTTTCTGTCTTTCTGGGCTTTTCGACAAATATCTGTTACACTTATAATTGAGTTACTATCATTAAATAATTTGCACTAATACAATCACACACTTTATAAAATAATAGCTAAAGGAAATATTAGTATTTTATTTAATTTTTAAGTAATCATCAAACACATTTTTAGGACTTACGACCTTTACTTTCGTGCTATAATGCGGGAACCGTTGTTACGCGATATTGTGCACTATTAGCTGCAGTGTAAAGCACATTGCCCGGGAGCACGATTCATGGAATAATTGTACCACGTAAATAAAATAAAATAAAATATCTTTTTATTCAAAATGGGTATCATGATACACTTTTTGAAAGTCGAACGAAGAAACTACGTTGCCTACCACCGGTTCGGGAATTACCCCGCCGAGAAGAACCGGCGTAAGAAACTCGCACGGGGCAAAAATTCGCACGGGGCGAGTTACGATTGGAGGATAGCGTTGTGTGTTAACGTTTTGACAGTAGGCTCAAGCAGTGAAATAAGGATTTATGTAAGCTTTCATAATATTGTCCAAAATGTACAATTTCCAAATGCGATGTGAAAGTGTGTCTGTAATAATCTCTTCACGCCCAAACTGCTGAATCGATTTTGCTGAAATTTGGTATGGAGATACTTTTAAGTCCCGAGAAAGTATATAGGATACTTTCTTTCCCGAAAAATCTACGGTTCTCAAGTGATAAACGAATTTTGGTGCAACTCTTTGCGAGGGTCATCTAGTAATACTAAGAGATCGTCTTGGCATAACTTTAAAGGCTGACAAAGTCAAAAAATCAACAAAACTCTACCGAACCTTCCGAAACCGAAACCGAAGTCTGATACATGTGACTTACCACTTACCAGTTTGCCATTTCATGAAGTATGTCGTGAAAATCATACATCATCAAACAATGTATTCGTTAAACCAATGTGAAGAGGCCGAAAATCGGCGAGATATTAGAGAGAATATAGAGCCCTTGCGTTCCTTATGACTCGTCTTGGCAGTAGCTCTCTCGTGCCCCATATATATTATACCAAACGTATTTGTAACTTAATTTATATTGGTGTGTCCGACAATCTACAATAGAATGGTCTGTACGTAAACATTCTAAACAATCTTTGAGGTGTCGACTGTCGCCAGGCTGGGAAAATTACCCCAGCTAAAAACTTTTCTTATTTCTGGAATTCTCGTTACGCTGCATTGTAAAAAATTAATTTCATCTCTCGTATTTAAAAAGACATTTAAAACAAGTTAATGATTATAAAGTATGATGAACATACAAAAAAAAAAGATACATACAGCCGAACGTATAACCTCCTCCTTTTTGGAAGTCGGTAAAAATTGAAAGTAAGAATCGCGTAAATGACATATAAATTAACATAATATATTACAATTAAAGGGAATTATAAAAGAATCAGAGCATTTTTAATTGTTTATTTCAGGGTTTCTCATAACACAAATTAATATTTTTAATGACTGTATTTATGATAATAATATGGTGTAATAAAATTTTAAGCGCTATTGTAAAAAACCAAGAATTGAGAAAAACATATTAATCAAAATTAAAACTAGATATAAAGTGTTAAAGACGTAATAATGCATCTGAGTACAGCAAAAACTTAAACATGTGAAATAATTGTTTAAAACTAAGTTTTTGTTTACTTTAAATTCTTTCTTTATCACCTTACCTAATCAAGAGATTATTAAATATGTAACGTAAACAAAAGAAAAAAATAAATTAGATTTTTTGATATAAGTAATATTAAGTAAGTAAGTACTTATTTTAATTTAAATATAAAAATCAAAAAATAAAAATAAAAAACATAAATCTTTATTAATTTTTCCCACAATACAAAAAACACATATTCAATTATTATGACGTAGTTACAAAAAAGTTGTTATTATTATTATTGAAGATCACCCGTAGCAAGTTTATAATATTATGATCACTGCACCGGCGGCGTAACTATTATAAAGTCTATCATTACTATATGTATTTGACATCATATTATCACTATCACTACATAATATTATAAAACAAAAGTCGCTTTTTTTCCTAGATAGAGTGATTAAAGAGGAAGGTTTATAAGTATAATAACATTAATTAAATAGTGGAAAAATACTGTTAATTTTGGGGTTTCTAATGTGATGTCGTAAATAATTACATTTTTTCCGCTTACATTGCAAACGCAGGCTGAACCCTACGAGATTTATCAAAATAAGTGTACAACACTTATTTTGATAAATCTCGTAGGGTTGACTATGAAAAGGTCTACAGAAAACTCCGCGATGGTATAAACTATATAATTATGTCTAATGATGGCTATCTCTTATGGATATGCCACAATAACATTTTTTTGTCATTTACTTTTAACTTCAAATGATGGCTAATTTTCAAAGCGATTTTTCCATATTCAATTAAACACTTTAAATGCATTGTTGATTTAATATAGATCTATCTATATGGCCCTTTACAACATAATATAATTTACTTAAATGAATCTTTTTCAAGATATTACATATTATTTAAAAATTGCGAGACGTAGCTTTTGCGGCGGTACCGACCAATGCGGGCCACGGGTAGTAATTATGGAGTGTAGATGGAGGAGAACTATCTCTGTATGTAAAAAGTGTCCGCTGAAATGCGTTAAATTAGGGTGGCGCTACAGTAGCAACAGAATAAATTTTAAATCATTTAGCAGCTTTTATTTCAGCTATTTTAGGTTATATTTTTCAAAATATATTACCTATTTAAATAAATTGAAATAATATATATTTATATTTTGTCACCAACGGCTACATTCATTCCATACCCTTTGCTGCAGCTAGCGCCACTCTTGGAGGATTTTTCAACTGTTATTTACTGCGTACAGCTGGACACTTTTTCAAATATCCCCCATATAAGATAGTTCTCCTCCATCTACTTTCCATAGCAGTAATGAATATAATTAAACACTACTGAATCGATTTTTATCATTTCTTCAGTGAGTGACATAGGCTATTATATATTTTATACCCGTGCGAAGCCGGGGCGGGTCGCTAGTACTTATTTTCATAAATCTATTTGCCGATCAAGAATAGGGAAAATAACGCAAAGGTCGGAGCAGAGGGCGCTACTAGTACATACAGTAAATAATCCGACCATATCAGAATATTTACAAACAAAATTAACAAAGAGATCGTATCCAACGAAGGGCCGCTCGAATTGTTGACTGCCATAGTGTTTCAAACAGCTTGGACCCCCTGGAATTACGTCGAGATGTAGCTTCACTCTGCATCCTCTATCGGTTGTATCACGGGGAGTGCTCTGAGGAATTGTTCGGAATCATACCACCTGCAACTTTTCGCCATCGTCCCACGCGAAAAACATACCATCCTCATCACCTTGATGAGTGGCAGTCTTCCACAGTGCGTTTTTCGCGTAACTTTCTGCCGCGCACTGTAAAACTCTGGAACGAACTGTCACCAGCAGTATTTCCGGACCTATACGACCTGCAAATCTTCAAGAAAAGAGCGTATTCCCTCTTAAATGGCCTGCAACGCACTTGCAGCTCTTATGATGTTGCGAGTGTCCATCGGCGACGGTAGTTGCCTACCATCAGGTGACCCGTTTGCTCGTTTGCCCCCTTATTTAATAACAAAAAACAAAGCATTTTGTTTACTGTCTATGCTGGTTCAGCTGTCTATGGCGTGAAAACATTGCAGTCGTATTCTATTCTATTGGCATGCAAAATTTGCTACACTACTACTTTTAGCTGTAAAGTTGCAGATTTTTCCGTCAGCTTGTGTTGTTGTCGGCCAATGTCAAGTTTACCGCAACCGGTAGTTGTGAGTGTCGACGCACATCCCCGCTGCGGATTTTACTTCATTAATGTTCAGTCTCTGAAACATACTCACGCATTCAACAATTTTATTTCCTTAAAATAGGTCTAGTTTTTTTAGACACTTTTTGTTATATTTCGCTGCTTAAATGCTGAGCGGGGTCCAATATAATGCTAAATTAATTGTTTTGTGTCCTTGTTCTTTCGTCCGTTCGTAAATATTGTGTTGTGTGATGTTCAAATTAAACTAGGTTTCTTATTCTTATTTTATAACTTTGTGCCCTGACCAAAGTTAATTCATTAGTTCCTTATTGATGATCTCATAGTTTTAAGAGCCTAACAGTCGTTTATATAAGTTATCACATCATGCATTTACCACATATCGCTAAAGACATATTTTAAGGTAGTTTAAATCATCGCATGTTATAAAATCGCAGCGATTTCTGAGTTCAGTGTGCCACAACACTGTTGACCTTACACGCGCCCATGAATTGTGTTGAGGTCGATATAATTCGCTGTATGTGGTCAACATTACATCGCTATTAATTAATTGTTGTGCCCTAACTGGTAATGATTTATCATCATAGTTTACATTAACTTTATGGTAAAAACTACGGAAATTAATTGAAAATGTTTTATGAATTCTATCAAGTTTACTTCGGTTTGATTTTCGAGTTACTACGAGTGTAAAGTAAAAATAAAAAACCGGCCAAGTGCGAGTTGGACTCGCCCATGAAGGGTTCCGCAGCAGCAATAAGATTTTTATTTATGAAATTAAGAGGTTTTTGATTTATTTTCAGATTTCAGTTGATATAATGAAAGTTAAATTAAGGTTTACCATTTATGACATATAAAAAACTACTGGCTAGATCTCGTTCGAACCAATTTTCGTTGGTAGTTTTTATAGTAATGTATGTACATTACATACATAATTTTTCTTTAGACTTATCATGTAGTTAGTTAGTAGTCCTTTAGAAGTTAGGGGGGGGGGGGGGCAGAGATTTTAGCACTTTGGAAGAGTCACTCTCGCAATCTATTCAGGTTAAAAAAAAGGTTTTTAGAAACCTTAATATAATTTTTAAAGACTATCCAAAGATACCCCGCACGCATAGGTTAGATGAAATTTTTTTTTGTTTCAGTTGTACCTATGGGAACCCCTAAAATTTTCAATAATTTTTTCAATTTTTTATCAAAATCTTAGAGCGGTTCACAGACTACATCTACTTACCAAGTTGCAATTCGGAGAAAAGTGGCTGTGACGGACGAACAGACAGACAGACAGACAGACAGACAGACATGACGAATCTATAAGGGTTCCGTTTTTTGTCATTTGGCTACAAACAAAATGAAATGAATTAACTGAAACTTTATAAAAATCCTAAAAGAAGAACGAAAGAGAAGAAGTCTCGGAAAGCTCGTGTCTCATGTCTGTTCTTATGATTAAAGTTTATTGGTTGTATCTTTTCATATACAGGGTGTAACAAAAATAAGTGATAATACTTTAGGATGAGTACGTGTTCCTTGTAGAGAGTTCACTGTGAAAGTAGCAGCGCCGAAAGACCTTTTGGTCTACTTAACTACTCAAGTATTATCACTTATTTTTGTTACACCCTGTATACAAGAATTGCTCGTAAGATTTTAGATCCATCAAACTTTCATCTGTCGACAGTCAAGTGACTACATGATTGCATAAAGACCTAAATACTACTGTTTGTATACTTGAGTATATTGTACACAATTATTTACGATTGTATATTAGTTTCACGTCGATTACGGCTCGATAATGTGCCGCTTCCGATGATAATACGAGTGCATGTAATGATAATTTTGAGATCGTTCTTCTTTTCCAACTAGTATGAACGATACCTGAAGTATCCACTTAATATTATAATGCGAATATACATTCGTATGTCTGTCTGTTAATTCGTGTTCAGTAATTATGAATTAGATTCCCTAATTTTTAGATAGTCAAGCGGTCATCGCACCTTCAGCCTTTAATTCCTTCGCTCGCGCGCAAAATACTCGTAGGTTTGGTGGTGTCTATCAACCAATATTGAAAATGAAATCAAGAAAATTATATTCAAAAATACGACAAAACGTTTCGAGAAAAGGTAGGTAGTGCCCTTGCGCGCTTCGCTTGGCTCATCTTGGCGGGGGCACTCTTGTGCCCCCAGATGACGTATCACGAAGATGCATAGAATGAAGCTTCTAATTAACGGGGATTGACGCTGAAACACTTGATCCAAGAAATGTGTCTAAGAATCCTTGTGTCTATAATGCCCGGGCCGCATCTGGGTAGTGTTTCGTGCTTAAGAGCTCACCTGACTCTAAAAATCAAACATCGTCCTTCTCTCTTCACACTCACGCCCGTCTTTCATATGCCAGGTGAAAAAGGACGGCGCGGAATCATCGCCGAGTTAGTTTTACTTGAATAAAAGACGAACTATAATGATTATGAAAAAAGTGTTTTGAGCAAATTTAGGTTTTATCAATACCTTTTTAGATATTAAAAAATATTAAAGAAAAGACAGCAAACTTCGAAGATCCAAGCAAAAATGTGTCTAAAACAAGGTTTTTTGTAAAAAAGAAATTATCGAGCGTTTTTTGAGTACTCGTGTTTTCGTCTTGAGCATTTAATCTTTATGAACTGAAGTTACTTGTGTCAAAAAATCAGTTTTCTAGACCTTACAGATTTTGAGATCTAGGTTTAAGTATGTAGTCAAGTTAGGGTCATATGGGCTCTTAAAACGATACCATTGGACGATCTGCGTGTATCGTCCAATGGTATCGTCTCATAGCACGAAGCTTCGTACAGTCGCGGCATAAACCAAATTAATTGTTCCAGCGGACTACATCAAAGTGTGCAAGCGCGACCAGAGCACGATCAACGCGTGCGTGCTGGAGAACATCGAACACCTGCGGCCCTACCTCGCCCGGGGAATCCCCGAGCTCCACGTGCCCAGCATCGAGCCCTTCTACATCCCTGAGGTGAGCTCGAGGGCGGCTATAGAATACATAAATCTATTACGTAGAGTTCAACTACATAATAGTCAAAACTATGGCATCAGGTTTGATGTATTTAATATGGCATCTTTGAATATTTTAGTTCAGACCGCAACGCAACGAGGCGAGGCGAGGCGCAACGCGGCATTTATATGGATTTGACAGATTTCAATTGCGTGAGACGTCTAGCGAATCTGTCAAATTCATATAAATTTAGATATGAATCTACGCGTCGCGTTGCGTCATATATATATATATATATATATACACGTGGGAGAGCCATGCTTCGGCACGAATGGGCCGGCTCGACCGGATAAATACCACGTTCTCACAGAAAACCGGCGTTAAACAGCGCTTGCGCTGTGTTTCGCCGAGTGAGTGAGTTTACTGGAGGCCCAATCCCCTAACCCCTACCCTACTACCTACTACCCCTACTCAACTATTCCCTTCCCTTCCCTACCCTCCCCAATTACCCTATTTCCTCTTAAAAAAACAGCAAAACAACATTTGCCGGGACAGCAGCAGTAATATTATTGTATTTCAGCTGATCGCTATCAGCGGCGAGCTGGCGTCTCTGCACGCGTCTGGCAAAAACCTGAAGGTGTCCGGACTCAGCAACTACACTGTCAAGAGCTTAGAGTGAGTTGTCCTTCTTAATCTTGTTTTTTTTTATTAAAATTCGTTTATCACGCGGGAACCGTACATTTTTCCGGGATAAGTATCATAATATGTCCTTTCCCGGGACTCAAAGTGTCTCCATACCAAATTTCAGCTAAATCGGATCAGTGGTTTGAGCGTGAAAAGGTAACTTACAGGCATACTTTCGCATTTATAATATTAGTATGGGATACAACGAGACAATCTAGAAAATTTTTCGCATTTTCAAGGAGTAAAAAGTGTAATACAATACGAGTAGGTACAGGTCTTATAATAATTAAAAAACCGAGTTTTTTTTCTATCATTACTTACGACTGAGTAATTCGGGAGTTTTTAGTTATTTAATTCTAGCTCTATTTAAATTCACGTATTAATTAGTCAAAATTAATATAACTGACTTTTCCTACTATAATAATTTAGCATAAAATAGCAATAAATTTTAACGTACTTAGCATGATTCATCGCAATTTTAACTTGACTTTTTCCAAGTGTAGCGGTATGAATGCTATTCTTTTGCGCACTCAAGGATCTAAATAAGGATAGGAATAGAATACACTGTAGGCACATGGATGTCGGAGTTTTTTTTTTGCTTTTATAAACATTGCTCATTAGTTCTTATTATTACATCAATCGTGAGAATCGCAGACACAAGGTTTTCAATTGTTATGCTGCAGCCGGTTGGGGATTTATGGGTTATATAAAAAATGTTTAAAATTATTTGTCATCTGATATTTCTCAAAAGCAGAAAAGAACTAAACTTCAAACAGCACACACACACACACACACACACACACACACACACACACACGCACGCGCGCGCACACACACACACACACACACACACGCACAGCGTGTATATTATGAAAGTTCACACCATGCCGAAGTTACGCGGCCGAAGTTCGGCATGATTACGTCAGCAATGCGCTACGCATACAATATAACGCGACGTAATTTCGGCATGGGGTGTCATCGGTAATTTAAAATACATTGCAGGCGTAATCATGCGGAACTTCAGCCGCGTTTTTTCGGCCTAGTGTGTTTAGACACTTAGATCTCTCATCTCTAAATTTCTCTGATCTCTCATTTCGTTTCTATCATATAACAGCGTGGACCTGGACAAGATCACGATCCGCGCAAAGGTGAGGTTCCCGAAACTCCACTTCGACGGCCTCTACAACATCGACACGCAGATCCTAGTGGTGCCCATCAAGGGAGAAGGTGCTCTCACTGCTCATGCCAGTAAGTATCTATAAGTTGCGCACAAGATCTTTTGCTTTACAATTATCACAGGCGTTTCATTATTCAAATGTATTTTGTAGGCAAGTGTGAGGCGGACGTGGTGATCAAGTCCAAGATCGACAACCGCAACGGCGCGGATTACTTGAGGTTCACCAAGGCCGACATCAGCGTCGCCGTGAAGGACTACATGATCAGACTCGATGGGCTCTTCAACGGAGACAAGGCTTTAGGTGGGCAAGCTATTACTTACAGTATTTATAAGTTTTAATAAATTGTAAGTTAAAATTAGATAAAAGAGCTGACAGACAGACGTTCGCATTTAAATAATACCAGTATGGATAATACTTAATAGTTCTATATTATCTTTCTAATAGATCTCTGTGAACTATAATTTAAATTTGTTTAACGACAGATCGCGTTTGCTATTCAGTAATCAAAGGGAAATCTCATATTATGACAATTCACAACCTTACGTTATCAGAGAAGTTGATTCTTAGGCAGATGGCGTTGATTCCTAGGATAAGTCGCGGTCGAACCCATCCGACCGATCGCAGCTAACATTGAATTGAGATAAGCCGGTCGCATGACGTAGCTTAGGTTCGTCAACTGCCTGATCAATTTCGTCGATGGTTTGTACCATCATACAAAAAATGACGAAATAACTTATCCTTCAATTCCAGGAGACGCCACCAACGAGGTGATTAACCAGAACAAACAAGACTTCCTGAAGGCAACCCTGCCCTACCTCGAGAAGACAGTCGCCAAGCTGGTCCTGGACTTGGCCAACAAAATCATGGAGTCCACCCCCTACTCCGAACTCCTGCCCGTACCCTAAACTAAGACTATTTATTATACCGTAGCTTTATATTATGTAAGTTATATTTTAATAAGCGTCCATTGCATTTACTCCACTAGAAGTTTTTGTTGGTTGGCTTAGCATGACGACACTAAAAAGGATAGACTCTTATCAAGAATAAAATGACTGACAGTCAATCTCTCACTATGTCTATTCTTCCGTAGAAAGAAACTTATTAGGTGGTCATGCTAAGCGTGATTCAAACTGGAGGTAAAGTACGACGCTTAACTTGTTTTTATGTGACGGATGTCTCAAGAATTAGATATTCGTTAGCAAATCTGTTTCTACTATAAGCTCAAGTGATATTATAATATATTTATTTTTATATTAAACTGTTATTTGAACTTAAAAAAAATATAAATTTTAAAAATATTTCTTTGTTTTTTTTATTAAGTTCTTTTTTTTACGGTAAGTGCCTACGTAATGAATCTAAATTGATAATAATTATTTAGTAATTAAAAATAATATGTAAAAGTTGAGGCATGTTGCTACTTTCAGTCCATCGAAACATTTTGAATAGGTCCTAATTACCGCAACAAAAAATTAGAACTTTTGTTGGTTCAAACGCTGCAATCGAACGGCCTTCTTGAAAGCTTAGCTCTACACTGAACCTAGAGAGGCCTAGATTACACCTACCGACGGGTTCGAAAAAGTTTTTAATGTTCCCGGGTCTGGATGTGTATTAAATATGTGTATGATATAATAAAAATCTTAAATAAAGGTATAGTATAAAAGTATTAAATATATTTCCGTTGTCTGGTACCCGCAACACAAGTCCTTCAGGTATTTAGCACGGGGCCAGACTGACGTGGTGTGAAGCGTCCATAGATATTATTATATTATTATTCAGTGCCGGTTTTAGCACTACCAGCGCCTTGGGCGAGAATATTTCGGCGCCCAGGGCATGACTGCTGACAGTAGTGAAAAATTTGGCGCCCCTTTTATTTGACTTCAGCACCCCTTTTTATCCGGTGCCCTGGGCGGTCGCCAAGCGTTGCCTCCCCCTTCTAACGCCGCTACTGGGCCCATTAAATTGTCTGTTTGCACTTTCTCGTGACTCTACTCGGTGGGTATAACAGGGCCCATAGGCGCGTGCAAAAAAGAAAATTAAATAATATGTCGAGTACATAATATCTATTGGGCAATTCACCTTCGATCGGCGTTATTGAAAGCGCAACATTCAGGGTTCTTCGGATAAGAAAGTCAAGTTATAATAATATGTCGACATTCAGGGGCCAAAATTGCCATACAATTATCGGTAGGTTCATGACCATCGTTATGTCTTATGGATCATAAAATTCCTATTATATAAAGATGTTTAAGGGACAAAATCGACTGATAATAATAATTATTCAACTGTGATGGTTAGATATTTGCACTTTAATTTGTTTAAACAGTAAACACGCAAGATTTTGATTGTCTTGTTTTTCAATACAAAATAAAAAAAAATCAGCACCTAGTTAAAGTACCAATTACTTCAAAAATTTAACTCTAACTAAAAATCATATTTACCTTTTTTACAGCTTTCGCATAGACCATAGATTGACGACCTCTGTGGCTCAGTGGGTGGGCTGTCGGTAGCTCAAGCCGGGGGTCGCGGGTTCGAATCCCGCCGACGCGACGGAACAAAAGTTTTCAAAGTTCCTGGGTCATGGATGTGTATTAAATATGTGTATCATATAATAAAAATCTTAAATATATGTATAGTATAATAGTATTAAATATATTTCCGTTGTCTGGTACCCGCAACACAAGTCCTTCAGGTACTTACCGCGGGGCCAGACTGACGTGGTGTGAAGCGTCCATAGATAGATATTATTATAGACCGTTAGTTAGGTATAGGCCATAGTCCAATTAATATAATAGTGCTATAATTTTACATATTCTCTCAATAGCAGCAATGGGTATTCTGTAGGCAACAAAGTAATAATAATAATAGCTCCCACACCGGTTTCGGTGACGGTGGCCGGTTTCACAGACACCAGGCCAGCTACGCAGGAGTAATTTTATAGTGCTTGTGCGCAGTACACAAGAACACTCTCTATTCCTTTACTCTCATAACCCAGTGGGACGGCAGACCGACACGAACGGCGAGAGATTAGGCGCAGGAGCGACTTTTTACATACCCATTCGACGCATGGATCATCTTACTTGTCAGACAATCAGGTGATCAGTCTGCATTGTCCTAACCAAACTTGGAAAAAACATGTTTCCAACGCGGGAATCGAACCCACGACCTCCGAGTCAAGAGCCGCGCTCTGTATCACTAGACCACGGAGGCAACAAAGTATACACACACTGAAGGTGAAACAGTATGATAATAGGGTTGAACGCTCTGCTTTCCAAACCTTGGCGGCTTCCTAATTACTGATAATCGGTTCCTCTGCAGCATCCTCGCGCGGTTCCTGCACCTGCTGCCGGTTGGGTAACTTCGCGATTCGCCATTCCTATAATATATTACTTGCAATTATTCCTGAAGGAAAGCCTTGAAACAATCTGTAATTACATAACATGGGCGCCGGCAGAAATAATTTCCAAGGGGTGCAGATTTTAGTTTTCTTTCTTTTCTTTTTACGAACAATAGTGACTGTCTATTTACGTCAGCAAAATACATTTAGTGCCGAAATATTACGAACTGTCTTTGTACTTTTTATGTCAATAATTCCGGTTGATCCCGAGATTCCCAAGGGATGCACCGGCACCCCCCCCCCCTGCCGGCGCCCATGATTACTAATTGTGTTAAATATGTTAATCAGTGGCAGTAAGCATGGTAGTAAATAAAGTAAATTTAGGTGATGGGTGGTCCCTGGGGGACCGCGAAGCTTTTGCAGGGGTATCGCCAGAGGTTGACAAAGTATTTCAATAAAAAATAGGGATTAAGAAGATTTAAAATGTACCTTTATTAAGTAGGAGATTTAAAAAAAAAAGTAAGTTTATATTCATTAACATACATGATACAAACAAGCAAACAGTAATTATTGGTCGTGAAATATTTTTCATACCAGGAGTCGCAACTCGCATAATGAAAAAAGCTGTAAAGCACTTTACTAGACTTTCCTGAAAGTGTTATTTTGTAGTATATTGTATATACATTACTAGATGTTGGACATGTTAAGACTTAAGATATATATTTGATTTTGAAGTGGATTTTAAGTAGAAATATAATTGACCAATTTCCTGAACCCTCCCCCCATGTTGGTTTGCCTCAGTAGTGTGTTTGTTGGTCTTTTCAAAGCTTACCTTTAAGGTTACAAGAAACAATATTCTAATAACTGAACTATGAACTTAAAAATGAATTAAATTGCCTATGCTGGACACCGTATTTTACTACGCGCTACATCCATATAAAAACATGCCATTACAAAAACCTAACCGGAATTTTGAACGAAAGCTTTTCCGTTTTTCCAAGGGGATTTGAATTCCGAACGTTCCGTTTCCTCCGGCGAGCGGCGTGAGGCAACCAGTTCAAGGAGAGCTGGTGTTGCCAACATGAAATAAGATCTTAGATGGCCACTTACGTAACCGTAGGACATACGCTCAATTATTTTTGTAAACACGAGTGTCCTTTACTACAAATGAAGACGTAAGTTGAAGAAAACAATAAATGACAGTAAAAAATTGCCGTTTTTGCACAAATAAAGGCTTCAGCGCCAGAAAATGATTTGAAATAAAAAATTGGCCAAGTGCGAGTTGGTTCTGTACCGTATAAGAGCAAAAATGGGCCAGATATTGTGTTTTTGTATCGGGGCCCCTCTGAATTATTTTTAGAATTATATTTTATTCTAATACTAGCTTTTACCCGCAGCTTCGCTCGCGTTAAAACGTATTATTATAATATTATAGCTGTTGCCCGCGACTTTGTCCGCATTAACATAACGGAAATGGATAATTTTGAAATGGATTAATTTGCCGATGGAAAAGTCCCCTGCATATTGATCAAAGGTCACTCGTAAACTGTATATTTAGCTAAGGTTGGAATAAATTGACTTTTAAATAATAACTATATTCCTACAAAGGAGAATTAAAACTTAACACTAACGACGCTAAACCATTTTGATGTAAGCAACAATCCCAGGAGGTTGAGTTTGGGAGGGCGCAGCCAAGTACGGGCCGAGGGCAAAGTCCCCCGCATATAAATGAAATGACACTCGAAAACCGTAAATACACACTTTCGCATTTATAATATTAGTATGGATAATTATTAATAATTTAGGTACACATTTATAATTAAGGCCTACCTGTTGCCATTACTATCTAATATAGAGCAAAAAATTTTAAAAAAAATCACGTTTGTTTTGGCAGCGCCCCTGAAATATTAATTTAATTTTGGGATTTGAAGTTATAGCAGCAACAGATATACATAATTTGTGAAAATTTCAGAAGTCTCGCTATAGCGGTTCTTGAGATACAGCCTGGAGAAAGGCAGACGGACGGACGGACGGACGGACAGACAGCTCGAACAGGCGGACAGACATAAAAGTCTCAGTAATAGGATCTCTATTTTACCCTTTAGGTACGGAACCCTAAAAATTGTGTATTCTAATTTTTATGTGTCACCAGATATGAAGTAGATAAGTTACAAGGATTGATCAAAATATAAGGAAAAAATTAAACAATGTCCGTATGTTACAAAATGTTAGTTATCGTGTTCTTCAATCCACGTCGCGTCGTCATGAATGAGACATTGACCCGTTTTGCTGAGCTAATAGTGCGAAGGATCTCTGTTTCTGGGTGCACCAAAAATGCTGCGAACTCGATCGAAGCCCTAAACTTTTAAAATTCTTACTCATGTTATCATTACACTAACACAATTTAAAATTTGTCGCAGAGTATATGTCGTAGCCAACTGGTTAAAATAGCCGTTCAATCAAACAGCTAGCCCTTTGACTGAACGACGCCGGGCGCACGCTTAACGCAGCGAACGCCCTATGACTTCATTAGTTGATCTATGCTAGTTACGATGAATTTTGCAACAGCAGCAGCCCAGTAGAGGAGCACTATCGTCTTCTACTGAGCACAAACTTTCTTTCTAGACCCAGGACTAACGTTCTACATGCCCACGTATTTAAATCATTTTTCAAGTTATCAGCCTACATTTACTGACCACTCTTGGAGAGAGGAAACTCTGCCACAAATTATCAAGTAACTTTATTATTAAGTAGCCTGCCACTCTTTTTTTGATTATGGGCCTGTTTCACCACTTCTTTATAAGTGCCGAATAGGCTATCAACCACTTGACAGTTAAAGTATGGGCAATCTGTCAAAAAAGTGGTGAAACTCCTGTTTCAGGGCCTCCTAAGACTATTTTAAACGAATTTATAAGATTGAGACATAGATATTATAGACTCTACCAGTTTTTTTTTAATGAAATAAGGGGGTAAACGAGTAAACGGGTCACCTGATAGAAAGCAACTTCCGTCGCCCATGGACACTCGCAGCATCAGGAGAGCTGCAGGTGCGTTGCCGGCCTTTTAAGAGGGAATAGGGTAATAGGGTAGGGTAGGGAAGGGAAGGGATAGGGGAGGGTAGGGAAGGGAAGGGAATAGGGGAGGGTAGGGAAGGGAATAGGGTAGGGGATCGGGCGTCCGGTAAACTCACTCACTCGACGAAACACAGCGCAAGCGCTGTTTCACGCCGGTAGTCTGTGAGAACGTGGTATTTCTCCGGTCGAGCCGGCCCATTCGTGCCAAAGCATGGCTCTCCCACCAGTTGGCGTCTTCGTAAATAAATAAAAATAAATAAAAAATGTTTTATTTCTGAGTAAATTTGAATCAAATTTTTTCAGAATGTCTACCTGATGCCTACCACCGGTTCGGGAACTACCCCGGCGAGAAGAACCGGCGTAAGAATAAGGAAGTGAAGACACTCTGTATTTTTTTATTAATATTATATAAGTACGATTTTTTTTTTATCATTGGGCAAACGAGTAAGCGGCCGGTCACTCGATGGAAAGCCATTACCGTCGCCCATGGACACTCGCAACATCAGAAGAGTTGCACCTGCGTGTTTATTCCGGCCTTTTAAGAGAAAATACGCTCTCTTCTTTAAGGTTTGCAGGTCGAATAGGTCCAGAAATTGTGATAGACACAGTTCGATCCAGAATATAGTAAGATAATTTATAACTCCCACACCGGTTTCGGCGACAGTGGCCGGCTTCATTGAAAACAGGCCAGTTACGCAGGAGTAATTTTTGCTGTGCCCAAGTGTGTGAGAAGTACACAAGAGCACTCTCTATTCCTTTTACTCTCACAACCCAGTGGGATGGACGACCGACACGACTGGCGAGGGATCAGGCGCAGGGCCGACTTTTTACATGCCATCCGACGTATGGAATATGGATCATTTTACTTGTCAGACAATCAGATGATCAGCCTGTATTGTTCTAACTAAACTTGGAAATAACTGTTTTCAACGCGGGAATCGAACCCACGACCTCCGAGTCAAGAACCAAGCTCGCTCTGAGCCACGGAGGCGTAAGAGAATACAAGGATTGGTTGTTGAAGCCTTTTGTGATGATGAGGGAAAATATAGACCATGACTCTGATATATAAATCGTACTGCACTTACACCGTACCGATCACGTGCAGTACATTAATTATACATCAGCACTTGCGGTTATTATTGAACAGATTGCATTAGGTCGGAAATTAGGAAATACTAGTCACGTTTTTGACAAGAATCCGAGTCTGGATGGCTTCTGTCTCCGTCTGGTGTACGGGGAGCGAGCGGGATGGGTGTCTACGAGGTTGGATCCCGAAGACATTCACATGTGTCCTTAGCGGCGTGCTTGGGAGTGCAGTGCCGGTCGAGACGCGGCCGGAGCGGTGTGCTGGTTGTGCAAAATGTTGTCCGTCACCGCGGTGTTGCTTGTGCTCCACTTCGTAGCTGCTGAAATACGTGAGTTAATCCATAAGAGATTAGATGTTAGAAGATTAACCGTCGCACTCAGAGTAGAACATTAATTACTTAAATGTAATTATTTCAAGATTTTGACATAAGCCTGCCATTTTGACATAATTTAATGAAGAGTATGCCAGATAAATAATTTGCTGAAATTATCTGTCATACTCTTCATTAAATTGAAGTTTAATCATGATTAAATGTGTCTGAGAACGGCGGTTAGAATAACAAAATTGCATCTTAAAAATGCATCTTTTGAGATAAAGCAGTCTTTTTTAGCAACCGCCAGATTTAGAGTTCATGATTTATTTTAGGGCGTTTTAGAAAATTCCCTTTGCGATGATATTAGTCTTTATTAAGTAATTATAATATTTAGTTGCATTGTCTAAATTCTTGCGTCGTGCCTATTTTCACCAGCTGATTAAGGGTAATAATTTAGTATCACGAAACTATAAGTAAGATACCTATAAGACTCGTGTAATGTGTATATATGACTGAGATTCAGAGGCCCCGAAATTTTTAATTTTGTAAAGAAAGTGAATTAATTGTATGTGTAACCCTTGAAAAACTTAAAAAATGTTAACTATAATAATAATAATCGATGTAATATCAGAGAAGTTGATTCCTAGGCAGATAGGGGACCTACGTAGTTTGGTCGCGTTACGTCAAACCCAGCAGACCGATCACAGCTAACCAATGAATTGACATAAGCCGACCAAATGACGTAGGTCCGTCAACTGAATAGGAATCAAAATGATGGTACATGAATATCCATTGCATTCTATTTTCTATGCCTATGAACCTTAAATGGGCCAAAAAACATGGTTCTTAAGTGATCCAAGTCATTGACCGGACTGCTCTACTATATCGGTGTTTGGTACCATAGAGGTTTTTCTGGTTTTTCTGCTTGACTATAATATATTTTATCCGTCTTTATAATTAAGTACCGTTTATAACCACAACAATAACCCAGATTCTTCTGTGTCTCATCTCAAGAATCTAGACTTGCGCTCTTCATTGTCCATAAACTTTATCCAAGAAACCATATTAAGTATGTCATTATCGTTGCTTTAAAAGTTATGTCAAATACTATGATTTTTTACGAGCTTGGTGAATTTTATAGATTGTCTTTTGTGATTTGATTAGTACAATTTCACAAAACTTAGTTGGATATGTATAGTAGCTGCGAGCATCAGAGAAGAATCTCTTGGACTCTTAATGGATTTTGCTTGACGATAATATGTCGGTACTTATTTCCATACCAGTGAATGAGACTGCAATTATTGCTTATAATAATAGCATAACGACATCACATTAAAGTAATTATACGGACTATGTAGTGATATAATAATTATCGTATAATATGTTAACATTAAATCATATAAAATTGAAGCAATTTTCATATAACAATTTAATAACATGATGTCCGTCAGTTGCCGTATAAAATAATGGTTCCGGATATATTAAACAATCATATGAGATCCTTTCAAGTATCTTGAAATTGTCCTTATTAAAACAAGGCTTCCTAATGTGTTATTATTAATTAATAATTAGTAATTACACAAATACTTTAAATAGCATTCAGTTAATAATCATTATTGTCACATTGAACATACCTTCTTTATGATTCAGCAATGATATTTCGTAAGAAAATAGTTTTAAATTAAATGTCCATTACTCGAATTACATGAGGTAATACAAATAATAGTAAATACTAGTGGGTCATCATTACCACAGCGTGTCAAAACACCATAAGCGTCCCGGTGTCGTGACACATCTTGCGCAGGCGCAGTTGCTAAACCGTCCTCAACCTTCGACGCCAGATCAAATATGCCGCTAGCACTAGTGCCACCAAGTTACCAACTCGTCAAAATATATTATGTTAAGGAGATGCAGATCACTTTTAACACATTCCATTTTTAGGGTTCCGTACCCAAAGGGTGAAAACGGAATCCTATTCATGAGACTTCGATGTCTGTCAGTCCGCCTGTCTGTCTCCAGGCTGTATCTCAAGAACCGCTATAGCTAGATTTCTGAAATTTTCACAGATTGTGTATATCTGTTGCCGCTATAATTACAAATACTAAAAACAAAATAAAACTAATATTTAAGGGGGGCTCCCATACAACTAACGTGATTTTTTTGCTATTTTTTGCTCGATATCAATAACTGCAACACATAGGCACTTGAAATATTCACGAAATACTCAGTTTTATTATTTTGTACTTTAATAATAAATAAGAAAATTTAAATTAATGAAGTAATTAAGGGAGGCTTCCATACAAAAAAACACAATTTTCAGCCTATTTTTGTTCGATTGAGGTACGGAACCCTTGGTGCGCAAGTTTAATTTGCACTTTGCACGTTGTCATAAATATTGGGTGTCAATCAGAAGTGGATAAAAATAAAAAATGACTGTGTTCTGTATCCTATGATGAAGTAATAATATTTTTGATGAGAGAACATACCCTAGTTTATTGTCTTCCTTTGTCCTTTTCGTATACAAGTGTACTTACTCAGTTCAAATACAATGAATTTTAGCAAAATAATTAGATTCGACCAAATTAATATTATGCAATTTAAATATTTTACCACGCATATTTTTGATTTGTATGGGCAAGCGCCCGCGCCTAGTAATTTCTCCATACAAAAATGAAAAAAAAGTTACTCTTTCAGCGCTACTACTTTCACAGTGAACACTCTACAAGGAACACGTACACAGTACACACCCTACAGTATTATCACTTATTTTTGTTACACCCTGTATATTGTCATTTCGGGTCCTCATGTTACCTTCGATCCAAAGTACTCTTGAATGACGCTGTAAGCCGAGATCTTGTGTCCTAAAATTATCTAATAAACTGATGGCGTTGGCTTATGTACTAAATCAAGTTACAAGTTCCCGCTTTACGCAAACAAGTCCTATGTGTTATGTCACCGATAACCAGGCTCGCCTCAGTGCGTAGTACTGCGTATTTGTCACTACTTGCCAACAGCATAAGATTATGTTTTTAAGTAAAATGTATCTCCCAAACTTTTTAATTAAAATTCATGTACTCCAACTACTCGACTAAATGAGTTGTAGAGAATTCTAAGTTTATATTTCAAAAACCCACCCAACAAATAATAATAATTGTCTCTTAATCTTTTTTGTTGCTTTAATAACATGCTAAATATGGCGTGAGGTGCCGCACTAGAGCGACACGACACGACGCGACTCTTGACTTCCATAGAACTGATGTTTGTAAAATGTCGTAAATAATAGTGGTGAAATAGGCCTTTAATATTCGAAAACAATCAAACACTGGAAATTCTCCAGTGTTTCATTGTTTTCAAATACTTCCTGATTAGTGCCGAACAGGCACCACTTAACTTGACAGATGAAGCATGGAGAATCTGTCAAAAAAGTTGTGAAAAGCCTATTCGGCACTTAATCATCAAAATGTTTCTTCACTTAAATAATAATACACCTATTTGTTTTCCAGCCTCGTACATCAAGGTGTGTCACCGGAATGACCCCAACGTGGACAAGTGCATCATGAACTCTGTGGAGGAGCTGCGACCGAAGATCTCAAAGGTAGATATTTAAACCGTTTTAGTTGTCATCAAAATCTGGCTAGCAACCCTATTCAAAAAAATTCAAAGAAATTATTATTGACGCTTGGGTTTCTCTGATTGCAAAAACGAAACACATAATTACAAAAGACATTTATTTAAAAAATACTCCAACGATCATCGGAAACCGTAAATAAAATAAATAAATAAATATTTTAAACTTTTACCGTTGAACCATTACGTTTACAAAAATCAACAAAGAAACATCCATATCGCCCATATAAGTAACTGATGTCAGTTAACATTGCGACGTGACTAGGCGATGCGATGCGACGTACGTATTTTTAAATGGGAGACTGAGGGAGATTATTAATCATTCAAGTGAATTTGATTTTCTGTACAAGAAACACATTGACTTGACAGTCTTACCAAAGTGTTGGGATGCCTATTTAATTTTGAACAATGATTACCTCAAGTATGTTATTACTTATTATTTTTAGCAATTTTCCGCGAAACCTCAACCTGTAAGTAAATGAGTAAGTATACGCATAGGCGCGCGTATTGAGTATGCCTATGCGTACACTGACTAATTTACTTAAAAGGTTGGGGTTATTTCGCGGAATATTGCTAAAAATAATAACATACTTAAGCTATGGATTTTCGCAAAGTAACGCCTGATTCTTTTAACTAATTATTACCTCGTCACGTTGCATAGTAACTGACTCAAATACCTAGGGCCTGTTTCACCACTTCCTGATAAGGCTATCCACCAATTAACTTGACAGATCAAGTATGGAGAATCTATCAAAAAAGTTGTGAATAGCTTATTAGGCACTTTATCAGAAAGTGGTGAAACAGGCCCTTAGTAAATTACCCCGTGTGTATATGTCCTTGGTCTTTAACTACTAATTGCTACCGCTTGCGCGTTAGCTGATCCCCCTTCTCCGCGCTGATCTGAGTCATCAGAGTTAGCTTGGGCTATAGCTGTTACATTCTCAGGAGTATTAGGACGGGGATCCTCCTTCTTATCGTTCTTTGGCTCATCATTTCCATTATTCTCTGGAGCTGAACTTTTTGTTTCAGAGTCTCTTGGTTGTGTAGGAGATGGTTTCTCAGGTGCTGGATTAGATTTATCGGGGGAGCGAAAAATCTCATCTTGAGTAGGCTTTTCTGCTGTTGGAGTAGGATTATCTAGAGCGGATACTGGTTTCTTTGGAGGGGGTACTGGTTGCTCTGGAGGGGGTACTGGTTGCTCTGGAGGGGGTACTGGTTGCTCTGCTACGGGAGCTGTTTTTTCTGGTTTCGGAACTGGATTCTCTGCTACAGGAGCTGGTTTTTCTGATTTCTGAGCTGGTTTCTCTGGAGCGGGTACTGATTGCTCTGCTACGGGAGCTGTATTTTCTGGTTTCGGAGTTGGATTTCCTGCTACAGGAGCTGGTTTCTCTGGTTTCTGTGCTGGTTTCTCTGGAGCGGGTGCTAGTTTCTCTGGCGCGGGAGCTGATTTTTCTGGTGCTGGCTCTGGTGCCGGCGCTGGTTTCTCTGGTTTTGGAGCTGGTTTTACTGGTACCGGAATTGGTTTATTTGGTGTCGGTGCTGGTTTCTCTGGTGCCGGCGCTGGATTCACTGGTACCGAGGCTGGCTTTTCTGGTTTCTTAGGAGTTGGGGTTGGTTTCGGTTGGGTTGGGGATGGTTTTTGGGAAGCACTAGGTTTATTGGCTGATGGGCCAGCACTAGCTTTCGCAGTAGATTTTGATGTACTCTCAGAATCGGAGTCGATCAGTATGGTGTTAGTTGGGGGGCCGTTGCCAGATGGGTCGTCAATTGCTGCGATGACATCTGTATTAGTAGTTGACGTCGCGGATGATGTGGAGGCGGCAATGCCGTTGCCGTTAGCGACGGCAGTACTATCACTGGTCGCTGTCGAATTACTTTGGATCACAATCAGCTCAGAGTTAGGATCGGTAGCGTTGCTACTGCTTCTACCGTTGGGCTTCTTCCCGTTTATTTCTATTATAATGTTCGTCCTCAATGCTGGTGGAGATTGGGGTTTATTTGACATTGATGCTGGTCGGCCACTTGTCTGACAGGCGCCATTTTGGCAAGTGTAGTAGGTGGGTGCGTTGCCGGCTGTGGCATAAGGGAAGGGGAGGAAGGTGACCGGCTGGTCCTGGTTGGGATAGTTTACGCTGACGTTGGTCCGGTTGGGGATCTTGATCTGAATGACGGTACTCCGCCGATTGCAGGCCCTTGCGTGACTCTCTCGAGCCTGGAAAATCAAAAAAGGTAATGAAAATAATTTATATTTTGTAAAATTAATAAAATATTTCCGGATTGGCGACTGCGACACCAGTTACCGTCGAGACTCGAGAAGAACCTATCTGTAAAATTTTGTTTCACAACTTACAATAATTTAACAGAATCTTATGAAATCTTTGATTTTATCTTGTTTTTTTGTAATGTTTTACATCTATTTGCATTTTGGGACCCTGCATAACACTAAATACCTATTAGTAATCTTAAAATAAAGAGGAACATATAAACACTTACCAGCAATGCCAATGCTAAAACGCTGAACGCTGCCAGTAGACGTCTGCACATTTTTTGCTCTTAATGCCACAAAAGTTACACAAGGCTTATATACAGTAAGATAACCAAACAAAACAAAGCAATTTGTCGCATAGTTCAAATTATTTCATATTTTTTATCGGGCCGCTCGTAAGCACGTATTTCGTCTCATTCCCAGTGATAGTACATAAAATGACCGCATTTTTACTGATATGTTACTTAATAATATTATGCAGTGTATAAACAAGCGAATACTATAAATAAAAATAAAATATTGACCTAATTGTATAATATTTTATCAGTTTATTTTGATATTTTCCGAAATTAATAAACGTTCAAATGAAGGAATATAAATTGTATATTATGGTAATTCTGTTCCCTTTAGTTTTATCTACAATTTATAAGAATTTGACGAAATGTTGTATGATGTGTTCATTAAAAAAAGTTTATACGCATCATCACTCTTTAGTCTTTCTTCCCGCGTGGTGTGGTGGTGTGGTTACGTGTTTATCACTTTTGTTAATTTTAATATTTAAATGTAACTGTTTTTTGTTCCAATAAATAAAATAAATAAATAATCAACATTGTTGATTTGTCACTACATACTATTTTCTAGTACATACTATACTATTTTCTATAATAGAAACAAATCCTTTCTATGGAGACCATTCTCAGTGCCGTAGCCCGTAAATTAGTTCTGACCAAAAGACTTAAACGCGCACAAAGATTTACGAATAAAACAGTTCCTCAAAATTAACATTTAAAGTACCATAATATTATTTACGATTTTTTTAATATAAAAAAAGGTTGCACAAAGTCTTATTTAAAAAATCTACTTCTTAAAAACCCGAAATAAATAGCAAGAAAATCTACTTCAAAAATAAATTAAATACTAAATGAGTTTCATACTGTTTTCAAATGCTAAGGTCCTTATGGGATTCGAAGCACTTAACTTCAAATGAAATGTCTATCTGTATTAAAATCTGTGCCTCGTCATTTTGATTACCCTAAATCTACTGGAAAATCAGTCATAGCAAACTAAAATCTTAAAGGAAAATTTATTGCAACATCATTAAAAGTAGTTATATTAACGACGTTGTAAATAGCAGCGGCCCTGACGCCCTACAAGTGGCTAGCCTTTATCTAGATTTGACACAAATACTAGACCTTAGCGCTAAACCTCCTCGCTAGTAATTACTGTAGGTACTTGCTGTGTGCACTAGCACTAATGACAGAAATAATTATGTAACTATGTTAGCATTATTATGTTCAAGATTACTGGTAAGAAGTCACAAATAAGACGTGTTAGTTTTGTTTCATTTCTTTTACCTTCTAAATGTATTTAAAAAATTGGCCAAGTGCGAGTCAGACCCGCGCATGAAGGGTTACGTACCATTATAGAGCAGAATTTGGGAAAAAATTGTGTTTTTTGTATGGGAGCCCCCCATAAATGTTTCATCTTATTTTAATATTATTGTTAAATATTTAAGTACACATATAACTCAGGACTTTGAGAAAAATTCAAGTACCTACCTGTTGCCATTATTGAAATAGAGCAAAAAAGGCCAAAAATACCACTATTATTGTATGGGAGCCCCCCTTAAATATTAATTTTATTTCGTTTTTAGTATTTGTTGTTATAGCGGCAATGCATAAACATAATCTGTGAATTTGAACTCTCTACCTATTACCGTTCTTGAGTTACAACCTGGAGACAGACGGACAGACATTGAAGTCTCAGTAATAGGATCCCGTTTTTACCCTTTGGGTATGGAACCCTAAAAATGGAATGTGTTAAAAGTGATCTGCATCTGCTTGAAATGTTGTTTATGCTGAAACTTGTTTCGTGCGGCAACCGTACATTTTTTCAAGATAAATGGCAGGCATACCTCCACTTTATATCAAAACAATTTAGCTACTTTTCTCAACGCATGTAAAATATATTTCGTATACATACGGCAAACTTATGACTTTGCAGAAAACATACCGATGAAGTCACGGCTTCAATACTCAACATGGCTCCGTATATTAAATGAAGAATAAACTGAACCCTTAGGGTCAATTCACACAGAAATGCAGCATTGAGCATTTTCTAGATAGGGATAATGGCCGGCTTACATTTAGTAAAATCTAAATCTAAATCAAATAAAAATCTAATCCAGTGATCCAATACAACGCTAGAAAGCTAACTGGAATACGGTACACTGTAAGCGTGCGCTGGAATATAATTTAGTAATACACTAGTACTCGTTTATGTTATTCCAGTAACAATGCAGCGCTGTATTAGATTTTTTTAATGAAAAAGGGGGCAAACGAGCAAACGGGTCACCTGTTGGAAAGCAACTTCCGTCGCCCATGGACACTCGTAACATCAGAGGAGCTGCAGGTGCGTTGCCGGCCTTTTAAGAGGGAATGGGGAAGGGTAGGAAAGGGAATAGGGTAGGGGATTGGGCCTCCGATAAACTCACCCACTTGGTGAAACAGCGCAAGCGCTGTTTCACCCCGGTTTTCTGTTAGCCCGTGGTATTTCTCCGGTCGAGCCGGCCCATTCGTGCCGAATCATGGCTCTTCCACGTAAATAATGTAAACCCACTTATATAGTGATATCCGACAAGTCGGCTGATTACTACTTCGGGATGCGTACTTCCATTTAGGCAATACACAATAATTATTTAATCATTAAAACATTATGTATTGCATTATAAATATTTATGAATGAAAATCAGCATTAGCAAATGATTATATTATATTATTATTGTTTACCTTAAATACCTTTCTATCGTTTTGATACGTACTACTATTATAAATGCGTAAGTATATCTGTCTGTCTGTTACCTCTTCATGTCCAAACCGCGGAACCAATTATGCTGGAATTTTGCTATGGAGATACTTTGAGTCCCGGGAAAGGACATAGGATACTTTTCATACCGGAAAAATGTACGGTTCCCGCGCGATAAACGAATTTTGGCGTCATCTAGTAATATGTATAAGAGATTGGTATTTTAATGAAAGTAATTTTTTTTTTAATGAAATAAGGGGGCAAACGAGCAAACGGGTCACCTGATGGTAAGCAACTTCCGTCGCCCATGGACCATGGACACTCGCAGCATTAGAAGAGCTGCAGGTGCGTTGCCGGCCTTTTAAGAGGGAATAGGGTAATAGGGGAGGGTAGGGATGAGAAGGAATTAGGGGAGGGTAGGGAAGGGAATAAAGTAGGGTATTGGGCCTCCGGTAAACTCACTCACTCGGCGAAACACAGCGCTATCTTGACTGGCATATGGATCTTATGTACATATAGTAGTTAACTTATTCTTATCTCATCTACATTACCTGACTTTATTAAGATTTAAACTTTTTTTTATGAAATAAGGGGGGCAAACGAGCAAACGGGTCACCTGATGGAAAGCAACTTCCGTCGCCCATGGACACTCGCAGCATCAGAAGAGCTGCATGTGCGTTGCCGGCCTTTTAAGAGGGTATAGGGTAGTAGGGAAGGGAAGGGAATAGGGTAGGGGATTGGGCCTCCGGTAAACTCACTCACACGGCGAAACACAGCGCAAGCGCTGTTTCACGCCGGTTTTCTGTGAGAACGTGGTATTTATCCGGTCGAGCCGGCCCATTCGTGCCGAAGCATGGCTCTCCCACGTATAAACTGCGATTCTTATTGTCAGTATGAAAATCGTCCTAACAGTAGATAATAAGGTGATTTTAAAATGTCATGCAAATCAAGTTATTGTTTATTGTCTAGTCTTATTTGTGGTTGAAACTTTTATGACACTCTCAAATGCTCGTGATTCTTCAAATCGATATCGTATTGATGACGCAACTCGACCTTATTATAGCAAGTGGTATGCAAAAAATTACATTAAATTTGAAAGTATGCCATTGTCAGGTTTCGTCATCAAGGTGTGTGTGTCGAGATGACATACGCTAAAGCCTTGTGCACACGTACAGAACACCTCATTAAAATTGTTTAATGCGACCGAATTTTTTTCAGTAATCGCAAAAATTGTTAGGTAAAATAATACTGAGTTACTATCCAATATCCAAACTAACTTTATAAATGCAAAAGTGTGACTGTCTGTCTGTTACCACTTTACGCTTAAATCGCTGAACCGATTTTAATTGAGAGATATTTACTGATTCCCGGAAAGAATAATAAGAATATTTTTATTCCAATAAGATATACTATTTCGCACGATTCAGTGCAAGGAAATTGCGACTGCCGCACTCAGAGTGGAACATTAATTACTTAATTGTAATTAAATCAAAATTTTGACATAAGCCCCATACATTACCTGTTAAACTTTTCATTAAATTGAAGGTTATTCATAATTAAATGTCTGTGACTACAGCGGTGAATACGCCATTAAAAAACGTTATAATGAAAATGTCAGTCAGTGTGAAACAGTTTTTAATAAGATTAGCATACACTTACATATTTATAATTATAATAACCTCGGTCAAGGTCACGTGCGCGTGCGCAAGGCCGCGCCTGCGCAATATCCGATTAAGATTATATTGTATACGATTAAATATAAGCCTCCGGACATACAGGCCTTTCTTAGCAATCATTATTATTATTGAGAAAGGATGCTATATTATAGTTATTAATATTTAAAATTATTTTCCAATAATTTTAAATATTAATAACTATAATACGCGCTGCTTTGTTTAAATATGAAAATGTAGCCATGCCATGAAATTTATTTTGGGAGTAAATCCTTTACCCCGCTATTTGAATTCAATCCAAGTGGACAACAATGACGATGAGACGAAGAAGAAAACCATTAGAAAACTAACAATCTATATTTTAATAATATTCGCTAATAATTTTGACAGCAAACTTAAAAACGCAATCTCTGCCGTGCATGGCCGTGCATATATTATCATGGAGTTTGTTAGCCGCAGCGACCTGGCCGCCTAATGCGCGGGGGCCCTTAGCGATGTGATTGTGATTTCAAACTTCGCTGTCGAAATTATCGTATACAACTTGCCCATGTACCCTGCAAATACATCATCCACGTATTGCGAAATATTGAAAAACATCAATTTTTTATTCCCAAAATTATATTCATTATCATCAAACTTAAACCACACAATTCCTTGGTTTCGAAATATACTTTTTTTTTAAATGAAATAAAGGGGCAAACGAGCAAACGGGTCACCTGATGGAACAGCTGCAAGTGCGTTGCCGGCCTTTTAAGAGGGAACAGGGTAATAGGGGAGGGTAAGGAAGGAAAAGGAAGGGAATAGGGGAGAGTAGAGAAGGTAAGGGAATAGGGGAGGGTAGGGAAGGGAATAGGGTAGGGTAGGGAGTAGGGTAGGTGATTGGGCCTCCGGTAAACTCACTCACTCTGCGAAACACAGCACAAGCGTTGTTTCACGCCGGTTACTGGAACGAAGTTCCTTATCGCGCGTTGCGAAAGGGGGCTAGACGGAAAAAGTTGTAACGACACGACACTTTTTGACCGACACTTTTTGCCACAGACATTTATTATATCGAGATAGATACCGCATGTACTTCGCGGGACATGCGGTATCTATCTTGATCTATATCTGTGCTTTTGCTATAGTTGTAAGCTCTCTCATAGAAAGCAGTTATGAATTTTTTTATAACTTCGTTCCATACGGGTCTCCCTTGCCACCTCTCAGATTTTTTTGTCTTTGGTTCATGAAACCTTAATAAATTGCAATTCTGATCCTCAAACTCATTTCATCCTTCTCATTCCAGGGTATCCCCGAGCTGGAGGTGCCGGGCATCGAGCCGCTGAGCCTGGGCCAGATCATCCTGGCGCGCGGGCCGCAGGGCGCCAAGCTCACCGCCGTCGTCAACGACGTCAAGGTCAAGGGACCCAGCAACTTCATCATGCAGGAGCTCAAGTGAGTACTACACTGATAGGCTAGTGATGGGTCCATCGTCCCCGCGACTTGGCATTTTATTTACTGTTTATTGCACACATACATTTTTGACACGAAATATACACTGAAGAAAAACGACACAACATATACTTAAGAGCTCACCTGACTCTAAAAATCAAACATCGTCCTTCTCTCTTCACACTCACGCCCGTCTTTCATATGCCAGGTGAAAAAGGACGGCGCGGAATCATCGCCGAGCTAGTTTTACTTGAATAAAAGACGAACTATAATGATTATGAAAAAAGTGTTTTGAGCAAATTTAGGTTTTATCAATACCTTTTTAGATATTAAAAATATTAAAGAAAATACTGCAAACTTCGAAGATCCAAGCAGAAATGTGTCTAAAACAAGGTTTTTTGTAAAAAAGAAACTATCGAGCATTTTTTGAGTAATCGTGTTTTCGTCTTGAGCATTTAATCTTTATGAACTGAAGTTACTTGTGTCAAAAAATCAGTTTTTTAGACCTTACAGATTTTGAGATCTAGGTTAAAGTATGTAGTCAAGTTAGGGTTAGGGTAATGATTTCGTAGGTTTACGCGAGTATCACTCATTATATTACAAGGATCAAACACTTACGGATTCTGTCGCGTCACAGTCCACCCGTGACCACGGCCGCTGTAAAGTAGCCGAAACGTCGGGATTAATAAAAGTGCTCCGCGACAAAATCCGTAAGTGTTTGAACCTTTTAATATAACAACAGGTACTGCTTAAACAGGTACTGCTCTAACAGAAATTTCGTCCAGCAGTCCTACGAAGAGAAATGTGATGGGAAATATCAGATACGGCATTAAGCGGGAGGTTTTGGAAGGTATTTGACCCTGCGTATAGGGTCTAATACCTTCCATCTATGTTGGATGCGAGTAGCAGGAGATCGGTCATCTTGGCGTTCATTGAGAGAGGCCTATGTCCAGCAGTGGACGACTATAGGCTGATGTGATGATGATATATAGGGTACTGCCGATGTAAAAAACTTAAGGAAATAATGCTCTAAAATAAAGTGCTTAAAATCACCGAAGTCTTTAGTTTTATTTTAGGGCATAGCAGCAGGTATAAGGAATGTGCTCGACGAGTACGATGAGAACTGATGTCATCAAGCCTAAACATAAAATAATTGTTATTTTTCTGAACATGTGCTGCCACTAATAGTCCCTAAGAAAGTCCTGCTACTGGTGACACGAAACCGAAACCTTAAATTGATCGCTGCTAGCTACATTGACATGTGCCATCTTCCTGTACTTATTTTTTTACAAATATAATATAAATCTCGTCTTAGTAAACGCGTAAATGATATCGATTCAGTGATTGTGGATGCACCGCAATGGCATGTCGAAATGGCGCACGTGTCACAACCGGCATCGGGGCCACCGCGGAAGTCATCTGTGTCAGCACTCTGACATATCATTAACACGCTAATCGCCGTGTGGCAAGTGCTTCCAAGTACTAGATACCGAATTTTCGTGGAAAAGATATGTTAAACGTGCCAACAGCGCCTGTGGGCTAGTGGGTAGACCTTCGGTTCACTCTCGCAGAGGGTGCAGGTTCGATCCCGGCCGGACACACACGTGGCCACCCAGGATCAGAAAATATCTCGTTGAGGGTGTCTCATTGGCGTGTTAATACGGACGCTCGTACGGTAAAGGAAAACATTGTCAAGGAAACCCGCACAAAGTTGGTCCCAGACGTATCGACCTGCTCATTTCTCTGGACCAGGCTATGTTGAGAAAATACCATAACAGCCAATATACTTGGTTCAAAAAATTATTATTCAAAGGTATTTTGCTCTAATGAAAACAGAGATGTCATTTGTTTGACTTGTCGCTGTCTGACCGGACGTAGTAGTAAATAGTTGAATCACTTTAGATCCAGCATTTGTTTAAAAATCGAAAATGTTATAACTTAAATCACCATACAATTTGTTTATCAAGAGCCTGTTTCACTACTTACTGGTAAGTGCCGGATAGGCTATCCACAACTTATCAGGAGGTGGTGAAACAGCCCCTAAATCTTTACACATATTATTCCAGGTCTGATTTGGATAAGAATCGTTTCGACTTCAAGCTGCTGCTGCCGCACCTGGACTTCTCGGGCAAGTACAAGATGGATATCCAGATTCTGCTGCTGCGGCTGCAAGGAAGAGGCAACATCTCGGGCTCCTTCAGTACGTATTCCGCCTACTTGTTATACTAGCTTAAAGCCGAGCTTTGTGAGGGCATCTCTTGAATGATTGATCTACATATAAATAAACTAGATGTCCCGCGCGGCTTCGCACGCGTCAATTAGGAATTTTACAGAAACCGTACATTTTCCCATAAAAATAGCTTATGTCCCTACTCCCTTCACGTGGTCTACTCTATATCTGTGCCAAATATTGCCAATTTTTATAAAAATTGCTCTAGTAGTTCGTGAGATAAGCCTTTTCTAATATTTCCCCCGTTTTTCCCTTATTTACCTGAGTTTTTTCAGTCGTATAATTAGTCTTAGTGTGAATTATCACGCTAAGATAGAGATATAGCCTATAGCCTTACTCGATATCTAAATGAGCTATCTAACACTGAAATAAGTTTTTAAATCGGACCTGCAGTTCCTGAGATTAGCGCATTCAAGCAAACATACTCTTCAGGTTTATAATATTACGTATATATATATTTATTAAAATTATCGCTTGACAAACTCGAGTCTCAATCTAAAAGACTATGAACCACCAATTGTTATTGGTGGTTCATAGTCTTTTAGGTTTGGTTCACATTGCAACGTGACGAGGTAGGCACGATGTGATGCATTTTTTTAATTAACCATTTAAAACTGCTTACCAGTTACCATAAATTGAATTGACAGATTTACTGCTCACGGTGGTATGGCTGTCTAGTGTCTATTCTTATTTTGAATAGCTCATCAGTCATCGTCGCTTAGTCTTGTTTAAATGTGAACTGGCACAGGTCGAGAAGTTTAATGTAGCATAAAGTCATATTATACAAAACTTGAGAGGTGTCAAGGGACACCCGAATGGAACGAAGTTATTTCTTATGTTCAAAAAACCTGTAGTGTATACATATTATATACTCAAAAAATGAATAAAAAACGCCATCTATTGACGCCCAGGAATACTAACAACGCGTCGCTATTTATTATCAAAAAATGCCATCTAGTTGACGCACAGGAATACTATCAACGCCCTCTGCCCCTACCATGCAGGAACTAATAAGAAAGTGTCGAGGTCAAATATCGTTCTGTCTAGCCTCCTTTAGCAATGGCGAACGCGCCATAAGGAACTTCGTTTCAATACTGCCTGCCCTATACAAAATCTAACAAACCAATTCCCTATCTCCAGAGGACTACGCGTGCAACGTGACCATGCGGGGCCACAAGGAGGTGCGGGGAGGGGAGGAGTACCTGACCTTCGAGCCCATGAAGGTCAAACTCCGGGTGGGGGACTCCTCCATCAACCTCACCAACCTGTTCGACGGCGATCCCGTGCTGGGACCCGCCACCAACCGCGTCATCAACGAGAATTCACAGGTTTGATTTTGTTTTTGAGAAGTTTTTGCGCAATCAATATGAAATTCCCATTACATACAGGTTATAACTATCTAATGCTAAGTACTCACATACGGTTTTGCTCGATCGAGCAAAACCCGCTGCTCGGGTTTTCGTCCACACATTCAGCATTGCTCGATAGTTTTACTCTAAATCGATATATTTTATTCCATCGAGCCGGCTCGATGTGAGCCACCGAGCCTTCGAGCTGTGAGGTTTGCGGTCCACACAGTAATTATTACTCGATTTAGAGTAAAACTATCGAGCAAAACCGTATGTGAGTACTTAGGATAAGACGCACACTTTTAAGATAAATACAAATACAAATATTTATTGGCCAAAAAATTTTAACATAATATGCGATAATGGATCCCCACACTAGGCAATGCCTGTCCTGTGGGGCCAAAATGTTTGTTTTTAATGTAAAAAATGTATTTAAGCCGGTTGACAGATATTTTTTTTGTATACGTCTTGATACTTTTTGTACTGCGAGTGATGTTGGCTTCGAAATTATACTTAGAAAAGTGCCTATTATTTTCTAATAGTCGTTGCGTGCAACTTAATTGGCTCGGACATCTAAAGTTTGTTTGAAAACCACAAATTTCTCCGTAAACTATATCCCTAATCACTTCCCAGAATTTCAAAAAAAAAAAAAAAAAATATATATATATATATATATATATAGAAATTTAGTATATAGGGGGTTTCGGGGGCGATAAATCGATCTAGCTAGGAATCATTTTCAAAAAATGCATTTTTATTCGTGTTTTATCGATAACCGATAAACTGAAAAATATGACTCTTCCTGACATCTATTGGCGAATAATAATATTATTTTGTTAGCAACTAATTATTTTAACGACCAGCAGATGGCGTTATTAAGTAACACGAAGTCAATGAGTGTTTGCTATACCGAGCAAAGCTCGGTCATCCAGGTACTGTTATTAAAATATTGCCATCAGGGAAATTGATTCCTAGGCAGTAGACAGACCTACGTCGTCTGGTCGGATCATATCAATTCAATGTTAATTGTGATTTGTCGGCTGGGTTTGACGTAACGCGACCAAACTACGTAGGTCCGTCATCTATCTTGAATCAACTTCTCTGATAGCATACCAATCTTGTATCTTATTTTAAGGCAAGTTATATTTCCCAGGTGTTCATCGAGGAGATCAGGCCGGTGCTGGAGAAGAGTCTGGCGGACATCTTCACCGAGATGGCCAACAAAATCACCTCCAAATTCACCTACAAGGAGCTGTTCCCCTAATGTGCGGTATAGGGATGTACCGAGCGAATCGATATTTGAAACTCGATTATGATGTATACCGAGAAATTAAATCGATATACGATAGTCTATTACGGGGAGTGCGAACCAATGACACGCGTGCCATTACTGGCACGTAACATAAAATTTCGAGTATGCTACTACTCACAAAACTAGTATCGAAATAATTATTTTACCAACAATGAAGGTTACCTACCCCTGCATAGTGAGTAAACGAAATAAATGTGCTCCCTCACCTTGAGCATTCGCTTGTAATGTAACGTTACAGAGTCAAGCATTACAATGCGCACCTTGTAATGATACAGTGTGTAATATCTTGATACAACTTGTAACATCAAATGGCTATATGGAATGCTCAAAGTCGAATGTTACATTACACGCGAATACTCGTCAGTCAGGGAGGTAGTATTGTAATGTAATTCTCAAAGTAGAATCTATAATATTACATTACAAGTGAATGCTCGAGTGAGGGAGCACCTTAGGGCAAATTATGAAATACGCACCGAATCACAAAAAAATTGAACGACACGTTTATGACTTCTTAAGAAAGGTTTTTCAGAAAACAGCACATTGGTACGGTTATTCGCCATCCCTGGTCTATTACAATGTTACTATCGGTTAGTTTACTTTGCAACGTGACTGAGTAAATTCATTTTTAAGATGAGAAAGTCATGAAGCGGCCGAACGTCGCGGGCGGCAAATTTGTCTTACATATTCGTCATGTATGTAGTAAATAGATTACATGACATATTATGTCATTATATAATCTGTAGTCACAGATAAAGATCAAGATAGAAACCGCATGTTGCTCCATTTGTATGAAAACGAGCGTGTCACTTTTTTTCTACCTACTATGACGTACCGATGATAAGAATCGTGTCCATTAAATCTTGGCCAACGTTTATATTTGAATTTCTACTGCTCAATACGACACTTTTAGGCATTTAGGCATTTTAAAAAATTGACGTCCAATTCTGATAGCGACTAAAGAAATAAATCAAGATTTATTTCTGTGGAACAGACTTTCGATAGACGAGCATTGCTCGTCGTTTGGGAACGCGATATGGCACGCGAAGTAGATACACAATACACATGCGGTATCTATCTTGACCTATGTCTGTGTCTGTAGTAAATAAACTTCAGTTTTGGAAAATGCATCGCATCGTCACTGTTCAATGTTCATTGATCGGTTTGTCAATATTTTTGATTCACTTATACCTGAAATGGCAGATAAAAGATAACTTTAAATTACATTCTACTTAATTAAATAGAAGTATGTTAAAAGTTATAAATGTGAACAATAGGATTAATGCCAAAAAATAAGCAAAAATTCTGTAAGCATGGAAAGTATCCCGTTGAACTCTTTTGTATGGAAAAAAAATAATTTACAAAATATTATATTCGCTGGTACATCCCTAGTAAAATTAGTTTTAAAAAGGTAATGGATTAAGAAGCCATGTGCGTTTGTGATATTGAGAGTAACAAAATATATTTTGTACTTTAATATAAAGACTTTGTAGAATATTTTAAAATTAATATAAAATCTAATAATATAATATTGATTATTGAATCTCTGAATTTGTCATCCCATACTGAAATAGCTTTAACATATTTTTTTTTCATGACATTATATTATTATGGACTAACATTTTCTGACGAATTATCATGTAAATATAAACGTTTGACTATTAAATACTTTTAGGCACAGTCTCAACTCTTAATTCATATTACTATATTTTGAAAACGAGAAGTTAAAAGTCAACACACAAAAGTAAGTCTTGTTAAAAAATTAATAACAATTTTATTTATAAATTAACTTAAAGACTAGTACTGTTAATACCAATAAATCTTATGATTTGCCTTCTGTTTTTAAGTAGGTTTTGCCTAAAAATATTTAATAGCTATCTCACAGAACATCCCAAATAGTTAAGCATAATATTGTTTAGTTTTAAATGGTCTCTAGTAGCAGTAGTTGCAACTGTGTTGTTAAGTATAAAATAAAAAATCATCAAAATATTTACTACGTTTTATTTTATCATAAATCTTTAAAATTACAAGATTTCTTCCTTAGCAACATTTTGAAAAGGTGTAATATTCTTTGACCTTTTTAATTTCAAAATAAGCTAGTTCTATTAGCAGATGAGAAAGGCTAAAATTTATATTATGCAGTTTTAGTATTATTTAAATTGATATTTTTATTCTTTTCTTTATTTCCCGTTATCTGCAAACATGCAATAACTTCCAATTTTTATTTATAATTGATAAACTGTTCTAATTTTTTTCGATCCTCGACTAATTCGTTATTTTAGCAAACGATTTGTCTATCATTCCATCGACAAGGATAGAAATGTAAACACTAAAATACTATCTAAAATATACAGATATATTATATATACAAACTTTAAATATAAAACTATAAAAAGAAAAACTTGCCCAAGTCGTCCCCATCTGGCAGAGTGCCCAGCAAGCTGACAGCATTGCCACGTTGGATGGCAATTGCTATCCGCTGTGCCAGGTAGCTCCCAGCTCTGGGGTCTCGGGTGGCTTCAACAAGCTTCTTAGATATTCCTCTAAAAAGCTTATGTGCCCCCGGACCCCATGCGCCTAGAGTTTCCACCCCAAACGGTTCAAATATAAGATCTCCGCTGAGGTTCTCATATTTGCGCCGCTTGAGGTTCTCTGCTTGGTTTGCGGCTGCGCCCGCACAGCTCGAGGTGCTCTGAATATGGGACGAGGCGAGTGTGTCGACACAAGTAGCGTCCCACACAAGGGCCCGACCCACATTCCAGGGCACCAGGGTCATTCCATCGGGTCTCTTGCCATCGTCGCGCGCCAAACTGGAGGGCTCCAGTATCGCTGGCACGCCGGCAGTGACAAGAGCCCGACGAATGAGGTCATTCAGGTTGTGATGCCGTGAAAAGCGTCCGGCACTTCGCGAGCAGCACAACCCGTGGTGACCATAGCTGTCAACGCGCGCGCCGCAAACACACTGATGGGGGACGACATGGGGGACACCAAGACGCAGGGCAGTGGCAAGACGGAATGTATTACGGTCCAGCAATGTTCCTGTGTTTTTAGATGGCAGTGCCTGCAGCCAAGCTCCCGACTCCCACCTCTCCACGGCCAAAAGTCGAGCCCGTTCTACGGCGCTGGTAGACGTGTTAAACAGTTTATTACGCACCAGTTCGCAGATGGGCTCGTCCCAGAGCCTTTGGGAAGATGTGTTCTTGGGAACCTCGCTGCCGGCACTAGCAATGTCCCAGGCATCCTTGGCCTCGTCCGCAAAGGGAATGACGAATGGGCAAGATGAGGGCTCTAAAATTTTGGCTATTACTGCGCGATTTGCGTGGACCAAGGACAAGAATTATTATTTATTTATTTATTTGACACACCAACAAGGAAATACATTTGAAACGACCATAATGATGAAAACATACAAATGCAGAAAAAAGATAAAATTACAGGATTTCGTACTTTTGTTTTCCTTTTATTCCGATGTCGCTGCAATGTCGCTGCAGCATTACCTATACATGATGCAATTAAACCTTCCAGTCAAATTTCAATATAAACTTGTATTGATCCTTGTTAAGAATAAAAATATACGTATTTTTTCTTTTAAAATCCCTCAGTACTAAAATGTTGAGTAATAGCTTCCGAAAGTTTTCCTAAAAAACACCACAATTATGGACAATACGCGTCGCCGGCGCGTGCCTCCTGTGCCTCTCCGGCGCCACCCCCCTTGTCACCTTCGCTCTTCCCACCGCCGCCCCCGCTCTACAAACCCCGCTCTAGTGACCATCCTGCAACGATTTTAAGTGTAAAAAAATAACATGTATTACCAATGTAAAAAAATTAACATCCTATTTTTTAGGTTAAATGGACTCTCCTAATGATACCTCAGCCCTAAAAAATTTAATTGCACCCTGTATAGGTGATGCTACGGCGACATCTGGTTAAATATTTATAAATTAACTAGCTGTTCCGGTAAACGTTGTTTTGCCGTACAAAGTATTTCGATTTTCACCCATATTATCTTATATCTTTAAACGAGCAATTCTTGTATATATATGTATATATAATTGGAATCTCGGAATCGGCTCCAACGATTTTCATGAAATTAAGTAAGACAGACGGTCAATGATTCTGAATATATCAGTTACATAATATTATTATACTCGTATTACTACAACCTAGTTAGAACCGTCTAGCATAGTAAATAGTTATCAAATACGTTAGTTTCCATAAACCACAGTCTGGTTTAGCAAGTGGTTCCATGTCAAGGACTTTACTGCTGAACGAAATAATTTGTGCTATTCAGTTTTATGGTAGCTAGAAATTATAATTGCCAATGATATTCTACTTATACAGATCCGTTACGTTCATACTATTTTCCGGTTTAAATCTCTTCCGAACAACATTGACAAATTTGACAGATAAGTGAAACAATAGATACGAAATGCCATTTACATAAAAGAGACAGACTAAATAAAAGACGACCCAATTGGGTCGTATTTGAAGCTTCACAACGCGCGCGGTAGTAACATATCTGCTTTGAGTTTTTTATATATTATATCATTGATAATTGCTATTATAATTTATAATATTTTGTAGTAACTATTTGTAACAGAACCAGCTTTTTTGCCCGTTACCTGAATGAAATGATAAAACGGCTTCACAATTTTTTTTTTATGAAATAAGGAGGCAAACGAGCAACCGGGTCACCTGATGGAAAGCAACTTTCGTCGCCCGTGGACACTCGCAGCATCAGAAGAGCTGCAGGTGCGTTGCTGACCTTTTAAGAGGGAATAGGGTAATAGCAGAGGATACGGAAGGGAAGGGAATAGGGAAGGGTAGGGAAGAGAATAGGGTAGGGGATTGGGCCTCCGGTAAAATCACTCACTCGGCGAAACACAGCGCTAACGATGGTTCACACCGGTTTTCTGTGAGAACGTGGTATTTCTCCGGTCGAGCCGGCCCCTTCGTGCCGAAGCATGGCTCTCCCACGTATAATTCTTTCCCCCCTATTACCCTATTATATTCCCCTATTACCCTATTCCCTCTTAAAAGGCCAGCAACGCACCTGCAGCTCTTCTGATGCTGCGAGTGTCCATGGGCGATGGTAGTTACTTTCCATCAGGTGACCCGTTTGCTCGTTTGCCCCCTTATTTCATAAAAAAAACCATCAGGTGGTTTATCAACTCGTTCAAATGTTTACACAAACGTGAGGATGCGTCGTAATGTCAACCTCAAAAGCCATCGTGATTGCTGTGGTCGGAGGAAGTCGGCTTCCGTTGTGACACCGTGATGACATGGTAAAGTGATGAGGGGGTACAGGAGTAAATTACCTTTTTTGTAAGTCGGTAAACAATTCCGGGAAATTGCGGCTTGTTTTGCTTAGTAATATAATGAGCGAATTAGCTTGTTTCATTTCTGAAATTAGATCTTAAAGGTAAGATGATTATTATATTATGTGTCTTTACATAGTATATATTATGCATGAAACTGATTAATTGATATTATTACTTAATTATTGTCCCAGGGTGTATAATTATATTTATAGCATATTTATTTTGCATGCTATTGTCATACATAGCTAAAAGTGTTAGTTTTTAAGAAAATGATCGTATTTAACACTTTTATAGAAAATAAACGAATTAAATTGAGTAAATCCATACTAATAGTTATTACTTATTATTAATGAGTGGGTTTGTCTGTCAGTCAGTTACCTCTTCACGCCCAAACGAATTTTGGCGCAACGCATTCGTGGGCGTCATTTAGTTAAAATTCAATTGGTTCAGCTTTTAAAGCATGATGCACTAATAGATGACGAATCATCTGTTTTTTTAAACATCACAATGAGATTAGAAAATTAGTATAAACAGAAAACTTAGATATTTATCAAACCCAGATTTAAGATATTTATCTTAATTTCATAAAAGGATTAACAAACAAAATGGCATTGATGTTATTATAATGAATATAATTACATTAAACTGAAGGCTATTGTTAAGAAATCAGAAATAAAATAAAAATGCTGTAAAGAACAAAACTCTAAATATAAATATTAATAAAAGAAATATAATTTAAGGCCGAGTTTCCCAAAAGCCGGAGGTCCGTGTTGCATCAAAACCTTTTGACTTGTGAACCGCTTATATTAAATAGCTGTTGCCCGCGACTTCGTCCGCGTGGACTTCAGTTTATAGCGCGCGATGTCAACAAAATTGGTGTCAAAAGCTTTTATAAAAAAACCCAAACCCAAACCCAAACCCAGCTGTTTTTGGGTATTTTGATTAATTAAGGGCCGCGCTACACCGGAAGCACTTACCAGGGTATTAAAAAGTTTTTAAATTTGACACAAATTTTGTTGACACCGCGCGCTATAAACTAAAGTCCACGCGGACGAAGTCGCGGGCAACAGCTAGTATTATACATAAAATATGTTTAAGATTTTTGAAATTTTATTTTAATACACATCCAAGACCCAGGAACATTGAAAACTTTTTGTTCCGCCTGCGGGACTCGAACCCAGGACCCCCGGGATGAGCGCTGGCCACGCGCAATGCGAATTCATTTTCATCGATATTTTCATGGAAAATATTTTCCCACATCAAAATGTAGCCTATGTCCTTTCTCAGACTCTAGAATAACTGTATACAAAATTTCATTGCAATCGGTTCAGTAGTTTTGGCGTGAAAGCAAGACAGACAGACAGACAGACAGACAGAGATACTTTCGCATTTATAATATTAGTATGGATAGTATGGATTAGAAATGCAGTAGGAGTTCTACATAAGATAAGATAGATTGATTATTATTATACCAAGTGATAATATTATTAAACATAATATTCTAACGTATTAAAAACTATAAACAAAAACATACTAACTAATAAGTATGATTAGTTCTATGTTACAATAAAGTAAAAAATAAAACGCCATCCGTTGAATCGTATTAGAACTAAAATGTTCATTCCATCGATATATTTCTGGATTTTTTATAATATTATACATAAAATATGTTTAAGATTTTTGAAATTTTATTTTAATACACATCCAAGACCCAGGAACATTGAAAACTTTTTGTTCCGCCTGCGGGACTCGAACCCAGGACCCCCGGGATGAGCGCTGGCCACGCGCAATGCGAATTCATTTTCATCGATATTTTCATGGAAATAAGATATTTTCCCACATCAAAATGTAGCCTATGTCCTTTCTCAGACTCTAGAATAACTGTATACAAAATTTCATTGCAATCGGTTCAGTAGTTTTGGCGTGAAAGCAAGACAGACAGACAGACAGACAGACAGAGATACTTTCGCATTTATAATATTAGTATGGATAGTATGGATTAGAAATGCAGTAGGAGTTCTACATAAGATAAGATAGATTGATTATTATTATACCAAGTGATAATATTATTAAACATAATATTCTAACGTATTAAAAACTATAAACAAAAACATACTAACTAATAAGTATGATTAGTTCTATGTTACAATAAAGTAAAAAATAAAACGCCATCTGTTGAATCGTATTAGAACTAAAATGTTCATTCCATCGATATATTTCTGGATTTTTTATAATATTATACATAAAATATGTTTAAGATTTTTGAAATTTTATTTTAATACACATCCAAGACCCAGGAACATTGAAAACTTTTTGTTCCGCCTGCGGGACTCGAACCCAGGACCCCCGGGATGAGCGCTGGCCACGCGCAATGCGAATTCATTTTCATCGATATTTTCATGGAAATAAGATATTTTCCCACATCAAAATGTAGCCTATGTCCTTTCTCAGACTCTAGAATAACTGTATACAAAATTTCATTGCAATCGGTTCAGTAGTTTTGGCGTGAAAGCAAGACAGACAGACAGACAGACAGACAGACAGACAGAGATACTTTCGCATTTATAATATTAGTATGGATAAGCAAGAAGGAATATTTTGGTAGATTTTTCACACAATTATTAACACTTAATACGGTTCCCTTTTTTCTCCCATTAAATATAGCCTATATTCAGCAGAAATAGTGTGGATTAAAAAATATGCATTAATACTTCCATCGTGCATCGGCATCGTGGGTATCGCAGACACAATAGATCTTCAATTGTTATGCTGGCAGCCGGCTGCCGCTATTGGAGATTTATAGTTAAAGAAATTAATTAATTATAATAGCAATCAAAAATAATAGTCATTCAAAACTTATTTTAAAAAGTTCTAAAAATATTACTTTCGTAGTCATAACTTTTAAAGCTTTTTTGAAATTAGGATTATAATAATGAAGCACGATAGTCTATATCAAATCAATAAAGCAGCACCCGGCTGTCGCATAACTATTGAAAATCTATTGTGTCTGCGATTCCCACGATCGAGGTAATATTTACGTGGACTCTCCGGGCGAGTCTGTGGCACTGATAATTAAATCTCTCCCCTACCGCACGCACACCCGCGCATCGCGCCTTGACGCCCAATTCGCAACGTGCAGCAGAAATCGTAATATTTTAATTTCGCCATAACATTAAAACCAAACGTCCAATTTTAATCATTCAAAGACCGAATATTATCTACATTAACTGTACTTAGTGATGAAATAATTTATTTTGATAAGGGTCAATAGCATGATTTAAATAAACGCATTTAAATATAGTCCAAAAAAAATTCTAGATTTTTTAATAAAAAAATGGTTATTGTGCCTCACTCAACATAGATAGGTATAGTGTGTCGCGGACTTTTTTGTAGATATTTAAAAGATCTATAATTACTTAGAACATTTTATGCCTCTATCTTTTATAGTTTAGGCAGCGTACGCAAAATAAGTAACTTTTCTGGTTGATTTTTTAAACCTTGCGTCCGAAAATCCCAAATATCTTACGGAACCTTATATTTTTCCAAAATAAAAATTAGCCTATGTTCAGCAGAAATAATGCAGGATTCCAATGGTAAAAGAATTTTTCAAATCGGTCCAGTAGTTTCGGAGCCTATTCGACTCAAACAAACAAACAAACAAACAAACAAACAAACAAAAAATCAAATCTTTCCTCTTTATAATAGTAGTGTAGATAACAGAATGTTAATAATTTCGTCACGGCAATGAGATAACTGTTGCAGATGGTTACGTAACCAGCTGATCGGCTGCTGTGGACCACAAGGTGACAATTACTTTAGTGGGATAGTTCTGGCGTTTTCATCACAAAATCCCGAAAGCGGCAGACATGAGAACAAAAGGAGCTACAGTAAAAAAACCTAATGAAATATATAAACTTTGATCTAAGAAAATGAGAACAAAGGGAGCTACAGTAAAAAAGAAACCTAAACAAATATATTTTTAACTGTCTTATGTTTCCATAATATCCTATAAGCCAGGATAAATTAAAGATCCTAGCCGCTTTATAAGACAAGGTAATAAAAATTTTAAATCTAAGAAGATTTAAAATTACTACAGAAATTTTAGATTTTTTTGACATTCATTCATTCATAAAAAAGAAATTAATTCCACAATATCTTATTACATTAAATTGTTTTCCTGACTTCATGGCTGAGATGGTCACTGTAACATTGAGTGTTTTATGTGGCTTTATCCAGAAGCGTGAACGCAACGGATCTTTTTTTCGGGTAAATCCGTTAGGCCGGTTACTAGAGTGCATACTATTAGTGTCACTTGATAGTTGATTCTAGGTTAATCAGTATATGCTTAGAACCAGTCAGCCCAATTTAGGTTATTAGTTATTGCTAATACTCTGTTAATTATATATTAGGCTTCCTCTCTCAAATTACAATACACGAAGAATAAGAGTGGAACGTTTAAACATGGATTAACTTTAAAATTGGTTGAAGTGGACCTGCTTTAAAAAATAATTAAATTTTACAAAATTCAATAATTTTATAAAATTTATTGAATTTTCACAAAGCAAAAAGAGAAATAATGTCATTTGCTAAATAGTAGTTGATAACATTCCTGGATTCTACCGGTAGAAAATATTTTAGATTGTTAGATTAAGTTATGTAATATATTTTTCAATAAAGACTTTATTTATTATTATTTTTATTTATTAAATTGATATTTTACTAAATACTATATATCTTTTAACCCATCAATAGTCAATCCCTAAGCGGCAGCCGCGGCTGCCGCATAACAATTGAAAATCTATTGTGTCTGCAATACCCACGATGAAGGTGCTACAGAATTACTTCAGATTATAGCATCTAAGGATAGTAGCGAGTAATTTTCCTAATTTTAATTGAAGTGTCAAATAAAAATATGCAAGTGTAATTGAAAAAATTTTAAAATGTAATTGAAAAAAGCCGATTTTTGTCAAGAAAGTAAATTATCAGGGTACTGCTAATTTCTTTAGATATCTAATTTCTATCCTAAATCTCAATTAGTATATTGAGATAACATTCATAAATTATATTTACCGATATTTGTTATCCTATTTTAAAGATAGAAATTAGTATAATATGGGTTTCCTTCAAATTGCTCAAGAGTTAAGCGCAGTCACAGGCCATTCCTACAAATATTGGGTGGTCTGGCCCTGGCGCGCATTCACTTAGCGCTTGTGACCTAGCGCTAGCCGGCCATTTTGCATGTTCGAAATTAAAAAACATTGCCGGCGATACTTTTTTTTATACCACCAATTTTTTTAAATCAAGGATAATTTGCCATGATGAAAATGTTTTTAGTGCTTTTGTTGAGTGTGTTTTCGTTGGTGCAAGGGAAAGTGACACGTAAGTGTATGATTATTAATCTTATATCTTTAAACGCGCAATTCTTGTATACATATATATAATTGAAATCTCGGAATCGGCTCCAACGATTTTCATGAAATTTAGTATATAGGGAGTTTCTGGGGCGATAAATCGATCTAGCTAGGAATTATTTTTAGAAAATGTCATTTTCATCGAATACCGAGCAAAGCTCGGTCAAATAGCTAGTTAAAAGAGTAATATTAAAAAATATAAGAGTTTCTCCAAAGAAATGTTAAACTTACATATCCCATATTTTTAAATTTTCATCTATTACACATATTTACCTAGTTAATGAATGAAACTAGCCGGTATCATGCCGGCTGGTATCGACATAATATTAAGGAAAAAATAATATTATGCGGCATTTTACTCTATAGTAGTTTCTGTTTATATTGAAAAGATAGAGTTTATTTTCCATTTCAAAAAATTAAAAACAAAATATGAGACAGCCTATTTAGTATCTATCAAGTATCTATAATTAGTCACCAAAGAGAATATTATAATCACTTGTTATTCACGAAGCGAGGAAAGGGTTGTTACACTAATATTATTATTGGGTGTTTGTTATATTTTTGGAAATAAAAAGCATTCACCTCAAACAAAAATTTACAGCGGACTACTTCCCGCAATGCAAGAGGAACGATCCCCAAATCGAGAAGTGCATCCTGGATGCTGTGGAGGTTTTGAAGCCGAAGTTGCTGGAGGGCATCCCGGAGGTTGCCGTGCCGTCCATCGAGCCCTTCAGCCTGCCGACCCTAAAGCTGGACAGGAACGCCCCATCCCTCCGTCTGAAGGCCAACGTCAAGAACATGAAGGTGTACGGTGGATCCAACTATAAGATTGAGAAGTTCAAGTAAGTGCTGTACCAACTTGGGTTAAAATGTGTTGGAATGTGGTCGATAAGATATCAGATCACAGGTCCATTTTGGACAATCGTCATTTTATCATCGTTCACAATTTTGCTGGTTATACCGGCGTAACAAAGTTTAGTTTGCTTAATAAAATGCAAATTGATCGGATTGTGTCCAATTATGAATCACCATTCTTGTCAAGGTTCAAGAAAGTCGGATGGACATGTTGGTCCTGCACATTTCTCGAAAGTCGTGTCGGACGTCCTTCACACAGCTAGAAAGAGAGTTCATGTATATTGCGCTTAGCACTTACAAATTAGCTCCTACTTATATTACGCACAGGCTTTATAGTACGCACAGGTTAGATTTAATGATCTAATTAGCTGATCCAGTTAGTGAGTTTCGTGAATCCAGTGACCGTCACCGAAATTGTGTCATTATTGTTTACTAAAGATAAATGGAATGTTCTCAATACGCAGCCATAACCTTTCATAACAAACAGATGTAACAGTTCCGCTCTGTTACCCGTATTGTAATGGGCTCGTTCGTAATTCACCACTTGTGAAACGAATACATTATCGCAGTTATCTACTTTTTTGATTGTATCACTTTCGTGAATTGGGTTACTTGGCGTGAATAATTTAATAAGCAAAACATCATCAGCATCCGTTTTAACCAACAATATTCTCTACGGGCTCACCTCAGCTGATATTTTAATATATTTACAAGGTATTTTTGTCAAGTTGCAATTTGAGCTATCATTATTTTGATATCAAATCAATAGTAATTAATTGATTTGATTGATCAAGTTGCAATTTGAGCTATCATTATTTTGATATCAAATCAATAGTAATTAATTGATTTGATTGATCAAGTTGCAATTTGATCTATCATTATTTTGATATCAAATCAATAGTAATTAATTGATTTGATTTGTTAAGTTGCAATTTGAGCATGGGCGTAGTCACACTGGGGAAAGCTGGGGCGCTTGCCCCACCCTGGCTCTGACCTATAAGGTGCCTAACTAAAAAAAAATTTTTTTCAACTAACTACAATCATAATATCCGTAAAGCTCGACAAGGCTTTAAATGAACGTGGCGAAAAAAGGAACTAATGCAGCTGCCATCAATCATCATACAAAAACGTCATTTTTGACAGTTCTCCTTTACCAGCAGCGCTCCCGCCGCTTTGGTAGGTTGACTGTTGCCCCACCCTAAGCCCAAGCCTGGCTACGCCCATGAATTTGAGCTATCATTGTTTTGATATCAAGTCAATAGTAATTAATTGATTTGATTCTTATTATTCCGTGGTCCAGTGGATTTGAATTTAGTACTTAACTCAGAGCTTTTCGGTCCGATAGCAGTGTTGGAACAGAAAAAAACACACACGGTTATTGGACTCGAGACTAAACGTTGACCACTCACGTCAATCGTCCTTGGTTTCAATAAAATTGTCCACGACCCCAAAACTTCCACCTTTGAAAAGAGCGACATAAAACATCCCCTCTTATTTTTATTATTAAAATGGGTGTATATTTTAGACTGAACCTGAACAACAAGTACGTGGCTGAGCTGAAGCTGTCCCTGCCGCGTGTGCACGTGACCGCCGACTACGACGTGCGCGGCTCGCAGGTCCTCACTGTCGACATCAACGGCAAGGGCAGGATGAAGTGTAACTTCAGTGAGTATCACAGCTGAACTTCTCTTACAAATAAAGATATTTATACAGCGTCTCTCTTCGTCAGTCATATTAGGACTTTTCAATGTGCCAGATCAAGACAAGCCAGTTTGTAAAGTTATACGCTTTGTCTATCATTATTAGTGCGTCCTTAACTTGTTACGAGACAATCTTGATTGCTTGTAGATTATTATACCTAATGCCCATATTATCGACTTTAGTTTATCGCACGAGGATTGTACATTTTCCGGAATAAAAGCTATGCTTATACTTATACCCGGTTTCAAAAAAATCGGAAAAATATGTTGTTTTGTGTGCACAATTTAGTATTGTGTATGTATTTATTACGTAAGTCTTTTTAATAAAATTAATTAAAACATCTTTTTTTCAGCAAACATTGTTGCTGTAGTCAAAGGAACGGCCAAGGAAATTGAGAAGGACGGCGTGAAATACCTGCAGGTGGACAAGATCATCGCCAAACTGAAGCTCGGACACGGACAAGTTGCCTTCGACGACACCGAGAGACCTGTTGCTGGTGAGATTGTATTTTCTATGTCTTTACCTTCCATAATTATGTCTACCTATTACCATAGATGGTAAAGCTTAAGACCCCTTTAGATCTATCCAATAAAAACGATTATTCAAAATTCCACACATGAGTAACTGTTGATTGAATTGCATTGGGGATCAAAGTTCATAACATATTGGCATATTAGATAAAGCTGCGTCCGTTTGTTTATACTAGTATGTTGTTAGTCCGAAAGCTTAAAGAAATTATAAATATTATTCTTTCTATTTTTATTTAAACAGGCGAAGTCTGCGGACCTTAAATATTTTTTTAATTACAGGAATTATTTAATGTAAATTCTAAATTCTGCTCCATCATTCCAGCATCCTCAGCAGCGGCATTCTTCAACGCCAGCCCCACCGCTGTTTTGGAAATTTTCAATCCGCTCATCGAGGAAAGCGCCGCCACCATATTCAAGGCGTACGCCAACAAAATATTCTCCATCATACCCCTCAGTGAGATCCTGTATGAAGACTAGTGAATAGACTAGAAGAAGACAAGTTAATAGACTAAAGCCTGTAGCCAAGACGTTATCTTCATCGCTTCTTTAATCGCCGATAAAAAGGTATGAATTGACATTAGACGAGGCGAACGTCAACGTCATATTAACGAACGCTTATGTCAATTCCTTACATTTTGATCGGTGATCCTATAAAGAAAAGATCTTGGCTAAAAGGCTAGAAGTAGGTTAAGATGTTGAGCGACTGATTTAAGTTACAAGTAGATAGATATATTTCACTAACATATTTTTGGGATTTAAGTTTATTCAAGAAAATTGACTGCTGATGCTATGGTACAGGACAAACAATTATTACGTGTCTTGGTAAAGTTCTACATAAATGTTACAATTAAGGCTCCACATTCGAGTACGAGGGGAAACCAATATTGCAACCATGATTGCAAAGCCAATAGCATGCACAAATGACGTCGATCGTGGGCAATCATAGACATAGCCCATAGGTTACACGGTCTGATCCAGACTGACGGGAGAATGATCGTGTAAACCAGGAGTTCCCAAAATTATTTTGTCTACCGCCCACTTTGAGAAAAAAAATTTTTGGCGCCCCCTTTGTTTCACCTACTTTTAAATTAAAGCCCCGCCCCTATTTTTTCTGGGTCCCACACCGCCTCCCTTTAGGCTTTCAGCGCCCAGAAGGGGGCGTATTCGCCCACTTTGGGAAAGCTGGTGTAAGCGTACGATTGACGGACTGATAATTTTTTTTATTATATACTTTCCGGTTACCATTCTGTCGTCAGTCTCAGACTGATGGACTGAAATGATGCCAGACTGACCGTGTAACCGTAGTCATAGATAAATTATTATTCTTCGCATTTGTAATCGCTTTTGAGAGGCTGCATTATGTAAAACATAATTATATTATTTGAATGACTTAACAAAATCATTTGTGCCTATCGAAGACTATTTCGCAAACTTCTAGTACCTGCATATTTCTGAATGAAATGTATCTCTTCAAATACACATTTTATGTAAATAGAGTTAAGCAAGTGTGTCTAGGTCTATGTGTATTGCTCAATGTAATTTAGTAATAAGTATAATAAATTAATTTATTATTTAAATTTGTGCATTATTTCAACCTTGATATTTTTATGAATAAAGCAAACAATTTTACATTACTTGGTTTGCTATAGAACACGTACTTGTCCAAACTAATTTCTATGAAAGTGCCAACTTCTTTTTTAATTTCTATTAGGTATTACCATAAAGTTAATATACCTAGTGGAATAGAGAAACAAAGGCCTGAGCAAGAGAGATGTCACTATCAGTAACACTGCGTGGTAAAAAGAGACGTGTGATACATGACAGCAGAACTCTTTTTTTGACGTCCATTCGGCACGTGCTGCACGTTGACAATTTAATCTCATAGAAATCATGTTCAATCATGCTTGTGTAAGTGTATACGTTAACATATTTTTACACACAGATGAAACCAATTTCGGTTACGTTTGACAGCTCGAGATTGTTGCTCTATTTTAACTTTATGGGTATTACAAAGTCTTGGGGAACTTTATAAGGTGTACTAGACAAACCTTGCAGGTTTAAGGTACATTCTCAATTAGATATAAGTTATAAGTAATTATTGTATTACTTAAATAAGTATTTTTACGTGGTACTTTATACGTGGGAGAGCCATGCTTCGGCACGAATGGGCCGGCTCGACCGGATAAATATCACGTTCTCACAGAAAACCGGGGTGGAACAGCGCTTGCGCTGTGTTTCGCCGAGTGAGTGAGTTTACCGGAGGCCCAATCCCCTACCCTATTCCCTTTCCTACCCTCCCCTATTCCCTTCCCTTCCCTACCCTCCCCTATTACCCTATTCCCTCTTAAAAGGCCGGCAACGCACATGCAGCTCTTCTGATGCTGCGAGTGTCCATGGGCGACGGAAGTTGCTTTCCATCAGGTGACCCGTTTGCTCGTTTTATTTATTTCATTAAAAAAAAGTAAATTAAAAAACAAATTGCAATTGAATGAGAAATGTAATGTTTTGTCAGTTCTAAGTTTTAGTACTTTGTTTGCTGACATAAATGGAATTAAATCATTATTTTAAAATCTAGGAAGTAGATGCATAGGGCATATCAATTTTAGAATGTAGGAGCTTAGGAAGTTACCTTGACAGGACTTCATATCCTTATTCCTATAGAGCTCTACTTCCTACTATCGTAAAGTTTCTAAGTGCAATGTTAGCATGTGTTGCATCAAGATTGAATTTACATAAAAATCTCTTTTTATGGAGGTGACACCATAATTTGCTAGCGTTTTTATGCTTGTTTTTCTTGAATTTAAGGCTACACTCGGGATCTTTAAGGATTTATGTGGGCCTTTCGAGTATATTACAAAAAAACCGTTTATTGCATTTTTACGTTAGAAATTGTTATAAGTCTAAAATCGGTTAGCAAGAAACAGTCACGCCAACTCACAACTCCTTGTGAGTGCTTTGGCATAGTACGCTTTCGCCTTTATAACATTGTAGGTATCAAACATGCTCAAATGGTACCTAATTGAAAATATTTCTTGAAAGATCATGTCTGAAAATATTTTTTCTCAAGGCCGTTTACAGCTAACTAAGACTACTGCACTTAACTTTACAAGTTATTTCCAAAATTGAGTAGTTCATGATAGTTGTTGATGATAATATTGATCCTATAGTACAAACGCATGATGAATGTCCTGTAGACCTCAGGACGAGGCTAAATACTTTCCACGTATGGCTCATACTTGAGTCCAGTTTACATATTATAAATGCACTCTTGATCGCTCGCATTCTTAGATCTAATTCAGACTGAACGAGATGTTGGTGTTTGTTAAGTTTTTGTTAATCGTTTCTGTGTGTGAGTCGTACGCGAGGAGAGTCCCAGAACACAATGGAACTGAAAATATTGAGGAATTAGGTAAGGTGCTTTGAAGTCTTAGTACGTATTTTTGGTAAAAGAACTACTGATTTGAGAAGGAGCTGAAAATGAATCCTAATGCCTGTTTTTACCAACGGTCTCCTAACGCTAAGTGTTCCCTAGCGATCTTTGCGGGTCAAATATCTCTTAAAACAAACACATTTAAAAAAAAGTAATGTTTTGCAAAAGTTCTTACGCCGTAAGGACGAACGTGACACACAAAAATTGGTGAAATCTTGAAGGATATGTACCCTTCATGTCTGCTAGAGGACCACTTAGCGTTAGGAGGCGGTTGGTGAAAACATGCAGGTCTGTAGAACTAAGAAAATAACATCAGAACTGGAAGGGTTCAAATTAAAAAGCCTTACAATTGACAATCCTTTCTTTTGAAGGAATATACGAAATAAGATTGTAGATACTGGACTTTATTTTATTATTATTATTCACGAGAAAAAAACTTTATTGTGTACCCTCAGCAAAGAAGCCGGTCTGCCACTACAGCGATCCCAATGTGGCAGAATGTATCAAGCGGGTGGCAGAACAGGGCAGGCTGCTTCTGGCACATGGCATACCCGCGTTTGGCATACAACCTCTGGAACCCCTGAACGTGCCCAGCATACGGCTGCGGCAACATAATATGCCACAGATGAGGTTCAAGTACGATGCCTGGCTATCAGATATCTCCCTGCATGGACTCACTAACTACACCTTCAATAAGTTGGAGTAAGTATCATCAAATTAATTTTTTAAAGAATAAAAGAATTTATTAAAAAACCTAAAAACCAAATTACCACCAAATTACAACCAAAATTAATCGAAAATTGATATGTTGCGCTTAAAATAGCTTATGGCACGGTTTCGTAAATTTTCCGGGATAAAATGATCCTATATCCTTTTTTGAGACATAAAGTGTATCCTGGATACCAAATTTGATCGAAATCAGTGTAGCACCACGAGAACACGCTGTTCATAAAAATATCTACCATATATAGGATTGGTTCATGTTATTGGTTGGTGACACATTATTGGCAGCCTATGACCGTTATTGGTAGATATTACTTCCTTCACTTTAGCAATCTGAAAGTTTTACTGCCGCTAACTGGTGACCAATTCCAGCGTGTTCCCTGAGGAGCTGCGCGTGACGGCCAACATCAGCCTGCCGCACCTGCTGATAGCCGCCGAGTACGTCATCATCGGTGACTTCCAGATGCTGCCCGTCGAGTCCACAGGGAAACTCAAGGCCAACTTCAGTAAGTTGATTATCGTTACAAAGTCCTTATGTTATCATAAAGTTACTCATCAGAGCATCAGTTCTTTTTTCATTAAGTTAGGCATTTAAGTAGCTAATCTTCTTAAAAATAACTTCAGTAAGTACTGATCATGTCATCATAATTACCAACTAACGACTTATCGTCCAAGTTAGACATTATTCTCATTCACTCGTAAGTCGTAAGTGAACAATACTGTTGATGCTCTTACGCTGCGATGCGATGTTATTTGTTTGGGTATTGTCCAGTACCTAAGTATTATTCATGATCTCTTGGGTGGGTTGGACATTTGCCTCTAGTTCAATGTCACTGATAATACATACGTTTCAAAATAAATCAATGTGTTTTGTAGCTGATTGCTCAGCGGCGCTGGACGCGGTCGGTGCCAGGGTCCACAAGCGCATGGTGATCCGCGACGCCAACGTCAAACTGCGGTGCAGCGGACCGCTCGCTGCCAAACTCATGGAGGCTCACTCCACTACTGGTGAAATGGGTAAGGGTGATAGCACTATGTGCTAACTGTATACTTAGTGTGTTTGAAGTCATTTTAACTCTGGTAATACCATATTATCAGCCATTAAGGTAATTGAAATAAAATTTTCAATGTAATATTGATACTGCTGTCTGCACTTCAAGCTGAAGCCTTGCAGAAATCGCTAGATGTTACAGCATTCAGACTTCGAGGTAGACTTGTAAAGCTTTGCGTTCTTGAACACTAAAGAAGTAGGTTTAACAGTAAGAAAAATTAATAAAATATTGTAAATGCTGATTGATTCTTCATCAATAGTTTCAATTATATCTAGCCAGCTTCAGTATACATGCGACTTCTTCGTTTGTGCACTCCGGAATAGAATGCAGCTATTGAACTACATGCTCAAAGTATAGTTTCTCGTTTCAGAGATGATCACCGACCACATAGTACACATGCACTCGGCGGAGATCGCTAAAGAGATCCAGCCGGCAGTGGAGACGGCGCTGTCCATGGTGCTGGAGGACGTGGCCAATAAGTTCCTCAAGCACATACCCCCCAACATGGTCTTCCCCAACTAGTGACGTCATCTGCGACGTCATGGGGCGCTTCCACACAAATATGGTTTCTCGCTTTCCATCTATGGGCGATCGCTCATTTATCAGCACGCACGCACCGAACGCGTCGCATTTTAGAATTCGTTGTATAAAATGATGTGAAACCTCGCACATTCGTCCGCTCCGTATGCGCTGCATTGCGTGTACTATGCGGTGCGTTCGGCTCATACAGTGCTGACAAATATGCGATCGGTTTATATGGACGTCTAAATATAGATTAGTATTAATAGGTTATTTGGTTGAATGGGCGGCCCGTAATGTAGTGTACATAACCTTAACGCCTTTTTCACCATGTCAAAAACTTATTATAGTTTCGGTGACTCTTTTTCTCCTTATCACATCATTAAAAGTTATTGTTTGTTAAGTTAGTGCTTATGGAGTATTTTATTTTAAATTTGTTAACGTTAACAATAAGTTAGGTATGCATTTATGTGAACATGAGGTATTGACTTGTAATTTATTAAATTTATTGATTTTTAATAAAATATTGTACGTATACACTTGGTATTGTTTTACTAAATATGATAATACAATATCTACAATTATAATTTCTAGTGTTGACAAATGAACTGCAACCTCCTCAAAGGTCACTAAAAGTCAAATTTTCGCAACCAAATATCTTCCCGGTCACATTTGCTATTCTGAGTAATGCAACTATGCACAGCAACACGACGAATAAAACATTCTGCTCACTAGTGCACTAGTGCATAGGGTTGAAAATGAATATTTGCTCTCCAGAAGCATATAATCAAAATATTTTAAGCTCTAACATAGAAGAATTAAGGTTCTAAATCAGTTTTAGTGTCATTGATGCAATAATGACGTAAGGTAAGGCGACATCGTGGCTTACTTAGAACCAGTTCGAAATAAATATTGAGCGAATTAGTAATGAGCGGTGATGCAGAACATCTATTACGAGGGCTGGACCTTATAAGGGCTCGTCCTCGGTCAGTGTGTTAAAGCAGAAAGCCATATTAAAGCATGATGCCAGATGATATATGCCAGATGATAATATATGCAGGAATGTTTCAAAAGTGGTATTATAGTAAGCCGAAAGGGGTTGAATCAGGGGGTCACTCTGAACGACTTTTGCTTTACGACTTTTGAAAATTCGCAAAAAAAGATTTGATTCTCCATATAAACTTTTCTTGGTCGCGTGACTTTTTACTATCCACCCTCTTTCGGCTTAGGTACTATAGCGACACGAGAATTATAATATTTAATACGGAGTTTCAAAAGTGGTACAAGTACCACTATTGAAATATAACACTTACTTTGTTAATTTCTGTGCAGTTTATGTCAAACGAACAAAACAAAACTTTCGCTTGAAATAACTTTGAACAGTAAAGAATACAAAATTTTAAGTTTAATTATAGACTGCTGAAATGTTGTAACTTTGAGAGCAACACTGAAATATCGTCTTGCCTCTCTCATACGATAGATTTTGCAATATCACCAGACGTGACAAAATCGTGATAAATATTACAAAATCATTATCAAAACCTAATCAGCACGTCTGTGATTAACTGATTATCTAATAATTTATATAAGAAACCTTCGTGGAGATTTTTTTAGTTTTTTTTCCGTTCAACATGTGGAAGTTTGTGTGTCTGTTTTTATCTGTGAGTGGTCACGTGTTCGGGAAAAAGGAGAAGGGGTTGATCAACTGTAAGTTAAAATGAATATAATTGTATCATCTTACAATACATTATATCCATATTCCATACTAATATTATAAATACGAAATTGTATCCGTTTGAAAAAATACATCTTCACGCTAAAACCACTGAACCGATTTTGTTAAATGGAGATACTTTGAGTCCCGGGAAAGGGCATAGGATAGTTTTTATCCCGGAAAAATGTACGGTTCCCGCATGATAAACGAATTTTGTCGCAACGGAGTTGAGGGAGTCATCTAGTCATATGTAAATCGAAAATAGTAAAATTATAGCCAAAAGTAATGCTAATTAAGTAAGTCAAGTATAATGTCAAAACTAAGCTTCTATTAATATGGCTACAAGCAAGCTCGATGGACTAACACAAGTTACTACTTCTAATACTTTAACACTATTTATTTGTGATAAGTTCTTCATAAGCCAGAATTGAGAAAATAGAAAAATAATGCATTGTGAAAATAGAAAAATAAATTATCTTTCTAATACATAAGAACAATACGATGCTTTTGTTTTATATTGCTACTTTATCTTTCTTGTGATTTATTTCGCGGGTCGCATGACTGTTTAGCTTGTTCCTCGGGTACCCCTGCTATTATTTCAACGGGTTTTTCATCGTTAGTCCTGGCTAATGAGAACTAAAGTGATAGGGGCAATAGTAAAAATTGTATTTTTCAGTCGGTACATTCGTGTGTCCGCGCGAGGAGAAGGCGCTCGGCCGCTGCCTGAAGGATGCTCTCAATAAACTGATACCGCAGCTATCCACAGGTAATTAATAAGATCATTTAATGAAGAGTTTGACAGATAGGTAATGTATGGAGCTTATGTCAATTTTTTTAAATTAATTACGTTTACTTAAGTAATTAATGTTAAACTATGAGTGCTGCAGTAAAACCTTTAGATTAAAATTAACTTTGGTCTGTTTGCGTCTACCGTTGCTATTATCTCCACGTCAGATAAAAATAGCTTATTTTCGTAGCTCTCCCCAATATTGCCCAATTAGAATATCACACGTGTGAATTTAGGGGCGGGGGCCGGGCCCCCTCATTGTTTATTCCCAATCCAACTAGCAACAGACTAGTAATAGCCACGATTAAATTACCATGGTCCTATGCAGACCAGTAGCTTAGACCCTTTCGAAAAAAATACCGTTGCTATTATCTCTTGGGTCCGACGGACTTACAAGCAGAAAAGAAGACACCTTAGGTTTTAATTTGGTAGCCCCGGGTGATCACGTATGACGTCCATAGTCAGTCGGAATCCATTTAAGATTTCCTTCATACTATGTATATGTCTCACTAACTATCAACTCTCCAGGAGTGCCTCAATACGACATACCACCATGCGAGCCGCTGCTAGTACCGTCGCTGTTTGTCAAGCAGTCGGCTGGACCGATTTCGGTGGAGTCCAGCTACTCTGACGTCACCGTCTGGGGACCCTCCCGGATGAAGATCAAACATGTCGAGTAAGTCATCCGAGATATTCTACTATATTCCACTATTTCAAGATATTGTAGGTACTCAACGTACAAAATTTTTAAACAGTGTCCGTACATTTAGTATTGACTATACTCATAAAATAAGTAACTTTTAATATTATGCAGGCACCTTCGTAAGTTGCATTAGAAAATCTGCTACTCCATACACTCCTTCTCATCAAAAGTATGTTGCATTGTTATATAGTTACAGTACTTTGTTTACTAGCAACGGCGCTAGTGAGTATTTTATAATTTTCTCAGGCGCTAAATGCCTGAGCACTTACTTAGTATCTTGTTAAAAATAATAATAGTAATAAGTCGGTAGTCGTAGTCTTTGCCAGACTATGGTGAAAGCAGTCGAGATTTGCATAATAATTATAAGTACTTTGTGTTGTTCTATTATGGCGCCTAAACTTCTGATCCGATGGTGTGAAATGAGGTGTTGTTCAATTTGTAACATCTTCAACAATCTATACAATTTTTATTAGTTTTACTTTTTTTTCAGCGTGGACAGTTCAAAGCACAGGGTGGTAGCTAAACTCCACATCCCAGAGCTGAGGATGAGAGGAAATTACAAGCTGAAGGGACAGCTGCTCATGCTGCCGATAGAGGGAGAAGGAAAATTCACTGCTAAATATAGTAAGATATCTTATTCTTTGTGTAGTTTATAACACTTTAAACTAATAAAGAAATTAGAGCAGCATTTAACAATTCTCTATTCGTTGTTTTTGTCCGTCGCGTGTCTTTTTCAATCTGTGGTGCGGACAAAGACAAGCTGACTTTGTATAGTTATTCACTGTTTAAATATTTATTTATTTATATTCGTAACAATTGATAAGACCAACAATGATTTTTACATTTATAAGATCCTTTGACCTAACTCGTACACATACAGGAATGTCAACTCCTTATTTATCTTTTGTAGTAAAGTCCAATTTTGAATGATTCATTTCTAAGCGTTTTATTGCAGTCTCAAATCCTTATCCTCTATTTCTAGATGACATAGACGCAACAGTGACGATAATCCTGGGCAGGCACCCGCGGAAGACGGGCGTGGACGCTCTGGCATGCACCAGCCTGGACGTCAAGTTCGCCGTGGACGCCGCCTCTATGGAGCTGGAGAACTTGTTTGGAGGCGATGATGAGCTGGGTTAGTAGATGAAGAAGAAGTCGATTGGTGCTAGTACCTAGTAGGATGTTGTTATGCCTGGCTGTAAAAAGATGATCCACCGTCTATTTAATCTACGAATGTCAAGCTTTAGAGTAAAGTGTCCATTAATCAGGCGCGGTCGCAGCCTGAAATTGGGGGGGGGGGGGGGGGGGTAATCACTATAGTCAATACACAAATATATTTTTTTCATCTGCGCCCTCGGACGGTTCTGGGTTGACAGCTGCCTAAGGTCGGACGCAGTGGTGGTTAGGGGATAGCTAGAAATTTCCTTTTATTATTTGGCAAGTTTTTGAGATTTTTCAATTGTACCTTAAATTTGGGGGGGGGTCATGTCCCCTGTGACCCCCCCCTTCGGACTGCGCCTGCCATTAATTAACCTGTTTACTTCAATTAACCTCATGACATGACATAAATCACATCCATAAGATAATTAGATAATATATAAAAAAGCATTATACTATGATGCTTTTTTTAAGCGCCGCATGAATCAAATCAGTTTTCAATGCGTTATATCAAACTCTGTAGGCATTTTTTGAATTTTGTTCATGCGAATTACTATCAAATTTTTAATTCATTCATGTTTTGACTACAAGTATTCGCAAGCGCGAGCGTCTAATTCCATACAAGCAAATTCTAACTTCTAATATATAAACTATCGACTGACAAACCCATCTTTAACAGCTCGGCTAAATCTCCTTTATCCTGCTTTTTCCAGGGAGCATGATGAACAAATTCCTGAACGACAACTGGAAGGAGCTGTCGGGCGAGCTACAGGGGCCCATGGAGGAGGCGCTGCGGGACTTCCTCAAGCCGCTGGCAGACCACGCCTTCGCCAGCCTCAACGCTGATGACATCCTCTCCTAACCTCTACATTCTGATATCAGCAGGCATAGCATGGCCACTATAGAAAGGGTTTTTTTCTACGAAAGAATAGACAAATTGACAGATTGACAAAGGAAATCGGACATTTTGTCACTAAAATCTGTCAGTATGTCCATTCTTTCCCGTTTCTAATGTTGTAATGCTAAGCCTGCAGAAGCACAAACATACAGCTACTCAAGCGTGTTCTAGAGTGCAACACAGAGACAAGTTTCCGGCTGTGATACTGCATTGTTCTCCAAAGTTATGTGCGTGTGCGTTCTGTGACTTGAGGGCTACCGTTTTGACTGTAAACCATTACTTAAAAATAATGGCGCACAAGAGTTATTTATTATAATCGATGTAAATTAATAATAATAGAATTAAGTTATTTATTTATTGGAATTTTTGTTTTATTCTTACATTTCTGTCAAATTATTAGGTTTTTGATGGGGTCTTTTAACGCCAAATAATTTAAAATTGCTGCTAGGTGAGCAAATTCTATATTTAAGCAATTTACCCAATCTTTGAGTTGACACTGGTCATACTACAGAACAGAATTTTAAGTAGAACCTCTTAAAGTGCCTATAATTGGATAGTTATTATATGTATATTAAATTTAGTTGCAGACAAAACCTTTAAAATAAAACAAATGACAGTCAAATAATTCGACTTTATTAATTTGGCAGTTACAAATACAGGAAGAAATACTTCAGTTATACAATAAATAAAAACTTATACAAACTGACCACCTTACAAAATTGAGGCATACTCTAAGACATTATCATAAAACTATACCTATAACTACGTGGTTATGAAAAATATTTTTATTTAATAACCCTATGTGTTGCAATATCAAAATAAAACGGCGGCATGACTTCTATCGCCTGAAAATTCATAGCGCTCTACTCACTTCTTATACTCATTAGATAGTAAATTGAATACGCTGGCAATCTTTCTGAGACAGGAAAACGCTAATAATGGATTTATAAGGGTATTCCCATCGTTAAAATAGTTTAATGGCCGGTTTGTGAGTTTTTGACAGAAGGTTATCTCTTTGGTAAGTGTTAGCTAATCAAAGGCGCTAGAGCAGTAATTCTCAAAGTGGTCTACGGGAGACTCGACAGGGTTCTACGTTCGTTGTACGTCACAAAAACTGGGGGTCCACAATCGTAAGCTGGGGGTGCATGAAAATGTAATTTTATTTCTATAGTGAAAAACTAAAATGTTACCTGAACTTTTGTTGTAGGCAGAATGCAGATAATAATATTATTTTCTTTAAACTTAATCTTAACATAACATGTTAACACGTTTAGAGACTTGAAAATAGCACATGATTACAATGGATCTTATCTTAAATTTTTTAGGATATTTATGAATTGACAGTATTAATGTAGCTTGCGGAGGTCTACTGGATCCAGCAAAATTTTGTAAGTGGTCTATAAAACAAAAGAGTTTGGGAACCTCTGCGCTAGAGGATAGAAAAACTCCTGTGAAAAAACTCATTTGCCGGGCATTGGTGATACTTGGACTGAAAATACAGGGTGTAACAAAACTAGGTGATAATAATTTAGGGTGTGAATGGATCATACATAATATAGAGTTTACTGTGAAAGTAGCAGTGCTGAAAGACTTTTTTTTTTCGTTTTTGTATTGGGAAACTCATGACGATGGGGCGCTTGCCCATACAATAGTAAAAAAGAAAGGTTTTTTTTATGAAATAAGGGGTCAAACGAGCAAACGGGTCACCTGATGGAAAGCAACTTCCGTCGCCCATGGACACTCGCAACATCAGAAGAGCGCAGGTGCAGGTGCGTTGCTGGCCTTTTAAGAGGGAATAGTGGAGCTTAAGGAAGGAAATACGGAAGGGTAGGGAAGGGAATAGGGTAGGGGATTGGGCCTCCGGTAAACTCACTCACTCGGCGAAACACAGCGCAAGCGCTGTTTTTCGTTTTCTGTGAGCCCGTATTTCTCCGGTCGAGCCGTTCCATTCGTGCCGAAGCATTTTTTTTTTATTATTATATTATGAAATAAGGGGGCAAACGAGCAAACGGGTCACCTAATGGAAAGCAACTTTCGTCGCCCATGGACACTCGCAGCATCAGAAGAGCTGCATGTGCGTTGCCGGCCTTTTAAGAGGGAATAGGGGAGGGTAGGGAAGGGAAGGGAATAGGGGAGGGTAGTAAAGGGAATAAGGTAGGGGATTGGGCCTCCGGTAAACTCACTCACTCGGCGAAACACAGCGCAAGCGCTGTTTCACGCCGGTTTTCTGTGAGCATGAAGCATGCAAAGCAAGCATGGCTTATACCACGTTTTCGGCGCTGCTACTTTCACAGTGAACTCTCACGTACACGCCCACGTACACACCCTAAAGTATTATCACTTAGTTTTGTTACACCCTGTATATAACCAAACTGAATGACCGAAAATATAATCCTATATTATATCCTGCTTTCAGTAAACATTTTCAAAAATAAATTCACTATATTTTAAGCATTATTCTACTTTTACAAATGCAACAAATATTTATTCTGTAAAGGGAGATCGCAGACGGCACACTTTTCGTGTGATCGAGTCTGCGGCGCACATACAGTCGGCATGGCGCGGTCATACAGATTGTATGTGCGCCGCAGACTCGATCACACAAAAAGTGTGCCGTCTGCGATCTCCCAAAATCATTATATCAAAGAAAAAATTGGGCACACTTACAATACTTTTATATTATAGTATGTTCTTAGTATAAAATATAATAGAGATCGATTATAAAATTATCGGTCTTAAAAACTTTTACGTACTGTTTAATAATATAATTCATATTGTGTCGAAGTATCAAATATTTACTAAATTAAGTAAATATACTTTGATTAAGTATTATTTAAGCCTATATATAGGTACTTATATTAAAGATGGAAGACACTTTAACTTAAAAAGTATAATATTTAAATCACAAGGAGTGTTGGAGTGCTGCATCAGTGTAATCAATAATAATTATAATTTATACTGGATTTAATCAACTGTATTTATGCAGCTGACTTTTCTCCATTGAATAATATTAATGCTATCAAATTTTTTATACCTATTTACGGCCTGTTTCACCACTTCCTGATAAGTGCCGGATAGGCTATTTACCACTTAACTTGACAGATAGAGTATGGAGAATCTGTCAAAAAAGTTGTAGATAACCTATCCGGCAACTTTATCTGGCCCTCATTGTATTGTAAAATATTGTACTTAAGGTGATACCTAACTTTGCTGTTGAACAAATATATTGAGTACTCCTAATGCCCGCTCCACACTCTCTCGTGAGATTCTCATTTCTCATTTATTACTCTGCCGAAATTCTCCTGAGAGTGTGGAGGGGGCATCTTGAAGGTTCTCTGAAGATTCTCACGAATATCTCGCGAGAGTTTGGAGCGGCCTTAAGGCTTGAGCCACTCGTTGATGGGTATGTTCTCGAAGGCGGAGTTGAGGAAGACGCGGAAGTGTTTGGCGATAGCGGCGGACGCGGCCGGCCGCATCTCGTCAATGATCTCCGCCGCGTTGGTGTTCAGGAACTGGTTCATGGCCTCACCTGGAGGTGGAATTTCATTCAATAATAGACCAAAGAACTGGGTGTAGATATCCCCTAGAGAACCCCTAGCTAAGACGTTTTCTTTATTGCTTCTTAAAAAAAACACCGATCATAATTTAATGACACTAAATAACGCCCGTAACACCATTGCGCCCTTTGTTTATCACGCCGAAAACCGTACATTTTTCGGGATAAAAAGCATCCTATGTCCAAGGACTTTTGAACCTTAATTACTTTGATAATTCCATACCAAAATTAAGCAAAATTTGTTCAGCGGTTTGGGGTGAAGAGGTAACAAGACAGATTCGCATTTACAATATTAGTATGTATAAACGAACTATTGGGCCACCACTATATACTATGTCGGGAAAACAAAACCGGTGACCCACGAAGCACTTAGACTTAGACTAATAATAACGACTAATAATTCGTAGTTTAAGTCGTACGTCGGCTATTTTCGTATCCATTGGGCCTACCCTGCGGGGGCAGTTCTAGATGCCTAGAAAACGCTATTACCTATTAGTTTTGATATAACACCCTACATACCAATAACACTGCCATGGTTGACGGTATCCCGCACCCTGAACCTGGACCCCTTGAGTTTGAAGTCGACCTGCATGCGCTCCGCGGACATGTACGGCACGCCCTGCTTCTCTATCTCCACGCCGAATATCTTCACGATCGCCACCACGTCCGCTGGAATAGGCAAGGATATAATAAGCACTGTTTGAGTGTTTGCAATAAAACTTTTTTAGGCACTTTGCAAGGTACTTAATAAGTTTTCTTGTGGAGTTTTTGGCACTGATATGGGGATTGGGGGTGTACTTTGCCATAGGACACTTATCCTTATTAATTTTTAATCATTAATAATATTATAATAAATGTGAAAGCGTGGATGTTTGTTACGCTTTCACGCAAAACTACTTGACGAATCACCATGAAACTTTGTACACATACTCTTGGAGGTATTTAAAGTGCCATAGGATACTTTTTATTAAAAAAAAATGTTGACGTGGACGCGGACGAAGTCGCGGGCAACAGCTAGTAAGTTATCTGTTTGAGTGTTTGCAATAAAACTTCTTTAGGCACTTTGAAATTTCAAGGTTTTAATTATTTTGGAAGGTTTTTGGCAATGGCAGGGCGGTGTATTTTCCCATAGACAAGATAAAGGTACACTCATAAATTAAGTTATAAGCACGCTGAAGTCAAGTAGGCAACTCGTTCTAGACACTAGGGCAGCGAGTGCAAATTAACTTCTGCGTGTAGCTCTTGCAGCTTGACTGGAACGCCAGAGTAGATAAAATAGTTTAAGTTTTAACGTTACAAACAAAAAATCAAATCGACTAACAGTAAACACGGAAAACCAGAAAACACTGTTATTCCTCAAGCATAGCACACTTGCGACTGGTCTTCATAAATAATATAATCCCAGAATCTCCCCATATCTTTGTGAAGGTGCTCCCTCACCGGGAGCATTCGCTTGTAATGTAACGTTACAGAGTCGAGCATTACATCGGTGACGGAGGAGAACCGAGCATTACAATGCGCACCTTGTAATGTTACAATGTGTAATCTTGATACAACTTGTAACATCAATGCTACGTGACAGTGACGTCAACTTGCTATGTAATGCTCAAAGTGGAGTCTATAATGTTACATTATACGCGAATGCTCGTCAGTCAGGGAGGCAGTATTGTAATGTAATGCTTAAAGTCGAATCTATAATACATTACACGCGAATGCTCCCAGCGAGGAAGCATCTTTAACCTCGCCCGTACGGCTCGAACTGAAGCTCATCACCACAATGCTGGGGACTGGGGAGGATCTGACCTATGTAGAACTTCTATGATTCACCTGAAAATGGTACTCACCGAAACTGACGGGAGCAACAAACCCATTTAGGAGCTGCAAGTCAGACCTGGAAGCAGTACTCACTGAAGCTGGCCCAAAAGTCTCCCTGCGACCTGACGGGGAACAGCAGCACCTGGCCCGTGACGCTGTACTGGCCCGTCGCCTCAATTCGGGGGAGCACCAGACCCATGTCGATGCGGAGCTTCTTCAGATCAGACCTGGAATGGTTGACAAAAGTGTTAAGTAAGACAGATAAAGATAAAATGGCTTATTAGACTAGCACGAGTCGGCGCATGAGTACCGAAAACTATTCCACCTCAATTTTTTTATGCGATCCTCTTCAAATTGCCCTCCTGATGATATAAATGCATGTTGCCAGGGCGCAACCCGGTGCCATATTGTTTAAACAAACATTGTTTAAACAATTGCAAGTAATTGTTATTTTTCAACCGAACAAATTTTTTTTATATTCTTTATTGAAATACCAATAAAAAAGGTCCTATGACTTTTTATGATAAAGTTTATATTTTTAAAGATATTATTTTTTAAAGGTTCGAAAAACCTCAAATTTGGGTACTTTCGACCGATGAAAAATATATTTAAAAAAATAATAATGTCAAAGTAATATATTTTTTAAAATTCTATATACAATAGTTAAAATTCTATATAAAATAGATATTTCAAAAAATTTCATTGTTTATATCTTTTTTTTTATCTTAGCAAAAGTAGACAAAAAATTGTGTTTTTTGTATGGGAGCCCCCCTTAAACAATTACTTTATTTTAATTTTGTTATTAATTATTAAAGTACAAGTATAATTAAGGATTTTGTGAAATTTTCAAGTGCCTCGCTGTTACTATTATTGATTACGAGCAAAAAAGGCCAAAAAAATCACGTTTCTTGTATGGGAGCCCCACTTAAATATTAATTTAAAGCAATTATCGCGCAATTATATTTACAATGTCGTCCAAAACTGTGAAGTGTGCAAGTTGTAACGTTGTCATCAATGAACTCCTCGCGTATATTGCGAATAAAATTGATGTTATGGATCAAGAAAGTCTGTTGCGAATCTGCGCTTCAGCTTTTAAAGTGGAAGAAGTTGAAAAATCTAAAAATCTTCTGTTTGAGTCGGTCACGACAAATATTAAGAAGGTTACGAGAAAAGGTAAAAATGAAGGCAAGATACAAAGGGATCTTGAGGATATTATATCCGTCTTCAAAAGTGTAGACCCGGATTTGATTCCAATTTTTGTTGCGAAGGACTTGCATAGATTACCAGCCTTAACTTTTGATCATTGTGATGTCTCTGCTATACTCAAAGACATTGTAAAACTGAAATCGCAGGTAGAAATGATTAGAGACACTTACGTGACAAGAGATAATTTTCAAGAGCTTGAGGCAAAAATACAGAGCTATAAAGTTGATGAAAACAATTTTTTAAACACACCTATGAAAGATAGATTTGAGGCAATGAACTTTGTAAATGCTCGATCTCGTGTGCCACATTTTTATGACAGCGGACCTATGGCTATTGGCTCACTGGTAGAGTCGAAAGAGCAGCAATCAGAGGCAGAGGCAGAGGTATTAAATGAAAGTGTTCAGTTACCCGTTGAGTTTGTTGCGGACAATTTGGATAGATATAGTGTCTCGCCCTTAACACCTCGAAATCTTGAGCCAGTTCCAACGAACAATAAAGTGTCAACAGAAACTACCACTTTAAGGCCTTCTTATGCAGATGTAGGTAAACGACCAGGCGCATGGTCTATACCTAAAATAAATGAAAATGATGAGTGGCATTTAGTGCAGAAAAAGAGGATTAAAAATAAATTTGTTTCTGTCAAAGGGAAAGCTGCGTTAGAAGAGAACTGTAAGTTTAAGGCTGCTAAAAGTAAGATTCCGCTTTTTATTACCAACGTACACAAGGAAGTATCAAGTGATGACATTATAGATTATATTTATACTAGGACAAATCTAAAAGTATCTCCTATTAAAATAAAAATGAACAAAGAGAGAAATTATAACGCGTTTAAAATCTTTGTACATGAACAGAGCATTGAAACTTTTCTTGACAGCAGCCTGTGGCCAAAAGGTATCGCTTTCAGGCGTTTTGTGAATTTTAATAGTGGCAACAACAAACGCACAGGTGACCAGAACGATCAGCGGCAATCTTGACTACAATAAAATGGATAATAATTATAATAACATTAACTTCGTAACATTCAATTGCAAATCGTTAAAGCGATCTCTACATGGGATTAGATGTCTTTGCAAGAATGCAAGCATTGTTGCACTACAGGAGCATTGGTTGTTGCCGCATGATTTATCGCTGTTAGACGTAGTAGATTCCGACTTTGCCGCGACGGGCACATCGGCTGTAGATACCGAGGCGGGCTTGTTGAAGGGTAGACCCTATGGAGGTGTGGCCATTTTATGGCGTAAAAGTGTTTTTCAGTCGGTTACCGTTATCGAGTGTAGTGATCCGCGCATAGCTGCGATAAAGGCAAGACTTGGTGATAAAACTTTAATATTGTTTAGTATATACATGCCCACAGACTGTTATGAGAACTTACCAGAATTTACTCAGTGTTTAAGTAAAATAAATTCGGTTATCGACGAACATATAGACACTGAAGTTTTCTACATGCTGGGTGACTTTAATGCACATATAGGACAACTTTTTCATAATGAATTGGTAAACTTTTGTATCGATCAGGAGTGGACATGTGTTGATGTGGAAATGCTAGGCCACGACTCTGAAACTTTTACATTTATAAGTGAAGCCCATGGTAGTGTGAGATGGCTTGATCACTGCCTAGTTACGCGTGGTGCTCGCCCATCGGTTAAACGTATATGGGTTGATTATGACGTGCAGTGGTCTGACCATCTTCCGCTGTTTGTGGAGTGTGCTCTGGGTAGAATTAATCATCAGTCTCTCTCTGAGCATGTCCAAGCACTTCAGAGTGGCGTAGTATGGGGAAGACGTTCAAAAGACCAAATTTTAAAATATCAGAATATTTGCAATTCAAAATTGAGGAATATACATTTTCCGGATGAGTTATCACACTGCTGTGATGGGATGTGCTCGGATAAGAATCATATAAATGTTATAGCTAAGATGTACCTCGAGATTGTCTCTACTCTCTCAAGTGCTGCGATCGTTACTGGTAAGCGTGGTAAAACCCGTAGGAAGGGCGGTTACATAGCTGGTTGGAACAAACACGTAGCCTATTTCCACAGACAGGCCAGGTTAAAGTTTTTGGCTTGGGTGGAAGCTGGTAAACCAGCTCAAGGCCGTGCCTATTTTGATATGTGTAATAGCAGAAAAGAGTTTAAACAAAAGCCCAAATGGTGTCAAGATAGGCAAGAGCAAATTAAAATGGATAATCTAGCCTATCATCACACAGTCAAAAGCTTTAATCAGTTTTGGAACGAAACCAAAAAAATGAATTGTAAGCCTGGCCTGCCTGTGAGTGTTAATAATGCAAATGATCCCAAAAAGATCTCAGAATTATTTAAAGAACATTTTAGAGTGAAACCAGCGTGCAAAAGCCCTTCTGTTCGTGGATTTTCTAGAGTAATGCCCTATCCTGAGACTGATCATGTAATAAGAAAAGTGAGGTTTACAGCTAAACAGGTGCGTAAAGTTATACTTAGCATTCAAAACGGAAAATCATCGGGACATGACGGTCTAAGTGTTGAGCATTTAAAATATGCAGGTGTACATCTTCCACGACTACTGTCAATGTTTTACAACTTGTGTGTTTGTCACGGCTATTTGCCTGAACAGCTTACTAGAACGATAGTGGTACCGATTTTAAAGTCTAGGTCAAGTGATGCGTCGGAGAAGACTAATTACAGACCTATCTCGCTTGCAACTATTTTTGCTAAGGTGCTTGACAGTATGCTTAATGTCGAACTGCTTTCGCATTTGAAACTGAACGATGCACAATTTGGCTTTAGAGCGGGCTTATCGACAGAAAGTGCAATCTTAAGTCTTAAGCATACTGTCTCGTACTACACGAGCAGAAAGACAGCAGTTTATGCCTGTTTCCTGGATTTGTCCAAAGCTTTTGACTCAATTTTATATGAAAAACTTTGGGAAAAGCTATTCAGGGCAGGTGTACCTGTTGAACTTATATCTGTACTTAAATATTGGTATGGTCAGCAGCGCAATTATGTAAGGTGGGCTGGGGTATTTTCCGATGCGTATGGCTTAGATTGTGGCGTTCGACAGGGGGGGATCACATCACCCGTTTTGTTTAACTGGTACATAAACGAGCTCATCTGTGAGCTCAGCAGTACACATACTGGATGTATCATTGATGGAGTTTCTGTTAATAACCTTAGCTATGCCGATGATATGGTACTGCTGGGCCCATCAGTTGGGTCAGTTAGAAAGCTTTTATCGTTGTGTGAGGCATACGCGGAGGACCATGGGCTCAAGTATAACTCCAAGAAGAGCAAAGTCCTTGTCTTTAAAAGCAGTGGAGATAAAATAGCTCATAACCTGCCAATAAGGTTGAATAATGTTGCATTAGAGTTTGTAAAAACTTTTAGATACTTAGGACATATAGTTGCAGATGATTTGTCAGATGACGATGATATAGAGCGGGAGCGAAGGGCTCTGGCTGTTCGAGGCAACATGCTGGCACGCAGATTTGCGCGCTGCTCGTGTGAAGTTAAGATAACCCTTTTCAAGGCCTATTGTCAATCCTTTTATTCGAGTAGCTTGTGGTTTCGTCATCGGCGTCGGACAGCCAGTGCCCTTCGTGTACAGTATAATGACATTTTCAGGGTGTTGTTGCGGCTGCCTCGCTTCTGTAGTGCTTCTTCAATGTTTTGTGAAGCACGTACGGACGATTTTTATGCGATTATTCGCAAAAAAGTAGCTTCTATGCGTCAGCGCTTACGTGAAAGCAGCAACAGCATCCTGCAAATGATATATGCAAGATTTGACTGTCCCATTCAAGATAAATGGATGAAAATCTTAATGGGACTAAAAATAGGATAGGTTTGTCATAATTTTAATGTGAACCGTAAAATTAATAACATTTGAAGTGATGATTTGTATGTGATGATGATTTGTTCTGATAATGTTTGGTAACGTAATGACTTAAAAAAAAAAATCTATGGATGTTAATCTGAAAATAAAATGATTATTATTATTATTATTATTATATCGCATTTCTCTCGCAAGATACGTGATACGCCCCGGATGGTTTAAAAGTATTTTTTAAAAATAACTTTATAATAATATAGTTTTAGCAGATGTTTTGAAGTGTCTAATGCTTTAATTATTGAGGTTTTTGATTGTCCAGACCGCAGCGTGCTAAACAGCTTTTAGCCGTCGTATTTTACTTCTATATAACGCCATACTTCGAAAACTTTGAAAGCTCGATGCAGGATTGTGGCGCTAGTTGATCTATCATAGAAGGTTATATGGATGATATGTTAAGCATTTGTGTTATGTGTATTATCAATTTATCATTCATCAATCATCACACAAAAAAAAAATTCGTATTGTGTTATGAATGCAGTCAATAGTCATGTTCTTTAGATCATTTAGAAATAGACTGCATTCATAATTCAACAAAAAATGTGGCTAATACACAAATGCTTATCAGCGACTATAATATTCTATTCACAAATAGACTCTTTATTAGGTAACGGTAAGATTTACTAATCAACAGTTTACTCTGTTTCATTTATAACTCCTGTCAAAAAAAGGCTCCTGAACTAGACATAAAAGTTATAAGTGATAAATTAAAGTTACAAAAAACAGGAATTTTTCAAATTCATTGTTATATAACAAATTATATAGATGTCACTATAATTAGCATAGTTTTGCTAATATTTATCAAATTTATATTCCTTTGCTAGAGTCCGGGTCAATTAAAGGACGTTTTCACAGCACGTTTTAAAGTAAATGATAAATCTAATAAAATAAATAGCTTTTCTTAATACAATAAGTAAGTTAATGAGTACCCACTTTAAAACCTGAGTCATATAGATCTGGCGAAATATGTAATTTCGTTTGCCAACAGTGGCAACATTTCCATAGCACAACGATAATGCGACCGAATTAATCATCCAATTATCTTGACAGCGACAATTGTAAAGTATTATACCGTGAAGTAACTTTTCTTCCACCGAGTGGTTGTTTCAAAATTTTTCATAATAACCACGATGGTATCGTCGCAGGTAATTCACCTGACCTGCTTTAAGGTACATCACAATAGGTGTGAAATACGTGCGGGAACCTCACATTTTTCCTGGACAGACAGACAGACAGACACACTTTCGCATTTATAATATTAGTATGGAAGTATGGATGTGAAACTTATTGGTTATTGTCATTTTGTTTAGTTGTTTGAATTCGTCTTTCGTAGGAACTTTATATTTTTGCGGGTTAAAGCTATCCGATATCCTTTCCTGGGTCGTGACCCAATAAGATATCATACTTTACGTTTACAACAATGTAAGTTTCATTGAAACTATGTTTTAGTTATCTGTGATGTTAGGATGATAAAATTTTGCAACACAAGCATTATAATAAATAGAAGTTGCATTAAAATAAAAAGATACGCATTGTGCTACTTTTCGATTACATTTAATAACTTGGCTTTAAAATATAAATTATTAGATTTTTCAAAATAAAATTTGAATAACCTTTGTTGCAACTTGCAAATTGCAATAGCAATAAATAAACAATACTGTGTTACATAAGAATCAGGATCCGTAGATTGTTGATTTAAGAATTAGCTAAAAACGTAAACACAGTTAATTAGCATGTTTTTACACCTTATTTTATTGTCTCCGTGGTGTTAAACTATTATATCATTGGTAGTAGAAGCTTGTATATATTTTATTCAAAAACGATAAATCAAAAGTGATCCCTTTTGACTGATTGATTCGATGTAGGAAAACCTTTTAAAAACTTACAATAAAAATATTTGCATTTAATGAATGATTGAGACGTATCTAAATTGGAGATAAATTCTAAAAAAATTGGTCGATATTGACGAACAGTAACAGTATTTAACTGTATAATAATTTAAAAAACGATATCATTAAAAGTAACTAAGGCTACCTTCACACCTCAGCTGAGCTAAGTTTAGTTCCGAGGAACATTCCTCATATATATTCACAAATACATATTTGTCACCGTAAGATTGTAAAAACCGCGAGATTGTAATATGACGAAGTGATGGATTGTAAACAAACAGTTTTCCAATTATTTTAAATTAATTATTTCGTATTTAAAATAACTTCAATTGCCTGAATATTTGATTTATAACATTGAATAAAATTTAGATATATATAAAGTGCAGTTTGAATTATAAATTAGGTTAATTTTAATAACCGAACATACAAACAGCTCTTTAAATATATCTATTTTTTTATGTTATACATCTCATACTATTTGGCATTGAAATTATTTTAAATACCTACGAAATAATTAATTTAAAATCACCGGAAAACTGTTTGTTTACAATCCATCACTTCGTTATATTACAATCTCGCGGTTTTTACAATCTTACGGTGACATATTCGTAAAATCTAATTAGAATCTCTGCGCGAAGCGAGATAATATCTCGCTTCTATTGATTCTCAAAAACACATTTCTCACAACACAGCGCTCACAAAAGCGCCCTAACTATACTAACCTGGGTAACTTAGTGATTTTTAGGGTTCCGTAGTCAAATGGCAAAAAACGGAACTCTTATAGATTCGTCATGTCTGTCTGTCTGTCCGTCCGTATGTCACAGCCAATTTTCTCCGAAACTATTGAAACTTGGTAAGTAGACTAGAAACTTGTAGTCTGTGAACCGTCTGTGAACCGCATTAAGGTTTTGATACAAAAATGGAAAAATATTTAAAAATTTAGGGGTCAGTACAACTGAAACAAAAAAACATTTTTTTCATCTAACCTATGCGTGTTGGGTATCGATAGATATAGGTCTTCAAAAATCATATTGAGGTTTTAATATTATTTTTTTCTTACCTGAATAGTTTGCGAGAGAAAAAGTGTCAAGTTGTGTGACCCCCCCCCCCCCTTTATTTTTAATTTTTTATATTTCAGTTGATTTAACTTTCATTAAATCAACTGAAATATAAAAATAAATCAAAAACCTTTGAATTTCATCAACCTTATTGCTGCTGCGGAACCCTTCATGGGCGAGTCCAACTCGCACTTGGCCGGTTTATTTTTGTGTCCAAAGACAGGCCTTTAGACCCGTGACATCAATGCGATTTAGATCTATAGTGACTAGAAATACCTTAGCTGAACTTAGATGAAAATGCATTGTAACTCACCTGATCTTAGTAACGGTGTAGTTGCTGGGCCCAACCACTGTAATATTATTGAAGGCGGCAGTGACCCTCACTGGTCCAGCGGCATTCTCCATGACGAGACGGTCGATGAGCAGCGGTTCCACTGCGGGCACTCCAAGCTCCTGGATGCCGTTCGCCAAGTACGGCCGGAGATGGTTGAAGGACCGCTTGATGCAGTTGTCGATCTCGGGATCGCTCCGGTTGCATGGTAGCAGGAACTCCGCTGAAAATTATAGGGGTTTGGAATAAATGTCTGGCTTAATTCCATTGGCTTCTAATACCTAATATTCTTACTTTAAGTTAAAGATGGAGCGCTTCAAATTAATGATTGGAATCAAATGCGAAATTGGAGATCTCTTATCCACTTTTAAAGAGTAAATTTATGAACAATGGCTATGAAAAGAAAAATAATTTACTTTTATGCAATTATTTATGTTGTCACTTGTCAGACGAAGATAAAGAACATTTTGTACTATACCTAAGGATATGTACCTAAGGATACAATAATTCCTATCTACTTTAATCTGATGAAGGCGTGTTTAATCCCTAAATTTTCATCCCCCGTCATACGGATAAACCTCGGACGGCCGGACGGCGGATAATCTAGAAATACGAAATCATGCTTCATTGAAAAATATTAAAGGCAGGGATGAAAACTTTTGCTATCCTTCTCATAGGCAATTATAAGTAAACATCAAAACATTGTTTACATTTCGCGGAATAGGTGTAGAAGTGGTGAACTTGAACCGCGTTGGGCAACGCAAGGTCGCGTTACGGGGTGCTTATATAACGCGCGTTCCGCAACACATTTAGTCAAGACATTAATCGGTGAAGGCCGGCGCTGCGCAACCGATCTGCATGGAGCCATGTGGCTAGAGAGTTTGCGCAGGCGCAGCGTGAATAAAGAAAAATTAATGATTACTTGTGATTAAGGTTTTCTGTTGCTTGCTTTTCCTCTCCAGTCTTTTCGTGCTGCTAGAGTTATTTCGTCAATCCAACAACAGAAAACTCTGGAGCAAGCTAGAGGAGGCCTTTACCCAGTGTGGGGTTCCAATAATAGAATAGAAATAGTTAATTAGTTAAAAGAGAAAATGTTATTTAAGGTTGTTGGAAATAAATGGGCTTTATTATTATTATTATGTAATCTTACGAACACGAAACAGAGGATAATTTTATTTTGCAGCAAAATAATTTAAATGTAAAACTGAAAATGGAAAAATTATTTATGCATTTTCATTAAAATATTAACTGTTGCTTATTGATTGTGTACTATTTAAATTATTTGGATCTCTCGTCTCTATCGCTGAATTCATGAAACGAATATTCGGTTTGATTTCCTGCCCTTTCCTAATTTCTTCATTGGTATTTTTGCCAATCGCGCTTACTCCTGTTAATGTTACTTAATTAATAATAATTAATTAATATCATCATGCTCGCGTTCATACAGAACGTTTTTTGGATTATTTTTCGAGAAAAAATAAAAATTATTTTTCGAAGGAGTAAACTTCATTGATAAACAATTAACACAGACGTTGTTGAAGTTAGAATTCTTCATCATCATCATCTTCACTAACATTATAATTGCAAAAGTATGTCTGTCTGTCTCTTACCTTTTCACGCTAAGACCACTGGACTGATTTTTCTAAATTTTGGTATGGAGATAAAAGTCGCGGGAAAGGAGGACATCTATTTCGAAAATGTACAGTTCCCGATAAACATTTTGGCGCAACTATTTCGCAGGCGTCATCTAGTAGCTAAATCTTATATCTTTAAACGAGCAATTCTTATATATATATATATATATATATATATATATATATATATATATATATATTTTACAGGGTGTAACAAAAATAAGTGATAATACTTTAGGGTGTGTACGTGTTCCTTGTAGAGAGTTCACTGTGAAAGTAGCGCTGAAAGACCAAAGTTTTTTTTCACTTTTGTATTTGATTTGTGGGAAAATGTGTGACGCTCGGGCCCTTGAAGTGAAAAAAATATTCGTCTGCCAGCGCTACTTTCACAGTAAACTCTCTACAAGGAACACGTACACACCCTAAAGTATTATCACTTATTTTTGTTACACACTGTATATATATATATATATATATATATATATATATATATATATATATATATATATATATATATATATATATATAAATTTCATGAAATTTAGTATACTTATATATATTATATAGGTTTCGGGGGCGATAAATCGATCTAGCTAGGAATCATTTTTAGAAAATGTAATTTTATTCGTGTTCGAATCGAATACCGAGCAAAGCTCGATGAAATAGCTAGTTATTATAATTCCTCGTATTTGATATGTTGAGGTTAAGGTGAATTATGTAACTACGTCGGGAAAGGAAGCTTGCATAAGTGACGTGTTAAGAGTTAGAGCGTCCTTGGGTACTCTCGCAACATGCTGTTCAGTCTTTCATCTAGTACTTTCTAGCGACAATTATTTCATTACGTTGTTATGAGATACAATATGAGTGAATTTCAATCAGAATCATCATCTAGATTAGAGAATTAATTTGAGAATTGTAAATACGCAAAGTTGTTTAACGTTGGTTGGTTGGTACTTCGGGTGCGGAAATAACGTAGGATATTCTTAAGGCAAAATGATCGATTTTCATTCGAAATAATTTATGCGCAATGAAAATCAATGCTATTCATAATCCAAGCTACATGCTCTTTTTTACCAACTGCATCCTAACGTTGTTTGTTATGACTTATGAGTAACTATATTTTCTAGTGTGAGTCCTTAACTCCTAAGTGACAATTAAATATTAGTAAAAAATAATAATGTTTTTATTATAAGATAAACATAACGTTAAAACGCCCAGTGGCTATCCCAGTGTCAGATGGTTGATGCAACTTTTAGCGTCATATAAATTCTTTATTTTACCAAAATAAATACCGTTTATGATTGTGCAATAATGTTTTAAGAAGCGATTATGATAATTGAAGATATTTATCACGTTTCAAAGGACATACTAACAATCAATAAAATATGTTGTGCTGTTATTTGGCTTTATCTCTTACCAAGACTTTCGCAAGTATGCCAAGGTGCCCACGCGCACCAAAATTGTCATTCAGGTTGCGTCTAAGTCTAATTGTTACAATCATAGCGATAGTGGTTTTTCCTCGGCTTCAAAGCATCCAAAGTTAAACATTAAGGTCGAAGTGAAATAATTTCAAATCTTGGTATTAAGTCAAATTAGCTCCATTCTACAATCTCGACAAGGAAATTAGATAAAAATGATTATGGAATTCGACATAATACCCCATCGCAAGCGCCTATGCATGTCACTTTGTAACGCGTTTCGTCAAACCACATGCATTTTTGATTTCTAACTTAACTGTCAAAATAATTATCGAATACAATATTTCTAAGCACAGGCATAAACTATTATAGGGCCAATTTTTCCAAGCAATTTCTTTGGAAGACATTTAATGAGGGGCAAGATGCTATAAGGACACATCACAAAATATGAGAGACACTTATCTTGTTGCTTTACCGTTTTCAATGATAATAATATAATTAGGTTTCGTAAGGCACTTGAAATTTAAAATCAATCACTTATCATCATAAAATTAGTATGAGATGCAATTTGCATTGCACGAGTAATTGCGAAAGTAACAAAATAGAATATTGACGAAATCTCGTTTATCCTACAGCAATTTATCAATAAAATGTCAAAATTGGCGTTAAGATTAGCTTTTTAGACATGGGAATGTGATGATTCTGGCAGAGTTGCGGTAGGTTGTATCGTATCCTGAACTTTGTATTAAGCAAGGAGTGGAGCACCATGGGGTTTTAGTGGGTAGACCGTACGCCTGGGGAGTCCCACATACTATATACAGGGGAGTCACACATATCCTCAATTCGGGGCGGATGTGTTAAGCATTTTCCTATAAAAACAAAAGCAACATAACGATTACGTCTTGAACATGATGATAACAATTAATCTTCTTATGAGGTTTCTTGGGACATCTCACTCAGGTTTTGTTTACTCGTGGCTTGACTTGACGTGACTTACTATATTTTAGTAAGCCACAGTTTAAATAAAATCCAAGCACCTTTACAGTCCGTCAAGAAAGTGAAGAAATTAAAATGTGACAACATCGTAGTGTCATCCCTTTCAAATCAATCTAAAGATATGACACTACGATGTTGCCACTTTTTAATTTCTTAACTTTCTTGACAGACTGTAAACTTTGGCTGTATTTTAGTAAAACATAAATTGCAATGAAAGATGCTGTTACACACAAACGGCTTGACTCGAAACTATGAAGAGTGTTTTGTTTCTTGTAAGCAATTTGATTCGATTTTAATGCGTCAACAAGTTCAATTGCAAAATATGATTTATAGTCGAGGAAAACAATGGTTACAGCGTTCCAGCCCCATCAGGTATCGCGGCCGAGTGTGTAACGCGTTTGCCAATCCATCACTCGCCTAAAATGTGCTCCGTATTTGGCGCGCAAGGTCGCGCGACAAAGTATAATTAAGTGAATCGTTATCGTCTTCACAATGGGCAATTCTGATTTTCATGGTAATAGCTCATGGGGTGTTTTGGTCGTTAAATTGGTCGTTATTTTAGCGTCGTGTACGAGTACAACAGTAGCAGCTGTATGTAATTGTTTTCAAACATTAATATTAACAAACTATATTTTCATACTTTTGATTATTAGATCCATCATCTTATTATGTAGAAACTTATGGCACACAAATTTTGCAAATACAGAACAGTCATCACACATCATTGAATCACTGGCCTGTCAACACTCGACCATTGGAATATAAACGATCCAATCAGTTGTTCAAGCTAACTTTACTCTTACGCGGATGGCACTTAGATACATTTATTCAAAGACTAGCGACCCGCCCCGGCATCGCACGAGTATAAAATATATAGCCACTAAAAAAATGATTAAAACCGATAGCCTATGATCCTTCACGTGGTCTACTTCTTAACTGTGCCGAATAACATAAAAATTGCTCCAGTAGTTCGCGAGATAAGACCTTTCAAATAATTTCCCCCCGTTTTTTCCACATTCTCCTATTAAGTCTTAGTGTGATAAAACATAGCCTATAGCCTTCCTCAATAAATGGGCTATCTAACACTGAAATAATTTTTCAAATCGGACCAGTAGTGAGTCCTGAGATTAGCGCGTTCAAGTTAGCCTTTTCAAATAATTTTCCCCGTTTTCCCACATTTTCCTCTATTTCTTAGCTCCTATTAGTCTTAGCATGATAAAATATAGCCTATAACCTTCCTCGATAAATGGGCTATCTAACACTGAAAGAATCATCAAAATCCGTTGCGTAGTTTCAAAGATTAAAGGGAACAAAGGGATTGAGGGAAAAAAAAGCGACATTGTTTTATAATATACTAGCTGTGACCCGCGACTTCGTCCGCGTCAACAAAATGTACAATAAAAAAGTAAGGTGAAAAATAAAAAAGTAAAAAAATATCCTCCTCCTTTTTGGAAGTCGGTTAAAAAGTAGCCTAAGTTACTCCTTATTACATCAACTATCTGCCAATAAAAGTCCCGTCGGTCCAGCCATTTCGGAGATTAGGCGGAACAAACAGACAGACATACAGACAGACAAAAATTCAAAAAATTGTTATTTTGGTGTAAGTACCGACTAAATATTCATATACATGTAGTAAAAAACGGTTATTTTAATATTACAAACAGACACTCCAATTTTATTTAAATGTATAGATACTCGTAGATGTATACGAGTAGAAGTTCATTTACAATAATAGTAGTAATTAATAAGCTGGACTTAAAACTTACTTAGGTCTGCCATCTATCGATTCAATTTCGTAGTACAATCCGCACAAAACCAAGACAGTGGACGCTTTACGGCCGTTCCCAATATTTGATCTATCTCTGGTTTTGCCCTACTAGAGATAGGAATAGCTCACAATTGACATTATGTCTCTAATGTCTAACGGCGGTTCCCAATATTTGATCTATCTCTGGTTTGGCCCTACTAGAGATAGAAATAGCTCACATTAGACATTAGAGACATTTATATTTTATGACAATTGTGAGCTATTACTATCTCTGGTAGGGCAAAACCAGAGATAGATCAAATATTGGGAACGGCCGTAATGTGAGTTATTCCTATCTCTAGTAGGGCAAAACCAGAGATAGATCAAATATTGGGAACGGCCGTTAATGTTTAAACGACTTCCGATAAAGGAGGTATAGAACCTCCTTTATCGGAAGTCGTTTAAACATTTTTTTCTAAATTCTGTGATAGTATATTACAATAGCTACACCACGGACGTAAAAAAAGAGCTACACATGCAATTATCCATTTGATAATAATCTAGACCTGGTGACGATGATGCAGGTCACGAAATAGGTAATCCTACCACCTAATTTCCCGAGGCCTTGGTGTCTGGAGCCGGTCCTCATATATTTAACCACGTCTGTTTACCTCGCGAGTGACCTTATATAACTAGTTACACAAAGATTATATGTGCTTACTATATTAATGCGATTTGGGCTTGTATCCATGTGGAGTGTGAACATCAGTATCAGTTGTATGAACAACCGAGAGCATATCTACAAGGATATGTGTGGCATTTGGATGAGACTGTCATGAGGGTGTGGATGCGAAGCAGCTCCCACTCGATTCGACAAAACCTGATAAAAAGCGACTACCATCGCCCATGATCTACCGTAGACCATAAATTAGAACAGTATCAAGTTGACGGCTTTTTCAAAATGAATATAATTTTTAAAGGTGTGCAGGTCATGTCAGATTTCTCTGACGTGTCTTGCACCCAACTGGCATACCTCGACTTTCTTGGTTACACCAGATTATCGTATAATGGAATGGAGAAGTCAATTATATGCATCAGCTTAGTAAGTAATTGTTTAATATATAAATGAAGTCAGCGTTTGCTGCACGTTCAAGGATGTGCTCACAGGACGTGGATGAAATTAATGTGATGTTTGCGGGGAACACACGCAACATTTGTGAAACAAAGCTCTTGTGTACAGTACCTTATAGTTTTGTAAATATTGCGTTTCACACAGAGTGCAACGATACCAGTTGGAAGTCTAAGTACTTCTTACTTAATGGGTAAAAATTATGAAAGTCCCACACATTATATATTTTAAATTCTACCATTACTCACTAAAACCACCTGCGATTTGCCATCAGTCGTAAACAGAGGATGTCCTGGATCTCTCTCTCCGCGACCAACCGGTCTACCTCAACAGGGAACGCTTATCTATCTATATATATTAATACGCAAGCGAAAAACTTTGTATCTCTTTTGACGAAAAATGCGGAAACGTAGGTGAATGAAATTTTGCACAGTTATAGTTTATATGGTAAAGGAGTGCATCGAGCTAATATTATTTTGAAATTATGCTTTTATCATACATTTTTTTAACAAATAAAACATTACACACACTACAATACGCACACTCAAGAAGATCTGTCATCTGTCAGCTTTTTGAGTGACAAACCTATACGAATTATTCTCTTTTATTTATGGTTGAAGTCTGTTGACAACAAGTTGACAAATTGAAAATGGATTATAGTTTTTTTTTATTGAATCTTAGATACTATTAGACCATAGACTTATTATTAGACAATGCTTACACGGCCAGTCTGAGATCTCAGATCAGTTGAGTCCCAAAGACGAGAGTTGAAAAAAATATGATAATAAGTCAATATTTTTTTACAAATTAAACGTACCTAGTAGTCCTAATGTCGTTGAAACTAAAAGGTCGAATTTCGACCATTGGGCGATCCTCTAGTATATTTTAAATCCAACGCGATCCTTATTCGATCTAGTCTGAAATATATTATTGAGAAGAAAATAACCCTCTCACATGTGTCAAAAAACTTAAAAAAATAGTAACACAAGGGCGTAAAGAAAGACTATGTTAGAAACTAGTTAAAAAAGAATCTAATTTTGTAGCATAAAAGTCACAAAAATAGATTAAGATAAAAGTAAACAATATGTTACATACATCTATTTAAATATCTAACCGTAATGTAGAGTCGCCGTATGCATATTTATGTATATTTTATTTACTTGTACGTTTCCTAAAAACCTTGGATTGAAGCAGTACTAAGTCTACTCACAAAACATAAGAATGATTCGCATACGAAATGATTGGTATATGGAGTATGAGATACAATTCATTCTTCATAACAAGTTGTATACCTAGTAAAAAAATAAAACCGGCTTCAAAATTGTACTTAAAATTCCCTATCTCAAAAACTACACTGATTTTGATGAAATATAGTTGAACTATAATGTACCTAGTACACCAAAAAATAATTACTTAAATCAGACTTGTAGTTCCAAAGATATGCGAACACAAACATAAAAACATACATACATACACTTTTGAAATTCGGCATATTTGTTCGGACGCTGACATAGAGTATAGACTAACATAATATACGAAAACTGGCCAGCGGGGCTAAAATGGTCGCTTTGAAGAATCATGATATGAATCATAATATGAATCATTTTTCTAAAATCGCAAAATGCAACTCTGCTTGCAATTCATTTCTGTATTTTTGTACTGATTTGACATTTGTCAGTTTGACAGTTTTGGCAATTCATTTGCTGAATTGATTGAGAGGAATTGCTAAATGTGACCATTTTAGCCCCGCTGTTCTGGAATTATTACATACATACGGATCGAATTAATAGCCTCCCTTTTCTTTGAAGTCAGTTTAAAACTCAAAGAGAAGCACAGAGAACCAAAGTGTCGAAGAAATAAAGAGGCAATATTAAAGCTTTAGTGGTTTTTAACCCTTTTTTTACGGCGTTTCCTCGTTTCCGGCGGAATAGAATAGGCGTAGGGTCTACCCACTAAAGGCCCATATTGGTGCTTCAAGTTGCAGGCATGGTAAAACCTAAAGCAACAAGTGGCCAAATGACCATGATTTCAACCAATCGATCGTGCAAAGTTTTAAGTATGACATTAGCATGAGACGCGACCGCTGAATCAAAAATACAATAATATTGCATAATTTTGATACTTTGAGTGCAATATGCCATGCGCATCGGCTGTATAGCAAAATCTTCCGTGTGCAAACTGTCAACAAGCACTCGCAAGAGTTTAACGCCGGGGTCCGTATATAGTACAGCCACGTTTCTCAACGGCGGCGGTCGAAAGTGACCTTGGCATGGATAGCAGCGACAGAGTGCAAAGCATCAAGTGACTTTTGTTGTGCTACAAACAGAAATGTCATATTGAAACAGATTATAAAAGTTACTGGAACATTGGAATTTGAGGGTTAGCCAACTGAAGTTTCCGAGTCTGTATAAAGTTCATAAATGATAATTGATATCCACATTATTATTCCATACTAATATTATGTATTATAAATGCGAGAGAGGGTCTGTCTGTCTGTACTTTCGCTAAAACAACTAAATTGATCTCGCAGTGGTATGGAGATACTTTGAAAGGAAAAGGGTACATTTCATCCCCGAAAAATGTACGGTTCCCGCGCGATAAACTAAATATGGCACGACATAGAATTGTGGACGTCATCTATTAGAAGAATTAAAATAGAGATTTTTTTTTGCAGAATAGCTGATTCTGTTGCAACTAGATTGACAAAATAAATGGAACAAGAATCGCTACCCTTATTAAAGGAACTATAGGTCTACCAGAATCTGATCGCAATTTTTACAGCAGATTTTCAGAAATCCTTGATCATTGAATAAATTTTTATATTTGCATGTTTAACACACAGAATCAGCCGCTATAAGAAACAAAAAAAAGGATCAAAATTATTCCAATTACCCCGGTATTGCTAGAGTCAATTTATTTTCTCACTTTTTGCCATCAATTTCTGATAGACCTATATAATTATGTAATTTATTATTATATAATTTATTTTCTCACTTTTTGCCATCAATTTCTGGTAGACCTATAGATAATAAGCTCATGAAGGTAAGCGGTCAAACTAAAAATCGGTTCAGTAGTTTTTGGGATTCTTAATTAGGTACCTACCTACAATTTTGAAGTCTGTTTTTTTATTTTTAAAATAATATTATATACTTTTTTTTTAATCCTACTAACCTTAATAATAACTTAAAGTTAATAATTATAAAGGTTATGATCCTGACTTTACGACTTTATGCTTTTAACGAGAAAATTGCTCTACATAGAGTAAAGTTAATTTACGGTATCGTACTTATATATATTCTGTGGTATCGTTAACTCGTACTGATAACCCTAAACATAGTATTACACATTAAGGTGCTCCCCCACCGCGAGCGTTCACTTGTAATGTAACATTATAGACTCGTTATTGAGCATTACATTACAAAAATACCTCCCTGACCGACGAGCACTCACGTGTAAACATTCGACTTTGAGCATTCCATAGCTAGTTGATGTTACAAGTTGTATCAAAATATTACACATAACATTCATTTATGTATCATTACAAAGTGCGCATTGTAATGCTCGGTTTTGTATCATTACAAAGTGCGTATTGTAATACTCGGCTCTCCTCCCTCACTGATGTAATGCTCGACTCTGTAACGTTCCATTACAAGCGAATGCTCCCGGTGAGGGAGCACCTTTATAAATCATCGGATGCAGACACAAAGCGTGGCCAAATAAATGGCCCAACTTCGTAGTTTAGGGCCATTTCTCACATCGTAACTTTTTATTGCATGTATCCCGTCCTTCTACCAATATTAAACGTCATCTCTGAGAATTGAGATCTTTAATAGTAGCTCAAAAAGTTAATGCTATAGATCCATCCATCCAAGCAAGTGGCTAAGACGTAATCTCTCGCCAGTCGTGTCGGTCGTCCGTCCCATTGGGATATGAGAGTAAAAGGAATAGAGAGTGCTTTTGTGTACTGTGCATACACTTGGGCACTATAAAAATATACTCCTGCGTAACTGGCCTGGTTTCAATGAAACTGGCCACCATCACCGAAACCGGTGTGGGAGTTATTATTAAGATGACTGGCAAATCAAAAAGGGTGGTAGGTTGCCCTTTATCAACTAAATGTTATTTAACTATTATGACATTTTTTACAACACCCGGTAAAGACCGGAAGAAAATTTTATACGGTAATTTTAGTAATTACCATAGAAAATATTGACGTTATTTAGTTAATGATTGTATAATAATCAAATCCGAGCGCAATAGACAAAGGTCACAGATTTTCATCACAATTTGCTCAGCCGTTGGCAAACGCTTGCGACACTGAGCCCGCGCCGGGATCTACTTAGATGATCTATTATACTGTTATTACAAAACCTATATTAACTATATTAATGTAATGATCATTCGATATTCTAATAAGTAATTTTCTATAGAGGATATGAATATTTTATTTATTCAAATATATTTTTTTATATCCTGTTATGGCAGAAAACTTTTTGATTTGAAAATAACAAAGATGAAACATATGAAGTACCTAGTCAAATAGTAAAAAAAGCTATTTTAAAACAAAAAAATATTTTATTAGAAAGAGATTTTTGACTACCTTCATTTGCTTTAGTTTTATATTTTATTTAGCTTTATATAATAATACTAGTGTTATTCGCACAGCCGGCGTTTATGGCATAATTAAATATCTATACAAGATGTAACAAAAATAAGTGATAATACTTTAGGGTGTGTACGTGTTCCTTGTAGAGAGTTCACTGTAAAAGTAGCAGCGCTGAAAGACCAAATTTATTTTTCACTTTTGTATAGGGAAACTCGTGACGCTCGGGCCCTTCCCCATACAAAAGTGAAAAATAAATTACATTTCTATGCTTCTATAAAGTCAACTTCAGTTTTATTTGTAAAAACGAATTAGCTAATAAATATTCCTTTCTGTCATCTTTATTTAGTATTATTATTTTATTCTTTACAAAATTATAACAAGTTAAACAAACTTTTATTTTTCAGTTTACTCTTGCAGCTGATTATACCGTATCCAATTTAAATATACTTAATTTAGTTTTCCTGTATATTATACTTCGTGCATAATATAATAAAAATAATCAAAAATGAACAAATACAAATAATATTCATGATTTAATAGACACTCACGAATTTTCGGTGGATTTTCATTTTGCGCCGCTCCAGCGTACAACACGGTGAACAATAAAAACAAATTTAGAACACGTGCCGCCATTTTTTGTTGTTTTTTTTTCACAACACCAGTACCGCGTCCGGTGCCGTACGGTTTTCGCCAGCAATGAGGTTCTACGCGCGGAGTGTACGGTGAAAGCCCTACTCGGACGGTTTTCGACACCCCTGGCTTCCCCACCTAATTTCCAAGGCTTTTTGATCCTTTTTGGCGTGGCATATGATTTCAGCTATTGCCGGCGCTAAAGCCTTTTTCATCTTTATTGGCTTGACTTATGGTTGGGGTTATATTGTAAAGGTATGAATTTCAAATGACGTAAAATATGATTACCTCTACTATAAAGAGTCACGTTAATTGTATGTTTACATTTCCCGTCGTAAATAGTATGTTAATAATAATTTTTGCTAAATATCTTATTCTACAAGCCAAAAAAGGCCCCAGCAACCAGTAGAGTCAAAGAAAATACAATTAAGGAATTTTAACACATGCAACAATTTTCATCAATTGACGAATTCAATTCATAGTTATTGTTATGAAATAAACATAGAAATATTCGTCTATCAGAAATTTAACAATTGACAAGAATGTTCACCAAAACATTATGAATCATTATGAATATAGTCCATTGTTATTTATTTCTTGGGTCTCATCACTTTTGATTAAGTTTGATTTGGATTTAAAGATATTAAAAGAAGAAAATTGAAATCAAATAAGTATTTAAAAAACGAACTTTCAAAATCTTAAAAAGAAGATGAGTTTGCTAATATTTTGAGAAACAAAAATTTAACTTTTTTTAATGATTTTACGCTTTCATATTATGCCTTTGATAGAAGGCTTAAATAACATTATGTAAGTGGACAAGGAGACTACTAAAACTTTTTTAACTAAACGGTTTTTCCTCATTTTCACTTGTACTAAAAAGCGAGATAATAGCAGAAAAAAAACACTAGAAAGTTTTCCATACCATCTGTGGTACTCAATTTAAAATAATCTTGGCTGAATATCACCTCAACTCTCATTCATCTTCATTCTTCAGTCTTCAACCAACACATTTTTAGGTACTAATTCAACAATAATATTATTTACCATACTTATGAAAATGTTCTGTGTCTTTCTAGGTACATCTATATCTATATCTTTAAATTATATAAAACTCAAAGGTGACTGACTGACATGGTGATCTATCAACGCACAGCCCAAACCACTGGATAGATCGGGCTGAAATTTAGCATGCAGTTAGATGATATGACGTAGGCATCCGCTAAGAAAGGATTCTGATCAATTCTACCTCCAAGGGGTTAAAATAGGGTATCAAAGTTTGTTTATAATAATGGGAATGTGGTCGTCGGTCCATCTATATTCTATACTAATATTTTAAAAGCGAAAGTGTCTGTCTCTGTGTTACCCCTTCACACCTAAAATGATGAACTGATTTTGCTGGGTAGGAGATATAAGTAATTTGGTCGCGTATGGCAAACCCAGCAGACCGATCACAGCTAACATTGAATTGACATAAGCCGACCACATGACGTAGGCCCGTCAACTGCCTAGGAATCAATTTCCTCTATGGTACATGCGAAGCGGGTAGTTTAGTAGTTTTAAGTATAAACCTATTTATATTATATCTATCTTTCTCTTTCCTGTTCTTGCCTAAGCCGCTTGACCATTTTAAATACTATCCGTCATGTAGAGACCCGAGACATGGCATAGTTTTTATCAAGATTTTTTTACGTCCTCTTAACTTTTTCCTGCACAGCGATGAAGTAGGTTGCCGGCAATATTTTAAACATGCATTTCTAAATCAAGTTTAAAATTTGGTTTAAAGTAATTTCTTACAATTATTTCGAAAACACAATTTAAACGACCCTCGACTTGTGCGTAGACGAATTAGTTACTTATTACAAGTCTATATAACTTTGCTAACTTATGCCTGAAGTAGGAAATACCTACAAGTTCAATTTCAATGGAAAAATACACTTTATTGAGTTACTCGTAAGGTCATTTGCCCTCAAGATGACAATATCTCTAATGACATTAACAGTAATTAAAAACATTACATTATAATCACTTGAAGTTATCAGGCTTCAGAGTACTACATAAGATAAAGAAAGTGTATACAACGGCCATTTCTAAGTCGGAACCTTTGGGCAAAGTATCCAGGCCCCAGGGTGATCATTTTTTTCGAGGCATTGCAGAGTTATTAATACAAACCTGAATATCAGCAATTTTAACTATGGCAGAAACTATTTTACTTGAAAAAAATCACTTGTACCCTTTTGTGTAAAAAAGGCTAGCGCCTTAACTTTTTTTCAAGTCGAAAGCAGAATTCAGAAGTATTCGTTCTTCAAAGTCTCGAAACGGAATAAGTTACATTAGTGATATCATTCTATAAATAATCACTATCAGCAATTACATAAATAATTTTAAGATTCCCGGGCAACCCTCCAGTAGTGTTCGGACATTTGGACCAAATTGACGTGGAAAGTTATGTTTGAATGATAAAGTAAAGTGAAAAAGTAGAATAAAAAAGTGATAAGTGACAATGAGATTCGACTTCACTCGGCGGCAGTGGTTGACGCTTATAGTAATTTCCATAGCGGACTTTTGCAATGCCATCTGTGTGGCACTTCAGGCGCCGTTCTTCCCACACGAGGTAGGTTCTATGATGAATGAAATCTTATTTTGTAGAATAACTGACGTGCGCGGCTTCGCCTGCATGAACATCTTCTTTTGCAATAAAATTACTAGGTAGGTATATGTGCCGGAAAGCCAGTAAATCGATCTTTTTATTACTAAAGAAAACCGCATCAAAATTCGTTGTGTAGTTTGATGATTCAAAAGCATTCATAAAGACAAAAAGGCACTTTATTTTATTGCTTGAAACACTTTCTTCCAGTCAACTTCCTAATGAAACTTAATTATTTTAAAGAAGTAATAAAGAGTGTTAAGAGTTAGTTACATTATAACGTTGACAATAATAATTATAATTCAACATAAGATTGCGTCCTAGAAGGAAGTTTTTATAAAAAAAAGTAAGAAACTAAAGTGTAATCAAAGGCATAGTTGGCTTATAATTATTATTTGTTTCATAAAAATGATGAAAAGAGTGTGAATACACTCTCTTCTTATTTAATTTATAAACCAAGAGGGAATTCTCTTAAAAGGCCGGCAACACACCTGTAACTCTACTGATGTTGCGAATGTCTATGAGCGATGGTAGTTGCTTTCCATTAGGTAGCCCGTTTGCTCGTTTGTCCCCTAATTTTATGAATTTTCATAAAATTAGGGGACAAACGAGCAAACGGGTCATATAATTGAAACTTATACCTTCAATAAAGTTAATTTGGATATCAAAATATGTGACACCTGCGTTTATAAACAACATAGCGAATCTAATAATGAAATCACCGAACCGATATTTCTTATACCTATGTAGGTACGCGAGAGAAATTTAAAAGATCGTTTGTATAAAATACACAATATTTCGAAAATGAATGTCATTGCAAACGAATCAATAAATAACGATTGCAGCATTGTACAAATTAATGATCACTCTTCTAGAAAACTGGCCTTCCAGAAAATAATTGATTGTACCATATTGTACTCTTGTCCTTGTAACAAATAACATTACATATCTTATGAGATAATGAGACCACAAATTAAGCGCGTGTTGTTCCCAAAATCTTGTAAGGACCATGAACCATGTAATTCCACTCTAACGGGAAAATGCTTGTTGTTCGTTTATTAACTAAATAAATTAAGAAAACAAATTATCAAGTAATGCTAAATAAGGTATCATAATATCCTAAGATCCGACCGTAAAATTCTGCATGAATCGTTTTTTTCGATCAAATATATTTTAAAATAATAATAATAATAAAACACTTTATTGCTCACAAATACCAATACCAAAAATAATTATACTAAACACACGCTTTTAGATGATATATTAAAACTAGGTATGTGGGCAAAGGCGATCTTATCGCTAAAAGCGATGTCTTCCAGACAACCTTTGTGTTAACTGGAGAACTTTAATGAAAGCGGAAGTATAGTTTTTAGTGTAATAAATAGGGACGAATATATATAAAAAGTTATTTAATTATTAAAATATAATAGATATATACTCATTATGATAAATACTTAGATACATACATAAAATATTAATTAGATAAATACGTGTAACTACGAATATTATGTAGTTACAATCTATGCCTTTTCTAAAAGATGTTTGCGCAATTTTGATTTAAAAATTCCAATCGAGTCGGAGTGTCGTATTTCAGATGGTAGTGAGTTCCAAAGAGTTGTGGCCTTAACGGTAAAGGAATTGTAGTAGTAACCAGATCGAGCAAGAGGTGTTTGCAAAATATTATCCCTATCAGAGCGTAGGCAAAAATTATGACTAGCACCTAGAAATTTAAATCGTTCCTTAAGGTAAATTGGTGCACGAGGGTCATACAGAACTTTGTAAAGGAGAGTGAGTATATGCTCCTCGCGCCGTGATTTGATGGGTAACCACTTAAGTTTTCGTCTGTATTCGGTAACATGATCAAACTTTCGCAACCCGTAAATGAATCTTATGCAGAAATTTTGGATCCGTTGGAGTTGATTGATCAGTTCCTCGCTAAGATCAATAAGGCAGACATCGGCATAATCAATTATTGATAGGAGGAGTGATTGGGCAAGTTCAATTTTGGTTTTTATAGGTAAGAAATTTTTTAACCTTCTAAGTGACCCAGATGCAGCATAAACCTTACGGCAAATCATAGATACGTGCGGAGCCCAAGACAGACAGGAATCAAAGCTGACACCAAGGTTCTTAACAACACTAGTTATATTTAAGGGTATATTATTTAAAGCGATTTGAGGAACTGTAAGGTGTTTTAGTTTATCTATTTGCTTAGTACGCCAATAATAATAGCCTGAGATTTTGTTGGGTTAATAGTAAGTCCATGAGATATGCTCCAATTATAAATTCTAGTAAGGTTTTCATTTATTTTGTGGATAAGGGCATAAATTTCGGTAACCTCAGCTTGGGAGTAGATTTGAAGGTCATCTGCGTATAAATGGAACTGACACGAGAGCAGAGGGGTTATGAAATTTATAAAGATCGAAAATAGTAGAGGGGAGAGGACTCCGCCTTGTGGCAATCCGACATCCACATCACACAACCCAGAGTCTTTGCCATCTACGCGGACGCATTGCTGTCTGCCAACAAGGTAGCTCCTGAACCACGCGATCTCTTTGTCTGAGCCAAAGACATCTCTTAGCATAGCCAACAAAATATCGGTGTCAACAGTACAAAAAGCGTTGCTAAAATCTAGGAGAACCATCGCAGTCACAAGTTGGTCTGACATTCCTAAACGAATATCGTCTGAGACGTTGACTAAAGCGGTCGTGGTGCTATGTCCTGGACAGAACCCAGACTGATATTTGCTTAATAGGTTAATTTTTCGAATATATAAATTGAGCTGGTTTGAAACTAGTCGTTCAAGAATTTTGGAGAGGTATGGAAGAATAGATATGGGCCTAAAATTGGACGGAAGTGTAGGATCATTAGTTTTGGGGATAGGAATAACTACTGCAGTGCGCCAACAACTAGGGAAGGAACCAGTACTAAGAGAAAAGTTGAATATGTGGCAGAGTATTGGAATAAGCACCTCAGAGCCAATTTCAATCATTTGGCGGCTGATGCCATCGATACCTTCTGCATTAGATGTGATACCGTTCATACATATTCTAACTTCCCGTTCAGTAACTGGTTTAAAAGAGAACAAAGAATCTCTTGGTTTTTTATTGCTACTTAAAGCTTGCAGTGTGGCTTGTTTAATATTTTTGGCAAAAGGTGGGACTGTAGTAAAATGGCGATTTAGCGAGTCGAGGTTGACTTTAATTTGCGGGGCAGAACTGAATTTACCAATACCTAGTGTCTTCAGAAATGACCAAATTTTGCCAGGATTCCCATTTGCAACAGATTCGTGTATATGGAGACGCTGAGCGTCTCGACACATTCTATTGCAACGATTACGTAACTCTTTATACCTACGACAGTTATCTTCAGATGGATTATGTCTATATTTCACCTTCGCAGCATTTCGCTTGGCCATCATGTCTTTGATCTCACTCGTGAGCCATGGAGCGGGGAGGTGCTTAAGGCGAACAGGTCGAAGTGGAGCATGAACGTCGAACAAGCGGAGTATAATGTTATTAAAATTCTCTAACATCGAATCTATTGTCGTAGCACTGAGCACCGCATCCCAGTTGGAATTGCGCAGGTCAGTCATAAATTTTTGTCTATCAATACCATTCAAACTACGTCTTAGTGTTATTCGTGGCTTAGGCTTAGGACATTTGATTTTATAAGACAGATAGACAAGATCGTGGTAAGAGAAAGCTTCAGCAGAAAATTGTCCGTGGGAAGCAACATGATTAGAAGAAGACACTATACATAAATCCAAGAGTGAAGGCAGGCAGTGAGGTGCATGATGCGTTGCAGCTAAGGGTAAAATATTAAGGTTTGTACTCTCAATAATAGAAAGCAATCTTCTGGAACGACTGTCAGCTTTAAGCAGGCACGTGTTAAAATCACCGAATATCAAGGTATGTTCGAAGCTCGGAACCAGTGACTCCAGCGTAGACTCAAAAGAGCTAAAATAATCAATATGCATGTTGGGGCTGTATAATACTCCCAATAGTACCTTTGTGTGTCCTATAAGAACCTCCAAAAATAGATGTTCGGCTGATTCAGAGTATTGCGATGGTGAGGCACTGACGATGCTATACGGAATATGGCTTTTAAGATATATTGCTACTCCACCTCCACCCTTGCCCGTTCTGTCATTGCGGATTAAACGATAACCTGGTAGGCAATAGGAGTAGGAAGAAAGGCAAGGTTAAAATAATCTTTAGAACGTATAGAATGGATTAATGTTGGGTTGCCTTGTTAAAAGTATCCGCAAGTACCTCTAATTGGGGAGCGATACCGGTCCGTCCACGTCGTGTCCCTGGGTACCTCCCCCGTGCCATCGTGAGCGTTTTTCACGATGACACGGGAGGGGTGGCTGAACGCCGGTATGTGTGTTTGTGTGTGTAATTCTGTGTGTGTAATTCTGTGTATGCATGTGAGATGGATGGGCCCGTGGGCCCCGAAGCCTAAGCTTTTGTACCCGGTGATAGGCTGCATGGTCACTCGGCGAGTTCAGGCCATTAGGGCACAAGGTCGACCCAGCCTAAAATGGGGTTTTCAACATGGAAGGTCGCCTTATGAAAAATAATCCCCGGGTGGGTTCCAGTAAGACTGGAGAATCCCACACTTTCGTTTCGGCGGAAGTCAGGCCCTCGTATACGGGGGGGCCACATAATGCGAAGGAGGAGAAGGAGGTTAGGAAGAGAGGATTGAAGAAAACCGACGACGATGGCAATGGCTCTATGGACAACGTTAGGCAAGATGATACTGGATCTATGGCGACGGCGAGTGAGGGAGAGGGAGGATCACGAGCAGCGACGCCCGTGGCCGCCTCTGTCTTCACGACTAGGCTTCTATTTGGAAGTGACACTGACGGAGAGAGCGGCAGCGGGTCTGCTACCTCTCAAGGCTTAAAAGGAGTTGGTGGGAAGGGGAAAGAACGGGACAGGTTTCTACGTAAAAGGCGTGGAAATCCAGATAGCCCTGAGAAGGACAAGGAGACGCGAAAACCTGTCTCCAAACGAGGTAGAGGACGCCCTGCCACGACTGGCCATAACGTAGACTTGGCCAAGGATTCCAAAAAGGATCATAATGATCAAGTGATCAGAGCCTTGGAGGTCGAGGCCGAGAGCGAGATTCTGGAGTCAGCGAAAGGTGTTCCGCGGCTTCGGTCACGCCGGCTGTCGAAGTCCTCCGGTATATCGGATTCGGCAATGATGGTAGACGAGGAAGTGACTTCGGCCCAGTTGGGCGTTGTGATTACGGAGAGCCTTGGAAACATCTCAAACGTCGTCCAAAGTTCTAAGAATCTTAAGGGGACGTCCGTGGCCGCCTTGAAAAAGGCAACCAGCGCCATACAAGAGGCGTGTTTCACGCTTCTTAAGCGCACAGCGTCAGTTGAAACGAGGGCTTTAGAGGCCGCAAACGCGCGCCTCTCTAAAGAACTGGAGGAAATAAAACGCGAGTTGGAGACCGTCAAGCGAAAGATGACGGAAGCTCAGCCTCAGACAGCTCCCAGGGAGCTAGATGTAGAGGAACTGCTGCAGCGTGCTGTGCGCGAAGCGGTCTCCGTGACCAGCGCCAGATTGGACGCACGGATTGAAGGACTAGAAGCACGGCTTCTTCCGGAGCCGCGCCTGCGCCCTCCTCTCGCCTCAGATAGGATTCAGGATGGTTCGACAGCTGAAATAACACCTGCAATGTCAACACGATCGAAAAAGAATGGTACCCCGGCCCCATCAGTCACATCTCTGATGCCGCCGACGAACCCAGAGCATGCGCCGAAAAAACAAAAGAAGGTCCGGATGACTGCGGCTGCTAGAGAGGCGGCGAGTGCACGTATCGACGTCACCGAGTCAGAAGCAGCACCTATACCACCTGCCACTGCAGAGTGGTCAGAGGTGGTTAAAAGAAACAGGAAAAGACAGGGAAGAGAACAGGAGACAGATAAGAGAAGTTCCTTAGCACCAAAGAAACGGAAGAAGAAAAATAAGGTTAAGAAACTGCGCGCTCCTAGATCTGCGGCTGTGGTCCTAACCCTTCAGCCGGAAGCTGAGAAGAGCGGAGCTTCATATGAGGAAGTTCTTGGTGAGGCGAGAAAGCGCATGGATCTGAGGGCGCTCGAGATTTCGGCGATGAGATTCAGGGTCGCTGTTACTGGAGCCCGAATTTTTGAGGTCTCTGGTGACGCATACAGTGAAAAGGCTGACGCCCTGGCCGGTAAACTAAAGGAGATTTTGGGTGAAGAGAAAGTTAAAATCTCTAGACCCCAAAAGTGCGCCGAACTACGAGTGTCAGGCCTAAACGACACAGTCACGCCTACCGAGGTTAGCGAGGCGATAGCGAAGGCTGCCAATTGTCCTGTAGAGGCTGTTAAAACAGGTGACCTACGCAGAGACCGACGCGGTCTGGGCACAATCTGGGTGGGATGTCCAGTAGAGGCTGCCAGGAATCCGCAATTTAAGCTGTATGTGGGCTGGGTAGTAGCACAAGTTAAACTACTGCCATCGCGGCAAATGCGGTGCTACAAGTGTCAGGAGGCAGGCCACGCAAAGGTCAAGTGCACCTGTGACATTGACCGCAGCGGACTCTGCTTCCGCTGCGGACAACCGGGTCACGTATCGTCGAAATGCGAGAACGCAGCCCACTGCGCTCTTTGTGAATCTAAGGGCAGACCAGCCGACCATCGCGTGGGTACCAAGGCCTGCGATAGACCGGCTCCTAAAAATAAGACAAGCTCTGAAAAGAGCAAGACAATTCGAAAACCGGCTACGACAGATCCAGCTGCGATCCTTGAATCTGAGCAGGCTGATTTGATGGACACCACTAATAATGGCTTACAAATTTCTACAAGGTAATCTGAACCACTGCGCCAATGCGCAGGACCTCTTCGTCCACTCAATGGCGCAGTGGTCCATAGACATTGCAGTAGTGGCTGAACCATACCGCATCCCAAATCGTACGGACTGGACAGATGACGTGGACTCTTCCGTAGCTGTAGTCACCGGGCCTAGAATAGTGGCAAACGGCTCAACCCAAGGTCAAGGCTTCGCTACGGTCAACGTTGGATCTTTCACAGTTGTAGGCGTCTATTTCTCGCCGAATAGACCGTTGAGCGAGTTCGAGGTACTTTTGTCAAGACTCTCTGCTTTTATATGTGAACAGTCCCAACCGGTTGTCGTCGCCGGGGATTTTAATGCCAAGTCTCAGTTGTGGGGTTCCTCGGTGACGAATGCCAGAGGCCGAGTGATCGCCGATTGGATCAATGCAATCGGACTTGTCGTGCTCAACCGCGGCAATATGAGCACATTCGTACGACATAATGGGGAGTCTATTGTCGATATCACTTTGGCTACGTCCAGTATTGCTCGGCAGGTGAACAGATGGCACGTCATTGAAAACGTGGAGACGTTGTCGGACCATCGGTATATTCGGTTTGACATCGACAACGCCTCGGATAGAAGAGGTCGCCAATCCTTGAATCATGGCGGTCCCCGGTGGTCCTTGCAACGTCTTGATAAAGACGTGCTGAAGGAAGCCGCCATCGTGCAGTCTTGGGTGCCTATGCCTCCAGACATGGATGCGGAAGCGGCCGCGCAGTGGCTGACTGATGCCATGACGCAAATCTGCGATGCATCCATGCCCCGAGCTAGACCGGCAAAACATCGACGCAACGCGTACTGGTGGCGACCGGAGATACAGCAACTCCGGGCCGAATGCGTGGCTGCACACCGTCGCTATACTCGGCTGCGAAGACGCAGGAACCGTAATGCTGAAGCGGAGGAGGCTGCCTACGAATTCTACAGGTCGCTTCGTTCTTCCCTTAAAAATAATATCCGGTGAGCCAAAAACGAGACCTGGAAAGAGTGGCTGGAGACTCTCGACCAGGATCCGTGGGGTCGTCCCTATAAATGTATGAGGCAAAAGCTTCGTCCGGCCGCCCCACCTCTCACCGAGAGTCTGGATCCGCAGCTAAGGGAATCTATCCTCTCCGCCCTCTTTCCTTCAAGGGCTGACTGGACTCCGCCGACGATGGCGCCACCAAATGATTCCGATGACGAGACAGACGAAGAAATCCCGCCCATAACATCGGCGGAACTTGCAGTGGTAGTGGCAAAGATGCGACAAAAGAACGCGGCTCCGGGCCTAGACGGCATACCGAGCCGCGTGTGGGTGCTCGCATTGGAAGAAATGGGGGAGCGGGTACTCACCGTACTGAATATCTGCCTGTCGCAATGCCGATTTCCGAGTTGCTGGAAGCGCGGTAAGCTAGTCCTGCTCCGTAAAAAAGGTAGACCAGAGACTCAGCCTTCGGCGTACCGCCCGATCGTTCTCCTCGATGAGGTGTGCAAGTTACTCGAGAGAGTGCTCGTTGCGCGCCTCACCGAGCACCTTAATCGTGTTGGCCCGAACCTCAACGCCAATCAGTTTGGCTTTCGAATGGGACGATCCACCATCGGGGCGGTAGATCAATTGCGGACCATTGTAAGGAAAGGAACCGCCCGAGGCGAGGTAGTTTTGGCAATATCCCTGGATATATCTAATGCCTTCAACTCCTTGCCCTGGGCAACGATAAAGGAAGGGCTCCGGTATCATAAGGTGCCCAAGTACCTGAGAAGGATTCTTGGAGATTACCTTTCGGTGCGATACATAGAGTACCCAACAAAAGAAGGCTGGAAAAGAATGGCAGTTGTGTGCGGTGTTCCACAGGGGTCTGCCTTAGGTCCTCACCTGTGGAACATCGGATACGACTGGGTGTTACGTGTCGCCAACCTGCGAGGAGTTGTGCTGCTGTGTTATGCCGATGACACACTAGTTATCTGTCGCGGGAAAACTTACCGCGAGGTCATTATTCTTGCGACAGCGGCGGTTGCCCAGGTGGTGCGCCGCATCCGCGCTCTGGGCCTGGAGGTCGCCATGGAGAAATCCGAGGCGATCTGTTTTCATGGTCCACGAAACGCGCCACCGACGGGAGCTGCCGTAATCGTAGGCGGTACAAGGATTGAGGTCAGTCAGTCCATGACCTACCTGGGTCTAGTGCTGGATAGCCGGTGGACTTTTAAAGAGCACTTTCGCCGTTTAACGGCGAAAGTTTCCAGGGCCGCCGGCGGTCTAGCGGGCCTTCTCCCGAATCTGGGGGGACCCAGTTTGGGGTGTCGGCGCCTGTACATGGGAGTAATCCACTCCATGTGTATGTACGGTGCGCCGATATGGGCCGAGCGACTGACGACCAGGACCAGGAGAATCCTAACTGGGTTACAACGGACGATGGCTATAAGGGCGATAAGGGGATACCGCACCGTCTCTAAAAATGCTGCGTGTGTCCTTGCCGGCAGTATCTCGTGGGATATTGAAGCCGAGTCACTGGCTGAAATATTTTGGCTATGCCAGGAGGAACGTGAGGTAGGACGAATCCCATCGATAGACCAGATACGGCGATGGAGAAGAGCAGCACGGGACCGAGATTTTGACCTTTGGCTCGGTCGTCTGAATGAGTCCCTAGTCAGCGTCGAGCTGCTAAACGCAATGCGTCCCGTACTGAGGGAATGGGTGGACAGAGACAGCGGTGCGTTGTCGTACCGTCTCACACAGGTACTGACCGGGCACGGCTGCTTCGGTCAGTATCTGTGCGACATGGCCAGACGCGAGCAAAACACTGCTTGCCATCACTGTAGTGACGACCGGGATACGGCGCAGCACACGTTGCTCGTCTGTCCCGCTTGGAGCAGTCAAAGAGCGGCCTTACAGGCCACTATTGGACCCGACATCACACTGCCGGCCATCGTTCGTGCGATGCTGGACAGCCAACACTATTGGAGGGCAGTCGAGGCATTCGCCGAAGTGGTAATGTCGTCGAAAGAGGAGGCGGAGCGCAGGCGAGAGGCGGAGGCGCTCGATCCTCAGAGAAGGCCGAGGCGGAGACCAAGGGCCAGACATGGTCGCGATATCCCGCCTTAGCAGGGGAGCTCGGGGCGCCGGTATGGGGCTGCCGTCGCCCATGACATCGAGTCCCGGGTAGGCCACGATGCACTAGGTGTTCCAGTGCATCGTCGCGGAGTAATGTGGAATGGTGTATCCACGAGTTGAGCCTCAGGTGAGGCAGAGGCGGTGGGGCTGCGGTCGTATATCACGCATTTCCCGTGGTCCCACCTTCAGGAGCAGGAACACCGTTGGGGTTTTAGTGGGTAGTCCCGGGTGCGTCTTCCGTCCGCCCCAGGGAGTCCCACATACCTCGGTGGTCCTCCCCAGGCCCCGAGGATGCGTAAAAGCATTCCCCCCATGAAAAAAAAAAAAAAAAAAAAAAGTACCTCTAATTGAGCAAAATGGAAGCCCGTAATACAAACTTGCGTGTATTCAATGGAAAAGTAAGAGAATTAAGAAGGAATGACATTGAGGAATGACAGGACAATACACATAAAAAAAACGCCTGTAAAATAAAAATAGCAATCTTGCGAGTTCTCGACGTCCTCAAATAATGCCAGGCATAATAATTGTAGGCCTGAACATTTGTCATATACAAAAGTGATGGCAACCCCAGTTTGCGGCAATCGTGCAACTGGCAACCATGGATATTCATGTACAAAATGCATAAAACTTTAATTTGGTATCAAAATTATTAAAAAAATCGATGCTTCAATTTTGATGAAGAACTATGTCTGTTTACGGGCTGGCAACCCTAGGTTGCGGCCGACTTAGAGCTGGCAACCATTTATACCTTATTTTCTCACGTCATTTTCTTTCAAATGATGTAAAATTTACTGAAAAAAAATATACATGCAAATTATGCATTTATCTCATGAACATTCAACTTAATTAGAGGTACTTGCGGCTACTTTTGACAAGGCAACCCAACATTAATCCATTCTATACGTTCTAAAGATTATTTTAAAATATATTTGATCGAAAAAAACGATTCCTGCAGGAATTTACGGTCGGATCCAATACTATAATAATAATGATGTGGCGGTACCCACAATTCGCCTAACATTTCTGCATCGCGCTATCGAAGTTTTCTGAGCGCGTCAGTATATATACGACAGCTCAGATGTATCACGTGGGCTTCGGCCTGACCGAGCATAACACCTCGCTCGGTCGGAAGATCTTCCTTTGTGGTGGCCACGCATATTCCCACAATATTATAAATCACTTTTGAACCTAGCTTCAATAGCCATTTAATAAACTTAAGTTTTGTTAAGCTCTTCCAAATTTTAAATTGGCCTTCTTACGGGCCCATTCTTAATAAGGCCAAAAAATTCAATATGCGTGTATAAGTTTATTAATCATAATAAGTAAAGATGTATATAAAAAAAACAACATTATTTTAATTGTTACGGTACGCATTTATAACTAAAAATAACTGTTTATATTATGTTAATGATTTTAAGTTGTTCCATGTACAGTTCATGAGCGAATCGATATCAAATCAATAATCTGTCTGAAAATGGAGCGGCGCTTGTCGCCGGCAATTGTCTTGTCCGCGATAAGGGGTCAGAGGTTACGCGTTATCGCCAGTACAAGAAAGTACGACTATGTTATACGTTAGATAATTAGATCGCAATAGGCCTATTAGAATAATCGAAATTGCTAAATTACTAGCTAAAAGCCGAGCTTTATGAGTTCGCGTCGTTTTTCTTTGTGGAAATAATTTTTAAGGCAGTTTTTTTTTATATTCTAAGAGAGATTGCAGACTCGATCACACAAAAAGTGTGCCGTCTGCGATCTCCCTATTAGTAACCAAACCTTGAATGACTGATGATAACACATCTACATATAAATAAAAATTATACTATGTTAAAGCACAAATCAATATGCGTGATAGTTTTTCCATAAAGTATACCACAAAAGTGCTCAGGTTGTGGGATATACTAGGACTCGCTTCGCTCGCCCTGACCAATATTGACAATGTAATAGTTTCAAGTAAAGGAGAAACATCCTTAGAAAAACAGCGAGGAAGCTATTTCTTTCAATCTTCCCATAAAGTGAAAGCAGGTATCTTTGCTTCTTTTGCTTTAGTTTTAAGTATTATTTTCATTGTTTATCCTTCTTTCAAGCTTACTAGAGTTCAGACTCTATTTAACATTTTAAGACTATTATAGCACGGCATACTACCTACCACCCCATGCTTCAACTCTTTGTTCACTCTAAAAATACTCAAGTTTATTGATAGATACAATTAATAAAAGTGAAAACAATATTAATGAATTACTCTCACGCACTACACGATATCATCAAGATAGTTAATCCATTCTGTTTTGCCAGGCCGAGCTGAAAGGATGCTCCTCCATCGAGTATGGTCTCGTGTTCGGTATATTCGAGCTGGCCGTGTTCGTAGTGAGCCCCTTCTACGGCGCGCACCTCAACAGACTCGGTCCCAAGCTGGTGTTCAACGCCGGTATACTCACCACTGCGACATGCGCTATCTTGTTCGGGTAAGATACAACCTTTATTATCATTATTATCATCAGTATAGTCTTTGTTATCATTATCATCAATATCGTTGTTTTTATCATCAGTATCATCATTGTTGTCCAAAGTAATATTATAAATGCGAAAGTGTGTCTGTCTGTCTGTTACCTCTTCTTGCCCAATCCGCTGAACCGATTTGGCTGAAGTTTTGTATGGAGATACTTTGAGTCCCGGGAAAGGATATAGGATACTTTTTATCCCGAAAAATCTACGTTTCCTGCGCTAAACACGAATTTTGACGCAACGAAGTTGCGGGCATCATCTAGGTATAGTAATAATCATCGTTGTCATCTGTTGCAGTTAATAAATCATCATATTCATCACTGATTACACAAAAATGAAAATTTTCAATAATAACAATCAAACTAGCTTACATCCAACTTTCTTTTTTCATATCAGGAATTTATGAATTTCTAGAGAAGTGGTCAATGTTGTATTTAGCACAAGATGTTCAAATATAAGCACAGTTACTATTTATTATTCTGTGGTATATAAAGGTATTAACTAAGCAATAATATTTCGTACGACCTGTACATACTGTTTGTTCTCAAGTTATTTTAACTGAGTGTATCAAGTTGACTAAATTGTGGAGATATTTTTACGCGCAATAACCAAAATATATAAACATCTCGGTCTTATCTACGTGAACTTTGACTACGCTAAATCACATATTTGACACCGTGGTCATTCACGTGCAAGCAGATACGCATGTAGAGGCATACAAACATTAATATACGCATGTTATTTAGTATACCTACTATTTAGTAGGTATACTAAATAACATGCGTATATAGTTACGCAATACGCATGTTATTTAACATGCGTATTGCGTAACTATATACATTCATTCTTGTCTAATGTCTACTATATATTCACTTTTTTTTTCTATATATCCTTATCCTCTTCTAATGGCGATTTACATTCGCCATGATCGATAACAATAATCGCCACCATGATTACGAAGTTTTCTATAACATGCACAATCCTGTTCGATGATGGGCAATCAAATATGTCCCTCTTCACGTTTGTATTCCATCAGGAGCCAGCGTGTAGAGGCTGCATGATGAAATTACATTTTTTACAGGTTTTTAGACAAAGTGGACGGTCACATTCCGTTTGTGACGCTCGCCTTCACGATCCGGATTATCGAGGCGCTCGGTAATGCGGCCTTCCTCACTGCCTCCTTCGCCATCATCGCCAAGGAGTTCCCCAATAATGTGGCCACCATGTTTGTGAGTAACGTGTTGTAATATTATGTATATATAATGTGCATATTATTATGTAAGTATAATAGGTAGTTCGTAGTGCAATAGCACACAAACCAATATTTTTGTGCGTAGGAATGTGAAAATGTGAAAATATATTTTACAGTCACAGTGTTATTTTAGCAACGAAGAACGATAAGAAAATCCTGAGCATTCTGCGTTTATTCGAAGTTCTTAATTTTAATGAAATTAAACTAACTCCTAACTTTAACTTTATAGCGCCTAAAATAATAAATAATAATTTGACATAAAGTTATTGCTATTATGTGGTACCAGTACCACTAAATTATCCTATCTCCTTTTAGATTATACAAGATGTTAGTGTAAACACCGTGCACCGTTATCCTTGAAACCATAAAATGAACCCGTCAAAATGAACAACTTTTTCTATGAGAAAAATGCTGGGAACTCAAAAAAATCCGTACAAATTATAAAAACCCGATCTGGGCATCCGTATGGGTATGAAGACGGCATTTTTTTTTTAGTTTCCATAGAAAAAGTTGTTCATTTTTACGGGCTCATTTGATGGTTTCAAGGATAACGGTGTTTACACTAATTCTGTATTCTGTCTTTTAAAACTACCCTACGCAAAGTTTTCAACTCACAAGCTACAACCACTTAAAGCAGACGAAATGTTGAGAGTGATTTATTATTTGATTTCGAAGTTCCTCATTGATAATAATATAAGTTTGATCTTTCCAGGCGTCACTGGAGACATTCTTCGGCCTGGGCCTCATCGTCGGGCCTATGCTGGGTGGGGTGCTATACAGCTGGGGAGGGTACTCCCTGCCCTTCGCCGTGCTGGGCTCCGCGCTGTTCGCCACCGCCATCATGTGTTACGTCACATTGCCGAAGACGAGTGATGACGAAGATATAAAGCCGACAGGACGTAAGTTGAAAAAATGAGTTTTCTTTTAAATAAAATAGGCATTTGATGATGAGATTAACCCAACAACCCAACAGGACGTAAGTTGAAAACGGGAGGTATTTTTAATTATAACGATTAAGTACTTCATAAAAATATATTATAAACTAAAGTATAACTAAATATAATTTGAATTATACAAGTTATTTTATCTCCTAATTTACACAAATTTTACATTTGCATGTCTTTCATTTAACTTTAAACGGACACAGAAAGAGATTTTGAGAAAAATTTCAAAAGGAGTCCTAAAGGTAGGTATATTAATTAAAATTGTATTCCTACTAACATAGTATTTAAGTAAAATATTTACTAACATTATATGGTCACAGACCGAATTTTTTTTTTTTTTTTTATTATTTATTAAGTACAGAAAAGATTACATAAAACTTAGTGTTATATTTTGATAACCTACGTTTACATTGCAATTGCAGTATTATTTTATTAATTAATAGTTGATCTAATAAGTAATTATAAACAATTACGATTTCTCTTATTATAAACAATTCTAAAGAGTAAAATGACCGATGTTAACCTTTTGTAGGGAAGAGAATGATGTAACATTGTTACTGAAGTTGCAAAGATAAAATTAATAACCTTTCATTAAAAACATAATTAAGTTAAATGTAGCGTTACTTACTCAAGTGTAACTTATAATTATTAATGAAAAGTTATGTCTGTGACAGAAGTGTAATATAAACTAACTTATAACTTCCTGTTTCGTTTTGGATTTTAAATAATAATCATAAATTAGGTAGTTAAAAATAATCACTTTTCCTACAGCAAAGCTAAAACAAAATCGGTCCCCTATTTTAATGCTATACTATGTCTGTCACACAGACAGACAGACATATATAGTACTTAGTTACATTTTTAATAATTGTAATTAACTAAAATCGCGAGTTAATCTAAACGCCTAAAATTTTAAAACAGCAATGTTCCATCGAAAAAATTGATGCATAGGATCTGACGGACAATTCAATGTAGGCGTAGGCTGGGTTGGATGTAAGCAGACCAAATTACGTAGGTCCGCCATGCGCCAACTTCTCTAATAGTACACATTAAAAATCATTATGTATTTCATTTCAGCAACCATGTTCTCTCTTCTGAAAATCCCTGGCGTATTAATGGCAGCTATAAGTATAATATTAACCAGTATTAGTATCGGATTCCTACAAGCGACGCTGGAACCACATTTGAGACAGGTAATATTCATAGCCACATAATTTTACTTGATTGAAAATAAAAGCAAAACAGCACGTGCAGGCATTGATAAAACAGTACAACTGTAATATCTATATATCTATACTAGCTGTTGCCCGCGACTTCGTCCGCGTTAACATAGTTATACTTACTTAATAACAAAGATGGATAGTTTTCCCCTTTTTGTGGTTCCTTATACCAAGGGTTAAAAACGGGACCCTATTTAAGCAAACGTCAAACGCAAACGTCAATAAACTTTCATGTTTCTAATTTAAGAAATGACGGAATTTCACCCCCTTGGGGGTAGAATTACCAGAAACGCATAAATACGTATCCATTCATTTTTAAGCAGTAGCACAAAAATAAAGTTTCATGTTTCTAACTCAAGAAATGACGGACTTTCATTCAAAGTTTCAACCCCAATTTCACCCCCTTGGGGGTAGAATTTCCAAAAACGCTTAAATACGTGTCCATTAATTTTTAATCAGTAACTCAAAAATAAACTTTCATGTTTCTAACTCAAGAAATAACAGACTTTCATTCACACTTTCATTCTCACTTTCAACCCCAATTTCACCCCCTTGGGGCTAGAATTTCCAAAAACGCTCAAATACGTATTCATTCATTTTTAATCCGTAACTCAAAAATAAAGTTTCCTAACTTAAGAAATGACGGACTTTCATTCAGACTTTCAACCCCTATTTCACCCCCTTCGGGGTAAAATTTTCAAAATTCCTTCTTTGTGGGTGTCTACTTAATAAAACAACCCTATCTACCAAATTTCGTGACTGTAACTTTAACAGTTTTTGCTCAGCGATGATGAATCAGTCAGTCAGTCAGTCAGGACATGTAATTTTATAAGTATAGATATGTATATAAAACTCAAAGGTGACTGACTGACATGGTGATCTATCAACGCACAGCCTAAACCACTGGACCGATCGGGCTGAAATATGGCATGCAGGTAGATATTATGACGTAGGCATCCGCTAAGAAAAAATTTTGATCAATTCCACCTTCAAGGGGTTAAAATAGGAGATGAAAGTTTGTATATAATAATACTTCTTAACGCGAGCGAAGCCGCGGGCAAAAGCTCGTTATTTATAAAAATCCAACTTTTAAAGGAAAAAATAAAAACCAATAAAAAAATATTTACATAATTATAAACCTTTTTATGGCGCGTCTGGTAAGAATATTGATAAGCTATACCACAAATTATTTGGGAATATTAGGAAACATCAGGCGCTTTTACTATTTTGTATACCATGAGCACAGTATAGCAATATTTAGGGATATGTCATATACAGTATACAGTGCCATGAGTATAAGATGGATGGCCTGATGACACGTGCATCACCAAATGAATGTATCATAATTCAGAACCACATAATTGTAAACTCCGACCCCTGAACATCCGGTGTACGTACCAGCATCCTAAACTACATTTTTTTTTCCGACTGCACAAGAAGAAAAATTATGTTTTTCAAGTGTATGTTAAGTTCTTTATCGGTCCAACGGCTTGGGCGTGAAGAGGTTACAGACAAACAGACAGACAGGCAAACGTACAGATTCCGCATTTATAATCTTAGTATGGATTTGGTATTACTCATTCTTTGGTCGAGATTTGCGACAGTGACACTGGTTCAGGCGCGGTCGCAGCCTGAAATTTTGGGGGGGAGGGGGTCACTCACTAGTCACTACACTATTTTGTTTATCTGCGCGCTCGCACGGTTCTGGGTTGACAGCTGTCTAAGGTCGGACGCAGTGGTGGTTAGGGGATAGCTAGAAATTTTCTTTTATTATTTGGCAAGATTTTGAGATTTTACAATTTGACCTTAGATTTTGGGGAGGTCATGTCCCCTGTGACCCCCCCCCCCCCTCGGACCGCGCCTGCACTGGTTTCTTTTCTTCGGGTTTTTTGAAAACTTAACCGGGGATTCCCCACTTCCAGTTCGGGTTCTCCCCCGTGGTGCTCGGCGTGATATTCATCATCAACGGCGGTGTGTACGCGCTGACGGCTCCTGGCTGGGGCTGGTTATGCGACCATCCCACTGTCAAGCCCAAGTATATCACGTGTATCGGACACCTCTTCGTGGTCGCTGCGTTCCTACTGATCGGACCTGCGCCGTTCTTTGATATGCCCACGTAAGTTTTACGGCAGAGGCAAGATGGCCTCTTTTAGATTGGTAAAGAAGAAATAAGTATGGCCTCTTTTACTCTAAAAGAGTAAAATATAGGTCCTTAGGTGATAAGGGATTTCTGCCAAACACAATGCTTGCCTGATGTTTGATAACTAATACTTATTCTCGGTATGTTTTATGTACAGAGAGATTCACATAAAAGTTGACACTAACTTAAATCTAAATAAAGACACAGCAAACCATCTTCTTTACTCAGACACAATATATTGCAGCCTAGACTCTACATTGTAGTATCTAAAACATTGTTGGATATAATTTTGATTGCAGGATTCTCTGGGTGACTATAGTGGGTCTGGTTCTACACGGGTTTGGGATGGGAAGCCTTCTGGTATCCACCTTTACAGACTCTTTAGGAACTGCTATGTAAGTATAGAAAAAAATTATTAATAATCAATGAAACTATGCACGTATTACGTAATAACTATTTTTTTAACTATTCCGTAACTTATCTGCCTGCAACAAAATAATATGGACACTCGAAAAGGTTTTCCAAGCGAACCTATGACTAAATATTTTTTAGGAAGATTGTCGTTACAGACTTTTAACCCATCAAGCCCCTTAAGCTCACCAGTGAGCGAGACACAATAGAATAACAATAGATTTCCAAGAATCCACGATCGAAGGATTAACTTAAATACCGACAATTAATTAATGATAACCAAACCTACAGTAGGTAAAACGCCATTTTGGACAAATCAAGCAATCCCCGTTCAATTCACACCTTCGCCGCTAATCGTGTTATAATGAGTCTGACGAGATTGCCAATTTCCACCCGACGATTCCGCGAAGCCGATAATGAAACGTACCAAATGTACCAAATTGATTCTACAATTTTATAACTTGTGGTTAAAAAAGCTCTACTAATTAAAATAGAGTTCGAACGCCGAAAGCTCTATTTTTATCAATTATCAATAAAGTTAATTTTTTGTAACCGAGCTATATTTTTGGCTGACTTCCAAAAAAGCTGGTTCGGCTGTGAATTTTCTTTTTAATTTAGTTTTCTAAAAACTGTGGTCCATAGTAATTCATCGAAAGTTGGACTTTAAAAGCTATGCTTGTAAGGATATTTTTTCAGAAAATATAGCCAGTGATTTGAATATCTAAATATATTTTATCAATAAAATTTTAATATCGCATGAAATTAACATAATCGTAAGGACGATTTAGCTCAATCCGCACATTTCTATGCCATATATTTAACAACAACGATAATTTATAAAGTCAATAACACATGGAGGATACTGTTTAGTGTTGACCTTCAAAAGTTCTTTCTATTACATAATTTAAAAGGATACAGAAATTAAACAGGTTTGTTATTTGCGTGTACACCATAAAGTTAATATACCTAGCGGAATAGAGCAACAATTTCGAGCTGTCAAACGTAACCGAAATTGATTTCATCTGTGTGTAAAAATATGTGTACGTATACACTTACACAAGCATGATTGAACGTGATTTATAAGACATTAAATTATCAACGTGCGGCACGTGCCGACTGGACGTCAAAAAAAGAGTGCTGCTGTCATGTATTATTTTGCCACGCAGTGTTACTGATAGTGACATCTCTCTTGCTCAGGCCTTTGTTTCTCTATTCCGCTAGGTATATTAACTTTATGGTGTACACCTGATATAAGTCTATATAATAAATCATGCCATGTTGGTTTAATATAAATTTATTTTAAAGTTCAATTCTAAGGTTGAAACCTATAATAGTGAAACGTTTTTTTACCCAACTGGACCAGTTTCAACGTTCCAACGAAATAGCGTTGGAACAGCTAACAGATGTTTACAGTCAAGTTTGGCTAGGAAAATGCAGGCTGAGACCTTCATCTATGCACCGGATGGGAATATAACATTTTGTTTTGATTGTCCATGACACGCCTGGTCACTATAAAAGCAACTTCGACATGGTTAGCTTGGTTTAAATGACCTAGACCACCTACTACCTAGCCTTGGAACCGATATTCATTAAAGTTATAATGGATATCCAGGCAATAGCTAGTTACTTTTTTCTATGGTTCTAGCTCGAGTGGGCTGCCCAACTCCATAGAGACGTACGGCCTGGTGTCGGGCATGTGGACGTCAACGTTCGCGCTGGGCGCCTTCATCGGCCCCACCGTCTCCGGCCTGCTCTTCCACCTCATCAACTTCCGCAACTCCACCGTGTTCATCGTCGTGCTGCATTTCATTATGGTATGTTAAATGATGTTAAAGGTTTTATGAAGAAGAGAAAAGAGAAGAAGAAAAAAGAAGAAAAAGAAAAAAATCCTCATGCCTATCAATGTTACTAATAACTAATAAGTAAATAATGGATTAAGTACGAGTATACTTTATTGTGACTTTTTGGATTTCAACAAAAAATGTTATCAAAAAGTGCGTAAAATATATTATTGAAAGGCGGCTAGCCTTTCAATAATATAATTTACGCACTTTTTGATAAAATTGTTTTCTAGAACACGAATGATACAGAAGAGCAAGATTAATTTGTTTTGCCATCTACAGCCAACGCACAACGGCAGACAAGAACATGAACTATAATTGTGTCGCTGACAAATATACGGTTATCACAGGATTTTAGTACTTATTATCCTATGATTATTTGTATGTGTATTTGTCGAACCTTCTCATCAGGATCTGTCATCCTGCCACCTTTTTATCCAGTCACTGGATGAATAACCTTGTCACCATCTCCCGTGTCTATTACATCCCGTCTGCGCCAGATGGCGGTGCTGCTGTGCTTCTTGTGCACGTGCGACCGCTACAAGATGGAGGTGTCCGTTTCCGCCGGCGACCTGCTCCGGCTGGACGGCACGCTGGACGAGAGCGTGCTGATCGGCGAGAAGTTCATGATACCGACTACCACGAGGCAGAAGAGGTAAGGTGTTCTCACTGTACATGTCTTAACTTACTACACAATCTGGTAGGAACACCTTCGGCGCCCGATGATGACAGTAGTTTGTGTAGTAAGCTAGGACTGTGACCATGTCTCACAACCAAGCCAAGCAAGTGGTATGCTTGGCATGGTTAAAGCTGTCGGAGTATTTTTCTCCTTTTGTGAATATCGCTTATTCTTCACTAATATAATACTAACGGACTGTAATCCCACAGGACCACTAATGGTAATTCATTTTACGGTTGGCTTTGTATATAGTCTTCTGTGTATATTTCGTGTTAAAAATGTATGTGTGCAATAAATAGTAAATAAATTAAAAAATATAGTGTCCTGAATCCTGATTTACCAGGCCTTGATTTGTCTTCTTGATACTGTAATGTCGACGTAGTTGTTGTAATAAATGAAAAGAAACACCAAACATTAGTCAAAATAACAATGGCGCCTACATCACGTGTCTTTAAAAATATAATATAATACTTAAATCAGGAAAAATCTAGTTAATCACGTGCGAACTTTGCAAGTTAAAACTAAAATACTCGTGTCTCCATGTTTTTTGTGTAATATGTTACTTTTTACTATAGAAGGACATCAATATAAAGTGCTGAAGTCCAATAAAAACGAACGAACGAAAATAAAAAACCTGTCGACTCCAGCCTAAAATTTGTCCACTTTACATTTGACTTTAAAGCCGGTTTTCTGTAGCAACTTGCTAGATTATCTAATCTATTACCTACTAGAAAAAAGTACAGAAAGATTAGCTGACAAAATCTTAAGAATTAAAATGAGTATTGAGTAACGCCTAGGTCTTGGCTTAAGTTGTCTATCCTGCCTTTAGTTGTCTTCGACAAGTCTCAAAACTTGGTAAAACTTACTTGACCACTGGTCATAGGAATGTCATTTTGCAAAAACTGTGATTTATTTATTTTAATTTTATAAACGGAATTTACAGTACCTGTTATCGTTTTTTCTGACAAACGACCTTCAATAGTCACCGCTGAGGGGAAAACTAGAAATTATTTTAGTCAAGATGATGACGTTATACCACCAATTAGGATTATATAAAGATTACTAGCTGATCCGGCAAATATTGTTTTGCCATATAAATTATTTCTAGTATCAATATAAAAAGTAGATAAAACCTATTCTCAGGCCCAACATACAAATTAAAACCGTTTGAGCCGTTTTAAAGGAGTTCGCGCACAAACACTGACACGAGAACTTTATATATTAGATAGGGTGCATACTGCATACTTTAGAAAACCAAGTAATTATAATATAATAGTTTAAGTGGAATGTTATGTCTAATTCTTGTAACTGATACGTCCTTCCTAGGTGATTCAATTCGGCCTAGGCGTTTCAAAAGGTTTGTCTAAATGTGAGGCTTCTAAAGGCGTTGACAAACTGCCGCCTGCGTTTTCTTCTAGGCGGTTTTAATAATTATTTACATCATGTAACTGTCACGTGGCGGTATATAGGTACGATATAACCCGATTATATACGAGTATAATAAAAGCAAAAGGAATAGTTAGAGACAGCACTCCATGTATGTGTATAAAGTATCGTAAACTACAGATCTGATCTTTATCGTTGTGGTAGAATCGTGAGAAGTTTTCGGATTTTAATAGCACAAGATTGTCTAAAAATAATGCAGAATGAACTTCCTCCTTTTCTGAAGTTGGTTATAAGCTTTAATAATATGTTAAACCTGTTGTTTTTTCAGTCGTCACTACGGCATCAGCGTGGAGAAATCCCGTCCCCCGGGCATGAACAGTCTGATCGCCTGCTCCAGCTACAAGAACCGCAGGAGCCCCTGGAGTCAGCGAACACCCCGGTACAGACCCTCCTACGGCAGCCTGGACGCTAGGTTTAGGGCAACGTAGTCCCTTAAGGCCAAAACTTTAAGCAAAAAAGTACCAAAGACATCCAAAGCCAAAGGTTTAGTCTAGGCTGTGAATCCTATCATTACTGTATGTTCTAGCATAATCTAAAGTCATGTTACTATTTACTAAATATTTCAACTTTCAAATATTTTAATCGAAAATCATTTATTTTAAAACGTAAATTCAAAAGTATGAAGTTTTTAAGTATTTATGAATTATCGATAAATATATTAAAATAATAAAGTAATTGTGTTATTTTATTGTAACCTATTAATATTTTGTCAAATATTTCTAAAACATACGGGGCTGTTGACCCTGCGTTTTTAATTGAAGAGCTTGCGTCTACCTTTAGAATGAAGCCACATCGCATGCCTGCGTTGATTCGGCGCAGCACGTGAACGCAGTATTTACCAAATCATAGTCGTGCACAAATATTTCCACCACTAATGACTGCACAGAAGCTCCCGACAATACATCGTTTCTCCTTCATCAATCCGTTTTAACATCATGTCCGAACTCTGACGACGCAACGCGTCAATGTGCCAAAACATAAATTATATTAAAACGCAGCGTCGACTGCGACAACGCACCGGCATTGTAACTTCACTCTCACAACGGAGGCGTGTGTTTTGAAAGCAAGGACGTTTCGTTATTGGTAAATGTACAAATCCAGGTCGTTTTCTCTCGTCGACAGCCACAGCTAGTTGACAGCCGGTGAACAGCACGCGTGATTGCGCACGGGCCGAGGAAAGATTAGGAGGTCACCGCATATGTCATAGGTAGCGCAAGGGCGAATACTTGATGATGATGAAATCTTCGCTCCGTTAAATATCTCCTGATAATAAAATTTAAATTACTTTCAAGGTATTTACCGAGTCATCCCCCTGGACTCTGTAAGGATCTAATAAACTTGAAGTTCGGCGACTTGCAAGCGTGCTGTATCCTTTGCAAGGATCATAATACCTTTTTTCTGTTGGGGAAATGAGGGGAGGGAACGTGGGGCTCCCTGAAGCGGTGAGAGCCACGCCCGATCATTCCTAGTAAAACCCCAACGGTGTTCCTGCTTTTCCGCCTTAGGCAGAGCTTCGGGAAAGGATAGGAGTCGTAAGAGTAGCATAGAAAAGTGAATTTTAAGTGAGTACATGTACCATAGTAGTTTTTATTATTCGTAGACCATAGAGGAAATTAATTCCTAGGCTGTTGACGGACCTACGTCATGTGGTCGGCTTATGTCAATTCAGTGTTTAAGTTTCGGTCGGATGGGTTTGAGTTTTGACTTAACGCGCCCAAATTACTTAGGTCTGCCATCTGCCTAGGAATCAACTTCTCTGATAGTACATTTTTATACTAAGGGCCTGTTTCACCACTTCCTGATAAGTAACGAATAGGCTATCCACCACTTAACTTCACAGATGAAGTATGGGAAATCTATTCAGCACTTTATCAGAAAGTGGTGAAACAGGCCCTTAATTTTTAATCTACGACGAAATCAGGAGAACACACTGATACTTAATCAGTGAGTTTGTGGACATATTTAATCACACCTATATACGGATTGTTAGCCCAGATTCGCGTATAAACATTGCTATTCAGCTGACACACATACCTCTAGACTAGAACGTTAAATAAACTCGAATTGAACTTCGGCCTTGAGCATGTTGAGTATGTAATTAATTTGCTAATTTATGCTCCAACTAAGATTTTCTGAATGAGTATGTGTTTACGCAAGTGGAAAGATTTTGGAAGATATTACAAGTTGCAAATTATTGTAAGATTCATTGTATAGAGTCTACACTCTATAGGCTATACAATTCAATAATATTAAATCTGTCTACACAGATTTAAACACGACTACGGTATGTCATATAAGCAAAAAAGTTTGTTGTACAATGTACAGTTTTATATTATAACAAATTCTATACTTTTAAAAATGGATATTCTAATTAGATATTTATCATATACCTTAATGTTTTCCTTCTCAGTTGAGCTTCTCAGTTCACTGCAGTCTACAAGCCAAAAAAACTTTTCTTCTCTTCTTGAATTAACGACGAATATTCTTAAACTTAAACTTAAAATTCGAGTGTTCTGATTAAATAACATAAGTCCCTAAAAACTTTTCTACTACACTAATATTATAAAGAGGAAAGATTTGATTTTTTGTTTGTTTTTTTGAAATGAATAGGCTCCGAAACTACTGGACCGATTTGAAAATTTCTTCTAGATGGTTTATAAAATACGATTAAAATGTATTGCAGTTTTGCATAAAATCTGCCCCGTTACCTTTAGTACCCAGCGACCTGCGAACATCTAAAGGTGAGCCGATCGACTCCTCAACTAACGCAAAGGTTAAATTCTTCGGTAAATGTCAAAGCCTCTTCTAATTATTAACTACCAGAATGCAGAGATCATACAATCAGATATTATTATTTACGTGCGTAATGATAAGTACCCTGCCATGCAAGTATGGAGGGCTTTGGCGTGTGGTGAAAATAAGAACTAATGTCGCTATATTATAAAGTGTCTCTGGACAGACAGCTGTTTAGAACTTACGGTGATACCTAGAGTTGAATGCTGCGTTTCCACCGGAGATGAGCTAAGCTGCGTTGCGAGGAATTTGTTTTACAAGAACCAATAGAATCGTTGCGCTTAACGTGGTCAGGCAAAGGAAGCGTTGTTCATTGGTTCCTAAAAACACATTCCGCGTAACGCAGCTTAGCTCAGCTCCAGTGAAAACGCAGCCTTAAGATAGTCTTAAGATAAGTCTAGGCTAACAAAGAGTTTCAGGGCCTGTTTCACCACTTCCTGATAAACTATCCACCACGTAACTTGACAGATGAAGTATGGAGAATCTGTCAAAAAAGTTGTTAATAGCCTATTTGGCACTTTATAAGAAAGTTGTGAAACAGGCCATCAGAGTCTTTTAAAACTTGTTAATAAAAAAAATCCTTTCTTTTTTTATGACACCACTGAATATATTTTTATTCTGAAAGGTGTGCCACCGGCCGCCAGATCTAAATAAACATTTTAAAACAAACAGAAAAACTTTTACTAAAATCTATTTGTTTTACGCAACTACTTGAGAAGAAAACGTGACTACAACATTACATCATGAAGACTAGTATTGATTCCAATAAAACACAGTATTAAGAAATAGGTAAAACATCTGAGTTTTTATAGTTATTTGATGCTTGCTTAGTTAAAAATGTATGACATTGTATCAAAGTAGGAGAGCCCAGCTTTTTCAAATTAAAGGTACAGCTAGTCTTGTCAATTTAAATGTGATGACATCTTGCTCACTAGAAAGTAGAATCTAAAGTAGGACCCTATAGAAAACAGTTATGAAATACTGATACTAATATAATGATATAACCCACTTCTTCTAGAGGGTCGAGCGCTTGGAGTCTCGCCACAAAGTGAATTTTAGCTCCTTTGTGGTGAGAGTCCCAACGCATCATCTACCGACCTTCGAGAAGGAGGAGTTCTGGCCGATTGGAGTCGTCTACAGGAGGTTCGGGCGACTTCCGAACACGTCTCGCCCCACGTCGCAGACAATACGTGTTTAGTGTTATTGTTAGTTTTAGTACTTACTTATAATTGTATGTATGTTAGTCTATAAGGTATTAATTATAATATGGGCCAAGATGCCTGAATTAAATAAATAAATAAAATCACATTATATCTAGTCTAGTCTTCTCTATATTAAAACGGCTACTGTGCCTATTTGTGTTGTGTTAATACCGAACTAATTATTTTCCGTTCTACGGATCACCAAATACATGTTGAGCCGTAATTGGCACTTTATTTATGTAATGAACATACTAATGTGCAATACGCTTAACGAGAGGAAACTTATAAAATTTTATGTTTGGAAGTATTCAAATAAATGTTTAACATATTTTATAAGTTGCAAATAAATAGATGCTTACGACGTAAGTAGCTTATGCTTACGTAATTGCAATTGATAAAATTAGATAAAAACCGAACAGGATAAAGTTTACTGTTTTTCTATGTTTATCCAATAACATCAAAAGGAGGTTTATGTTTTCCAAATAAGTATTTGTATATTATGGCCATGGGCGTACTGACGGGGGGGGGGCAGGGGGGGCAGCTGCCCCCCCTGGATCATGTTGACGTCCCTACTAATTATCATATCTAGTTCTTTTATCGAGTACTTTCATAGAAAAAATACTAGTACTTTCATAAAAAACTTATAAAAGTTATAAGCGATTCTTTCACAGAAGACGTAATAAATCGATTTGCCGAAGACCCTCGAAAATTACTTTTAAAATAAACAATGTATAAGTACCTGGTTAAAGAAATTATATAAAAAATATGTAATTTTTTTATTCTTTATATAACACCTATCTTATATAAAATCTGATTTACAATTTGCAACCAACAGACCAATGCAAATTGGTTATTATATGAATTTTATTCAACACATACGAAATAGGTTTATCTAACTGTATATCTGAGAAGATGCGCGGGCGGAGTCTCATGAATCAACTAGTATCTGACCTCAGCCTCCAAGGTCAATCCCAAATAAATTGGTCAAATCAAATAACATAGCTCGTGACTCCTCAATAATATAACAAAGAGGCGCCGGCCTCATACCTTGTGACGTCATCATCTTAGTCACTAATCCGATTTCCCGAAACTCCTAGATCCAAATACCACAGAAGTTTCGACAAAATATTATTGATTGACGGAACGGCCGAATAGAATACTTCCCAACGTAGTGAAATGTAAACGTGGTCGGCTGCTATCCAAACGGACGTGTATAGAATCAGAGAAATGGATTTATAGGCAGAGACCCACGTAATTTGGTCGCGTAGTATCAAACCCCGCCGACAAATCGGGACTCACATTCATTTGACATAACCCGACCAAATGAGGTAGGTCTTCCATAACAGCCTGTTAATCAATTTCGCCAATGGGACATATTTTTAACATTACACAATAATCTGTCTGTATATACGTGGGAGAGCCATGCTTTGGCACAAATGGCTCGACTAGAGAAATACCACGGGATCACAGAAAACTGGCGTGAAACAACGCTTGCGCTGTGTTTCGCCGAGTGAGTGAGTTTATCGGAGGCCCAATCGCCTACCCATTTCCCTTGCCTACCCTCCCCTATTACCCTATTCCCTCTTAAGAGGCCGGCAACGCACCTGCAGCACCTCTGATGCTGCGAGTGTCCATGGGCGACGGATGTTGCTTCCCATCAGGTGAACTGTTTGCTCGTTTGCCGCCTTATTTCATAATTTAAAAAAATATGAATACTTTCCAACGTAGTGAAATGTAAACATGGTCGGCTGCTATCCAAACAGACGTGTATACAATCAGAGAAATTAATTCATAGGCAGGTTGCTGACCCACGTAATTTGGTCGCGTAGTATCACACCCCGCGATAGGTGCGCCATAACAGCCTATTAATTAATTTTGCCAATAGGACATATTTTTAAGATTACACAATATAGAATACAGGTATAAGAACATGAAACAACAGATTTGAGCAATCAAAAGATCCTAAATAACTGTTGTAGAAACTTTGCCAGTTTTTCCACAAAAAGAATTATTTCTTATCTTCATTTGTACCTTACTTGCCACATTAGTGTGACTGACCGGAACTAGGGTCATTTATTATAATATATAAGGGGGCGTCCATAAATTACGTGAGGTATTTTTTCCGCCCTCCCCCTTAGTGAGATGTCATGAGATTTTATTCAACCACGTCCCCTATCCCACAAATCTCAATGAGATTTTTCAAAATATGAGTTTTTTACGTAAGCTTAACATAATCCTTACCAAATTACGTATGTTTCTCAACCAATGAATCAATTTTATCTGATACACTCCTCGACCTCACAACTTGAATAAATTCCGTTAAATCCTAACTGCCTCTGTTCCACAGAAAATGGATCTTGTTTGTATATCTGCACTAAAACCTGAGTGTTATCTGTATTCATAATAAAATATGAACAGCTTTACTGTAAAGATGTGAATTGTGAGTCACACAAACACGAGGAAAAAACCAAGTCCTCATTCTCAAATATTAGCTCCTCTCTTGTTTAATAAAATGTTTTAATTATGCGTTTACAAGTTTTAGTACCTATACATATTTGTATTTTGTTTATTTTTTGCAGTACCTATATAATATCATAGCGGGTTTGAATTATTCCAATCCAGTTATCCAATCCAGCGCTGGATTGCTACTGGAATCATGTAAGGGAATGCACTGAATTGCAGATCAGTGTCCATTGTCCGTCACTGGATTGGAAAAACCGCGGCCATTAAACTCGTGTCAGAATGTCTGGTCGAAAATTTGTAAGACGGGGGAATATACCGCTGGTCAGGCGTAGAATAGCAAGTATCGAGTAACCTATATATTTATTTTTGTTGTTACTTGTTTAATAAATATTCTGTAAGTAGTGTATCCTAACCAAACTAAGAAATAACATGTTTCCAACGCGGGAATCGAACCCACGACCTCCGAGTCAAGAGCCACGCTCTTAACCACTGGACCACGGAGGGCGGAGGCGTTTACTACTCCTAATATAAAGAAACGCCTGGATATCTTAAATCAAAACACGCCAGTTAGGTAGTGCCAGTGTTACAATAGTACTATGAAGGTAAGAGTAGTAAAATAGACCACGTCCCGCTAAGCAATAAAAGATTTACACTAAGTTTGGTACCTATATCCCGTTTAAATTCAATTTAAATTAACGTAAGAAAATGTTTTGCTAAGTACCAGTTTAAAAATGCATTTACAAAATTAATAAAAAAAATATTAAATGTTGTTAAGAAAAAATAAAGTTGCAATTTGTGTCAAATGAAAGCACAAAACACGGGGAGTGCTCTAAGGAATCGTTCGGAATCATACCTCCTGCCACTTTTCGCCATCGTCCCACGCGAAAAACATACCATCCTCATCACCTTGATGAGTGGCAGTCTTCCACGGTGCGTTTCTCGTGTAACTTTCTGCCGCGCACTGTAAAACTCTTAAAAGAACTGTCACCAGCAGTATTTTCGGACCTATACGACCTGCAAACCTTCAAGAAGAGAGCGTATTCCCTCTTAAAAGGCCGGTAACGCCAGGTGCGTTACCGGCCTTTTAAGAGCAGCTCTTCTGATGTTGCGAGTGTCCATGGGCGACGGTAGTTGCTTTCCATTAAGTGACCCACTTGCTCGTTTGCCCCCTTATTTCATAAAAAAAACATCAAGACAACAAAAATATTTTGAAAGAAAACACTTCAAAACTTGAAAAGTTTTCTATTTTGAATAATAAATTGTAACTTGAAACAAAAAGTACCAACATTAGTGTACGTTTTGTTTCAACACGAACTGAAATCGTTATTAAAATGTCAAGTTCTCAAGCTCTGTGATGAGATGGAAAGAGGCGACGGAAGTATCAACAGTCACGATACTATAAACGCGAAATTTTCAACGAATGTACTATCAGAGAAGTTGATTCCTAGGCAGATGGGGGACCTACATTGTTTGGTCGCGTTACGTCAAACCCAGCAGACCGATCACAGCCATAAAGTTAATATACCTAGGGGAATAGAGCAACAATCTCGAGCTATCAAACGTAATCGAAATTGGTTTCATCTGTTTGTAAAAATATGTGTACGTACACAAGCATGACTGAACGTGATTTCTATGAGATTAAATTGTCAACGTGCGGCACGTGCCGACTGGACGTCAAAAAAAGAGTGCTGCTGTCATGTATCACATGTCTCTTTTTACCACGCAGTGTTGCTGATAGTGACATCTCTCTTGCTCAGGCCTTTGTTTCTTTATTCCGCTAGGTATATTAACTTTATGATCACAGCTAACATTGACTTGACATAAGCCGACCACATGACGTAGGGTCCGTCAACAGCCTAGGATTCACTTTCCTCGATGGTACCAGAAACTTGTCATCTAATTTTATACAATTTTCTTAGAACGTGGTCTATCTAAACAACACATCAACAAACAAGTAACAGCATTCTTACAAAACTTATTTATTTTGCATAAGATACATAAACACTATATTTAAACGGAATTGCACCACTATTGAACCCGACAAGACTTTATCCCGGTGCCAACTTTTCAACATTTGACAAACTATAGAAACTTATAACCCCACTACGCAAATATTATTATGGCACGTGCTTCCAGAAAACCTTTTGCAACGCTTTCTTAAATTCTAGGAGGAGCAAACTTACAATCATTCAAAGTGCCAAAGTCATATTGAGTAAGCACATTTTGGCTGTTGTCATCTAAAAACAATATATCACAAGTAAAGCAATAACATTCCTAAAAACATTCCCAAAAATTTCCTAACTCGGAATCACGGACAAAATGAAAACCCTCGATAATTAGATGGAAAGTTTGCTTATTAGAAATATGCTATTGCCATTGACCTCAAAGGAAAGAAAGGGATAGCGTTCGGAAGGCTTCCCAGGAAACCAGTCGGGCAAGTTCGGGCGCGTTCGGGTCACGAGTGAGGGTTCAAATTTCGAATAACAGCTCGCTCTAGACTCAATAAACGCGAGACGCTAATGCGAGTCCCGGTTGTACCTGACTTTTGTCCATACTTTTCACCTTTATATTATACTAGCTGTTGCCCGCGACTTCGTCCGTGTCAACATAGTATAATTATTACAAAGATGTATAGTTTTCCCATTTTGAGGGTTTCTTCCCGAAGGGTAAAAACGGGAACCTATTACAATGACTTCGCTGTTTGTCTGTCTCCATGGTTGTATCTCAAGAACCGCGCTAGCTACATAGTTGAATTTTTTACAAATTATGTATTTCTAAAAACAAAATAAAACAAATATTTTAATGGAAGCTCCCATACAACAAACGCTACTTTTTAACCGACTTCCAAAAAGAAGGAGATTATATTATGTTCGTCTGTATATTTTTTGCCTTTTTTGCTCGACATAAATAATAGCAACAGCCAACAGGTAAGCGCTTGACAATATAACCACAAAATAAAAATAAAAGTAAAAAGTCGCAGGTAAAATCTAGATTTAAAATATTTGTATAGTTCAAAACACGTCACATAACACAAAACTTCTTAGGAGGAATTGCAGCACCACTTTATTAAATATCAATCCATATCAAAGACCAATTTTATCAACGACTATTAATGCTCGAATTAGTATCACTCTCTCTTTCGTTTTTCATATGAATTAAAAGAGAAGACGTGACATTTTAACAAGCTGTTAACACTAACAGACGTTGCTGAAATTGAGCCTAAAAGTGTTACAAAAACAGATATTAATAATATCCATTACTAATATGCTTTCATAAAAATAATAATTACTAATAACAATAAATTAATCGCAGTGCTCAATAACAATTGGCGCGATTTCTAACAGGTACTTATCGCCGACAGGGGAAGTATTTAGTGTTAACCGTTTTCACAACTGATACAAATTCCTGTTCAATTAATCAAATAGTCTCCTTTGTAAAATATTAATAAAGTACGTTCGTTGAAAATAAAATTGAACAACAAATTTTCTTCTAGCAAATGCAACTAGTATTATAATATTGCCCCTTAGGTATATAAAATCTAGTCTTTATTTGTTACAATTAAGTCACTAAATATACGAATGTTTACGTGTACGGTCTACATTCTACAACTCTACATTTATATATAGAATACTAGATGACCCCCGCAACTCCGTTGCGCCAAAACTCGTTTATCGCGCGGGAACCGTTCAGTTTTCCGGGACAAAAAGTATCCTATGTCCTTTCCCGGGACTCATAGTATTTACATGCCAAATTTCAGCAAAATCAGTTCAGTGGTTTGAGCGTGAAGAGGTAACAGACAAACAGACGGACAGACAGACGGACACACTTTCGCATTTATAATATTAGTATGGAAGTATGGATATCCAGAATAAAAAGACTGCCAAAAAAAAGGAAATGTCTTTTAACTTTGCCGAAGGCCGGTAATTAGTTTTCAATAACAAAAAACAAAAAATGTATCTTATTCCTGCATATTTTGCATGAGCTGTGACCACCCAGGGATTTTCCAAGGTTTTGCGATATTTTTTTCTAAACCTTGGGGTTGAAAACACCTGACGTCGTGTACTCTTCCTATCAACAGGTGTGCTGAACTAATGATAGCATCGTGCGTTTCAGCTGCACATTTTATGTGTTAAATAAATGAAAAATCAATTGAAAATACTCTTAACTACTTAGTTTATTTTAAAAAGACTAGCAACATACATAATTATAATTATTATTTTTTTGCTACATATCTGTACTTACGTTTAATAAATATAATAAGGTAATTTTTAATTAATTTGTAGAAAATAGACATGGTTATTGTTATTGCAAAGCTGTAAGTTTTTTTAAGACTTGAAATAAAATAAATATCTTACGTAGGTAGGTATTTTGTACAAAGACTATCATTTAAACATCAGAATACTTTCCTCAAACAAAACTAGTTAGTTATGTTATTCGTTAAATATTTTTAAAGATGCTCATCAAGGCGCTAAAAATTGGCAACTTTCAATCTTTTCGAGCTGAGTCACATAACTTAAAGGAAACCGGTTCATCATTATCGGACATTGCTCACCTTGACACCACCAACTTAAATGTCATCAACTAATATTAGTTTATTTCGCTACTTCAGCTTCTAACATAAATATTGCCAAACATACTAAAATATATTTATTTAACGAGCTTCGCAAGTTGTTTTAGCAATATATGAACTTTTCGTTTCTAAAAACCGGTTGCTATTGTTTTTTTTTTTTATACTAATAGTCATAAAATGATTAAGAAGTTTGTTTGCTACGAAAAAGCTCCGATATTGCTATACCGATTTCAATGAGAATGTGATCGGATATAGAGTTGCTGATAACATGGGAATTAGGATACTTTTGTTGAAATGAGTAGTTCGCACGAAATTGAATTCTCTGTAAATTGAATGACCCATTGACCCATTGTTTTTAAAATAATAACGTTCAATCCCAAAGTTGAGTACACCTGGATATCGCATTGTAGAGATATCTGTTTACAGGAAGGATGACGTCATGAGTCATGCCGCACAATGGGATACCTCACTGTTATCTTTCTGACTAATGCTCCTTAGATTTTGCCGGTGCCAAATATTTTACCTGACTGGCCCAGAAGGATGTTTTTTTTGTATGAATGTAAATTTTTGGCACACTCTCGAACCTTTTTGGGAAGGAAAATGCATTAGGCATCCCCCGCCGTCTCTGGGGGAGGCAAGCAGGGGTATGTGAGACTCCCACCGTTTCCGAACTATCGAGGAATTTCTTCTAACTAAATAAAATTCCTTGCCCATGCACTTCTGTCTACCGTAAGACCTGAGCACTATCAAGCTACCAGTTTCTAATGGCTTGGATCATGGATGGTATGGCGGGAGCTTCTCACACTCTCAGATATTGCTTAAGCTTGAGAGTTGAGAGGTATTATTGTAATAAAGACTCCCGAATGAAATTACTAGACGATCCCCGCAACTCCGTCGCGTTGCTCCAAATTCGTTTACCGTGCGAACATCGTACATTTTCCGCGATAAAAACTATCCTATGTCCTTTCCCTGGACTCAAGGTATCTCCATACCCAGAAAAAATCAGTTCAGCGGTTTGGGCGTAAAGAGGTAACATACAGACTGACAGACCGACGGACAGACACACTTTCGAATTTTATAATATTATAGAAGAATGGATTATTGGTCATCTCACAAAATATTATAGCATGGAAATTTCAATGTTTGACATATCGTTCTAAAAGTCTCTAAATTTGTTTCATCTCTTCTACTTTAATTTTATTACAAGCAATTAAACTACAAAATATCGACAACATTTCGCATAATGTTCAAATGTTGCTCCATAAAAACTATTCGGAAACGTATGACATTATCAATTTAATTTAATAATACTCAGTTTAATGTATGTGGTATTTAGCAGATCGTAAAGTCAGATTTCCGTTAACGAACCTATGTGCCGACATAATCTGACGTCACCGATTGCTCACCAAAACGGTTCTTCTTGACCGTTTCTCTTAACGAAAACCGTGGCCTACTAGATTTGCAAAAAAAAATACTTGAATGTGAATAAGAACCTTAAGAATTTGACATAATCATAAAAACGTTTTATTAGGTTGAGTTAAGTTTAAGGGACTTAATGATACTAGTATCATTATTAAAACATTTAAGAATAAACTTTTTGGGTGCTTTCCGAAAAAATCATATATTTGTAAAAAAAAAACACTTGTGGTATAAGTAGGTACACATATTATGAATAATCATAATATTAATATAATTCCGGAGCCCGGAGCTTATAATTAACTTTTTTTTCTTTTAACTCACATTTATTTACTTTACGCATTTCCACAGTTTCACAAATGACTAGATGCAACAACAAAACATAATAATATTATGATAATTGGCAAAATGGTTTTCTCATACAAATCTTAACATACCTAAATACAATTCATGGAAAAATTAGATATTTTGTAAATACTAATACCTATAAATACCAAACAAATCACTCCTTTGTTTCAAATGTTACGTAGTTTATATCCTCTTTAGTTTCAAACTCTGTGAATCGGCAAATAGTTTCGAGTTATTCAAGTAAATCATTAACTTTAATTCCTTATTCAAAATTGGCAAAATTATCTCGGCGTTCCGAACGGCGTGAGTCATTTCTAAATTCAAAATTTTAAAAGGCAACGGCTTCCAACTGGCCGGAATTCACACAGGTTTTTTGCCAGCGTTATTCCTAAATACGTTCATAACATCAACAAGACAGGAACTTTGGTAGCAAATTTTTGTGCCATTAATTTTTAATTTTTGTAAGTAAGAACGTTTTTGACATTAAAGATTAATTGGCAAATTAATACAATTTAGTTAAGGCGAGGATAAACCCCAATTTGTTATTCCGCGACTTCCGGTTTACCTAGTTCCAATATAATAACGAAGTTTTAAAAAATATGAGGTATAAAGCACAATATTTAAAATACCTTAAACCATAAACATTTTAATAAAACTTAATACTTTGGCTGTAATTCATTTACAAACTCACCTCCGATAAAAATCTATTTCATGAAAATATAAGTATTAACTAGGATAATTATACATTTTATTTGAATAAATTGTTAGTAAATCTATATTAAAAATTCTTTAACCGAACAATTTTGTTTCTTAATGTTTATTTCCAAAGATATTTAAAAAAACATGAAAAATAGAGAAGATCCGCTCGAGTGACTACAGTTTTATGCTAAGTTAAAATGAATCTTATTGCGATGCTTATACGCTTGGTCTTTGGTTGTGTGCAAAGTTATCGTTTTGGATTGAGATTAATCCCCGCCTTAAGTATGAGATCGCGGACAAAGATTGACACACATAATTTGTTCGGCCTATGTCTAATAGCCCGAATGAAGTAGGTGACTAAAATAAATAAAAAGAAATAGAAGGAAAAGAAAAAAGAAATAAAAGAATAATAACAAGCCCTAATAATGTTAGGGGGGTGGAAAAAAAAAAAAAAAGTAGGTGGGTCTGCCATCTGTATATGAATTAATTTCTATGATGGTATATTGGATGGTATAATATTATAAGATGCTATAAAAATAAAAACTTTCTGTTAGGTATAACGTAGGCTGCTTAAATTTGACCTTTTCAATTTGAAATCTGACTTTCAAAAAGTCTCAACAATATAGTGGTTTGTCCAATTCATTGTCCACGTGCTATCTTGTTTACAATCCATGATCTATAAATAATTTTAAATACCTTATTCGTTTCTTAGCCCTTTAGGTACCTTATTAGTCCTTTTTAGGAAGAGTCAATATTCTCATTTAAGACACAATATAAATAATAAATATACACAGTAGAGTAACTCTGCCGTATCTAGAATAAATCACTCAATAAAACATAGAGATAAGTTATGCACTCGTGCGACGCGGTTCTTAATTATTATAGTTGTTATGCCCTTAAAAATACTGAAATTATGATAATGAGTTGGTTTACTGATCCTAGATCCTATATCCTATTTTAGTCACCTAAATGCTCTTAAAAAAACATTCCTCCCACTGCAACTCCTGTGTCGCAAGGACCACTTAAAACTCTTATGTAACCAACCACGAGCTTTAAAACTCAGAAAGATCGAGGGAGAAGCCAACACGTATTAAAAACTACCCGCGACGAAGCTACTTAATCAAAAACAGATAGAGAATGATATTCCAATTATTAAGCGACTTCAAAAAAAGGAGGTTATCAATTCGACCCGTATGTAATACTCAGACCAAATAAAAAGTGTAATAATATTATGTATGTTATATTTCCAGAACTGCCCAATTTTCTAATAATATGTCTATATCAGCTTCTGAACAAAATATATTGTGCCAAATTTCAAAAGTGCTTGTGTTCGCATATCTCCGGAACTACAAGTCCGATTTTGTTGTACTAGATATTGTTCAACTTAGGGAATACTGCAAGTTTCATCAAAATCGGTTCACTAGTTTTGGAGATAGGGATTCGGGAATTTCGATTCTTAATTAGTAATTACGTACAATTTTGAAATCGGTTTTATCTTTTAAAAATATTTTAGCCCATCAAGCCCCATAAGCTCACCGGTGAGTGAGACACAATAGAATAACAATAGATTTCGAGGAATCCACGATCGAACGATTAATGTAGATCTACTGTATAGCATTGTGTTGAACTTGAAGGTGAAGGCAAAACAAACAGAGCATCACGATCGGTACGGCACAGGAGCAACATCCTCCCATTGAGGGCGCAGGTAAACGGAAACTCCATGGAAGCGACTTGCCTTTTTGTTTACAAACCATTTGTTTTTATGAACATTCTTTAACAAGACTTGCGTAAATTCTATTAAGAATGGTAAGTATAGGCCTTTTCAAGTTTATATTTAAGACTATAATATGATGCCCGCAATTTTGTTGCGCCAAAATTCGTTTATCGCGCGGAAACTGTACATTTTCCGGGATTAAAAGTATCCTATGTCCTTTCCCGGGACTCATGGTATCTCCATACCAAATTTTAACAAAATCGGTTCAGCCGTTTGGACGTGAAGAGGTAACAGACACACAGATAGATAGACACACTTTCGCATTAATTCAATATGGATTGTCACGAACTTTACCAAAATTTATACCTCTAAAATTTAAATCTAATTGATGGGTTTTAGAAAATGTTACACGTGCGTTCTACGAATAATAAAAACTAAGGAAACGTAACTCCCATACTTCAACCGTTTTGAATTTGGTTCCTTTCCGCACACTAAAATACATATTATGACAATAGCTACGAACACACTCAAATTTACGAACTATAGCCGTTGACAATAGTGGTCACTTCTATAAAATACATATACACAAAATTGAGACCTGAATACATGCATAAAGTATGCATGTATTCGGGCCTCATTTTGTAGACTCGCGGAATAAATTTTTGACACAGTTACTCTTCCTTAGTTTTTATTAAGTATTATTCGTAGCGTGGTAGCGTGCGTTGTTGTTTCTGCAAACGATTTCGTTGTTTATATCAAAATTTTAACCTATCCGATGGACAATCATTCCAAGAAAATCGTTTTATCGGCATAATATTATTATGTCTCTGTCAAAATGTGCGTGCTTCAAAAGCAGAATGTTTGCTACTGCACCTATACTTATCACTTTACATCATTATTATATCATTCTATGCAAATAAACGATTAAGATTAAACGATTATAAGACTTGCCAACGACGGAGCACCCTATACAAATTAGCCCTTTCTACCCTTATCGTTCATCTACAATGACGCATTTGTGAGTGTGTGTGTGTGTGTGTGAGTGTGTGTGAGTGTGCGTGTGCATGTGTGTGTATCGGCTGATGGTGTCGGTAGCCGTCACAGGCGAGCGGCCGCCCCACTTGCCACTTCCTGTGCTGACCTTTCCACTTGTCTTCATGTCACTTTCTTATTCTCTCCAGATGCTCAATATCATCAGCATGACACCATGATTTTATTGCGGGTATCAACCCAAAATGATAGTAAGATTAAGATAATTATAAATGATTTGAAATAAAAAAAGTATATTTTATGTATAGCCAAATAGATATATAGATCATCTATAATACTAATATTCCTAATGTAAAAGTGGGTATACCTGGTCTGTCTATCTGTTTGACTTTTTAACAAATCGCTGCATCGATGTTATTGAATTGTGGTATGAATATTTGGTTAACGGGTTAGAGTATAGGATAGGTTAGATTACCGGAGGCCCAATCCCCTACCCTATTCCCTTTCCTACCCTCCCTTATTCCCTTCCCTTCCCATCCCTACCCTCCCCTATTACCCTATTCCCTCTTCAAAGGCCGGCAACGCACCTGCAGCTCTTCTGATGCTGCGAGTGTCCATGGGCGACGGAAGTTGCTTTCCATCAGGTGACCCGTTTGCTCGTTTGCCCCCTTATTTCACAAAAAAAAAACTTTTCACTCTCGTAAAATTGACTGTTTCTGCACGATTGGCGCAAAGAAGTCACGGGCAACATCTAGAGCAGTGCCCAATTGATATTGCTCCAAGGGCTATTTTGAAAATCTCGATAAGCCACGCGGGCACCACGAAGTTTAAAAAAAGCATAAGTGATATAAAGAAAACTAAGTGATTTAGTTATTGTTTATTTACATAATTTATTTGACCCATATTGTGCGTTTAGATAGCAGGCCGCGGGCTACCAGGTGCCCGCGAGCTACCGGTTGGGCACCACTGATCTAGAGGATACACGAGTGGTTCAGTGGTTCAGAGCGTGGCTCTTGACTCCGTGGTCCAGTGTTTTAGAGCGTGGCTCTTGACTCGGAGGTCGCGGGTTCGATTCCCGCGTTGGAAACATGCAGTTATTTCCAAGTTTGGTTAGGACAATGCAGGCTGATCACCTGATTGACAAGTAAGATGATCCGACGCATGGGATGGGCATGTTAAAAGTCGGTGCTGCACCTAATCTCTCAACATTCGTGCAGTCGGTCTTCCGTTCCTGCGTCGGATGGGCATCAAAAAATTCAGTCATGCACCTGATCTCTCGCCAGTCGTGTTGGTCTTCCGTTCCACTGGGTTATAAGAGTGAAAATAATAGAGAGTGCCCTTGTGTACTGCGCACACACTCGGGCCCTATAAAATTACTCCTGCGTAACTGGTCTGGTTTCAATGAAACCGGCCACCGAAACCGGTGTGGGAGCTATTATTATTTTATTACTATACACGAGTCACAACATTCTTTAACATCAGTAGAATATCCGTTATACAACATATTTATCATATTTTCATCTTATGATAGTGTAATTAAATGTGTGGAAATCTTGTTGATAATCTACAATTAAATAAACAATTCAAATAGTTACATTTATTATGTCTGTTGACATCGATTATATAACTTATAATTATAAATCGATTAAAAAATATATTATTTTAGTTGTTAACAAAGTATGCGCTATCGTCATTACATTTTATAACAAATCTAGCTGATACGGCAAACATTATTTTGCCATGATACAGGGTATGACAAAATGATGCTAAAGTCCAATGTTATCATGGCGTTGTCACCAAAATATGTTGTCACTTGTCACGGAGATTTTGTCTATGCCATAGCGATTCAGGAATCGGGACTTTACCCCGATCTGATTGATTAGCTCCAACATTATTTTGAAGACTACAGATAGAATATGTTGGCTCAGACCAATAAAATAAGTATGTATGTAATCAAAATTTCAATACACCGGTCCAGCTACCTTGGAGGTGTTTGGGAAAAACAGTAGGAAAAACATGAGATTTTTTTATAAGTAGGTATACTAGATGACGCCAGCAAATCCGTTGCGCCAGAATTCGTTTATCACGCGAGAACCGTACATTTTCCCGGAATTAAAAGTATCCCGTGTATCATGTCCTTTCCCAGGACTCAAAGTATCTCTCCATATTCAAACAAATTCTAGCAAAATCTGCTCAGCGGTTCGGGTGTCTTCACACCTCTTCAGGTAACAGACAGACAGAGAAACTTTCGCATTTATAACATGAAGTATGGATGAGATAGAAATTATAATTGTTTTTGTAGGTCTTATCTTTTGCGAAAACATTTAAACAAATAATTATACATAAACAGATCCTTGTGTCGCAAAACGAAACGTGTTATTAATGTTAAACGATAAATCGCCGTAATATAATTTATGTTCGCGCTCCAACACACGGGATCACAATCAAAAGTTCCAAGTATTCGCCAGATAACAGCTTACCTGCCGCCGCTTCGCCTGATATAACCCTGACAATTTAAGTAGTGCATTACCTGAGACACAATTAGGTACCATTGTCTGTACTGCAAATTGATTACGAAAGTATTAGGTAAGTCGTTGGAGTATTGTGATTTAAGTGAATCTTTTAAAGATGAAATATTTAATCAAGACCGGCACATTTTGGGAGTAGGTATATACCTACTACTAGATTGATAACTTTGCACCTTCGTAAATAAGTCTAGTATTTGTCAACTTTACGGCGTTAGGGTGAAGCCAAACGAGCGTAAATTGTGAGTCGTGAGTCGCAGAATTCATACAAATCATGACTCACAAAATTACGCTCGTGTGAATCAAACAGGACTTTTGTATGAAACTGAATACAGCAGAATTTCTGCCAGCCGAAATTCTGCGACTCACAACTCACAAATTACGCCAAACGCTTCACCCTAACTAATGCCTGACAGGATTCTTGGCATTTACCAATAATAACGCTGTAGGTATACGAATCCGACTCGAAGGTATAGTTCTTCCTTATTAGGCAAAGCTATAGCACTTGAAATAACAAATTAATCAGCCTAAGCGTCTAAAATAATTAAATTATTGAATGTACAGCCTTCTTGTATAGCCTTCAGACGAAGGATTAAATTCTAATAGTAATCATGACAGTTGCCGGAATAGTTCATAAGAGTGGTCACACTGTCCTTGAGTACCTTTAGTCGTACAATCACTAATTGTAATTATTTTCCGTGTATTTTATTTATAGAATTAGTCAGCACCACTAAGAAATTACTTTTTTATTTGTGAATTTACTTTGTCATTATTACGCTAGTTAACTCAAGATAAATTATTTTGGTGTCTTTAATGTTACTATGGTGATTTGAAAAGATGCGATAAACTCAAAGGAAGTTATCCCTTTAACTGTGGACCACGCTCCTGGAGCTCGATTATCACCTTCGTGTTTTATTTTAACCACAGTATATCGTAAACTATATCTTTACCGCTCTAACTTGCACAAAGTGTTCTTAATATAACAAAGACGGGCTATATGTTCTTCTAAGTCAGTTTAATCAATAAAAACAAGTTTAATTAGACCAATCGATCATTACCTATAATGATAATAAAAATAGGAATTAAAAAACAACGAATTAAGTTTTCGTTATTGCCATTTAGTAATCAATTCATTAATTAATCTTAAAGAATTATCCAATTACAATAATTCATGTAATTGACACGAGAAATTTTGGGAAACAGGTAAGTGGCTCCCCAACTTAGCCGGGTTACCTGCGACGAGCGAGCGAGCGCACGTGACCGCCGCCACTCGTGCGCGCGCCGCGGACCCAACCGCTTCGAAATTCGAACGTTACGTTCCATTTTTGAATTCAGTGCCAGTGGTTAAGGATTTTGTGCCAGTATTTTGTGTGACTTTTTAAAAAGGTTTGATTTTTTTTTAATTTGTGGATTTTTGTGGTTGTGTTGTTGAATGACAGTTGATTTGAATTTGACGGTGTATTGTTTTAATGATTGTTTGACAATAGTGTACTGTTTAGGGCTTACACGCTATAGGTTATATTGAATAAACACTATATTTTAAGCGCTATTTTCAGATATAGCGAGGAATTCTAAATTAAAAGTATTTTATTCAGGTAAAATCAATACAAAGCAATCTCCCCGCGACCGTCTTAAGAAAAGACATCAACGACACAGCGGCTTGTTTTAGCCGAATTCCTGAATTATTTAATTTTTTTAAGTATAACCGAAAATTTTATTGAATTAATTTTCCTAATTATTAAGATAATATTATAATAATATTTCTTTTCCTTTATTTTACTTTAAAATATTCTTTCTTATGTTAATGAGCAGTTACATAAAATTGTTTAAAGCATTTCCACAGTAGTGTTATGTCTTATGATAATACCTATCTTAATAATATTTTTCTTGAATATTTAATTTTAATTAAAGGAAAGTGTTTAAAGATTTTTTGATATAATGTTTACGAAGGAAAAAAAGTATTAAATTTAAAATTATTTTTTTTTAAATTGACCTTTTTGTTTTACAATAGGCTAGATTATTGACGTAATCTTCTGAATAATATTCCAAGAACTGGTTCTGAAAGGTGAAAGGTCGCTTGATCAGGATTTTAATGGCCTCAGAGGTATGTTGATGTTGAACCTACTTCAGTCCTCCTTTAATTCATTTGGAAAAGCCTATTTTAGGGACGCCAAGGGGCAACGCTTAAATATAATCAAAGTTACAGAATATTTTAATTCGTCTTATTGTTATGCCTTGTCTAATAAAAACTACCACTAAAATGTCGAAGAATAGTAATGAAATGAGTTCTTTTAAAAAAATATAAGTAAATGTCAAAATATAATTTCGAAAAAATTATTCATTTTCAAAAAAATATATACTTTTACTCGATCCCTAGATGGTGCCCGCAACTTATTCCTTATTCGTGCGGGAACCGTACATCTTTCCGAGAAAAAATGTTCCTATGTCCTTTCCCGGGACTCAAATTATCTTCATACCACACATCAGCAAAATCGGTTCAGTGGTTTTGGCGTAAAGATAGACAGACAAACTTTATATTAAGTATGAGTATAGATGACTATCCACTTCGCTCTTCATATTGTAATCTTCAGATGAGATTTAATCAGCACTCAGTTTTTGCAACATTGTTGTGAGCTTTAAGCTCACATGAGTCACGGGCCGTACACGCAAAGCAATTTCCAACCTTACTCCCATAGTCATAAGGTCGATACGATTTGTGATTGTACATCCATGAGATTTCGCGTGTATAATTTGGCTTAGTCCGGAGCAAAACAACGAAACCTTCCACAAAATGCGGTAGAACAGGTCCGCATTTGCATTTCATTTGGACATCAATTTTAATTTTGCTGGCAAAAAAGTATTTTAAGTCTTAGTCACATTTGTTAATGGAAAAGTTTTGGAAAAAAACTGGCTAGTGGCTATCAGAGATAAGACTAACCGCCCTACTCAGAGATATTTAAGATTATAACCTCCAATTTAATGAAGAGTTTGACAGATAATGTATGGGGCTTATGTCAAAATTTTAAATTAATTACATTTAAGTAATGGTCCACTCTGAGTGCGGCAGTAAAACATGCAGTTGCCTATTAAAAACATAATAATATACTTAAAGTACCTACTTAAGTATTTCAAGGTTTTCACTGACATCGGAAAAAGTTGACTGAAATATTTGGCTGATTTTTCAAATAAAGAATCCGATGTTTTAGGTTTTTGCCTTCAAGGCTTCAAATTCTTCACTCAAGCTTGTAATCACTTTGGTCCTTTGCATATTCACTCACACACGCATTTCGATGTGTGTGTGGGCGACCCCTGTAAGCAGGTGCAAGTCTTTTTTGTAAATGACCTCCCTTTTACAACGGACAAACGTTTTATGATCAGAATTAGTGCTCACCTTGGGTAGGAACCAATTAAGAATCCTTACTAGAAGCCTAACTGCACTGCAAGCTCAACAAACACCTAAACAGAATGGGTATTTGTAGCATAACGACTTGCAGATTCTGTGAGGAGGTTGATGAGACACCTATTCACCTTCTCCTCGACTGTCCTGCTCTACTACAGAGCAGGAACAGGTACCTTGGTCGCCACGAATACTCATCCATAGAGGAAATTTGTGGACCAAACCCCAATTATAATATCGTTCAATTTATGAGCAGTATTGGGTTGGGGACGGTACTCAAGTGCGAAGGAGTCACAATAGATCCTCATAAGTCGCAGGCTACGGCCCGCCTTCTTTAAAAAAAAACGTTTTATGATTCACCGACTCTTTTGTTCCGTGACCTGTCTGATTCTTTCATTAATCTATATTCTATATCGTTCGTTCGCTCTAGATGCGAAATGATGCGAACAGTTTTTATCCCGAAAAAATGTACGGTACTGTAAGAATTTCCGTGAAATGAAGATTGAGGTTGATTGACTTTAATAATTTTACTAAAAAAATATGTTGCTGTTTCTTTTTTAATGTTGTTTATTGCCATAGCGTAATGCTACTTAACTCTTGCGTGTTAAGAGTCGATGATTTTTATTACATGCTATTAATATATCTTTATTAAACTAAAACAATAAAACTAAATTACAATAAAAACTAGCGTAAAAAGAGAACAGTTTAAATATAAAAAGGTTGTCATCCAGACTGCTGCCTTTAGGGAGAGTGCCCAGAATACTAGCCACATTGCCCCGCTACATGCCACATTGCTATTAATGATCCAATATTATATATATTGACATAATATTATAATAAGTTACATATACTATATCAATATGAACCAATTTCCACGCAACGTCAAACGTGCTTGTCCGCACCTGAATGTGTGTCATATCGAACGTAGTTTTCACAATTTATTTACAATAATGACGTGACTTATCATATAATTAATTACATTTGAACATACTTGTGACACAGTTCGGGCACTTTGGGTCAGTTACTTGAATTTTACAACTGACAAGGTATTGTAAACATTTTTAACCGACTTCAAAAAAAGGAGGTTATCGATTCGACCCGTATGTATGTAATATTTGTAGAACTGCCCAATTTTCGTATATGTTAGTCTATATCAGCGTCTGAACACATGTGCCAAATTTCAAAAGTGTATATTATATGTATGTATGTTTTTATGTTTGTGTGTGTTTCCGGAGCTACAAGTCTGATTTAAGTATTTTTTTGTACTAGGTATTATTCAAGTTAGGAAATGCTGCAAGTTTCATCAAAATCGGTTCAGTAGTTTTGGGATAGGGAATTTTAATTCTCAATTACGTATTTTTTTGAAGTCAGTTTTGTCTTTTTAATATACTTACTGTTATATTTTGTGGTAATATTAATCACAGAATAAACTTAAATAAGTACTACATTATTTTAAAATTCATTTAACGAAAACAAAATAAAAGATAAAATTTACATATAAATATATACAACACAACAACAATACTTATTGATTTATTGTCGGTAAAACTTCGTTTTGGTGAAGCTCGGGATTCATGACTTGTACTTTTGTACTTTTTGTAAGCACTTATTTCACTTTTTATATAAACCGGATATTTTTGTCGGGTAGTTGGTCTGTACGTAACAACATTAAACATCAATACATATACTAAAATATTTTACTAAAGCACAGATTACATTAATATTTACTTAGTAAACTTAAGTTGTACCTACTTACAAAATTTTGATTTTTGACTTTTCGTTTCTATTTGATCATCGTAAAGAAAAGCTTCGTAAAAAAAGTTCTTTGAAGCAAATTCTATTCTATGTCCTTTTCTAGGACCTTAAGGCCCTCCCCATAAGTAGATGCCGCAATTTACCGTTCTTAGAGTCTTATTGACTCATAAATTGAAAGTTACAAAATTATATTAAAAATACAGCAATAATCTTCAGCATATGAACATTCCTTTCGCCGTTATTAATTTCCTATTTTTTTATTATATGTACTCATTAAATTCAAGCATATATTCAGTATCACCCTATAGTATTTACGAATTACGTTTATTTGAAATGAGGGCCTGCTGGTATGAGAGTTTACCGGAGGCCCAATCCCCTACCCTATTCCCTTCCCTACCCTCCCCTATTACCCTATTCTCTCATAAAAGGCCGGCAACGCACCTGCAGCTCTTCTGATGCTGCGAGTGTCCATGGACGACGGAAGTTGCTTTCCATCAGGTGACCCGTTTGCTCGTTTGCCCCCCTTATTTCATAAAAAAGTACATTTTTAGAATCAACAAAAAATTATAATGGTTTATACTTGTTTATACTTTGCAAGTAGATTCTTTGATGATGTATTCGAGTTTATGTCTGAGCAAATCATTACTTCATTAAGGAATGCTGGCTATCTAAGGCTCTAGAGATTCCAATATAAACATAATAATTACAACAATTAACAATAATAACAACATTAACAATTAATTATAATAAGATTATTATGTTTATTACTTTACTATAAATAAAATTCAAGGCATTAAATGCCAACATAATGCTTCAAAAGTAATTGTTATTTACTAATTAGTAATGACTAATTATTGTAATTAATCGTTAGATGGGCACATTAATATAAAGATCACCTTTTTTGTCGAAAAAATATATTTAAACGCTCAAATAATTTTGAAATAGACGCTCTTTACATTTGTAACGTAATTGTGCAAAAGTTTTGGAATATTATGATTTGTAATTGTTCGCTCGGCTTGCAAAACTGTCTATTATTTGATGCTGCGCCTTTCTTGAAATCGACCTAGAATTGTTATAAATGCTTTGTTATTTATTTTATATTATATACTAGCTGTTGCCCGCGACGTCGTCCGCATCAACATAGAATAATAACAGACTATGTTTCTTCCGTCTGTAATCTGTATAAAATTTACGCGCTATAAAACTAGAGTGGCCTAAATTAATAATAAAATATGTTATGATTGTTATCTGGAAGAGACTTTTAAAATACCAAACGGTTAAACCATTTGTCAAGTATCAAGATTACTCTAGATTGCACGAGATAGAAAAATTTCAACGATCAAGATATAATCGTTTAAGTCAGGGCGAAGTCGGGGTCACCGCGTCTACAATCTTATTTACTAACATGTCCGACACTTTTCCAATAAAAACCTACGTAGAAAAGGGACGGGAATATATTTGTATAAAGTTAGAGCGAGAGGATAAACGCGCGTTTCGGTGGTAGGAGTGGTGCAGTATGCGTTTTTGCCACGGCATTCTGCGCTTTTAGCGATGGGCCAAGCGATCAGCTGAGAGCAAATGTTTGATTTACCAAACTAAGCAAATAACTTTCGATTACTTCACATAACATAAACTCTGTGCTACTAGTGAGAACCTAAGTAGAAATATGTAGCCAGAAGTTCAGAACACGTAATATTTATACGTCAATGCCTGTATAGTGCATGTACTCGTACAGTGGTTACAAATGACATAATTTGTATGTATCAGATTCTTTTCCAGGTAGGAAAACAAAATACCATGAAGATTATTTTATATCCGTCTCCTGCCAAAAGGACATGGTAGATAGATACAAAAAACAAGGCCTTTGTGATGAGGCAATTATGCCCAGCGAAGCGTTGAAGGTTCGTACTCTATATATGGACATCCAAAATTACAGGCACTGATGACTTAAATTATTAAAAAAAAACCTACCGTAACTAAGAACAACCGGTAGTTTTATCGTCACTATAATATTACACTACAACAAACAGTATATTATTTAATCAATATGTTATGACTTATCAGTAAACTATATCGAAAAATTAGGTAAAAAAAATTGGTAACTGTAATCGACGAGGAATATTTGTTATGATCTGCGCATAGTTCGCATTAAATGACCGCGTTGACAACAGACGGATGCAATTAGGTACTTACAGGTTAACTGTTAAACATGTTGTCTGTCATAAGTCTGGTCAAGCAATCTTACGTCAAAGCAATCAGTTATAGCACCTGAAACGCTGCCTCCCATGACTTACACCGCGTACGCTCGCGCGCGCCGGTTGGCCTTCGCGGACCGGTCCACGCCGCTTACTTTCGCGGTGCACCCACCACCCACTACCATTCAAGTTATTTCGGACACTCGCATTCACCACATTTGGGAGCAAATTAATTATGACTAGAAATAGGTTTTAACATCTAAGGTAATAGCGATTAACAGACATAAAACTTTAGCAGAAAAACCCTACGACAGGTTTTTATCAAGAGTTTTCTGTACGACCCAGCAACAGCTAAGTAAGTATAAAATAACTAGCTTTACGTACGTGTGTGTATATGTTATTTAAATAAATAAAAAAACCCTTTAAAATTTATTTAAGCATCCACAAAGCAGTTATTTAAATAAAGATTTAAGTGCTTCAAAATCGTACTCCTGTAGATTGGTAAATATGAAAAAATAAAAAAAAAAATTAATTCGCATAACATAAAATTATAAGTTTCTTCTTTTATTAAAAACTAATTTAAATTCACATTCTCTCAAACTTAGTTTATTAATCATTCAACAAGGAAAGGCCATAGAGTTATATAACTACGTCTTAAACTCGTGTTAAACATTGTCATTATTTCTAATAACTCATCGTTATAACTCATCAGTATCCCATAATCTGTTATATTTATGGTCAATTTTCCTAGTATACAATAATTGTAACATGCAACATGGCACGTTTAATTTACAATTCAATGAAACTGTTTATTAGAAAACTCATAATAAATTATCTTCTACTGTTTTAACAATTGCAAGTGTATAATTACTTATATGAATCTAATTTTATATTTTTCGAGGATTTTTATAAAATTTGGGATCTTTTTACGCATATTTAAAGCGCAATTTTTGAACTTCAGCTAACAACATCGCGACCAATTTTTAATTCGTTTTTCAATAGAAAAATATTTACTAGATTTTTTTACAAAAATACTAATTTAAGATTGTACAACGTCTGTTAAACGTGTGAAAAACAATCGCCATATTATTTTCTTTAGCGATTTAAAAGTGATTTTCTCCGATTTCCCTTTTCACAAAAATGATCGGTCATACTCGTAAGTCGTAACGGCTTTTCTAATGTGGCTTATGTGATATTAAGTGGCTCTTGAACCTAACATCGTTGCCACTAGAGCCCCTAGTCAAGATGTTTTCTTTATTGCTTCTTTGTAGACTCGCCGATCAAAATGTATGAAATAAAATTTAATTATAATTAGATGTTTCACCAAACGTGGGTAGTTACACACTTTCTACAGTTATAATTTACTTCAAACATAAATATTGGTTACCGGAAATACTTTCGACAACCCGCAAATAAAAGCGATTACCGAATAAGTGATTTACCTGTATTATACAACTGCCAACGATGGCACTGGGTCATACGGACGAGGTCGTCGTATGACATTTGCCATACGGCATACACGTCAATTACTTGATTGCTACTGTCTTGCCTAATAATAATCACTCCAACACCGATTTCGGTGACGGTGGCCGGCTTAATTGAAACCAGACCAGTTACGCAGGAGTAATTTTATAGTGCCCAAGTGTGTGCGCAGTACACAAGAGCACTCTCTATTCCTTTAACTCTCATAACCCAGTCGGACGGACGACCGACACGACTGGCGAGTGATCAGGCGCAGGACCGACTTTTTATGTACCCATTCGACGCATGGATCATCTTACTTGTCAGACAATCAGGTTATCAGCCTGCTTTGTCGTAACCAAACTTGGAAATAACATGTATCCAACGCGGGAATCGAACTCACGACCTCCGAATCAAGAGCCACGCTCTAAACCACTGGACCACAAAGGCGTTCAGCTTACCTATGCATAATGCATTACGCAATGGGTGGAGGTAAAAGCCTTTAGGCAAATTGCATCCGACTTTTCAGCTAAAGTTAGGTATAAAAGGCGCTCCCATGCGCCAAAAATCTTAAATCACGAACTCACAATTTTCCGGGATAAAAACTATCCTCTGTCCTTTCCTGGGACTCAAAGTATCTCCATACCAAACATCAAAATTGGTTCAGCGGTTTGGGCGTCTGCCCAAAATAAATTCGAGCATTAATACCTCGATCATGGAAATCGCAGACCATAGATTTTCAATGGCTGCATCTATTCGTCCGGGTACTGTACGAATAACTTTAAATTATTTATCCGGGTACCGTACGAATAATTTTATTTTATTAGTCCGGTAATCTGGGGGCACGGCAGTGCCCCTGCCTCATACGGTACCCAGACTAACAGTCACTTCGTACAGTATGTAACATGTTATTTTCGTCGTAAGATTACTTAAGAGTTAAGTGGAGGACTTTTATATTAAAGAATTCAGAAAATTTTCAGGCTGGTAGTGACGTCAAAAGAATGAAGATTGAGTACAAAAATAGTTAAGTTGTAGTCGAATTTAGGAAAGTCGGCCAAGTGCGAGTCGGACTCGCGCACGAAGGGTTCTGTACCGATTACTTTTTTTGTTTGAAATTTTACGATGTATTTCAATTTTCACATCAGCATCAACAGTATGACAGTTTAAGTGAAATTTTGTTATGTGTCAATTTAATAAAAAATAAAAATTAAAAAGAAAATGATAGGTATTTTATTACTACAAACTTTTTTTCTTATCTAAATCTATTTTCTTTTATTGCATATATGTAATGGTACTTACCATTTAGCTTAGTTATCTATATTATCATCATATAAAATCCTTTGTCCTAAAAGACATGAAAATGGAATCACCGTACAGCCTCAACCACTGATGATGAATAAAGGGCTTCGTAGGGTTCCTACTACCATAATTTTTTTCACATTTCCAGAAGCAACCGTCTAGCTGGTAGAAGGGGGGGACACTGGACTCTAACGATTTTTTCCATTTTAAAACTTCATATTTTACAAACATATCTAAATCGGAAAATTATCTTGGAATACTCATAATATTTAAAAATATATAATATCCAACGACACCCCACACGATGGGGTGGACGCGGTCCGACTATTATTTTTCTTTTTTATAAAAAACCAATGTACCCGGACGAATAAATAAGAATTAATCGTACGGTACCCGGATGAATAGATGCAGCCGAGAAGTACCAGCTAATTGACCGGCTATTGTCTGTCTTGTATTGTCAAAAGATTGTCTTGTATTGTCAAAAAACTAATATACCCGGACGAATAAATAAGAATTATTCGTACAGTACCCGGACTAATAGTCACTTCGATTTTCAATTGTTATGCGACAGCCGGGTGCCGCTTGGGGATTGATGGGTCGTTGGTGAAATTGGGTGAAAAAAAAATAGTTATGCCAAATCCCCAAAAATTTTTATCTTAGTACCTACGCTAAAGACTACTGCAACTTCAACCAGTTAAATTAGTTAATTAAACCCAGAAAAACACAAAAAAAATTCAATCCAATATCAAGAAAAGTCATTTTCGAAGTTAGAAAGAAGTTTCGTGTTTTTTTCGTCAAGTTAGCTCGGTATAACAAACGTCTGACTGGGTCAATTCAGGCCGCAACTCGACGCGTAGATGCATTTCTAAAGTACTGAATTGAAAGATTTCGTGAGCTTGAGACGTCTTGCAAATCTGTCTAATCCATACAAATTTAGAAATGCATCTACGCGTCGCGTTGCGGTTTCGATTGACCCCTACAGAGCCTCAAGAAATATTTCCATACGACGTATAATTTTTATAAACAGAAATGGAATATTTTCAACAATATTTTTCAATGGAAACGTATCTCCCCAGCTGGAATAAATAAACGCAAATGGCAATGTGACATTATCGTAAACAAATCGTGTAGGTTTCCATCGTTTGCCCCACAACCAGTTTGTTGCCGTATATTAAACGACATGCAAAATATAATTGCAATTTATTGCATATATAATCTAACGCGTCTTTATTTATCACTTACTATAAAATGAGTAGAAGCTTATTATTAAGTTATGTTACAAACTAATCTCATTAATGATAATGTAGACGTAAAGTATATTTTAGTAGGTTTTAGTAATAGACCCTTCGATCTCACGAGCCAAAACGTTTTCTTTATCGCTTCTTTATAAAATCGCCTATCAAAATGTATGGAATTGACATCAGCGTTCGATAACATGAAGTTGACGTTCGACTCATGTCATGTCAATTTCATACATTTTTATCAGTGATTCTATTAAGAAGCAATGCAGAAAATGTCTTGGCTAGGACTCTGTGGCTGTACCACGAAACCGTTTTGAGAATCAAACAATCGTACGAGAATGCCGCGTCCTACTCTAACAAACGAGAAATTACGTTGTTAGAGCAGGACGCGGCATTCTCAACCGATTGTTTGAGTCTCAAAACGTTTTCGTAGTAAGTTATACAGTCTACGTGCGAGTAATATACCTAATGCCCATATCGGTTTCGGCGATGATGGCCGGTTTTAATAGAACCAGGACCGCAAGAGTGATTTTATAGTGCCCAAGTGTGTCCGGAATACACAATTGAGCATTCTCTTTTTCTTTGCGCCCCTAACAGATACGCTGCAGGTCTCTTACCGCTTACCGGATAAGCATGAAACTTTTATTACCTGAAAAAATTAGCACCCACTCTGCTATTTTGAAAGTAAAATTACGTATTTTTGCACGAAGACATGACATGATTGGTGTAGTGTTTGCATAAGTATTGGATAATCTGTGGATTAAACAAGTTAGCGAGTTATTGGTTGTGTTAAATAACAAGTCACAATCACGATTTGAACATGTGCATACGTCATATTGTGTTTGTAATATTGATTATATCAATGTCTATGCCCTTAATAGGTCATATATTCAACGATTTTACTAAACACTGTTCGCTTAGAATTTTTAAAACACTTGAATTTACAGTGCTGTACTGTAAATTTCTATAAAGCAGACAGCAGTTTAATAAAGTTCCCAAAAAAAAGTAAAGAATATAACTTTGAGGGCATAATAAGTCTAAGATTTATCAAATTTCTAATTTTATGTCTTAGACTCGGAAACAGTGAAATTTGTAATTTTTGACCTCTGAAGCTTCTCATTGTATTTCTAAGACTACAAAACAGTCAAATAAAAATTTATAAATTTTGACTTATATTACCCTTTTCTGTTGTTGCAGGTCGTGTTGTGCCATCAGTGTCGTATGTCACTAACGAAACTATAACGAATATTTGTGTAAAGTGGAGCCGTTCATTTATTTGTGAAGTGCTTACCAACAGTTGGGCAAAGCTCAATCAATTCTGGTACATCCTTGGTAAGTTGCTTTTTTATATTAATTTTAGGAATATATCAAAACTTTTTAGTTAAGATATTAAAATATTTAATCCTTTTCGATTTTGAATGCTACACAAAAACTATAGTTTTTGTATTGCATTCAAAATGTAAAAAATGTATTGTTATAATTTTAAGTTAAAAAAGTAACCACAATAATTATTAAATTATCAAGAAGATTTATATAGATGTTTTCCCTAAGAGAAGCGCTTTAGCGTAAAACCACAGTTACAAAGATTAAGCACGTACTTTACAAAAAAGTTACCAAATCTAAAATTCGGTAGATCCTAACTCCATTGAGTCAGAGCGTCACGATTTATTTTCCATTGACTGAAGCCGTAAAGAAATAACGTTGTTTAAAATAAGCGCCTTATTATAACGCCTCGGCGGGTCGCAGGTTGAGTGTAGATTTTTTAAAGTAAGTATTCACGGGTTTTGACGCTACAATAATATTTATGTTATATGTAGACGATCCATTCGGCCCGATGTCAATGCACAGCTTTAGAGTTTAACCCATCAATACCAAAGCGTCACCCGGCTGTCGCATAACAATTGAAAAACTATTGTGTCTGCGATTCCCACGATCGAGGTATTAATACGTTCATGTGAAGACCATTTGTAACACCAATTTAGAATACAGCTATGTCCAAGTAAATATTCAGAGATATAAGTATGATATTTAATCCACGATTAATTTAACCTGCTGCAAGTATGTTTAAACACTTGTTAGCATGGGCGTACCCAGGTTCTGGGCCAGGGGGGGCAAATCATATTTTTCATAAGCTAGGTGTTTATAAAGAATAAAAAAATTATAATTTTTAGTTGTAAAAATATTGTATTGCAAACAAATGGCAAAAATTCGTTCTTAATTTTTAATTTTTATAGATAAAAGTACTAGATAATATACTTAGTAGGAACGTCAACATGATCCAGGGGGGGGCAGCTGCCCCCCCCCCTGCCCTTCCTCGGTACGCCCATGCTTGTTAGATCTTAGACATAAATAAACTGGTCTACTTTCTAGGTCTCATAGCTAATAGAATTATGTCGAACTAATAAGCAGTAACATGGTGGCGAGTTATTACGGAACACGCTGTCAGCAGCTCTAATGATTGTAAGAGCTTCATACTGCATGCGATCGCGCGGACGATATTTTTATTACGTTTAACACGCAGAAATTTTTACCTGCTTCAATACAGAATTTTTATAGTGAAGTGCCCAGTTTTCTGTTTTAAATATGGAAAGTTCAAACAGTACATATAGATGAATAAATATTCAATTAAATTTTATTAAAAGTATTATTATGTAGCTCAGATTTCAATATTTTTCCTATTTTAAATTGAAATATAGCAAATAAAGTAAATCTTTATCACAATTCACAAAACGTTTGAGCATTTATAGGCTAAACTAGATTCCGTTCTTTCAAAATATAACTACTGGATTAACTCTACCTACCGCGCGACACAATCGCCAGGATGATAGCGCTCTAATGCGATCGACCTTGGTCATTGATATGTCAGCGAAATCATTTCTATTTCCCACACAATGCATTGTTCGTTTCGCAGAATTTTATAAAAATAGATCAAGCGACATTTTTATAACTTAGTTACATTTTATTCCCTACAGCATTATAAAGCAACTATTGCCCTCAACTATGTTGTCACGATTTTTTTTTATTAGTGACAAAGCCGGTACATTTTGCTGCAATAAAGACTATCCCATGTCCTTTATTTAATTAAAGTATCTCCACATCAATATTCGTCAAATTAACGTGTGAAGAGGTAACAGACAAACACATTCTCGCATTTTATTATTAGTATGGAATATGGATTATAATATAACTATAACTATGGACGCTTCACACCACGTCAGTCTGGACCCGTGCTAAGTACCTAAAGGACTCGTGTAACAGGTACCAGACAACGGAAATATATTTAATACTTTTATACTATACATATATTTAAGATTTTTATTATATCATACACATATTTAATACGCGTATCCAGACCCGGGAAAATTGAAAACTTTTTGTTCCGTCGGCGGGATTCGAACCTACGAGCTGAGCTGCCACACTCAACCAATTGAGCCACAGAGGTCGTCAAATGGATGCTAGTATTATAAGTTATTTTCTACATTATTAAGTAGTTATTTTACACGTAAGTATGAATTATAGTATTAAGTTAAGTACTGCGCATTTGCACCTGCTGTAGGTACATTAACATTGTAATTAGATTTAAATTTAATGGCTGACATAATCTGTAAGGGTCTTCCATACGGGTGGAGACCTTGGCGGCAAACTTAGAGACTTTTGCGTTACTTTGTCACATCATTCATACCTCTTTTTAACCAACTTCCGAAAATGATGAGGTTATTAACGTAGTAGTTAGTACTCTATACATTTTAATGCACATCGCAGCAAGACAAAAATAATGTGTCATTTATTATATAATATTGCACTACGAGTATTTCGAATTTCATCAAAATTCATTCAGTAGTTTTAGCGAGAAATAGTAACAAATATACATACATCCGTTCTCATAAAACACATATATATAACATAGTAGCTATCAACTATATATTCTAACTCCATCTTTCTCGCGAAAACCGTTTCTGTCACAGAACATCAACATTTATACTGCCATGTCATAGATCACAACAGCTCCTCATTAAGTCCTCCATGTCAACCCTGAAAGTCATTGCCCACGTAGTCAAGGTCACACGGTGATGGTGGCTTTGAAGGTCACTGATGATGGTCACGGAGGCTGCGCGGGAAAATCACCCCCACAATGGCCATTATGTAACCTTTTATATTCTAACATCGTTTATAAAAATATGTTTGTTTGTTTGTAAATTTTAAATGATCTAAAATATAATATTTTACAAAGCGCATAAAACTGTATAAAAACCACTAATTGATACAAATTAATAAAATCGCCTTAGTAGCTGTTTACTTAAACTCAGATGAAGGACAGAATATCTATTCCATGTGGTCTTTCTTTGGCAGACAGCATAATTTAAAGGGAGTAATTAAGGGCCTTCCCCTACGGAGATGCCGTAATTTACTGTATTTAGAGTCTTATAAACTCATAATTTGAAAGCTACAAAGTTATAAGAAAAATACAGCAATAATCTTCAGTATATCAACATTCCTTTCCCCGTTTTATATTTTCAATTTTTGTTTATTATACTCATGATATAAGCTTCCAAAGTAATACCAATTTATTAAAATTGAAGCATACTTTCAGCATCTCCCTAGTATTTATAAATTACGTTTATTTGAAACACACGACAATAGATAGACAATTTCATTAACTACATATTTCCCGTTTTAATTTTTTTTTAGATCAATTTTAAACTATTTTTATGCGATCTCGGCAACGCGTCAAATGTATGGTCAAGGTCCTTTGCTCGGGGGATGGCCTTAAGTAGGTACCTAAGGCTGTAAGTAGTAACCGAGAATGCTTTTACAAATATCTTTATCAATTTCATTTATTTCAATTTGTTTTTACACAAAACAACGTCGAGGTAATATTTCAAAACACATAAATTACGAAGTATTTAGTAATACTCAGGTTTGAAGCAGTGAATGCTTCTCAATCGGATAAAAAGGCATATAACATATCACATACAAATGCATGTGAGTGTACATACCCGCGCATGCGCAGACAGGGAAAGTGTAAGGTGTGACCTACCAGACGGGATTCCAGAATATTTTGCACTTTTTTCCGTAAAATCAGCCTTATGTGTTAGGATCGAGTGTCTACACGCGGAAAGAAAACATTTACTTAATATAGACATAGATAATTAGAAACATTTTAATAATATGATTCTTCGCTTTCGATGTTATTATCTAAGGACAATGTAAAACTATATTGTAACGAATGGATTTTTTGACTTGAACAAGATTGGTACCGCTATAGAGCCCTGAGCCACGAGGAATGGACTTGGCCATTGGCTACTTTTTAGCGGAGCAAAATTCACGATTTCAGAATTCAAATTTCGAATTCGCGTCACTACTTTTTTTTTTATAAATCACTGGTTTAAACAAAGCCAAAATTTGAGTTACCTCGCGACCACCGCGCTCGGTCCACGCGTTATCGCACACCGACGTACGCAAGGCTCGCCTACTAGTTATCGTAACTACCTAACTAACATTATCGCGGGTGCTCCTGCCTGTAGGAGCACCTTATTTGTGATGGAGAAGATGTCGAGTACCCCCACTGTAAGTTATGCCAACGTTACCTCCAGAATAATGTACCCCAAGAAAGACCAAGCCATCGTAATAGATTCGATTGACGGATTGATGTACGTAAATAAAAGATAAAAAATACGTACAAAGCTTTAATTATGCAAAAGATTGAATACGGTTCAGTTTTATATGATTCAGCATCAAATAATATTTTAAAATTTTAGATAGTATTCATAATACGTGTTTGAGATTAAGTTTAGGAGCCTTTCGTACTAGTCCTGTTAATAGTATTCTCGTTGAGTGTAACGAAATGCCTTTATCTTATAGAAGGAAGGAACTGTGCCTAACATATGCAGCCAAACATGTTGTCAATAATATAGATTCTCTCTTTTTAAAATCTGCTTTATTATCAGACATAGAATTTAGTTTACGGCCTTCTCTTGCTGTTCCCCTAAGACTAACTTCCACTATTTACACGTCATTTTCCTTTTAAGCTACAACCTTGGGACAAAAATGTACTTAAAATAAATCTAGCTGAAATATACCCTCGTGAATCTACTCCAGATTATATTTATAGGAACTATTATTATGAACTGACGGAGAAATATTCAGATTATACAATGTTTTAAACTGATTTTTAATAACAGAACAGGCTGTGCAGTCGTTTCAGAAAATTGTAATTACAAATATAGACTGCCTGAGTATACTTCTATATTAACTTGTGAGGCCATAGCTATCCTAAAATGTTTGGAGATTATTAGAATTACTCCTACTGTTTCAAGAAAATATGTAATATTTTCTGATTCACTATCGTGTTTAACTGCATTATTAAATAACAAAAATATTGATCCCTTAATTAATACTATAAAAGAAAACCTAATAAATCTAATAAGTAATAACTTTTCTATAGAAATTATTTTGATTCCTAGTCACCAGGGCATTCCGGGGAACGAAAAAGCAGACGCTCAAGCTAAGGAGGCTACGAATTTAAATCAGTGTAGTTTGTTAACTTCTAATGTTTCTGATCTTAAAAATTTTTTTCGGTTAAATATTAAAAAATTATGGAACAGCTATTGGGTTACAAATAATAAGAGTTATTTATACGAAATAAGAAAATAAATTTTCGAAAAATGTACCTATAAATTTAACAAAAGAAGAGATGAAATAGTAATAAATAGACTAAGAATAGGACATTGTAATGCTACACACATTCACCTAATTACTAAAACCCCTAAGAGCAAATGCACAAGATGTGATTGTGAATTGACCGTAAAACATTGTCCTATGTTCAATCCAGAAAGAACTAGTGTAAAACTTCAAAGTACATTAAAAGATTGTTTGTTAGATTGGGAAAACACTTTAAAATTTCTAAGGTTAACCGAATATTATTCTGCAATTTAATGTATTATTGTTATTACTTGTAGTCGCTAATGATTTTCGATGTTTTATGCGACTTTAAATAAATAAATAAAAAAATAAAAAGTCAAAATTTTTGTATGTAACTTTCTTAAATATTGTCATACTTATGTACAAATTGTATATATATTTTATTGATAAAATTTTCTTATCTTGGCAACCATTAGCATAAAGCGACTTATTTGTTTCGCAAATTTCAATTGAAAGTCGCTCAGTGAAGCTGTAAAGAGAATCGACCCAGTTATCCGAAATAACCTGTCCTTATGTAACATCTGTACGTTTCCAGTACTGAACTTATGTAAATATTAAGGACGAAGTTCCGGGTAAAAGTGCATTCTTTCATCTACCTTATAATAATTGCACTTTTATTAATAAGAAAAGTTATTACACTTTAATTGATAACTGCTTAATTAGTAGAGAAACGAAATAATCTTTATTAGCGCAGACATTCTTATATTGCATGGGAACTGTACAGTTTGCAAATTATTATTGCATTGGTCATTGGCTACTTTTTAGCGGAGCAGAATTCGCGTTTTAAAAATTCAAATTTCGAATTCACGTCAATACTTACATATCTCCATACCTTCATCTAAAATCATTTCAGCGATGTAAGCATATGAATATTATCTATTCTTAATATTATAAAGCGGAAGAGTTTGTTAGTTTGTTTGTTTGTTTGTTTGTTTGAAGAAGAAGGAATTTTATAATAAGGAAATATTGAGGAAGGCTATAGGTTATATTTTATTACGATAATACTAACAGGAGCGAAGAAATAGAGGAAAGTGTGGAAAAAACGGGAGGAAATTATTTGAAAGGGCTTATTTGAACGCACTTATCTCAGGAACTACTGGTTCGATTTGAAAAATTCTTTCAGTGTTAGATAGCCTATTTATCGAGAAAGGTTATAGGCTATATTTTATTGCGCTAAGACTAATAGGAGAGAAGAAATAGAGGAGAGTGTGGAAAAAACGGAAGAAATTATTTGAAATGGCTTATTTGAACGCGCTAATCTCATGAACTACTGGTCCGGTTTAAAAAATTCTTTTAATGTTAGATAGTCCATTTATCGAGAAAGGCTATAAGTTTTATTTTATCACGCTAAGTCTAATGAGAGCGAAGAAATAGAAAAAAATGTGGAAAAAATTGGGGAAATTATTTGAAAGGGCTAATTTAAACGCGCTAATATCAGGAACTGCTAGTCCGATTTGAAAAATTCTTTCAGTGTTAGATAGCTCATTTATCGAGAAAGGCTATAAGCTTTATTTTATCACGCTAAGTCTAATGAGAGCGAAGAAATAGAAAAAAATGTGGAAAAAATTGGGGAAATTATTTGAAAGGGCTAATTTAAACGCGCTAATCTCAGGAACTGCTGGTCCGATTTGAAAAATTCTTTCAGTGTTAGATAGCTCATTTATCGAGAAAGGCTATAGGTTATATTTTATCACGCACAAACTAAAAGCAGCGAAGAAATAGAGTAAAATGTGGAAAAAAACGGGGCAAATTATTTGAAAGGGCTTATCTCACGAACTACTGGAGAAATTTTTCTGTTATTTGGCACAGGTAGAAGGTAGAAGTAGACCACGTGAAGGATCATAGGCTATTTTTGTGGACTAATTTGTCTGTGAAATATCTAATTTACGCGGGCGAAGTTGCGCGGTACGTTATATTTCGCGTGGTCACGACATCACGCGTAAACGGCTGGACCCATTTTGCTGAAATTTGGTATAAAGATAGTTTGAGTCCCGAAGAAGAACATAGGATATATTTTGTCCCGGAAAAATAACTGTTTACTGCACAATATACTTTTATGATTTGCGCGTATACTATTCAATCTATTTTGATGAAATTTGGTATGGAGATACTTTGAGTTTTGGGAAAGGACATGGAATACTAGTTTTGTTTGGAAAATGTACGGTTCCCGCACAATAAACTTTTATGATGATCGCGTAAAGACTAAACTATTGCATCTATTTTGATTAAATTTGCTATGGCAATACTTTCAGTCTCGGGAAAGGACAAGGGATACTTTTTATCCCGGAAAATATACGGTTCCCGCACATTAAACTTTTATGATTCTCGCCTAAACTATATTGGAGATACTAATTTGAATCTGGGACAAGGAATGTTTTTTGTCCCGGAAAAATGTGCGGTTCCCACACAATATACTTTTCTGATTTGCGCGTAAGCGACTCAATCGATGTACGGGAACAACAGATATAAAGTCCACGCGGACGAGGTCGCGGGCAACAGCTAGTATAAATGTAGCTACTATTTAATTTTTTTTTAAGCAAGCGCCTGCACAAAGCACTAAGTTTGTACTTACATTTTTGTTTGTATACCTACTTGTTTTGCAAATAAAGTACTTATTTGAATTTGAATTTACTCATCCTACATATAATGAATATTATTTAAGGTAATAGAGATTATATTGTCTAAGTCGTTTTTGAACAAAATTCAAATAACTACGGTGTGTAATAAGTTTGATGCAAAAATCTTAGCTATACAGTGTGTAACAAAAATAAGTGATAATACTTTAGGGTGTGTACGTGTTCCTTGTAGAGAGTTCACTGTGAAAGTAACAGCGCTGAAAGACCAAAAAATTTCTTCACTTTTGTATGGGGAAACTCGTGACGCTCAGATAGCGATCAGCTCATACAAAAGTGAAAAAATATTTTCGTCTTTCAGCACTGCTACTTTCACAGTGAACTCTCTACAAGGAACACGTACACACCCTAAAGTATTATCACTTATTTTTGTTACACCCTGTATAGGTACATTACTGAATATTATTTAAGGCTATATTGTTCTGACATTGACGAGTACGTGAAGAGTAAGTCGTGATGAGACGAAGGTTAATTTAAACCATAATGGATCTTAACTTTATCTAACAAGTAATAAATATTAGCGGAATAAATGGTAGTACGTGCACCTTTTATTATTACATCTACGTTTAAACTCTACATTAAATGTTTTATAGTAAAGCTAGTAACAGACAGTTCGAGTTTATTCGAATAAATGCTTTATTTTGCTTCGAATGTATATAGAACTCTTTTTTCATTTTTTCAGAATCCACAACTACATTGTGCCGACAGTTTCTTGCGCGAGAACCGTTTATGTTTTCGGGATAAAAAATGCCCCACGTCCTTTTTCCCGAGACTTTAAGTGCCTCGACACCAAATTTTATTAAAATTGTTTTGGGAATTTAAACGTGAGCATACAAACACACTTTCGCATTCATAATAATATCAAGTTTAAGCAATTAGTATAGATAACTAATATTCGGGAAGCTTAAAATAACGTTCTAATTTATATCGGAAGTTCCAGAACCTTCTTAAACTATTCAATATTAAGGGTTGGGCCGATGCCCGTGAAAGCTGTATGGCCGTATAAAGGCTGATTAGTCATTACTTTCCGACGTTTCAATGACATCTCGTTATAACATGGGTATAAGACAACTTGCATTCGATAATTTTGATAGCGAAAATAGAAATATATGTGGCATTTAACACAAGGCATCGCAAGCGTCATGACATAATAATATAGCGATGTGTTATGTCAAATCCCATACATTTTAGATTTCTAACTTTGCTGTCTTTAATTACTTTTTATCTTAGTACTTTATGTAACAACGCGGAAGTGTGCATATTAAATTAATATCAATCACAATTTACATAAAGAATACATAAATATGTAAGTAATAAAGAGAACTCTACCATTATAATATTAGTATTTAAATTACTTGCGTAGGTATATTTTCATTTGTTTTTCTAGGTATAAGAAAGCACGTGGTTTATCATAATTAATTGTTTTTCTCCTCATTTCTTCATACCTATAAATTGTAACACGCCTACCTAAATTAACGAGATTCCAAATTTAATCAAACTATAGAAACAGGTGAAAAGCTAATTTTTGCGTATTGTAGGTAATCGCCGCCATATTTGTAATGTCAGTCGCACCAGCCAACTGATTCTATTTTCGAACTTACCATCTAATTATGCAAGCTGAAGAATGTCATAGGAACATCATGTTTGATCATTTAGCGAGGTTTCTCTATCAAAGTGACGTCAAAGTTTGCAGTGAAATCGCAAACATCAACACTTCTTTCAGACATGTTGTAGTTATGATATTCATTCTTAAGTGGTGGGAATAAAGGTGTTATCAGAGGTAGCATAACTTCAAACACGCTATAGGTCGTGCCTCTAGCTCGTGATCCTCTCATGTCGACATCTTCATGTAATACACGCCAATTACTTAGCCACTTCAATATTGGGTAAAGCAAATATAAATATTACGTCCTCGTTTATCTATCCTTGTTCCCGTGTTTGAAATTCGAATGTCTTATTCTGACGTATAGCTTTTTTTATTGCGAATTTAAGCACGGTCTTATCAAACACAACAAGGCTTGGCGTCATTGCAGTATAGTAAGAAAATCTAATAATAGACTAGCTTTTTTTCTTTTTGTGCCTCGAGCAAAGGCTGTTACTTGTAATCATTATTGCTTGCACCTGTTGCTCCGCTGCTTTTATTTATCATCTTTCTTCTTTCTTGGTTTTAAAAATGTATAGTTTTATACCGGTTATTTAGTAGGTACCTATTTTCTAGATATTATGCATTCAATAATTTTCACAACAAATATAATACCAAAATAGAGTTTTATGACACTTTAACAAAGTAATATGTTTTTTTAATTCATCCAGTACTTTACTTACAAAACATAATTACAGTGCTAAAACCGGATAGATCGCGGAACCAATAACGGCTTGCTCAGTAAAAAACCAGGCATTACTAGTTTTAGCGGACTTCCATACAAAGTTTATGAACGTGTGTGATCGAAAGTGAACATGCTAATTAGAAACGATAGTGAAATGTTGTGTGAACTTTTACTAGTCAACGCCTCCGCAGCCTCACGTGTGATGGTACTAGTAGACGAGTAGTCACCACATAGTATATAACCATCAACCGTTCAAGTATAGGCACAGTATATAGGTTGTAACGAAACAAAGTTATAATACTTTAGGGTGTATGTGTTCCTTGTGTTAAGTTCACTGTAAAAGTAGAAGCGCTAAAAAGCCAGTTTTGACTTTTATGTTTTTCTGAGAAAAACTGCAATGTCATGAATTTCCCTATGTACAGTATAAAATTGTAATAAGATTGTCCATATTTTTTTTATTATGTAAAACTATTAAATATTATTTTTAACAAAAAGTTAAAACCGACTTCCAAGGTAAAACAATAATAACATCCTTATAATATGAACTAAAAAGTATTAAATAATTTTTCCTATCTAATAGTGCCTTTTTCCGAATTCAGCTAAAACTCTACTATTTCTGTACTCAATCTTCATCATTTTGAAGTCGGTACCAGATAGCTGAATCTTCAGTCTGCCAGAATATTTGAAACTTTTGGAACTGGCACCGACTTCAAAATTATGAAGATTGAGTACAGAAATAGTAGAGTTTTAGCTGAATTCGGAAAAAGGCACTATTAGATAGGAAAAATTATTTAATACTTTTTAGTTCATATTATAAGGATGTTATTATTGTTTTTACCTTGGAAGTCGGTTTTAATTTTTTGTTAAAAATAATATTTTTTTTTTTTTTAGTTACTTACCTAGTAAACCATCGCGTACTTATGTAGAATACTTACGTAGAATATCACACCTGCATATTATTCTACGTATCTTATTAGTTATTACAATTTGTTAACAGTCACACATACAAAATATAATATCAGCTGCAGATAATTTTAAACAATACTTACATTTATAAAAATATTATCAAAGCAAATTACTTCTCAGAAGTAATGTCAAATGTGTGCCTTACGCTCTAGAGTTAAGGTTGAATTTGTTATGTTCAATTTTTGTGGACCCTGTCGTGGTAATGATGATGATGATGATGAATGTAATTTGCATAGTAGCATATGCTTTCAGTTCTTAAAACAGCTCCTAAATCCCCAAACTTGTATCTATAAGGAATCCGGAGTTCTCTTAGTATCTTCGGAACCATAGTATACCTCAGTGCAAAATCTTGCGTTTTGGTAGCATATGCTTAGGATGCTTCTCATAAAATCAAAATCACCATATGTTTCCATATAAATTTTGAGGAGTTCCCTCGATTACTCATGGTTCCCATCATCAGGTCACCATTTTTGTGAAAATGGGACCAAATTAGAGTGAAACCTCATACAACAAAACAAAAATTTCGAAAATCGGTTCACAAACGGCGGAGTAATCGTTGAACATACACAAATAAAAAAAAAATATCCACAGCCGAACATAATATAACCTCCTCCTTTTTGGAAGTCGGTTAAAAAGTCAACTTCATACATGGGTGATGGGACACATCAGACATATCTTTATAATAATCGTCCATAGTCGATCGTTTAAGGATATATTACCCTAAAAATTACTAAATCATAAGCATAAAATTTTTACCATAGAAAAGACTTAAACGTGCATAAGCTTATAAAAATTAAAGTTTGTATTGTTACTCTACTATAGCCGTCAAAATATGTAATAAAAAAGTATACTTATTTAAAATATCTTCATAGATAACCAATAACTATCCATGTTGCAATGGGCCATCATAAACGGAAATAAATAGGCAATATACTTTCTCATCGCTTGAACTGGCCCATTTTATTCTGTATTGGCTTATCCATGCTAATAAATATAAAAGTGTGTATATAATATGTCTATCTGTTACCTCTTCACACTCAAACTGCTGGACCGATTTTGCTGAAATTTGGTATAGAGATACTTAGAGTCTTAGAAAGGACATATACCTAGGATAATTTTATAGGATAAACTGGCGCAATAAGTCAGGGAACCCTAGAACAAATTTATTTTTTATTACTATGAAGCAATTTTTTTGCGACTAGCTTCATTTTGATAAAACAAACAACTTTTTTCTTTGTATGTTGGTAGTTTAATAGTTACATAATTTTAGAGTAACATTTTCCTACAAAAAGAACAATCGATAATATGTTAGGACCATCAAGTCAAAGTATGAAATCCTTTCCATCTCTGTTAGCTACCACTTTCAAGATTTTTCGCAAATAAAAATGTTGTTTGTCTTTTCAAAATGAAACTACTCACAAAAAATTTGCTTGACAGTAATAAAAAAATTTGGTTTAGGTCTCCCTGACTACTATCGTTATATCGTCCCCAATCAATCGTTACAATTACCACATTTCGTTAACCGTTTCACAAAAATTTACAAGTGTAATTAGTTTGGTAATGTTGACGTTGTGTCATCGCTGGGCAGTGTCCAGTTCAAAGTTTGACTGCTCTTCAATCTCTGTACAATCCAACGTTAATGCAGTTTCGATCCAATCTGAATCCTATCACACCGAAAAATAGTGTTCTTATAAACGTCAAATGACTGGTTTATATTTTTAACCTATCGAGAGTGGGAAACCGGACGTTTCCCCATATTAAATATTCAGGTTTCTTTTTAAATTTAATGCTGTATTTTCTTTCATGCCTTTTTTAGGTTAAAAAACTTCGATCACTAATATACTTAAAAAAAGTATTTCTTTGTCCGGGTTTCGGTTGGAGTGTCAAAAACTGGCAACACAGGAGTTTAACCGAACATAACATGCTCGGTTAAGCTGTGGATAGGAAACAAAATAATCAGAGTTAGACCTATCAGAGCATTATGTAGTTGTATGACATTGAACGTAGAAACTTAATCGAAGCTACATCTTTATAGTTAAAGAGAATCAGGGTAGTGTAATTTAATATTTTCTTGCAATGGTCGACGGCCGATAGCCGAGCGTTGCAACTTGCATTTATGAAGTTTTCGCAAACATCTTGGGTAACCAAATAATGCGGTATCTAGCACGGTTTAATAGAATTCGCTGTTGAAGGTAAATCATGATAGCACTGACTGTTCTATATTTACTTTAATCTAATGCCTATTTTAATTTCATATCCAATAATACTTCTGTGTCATAAAAATACAACAGCAAAAATAAGACTCAAAAATAATAGAATTATAAAAATTAAACTTAATATTTAAGATGCCGGGTTTATAATATAACCTCTTTCTTGTATCATTGGTGAGAAGAACGAAAACATATGTCTTGAGACACTCGATTTTTTTTTTTCAATTGAAATCGCAAGTATAAGAAATATTTTGGAATTGAGCAAAGAATTTTTATTCGCAAACACGTTAAAGTATGTTGCTTCAATTTTGTCATAATGTATGTATTGAGCACGAGATTGTTATAAAAATATTTTGGCTATTTACTAAAACGAGGTTTTGAGATTCTATCAAAATATGATGCTATAAACTTTGCATTTGTATGTAAAATCTTTTTTATTTTTAAATAAGCATTGATTTCCCTTATAATATATTATCTGAGTAATTATTGTAGGTACCTAAATTATTATTAATAAGATGTAGAGTATAGATCTAATATGTTATAAGTACGATGTCGACTTAAAACATATTAGGTCTAGCAATTATATTATGTTCTAGCAAAGAGCCGAAATATGCAGAAAGTATAATATGCGTCTATCGGACCTAACCTAACCATGATTATACCGAACATAACCTTCATAAAATAATGTTACAAATAAAAAAACTTATGGCATCCTTCACCACATACGTACTTAACAGAATGAGGCATGACTGAAGCCATAGGAAATGCCACCGCCCAGTCATTTCCTCATTTTTTGCCACAGTATAAATTTCACACAGTAGAATAACCTATGACCTTGAAATTAAAGTTGATTAATACAAAGGGCATGAGTTATGGTAGACATAAACGAATTTTTTACGTCATTATTGTAAATACATCAAATGTGAAATATCTGACCTGTAAAAATTTCTACAACTTTCCTCACATACCTATTTGACATTTGATATTATCCAGCTTTTGATTGTGGAATGTCAAACGTTAACAATTGAACTTGAATACTATGTAAACTTGTGTTAAAATATTCATTAACATCAATAACACCTAGGCAGTGGGCTACGCACAGGAACGAATTTTTTTTTATGTTCTGCATCGTTTTACTACCTCAAATTAGCTCAAATCATGCTAATGTACATGTACATTGAATGCTGGCTTTCATGATAGTCTACTGTATGTATTTGTATTGTATGTTTTGCTTCGTGTTGAACTATGAGCATTTAAATCAATTCAATCATGGAAATAGCAATAATTTACAAGTTTCTAGTCATTAGGTAGTAATGTAATCAGGATATGCATAAGTATCTTCTACAGGTTGCAAGGTTACATTATTGAATGTAAAGTTTATTATTGATTTATGATATCGAAACACGATAAGGTTAACTGCAATAAAATGTATTCTTTTTACAAATAAAAATCCTACCTATCATTGACTTCAGATGTGGTCAAAATTCCCCTTTTTTATGAATCTCATAATTTTTTTAATTTTAATTTAGTGGATTTACTTACTTTTGAAAAGAAAGTCACTGTCTGCATATTTAATATTTTTCTATACGCACATTTCTTAGAAATCTGTACGAAAAAGTTTTGCTTGACGCATTGACATTAAAGTGTTGCATTCAAACAACAATAATAATTATTATTGTTATTCAAACTTGCCTCAGAGACCATTATTGCGTGACAAATACTACATTTAGGCTAATTTAGTATCTGAATGGTATAATCTTTGAAATTGTCTTGAACAATGGTACTTTCTATTTGTGGAGGATCGGTGAGCTTCTGAGTTCAGTGACCGGTTATGATTCAGGCTTATAGCGATATAGTGCAGTGTATGCAATACGTTTAAGTAATAAAAGAGGCAACTTAGACGACATTTGAAAGTTACGACACCGACGATAAAATATAGGATTTGATGGGTACGTTCCGAAATTTAACCCAGTATACCGTCAAGTGCTTAAGACGTTATCCGACGTCACATACGTCACATTTTACCGACGTACCACTGCGGGTTAAACAAGTGTGACGTATTATAAAGGAGTGCCAAGGCATAATACGTCTATGCGCTAAAGTATATTTCGGAACTAATCAACAGTAGCGTTGATTCATGAGTGGCCAGTTTTGGTACTGGTTCAAATTTCGGAACTTTGTACTTTCGCTATGGATATCAACGAATGCAATCACATAGTAATTAAAACTATTCTTTCAAGTATATCTTCTGTTTTAATTGAGTGCAAATATTGCTTCACAGTCAGGGAAAACATCTTCCGAAGATTTCGTACACCGTCGTTGCATAATCGTGTCCAAATAGTGCTAGAGAATTTATTGCCAAGCGTCGAATATTCAACTTATTGTTTATGTAGTCATAAATCTTCTTTATGAATAAAATATTATTTTAAGTGCCGCTAAAACTCGAGAACGGTGCAACTGGTTTGCCAAATTTTAGTCTTGATGAATTCGTGGAAGTCCAGGAAAGGTGTATAAAGTGCGAAAATTTTGGAGGTAGCACCTCCATCGAGGGTATCGCAGACACAATAGATTTTCAATTGTTATGCGGCAGCCGGCTGCCGCTTGGGGATTGATGGGGTTAATTAAGTGTAGTGTTACGAAGTTTACAGATTATCTAGTCTTATACAAAAATTCTCGTGTTGCATAAGACTAGATAATCTGTGTTTGTTTCTAAACTCGAACAGCTGGACCGATTTTGATAAAATTATGTGTGCGTATCAAACGTGGGTCTAAAATTCGGTGCAACGTCTATTTCTTATGCCTGACATAATATATGACAAAACAATATTTGAAGAGTCAGCTAGCTAGAAGATAAAATTTTAGTTAAAATGTAAAGGTCAATCAGTATTCGAAACAATACATACAAGGGGCATGTAACATTTTGTTTTGCTTACAAGCATCGCCAACTCGCGCTTTACTTAATTTCTTACCTGTGTGAACTGACCCTCATAAACATGCGTATTATGAGATAAACCATATTATTACGACCAAGTAACGAAAAAGGCTTAGAAGAATAGAAAAATGTTACAAGAAGTGAACATTAAATAGAAAGCCCATTAAAATAAGCGTGAGATTTTTTTTTTATTTTATGAAATAAGGGGGCAAACGAGCAAACGGGTCACCTGTTGGAAAGCAACTTCTGTCGCCCGTGGACACTCGCAGCATCAGAAGAGCTGCATGTGCATTGCCGGCCTTTTAAGAGGGAATAGGGTAATAGGTGAGGGTAGGGATGGGAAGGGAAGGGAAGGGAATAGGGGAGGGTAGGGAAGGGATTAGGGTAGGGGATTGGGCCTCCGGTAAACTCACTCACTCGGCGAAACACAGTGCAAGCGCTGTTTCACGCCGGTTTTCTGTGAGAACGTGGTATTTCTCTGGTCGAGCCGGCCCATTCATGCCGAAGCATGGATCTCCCACGTTTAACATTCTTCACCCGTTCCAAAAAGTTACAATGCTCAGTTTCAAGCTATTGCATTTTTATCTTGGACTTTGAGCGCGGCGGTCTAATCAAGAAATTCCGTAACGATAACACCCATCTTTTTTGTCAGGGGTTAAAAATTAACCTAACATATCGTCTAACGTCGTTTCATTTCGGCAGACTTCAATGTGCTGTGGACTTCAGTAGGTGTTTGTGTGTGTGTAAATAGTAATATGCGTGTAAATTAGCTATTGCTATATATTATTATCTTATATATAAAATTCTCGTGTCACAATGTTAGGCCGCGTAGTCCTCCATAGGTTAAAATCAGTAAAGCCGTTTGCTTTACTGATTTTAACCAAATTTTATATGCATATTCAGTGGATCTGAGAATCGGCTACTGGGTACGTCTTGTTATATTGATAAGTGCATTTGTTGAATAAATAATAGTAAATTATTACAACTCGAGACTGACGGCGAACATTGTTTGTGCAACGGGATAGCGATGGGCGTTGCCATGGTGACACTTCAATAAAATAATACGGGCGAAATACTTTATAATATGGCAAAGAAATGTTTGCCGGGACAGCTAGTAATATGTATTTTTTAATTCAATACGGTTGAGAAACATCAAAATTATTGTTCAGGTAGCCAAAAATTGTCTTACTAACATGGAACGCATAGCTGGTCAAGGTCGAGTTGGCAATTAAAATCAATTATCACAAAACCAACGGCTACCAGCTTTCGAAAGTAAATAACAGGTATAGGTTTTTTATGAAGGCTATTGTACTTAGCTATGAATTCTTTGTTCAAATCGTTTCCTTGTTAATACCTTAAATATATATACCTTAAATAGATTGATACAAAAAAGTGACTTTGATAAAAATGCATTTAACATAAAAGGAAGCAATACTAGAATATTATGTAAATATGTGCCTAAACTACTCAAATCATATCAACTGAAATATGCGTTTGACATTAACACCTACTTTAGCATTAATCGATTTTTGATACTGATACAATTTTGATTAAATTTTGAATTCTTTTCGGCTATACGAAACAAAAAGTTTTGTTCGATGTTTGACAACGTTTCTGTCAACTTTCTCGACGTGTGCAACATGTCGAATGTTGCTCTGAATATTCACTAGGAGCGCTCCTGTTCGGAACTTTGCGTAATGTTCCTTACTTTATGGAGATTTTGCTCTCTTCTAATTTGAGGATAAATTAAAAATCACCTTGTCAGCACATGTAATAAGCATACGAACGAAAGCTGTCACTTTCCTCGCAACCAATCTGTTAGAGAGAGTATCGAAACTAAAGCTTTCCATTGATGATGCATTAAGCTTCAGTTAGGCAATTAGCAGTAAATTAAAAAAAGATTTTAATCTTACTATTATACCCTACGAGGTAACATTTTAATAATCTGTACTAGAGTATAGAAGTTTTTTTTTTATTATGAAATAAGGGGGCAAACGAGCAAACGGGTCACCTGATGAAAAGCAACTTCCGTCGCCCATGGACACTCGCAGCATCAGAAGAGCTGCAAGTGCGTTGCCGGCCTTTTAAGAGGGAATAGAGTAATAGAGGAGGGTAGGGAAGGGAAGGGAAGGGAATAGTTGAGGGTAAGGAAGGGAATAGGGTAGGGGTTAGGGCCTCCGGTAAACTCACTCACTCGGCGAAACACAGCGCAAGCGCTGTTTCACGCCGGTTTTCTCCAAAAAGTTTTGACCAAAAACCGCGTTAGTAGAGTCAAGGAGAGGAAGCAGTTGCTAAACAATATACCTATGTAAATATTAGAGGACGCCCCAAATGTGATATGCCCCATCAGGCCGAAAGCCCAAGGTGGTATGCCCTATAAGGTCTTATAATAAGTTTTCAGATGTCGTATAACACATACCGATGAATCAAGTCCGCCACAAAAAATATCACACAATAAAGCTCGATAGGAATTCAAAAGCTTTTCTCTAAGCTCGTTGAGTTTCTATCAAATATTTGACCTCCAGCTTATGACCGGCTTAATCCAGTCAAAAATGTCAAGTCGGCGCCGTGCGCCGGCGCGTGGGCGGATTTACATATTATTCCATAATTCTTTCAAGTCTGAGTAGAATTTTAGTAGTAAGTAGTACTAAAAATTCTTGACTGAGGAGCTCTGGAAAATTAGTAATTTCGATTATGTAACGCGGAATATTTTTAGTTAACGGAACACGATACTTAGATAACATGCATTCGATAATTTTACGACACTGTATAAGCATTCAAAAATATTATTTTTTAAATTTGCTATCGAAATATTCGAATACAATTTGATTTACTACCTCACTAGTCTGGAGTCTGCCTCACACACAGCAAACGAAAATATTAAATAGAAATATGCATTAAAATACACTTATCGCTTCCATGACACTTCAAATCTAAGCTTAGCTCTCTTTTTCTCTCTTTACTTCTCTAACTCTATACTTCGAAGGCTCATATTTAATCTATATCCAAAAAACAGGTTCTATATTCGATTTTTTATCGATTACGGGACTTCCTCGGCTTGATTGACAGGCCATTGGTATCGATACAGCCTTGCACGTGTCCCAAAGTCGGCACGCGCTTCCGGGACCGGATGTAGTAAGGCACAACACGACAGCATAGAGTAGTTGTAACTCAGAAGCATGGGGCTTTTTTTGGTTGCATGAACATTTTCGTAACGTTACTCCGATTATATTAGAACATGCAACATTAATGCAGATTCTTTCCTTATTCGATCTATGAAATTTTAGAATTTTGATATTAAACGGATTTGTTGTAAAAAGGAATAACTGCATGATTATTACAGTTATCAGTAGATGTGTTTTTAACTTCTTTTGGGTCTACATTTCATTCGTTAAAACTTATATAAAATGTTCTTGATTGTGCGTAAAATTTCAATGTTTCATAAGATATTTAATATAGAGTATTTGAATTCTATAATGTTGATTGAATTCTATAATAATAATATATTCAACAACACTAATGTTATATTTTAATGTTTTGCAAAATAACTTAAAAAATAGAGTTTAACTTCTGTACATTAATATTCTATGGTCAATCACGCCGGTTACGTTCGCTAATAACTGTAATTGTATTGATACGGTCAATTAATCGGTTGGGTAACAGATTTTATATTATGCTAAAATCATAAAATTTTACGCCAACTACTTACTTTGTATTGCCGACATTCAAGTTTTTTAAGAAAAAAAACGATAAGATTTTGTTATTTTATAATAAAAAAATTACATTAATGTTCTTTATTATTGATACTAATACATATTGACATAATAACTCTTAAAATAATATAAAACACAAAAAAAGTGAAAGAGCATTAAAATGTCGTCAAAATAACGAATTGACGAACGAAACCTGACGTTGATATGATAATGAGCAACTGTGTTTATTATGTAAGTTGTATAATATATAACCTTACATAATTTATAGAAAATACAAGTACTTAATTAAGATTATTTATTGTTTGTGTCAATTTAATGTCATGCAGCCACGCATTATCGATTCAAATGAAACAATTAAAATATTTTTATGTAGGTGCTAAGCAAAAATATTATACTTTATTTAATATTTTTGCGTAGCACTTAGATAATACCTCAAATTGAATATAACAGTGAAACCTTTGTTTCGGGACTTATAAACTAAGGCTGTTTAAACAATATCTTACTGTAGATATTTTGGTTATACTGTAGTGTCATTATCACCAACAAAACAACGTTTTATGTATTAACAGACAAGTTGATTTATAAGCACACTAAATGTCCCGCGCGGCTTCGCCAGCGTAAATTAGGAATTTTACAGAAACCGTACATTTTCCCATAAAAAATATTTCCCCCGTTTTTCCCACATTTTCCTGGGTTTCTTCGTTCGTATTAGTCTTAGCGTGATAATATAATATAGCCTATAGTCTTACTCGATAAATGATCTATCTAACACTGAGATAAGTTTTTAAATCGGACCTGTAGTTCCTGAGACTGACGCGTTCAAGCAAACATACTCTTCAGGTTTATAATATTAGGTAGGTATAGATTTTTTTAACTATCGCTTGACAAACTCGAGTCTCGATCTAAAAGACTATGAAATGGTATAATATGGTAGTGATGATGATGATGAATGTAATTTGCATAGTAGCATATGCTACTATGCAAATTACATTCATCATCATCATCGTCATAATATATATTATGCTTTCTGTTCTTAAAACAACGCCGAAACTCCCAAACTTGTATCTATTAAGAATCAGGAGTTCTCTCAGCACCTTCCGAACCACGGTATACCAGGTATATCTCGGTGCAAAATCTTACTTATTGGTAGCATATGCTTAGAATACTTCTCACGAAACCGAAGTCACCACATGTTTCCCTATAAGTTTTGAGGAGTTCCCTCGATTACTTATGGATCCTTCATCAGATCACCACTTTTGTGAATATAATACCAAATTAGGATGATACCCTATATACCAAAAGAAAAATTTTGAAAATCGGTTAACGGAGTAATCGTCGAATATAAGAAAACGAACATAACACCTCCCCCATTTTGAAAGTCGGTTAAAATTGTAGCCTATGTGTTATTCTGATGTATAAGCTATATTATTGTAAAGTTTCATTAAAATCCATTCAGTAGTTTTTGCGTGAAAGAGTAACAAACATCCATACATCCACACATCCATACATCCATACATCCAAACAAACTTTCGCCTTTATAATATTAGTAGGAAGGATGGTGGATCTACATAATTTGGACGCGTTCTGTCAAAACCCACCGACAGATCACCACTAATCCTTGTCGGCCATGTGCCTACAAATCAATTTCGTATATTCGTAATACCATCGAGGTTTAAATTATTCTCAAAGCTTAAACTCGCATTTTATTGAGCCACACAGAAATATGTTTCTTTATATTTTATTTGTAATTTGTATAGTCGCGTACATTTTGTTCATATTCATTCATATTCATATACTTTATTTCCAAGAAATTGGTACAATGGTGTTCTTAGGTCTATGGGTTTTACAATTTCTACCTCAATGAGGTATGGAAATGTTAACAGTTTATGTCGCTCCTGGTAACATAATCTAAAAATAATTTATTACATAATATTATTAAAATTTATACTTACTTAATTTACATTCTACGAATAATAAAAACTAATGAATTAAATAATTTCAATCAATCATATAGTATAAGTAATTAAGTTAATCACGCAGCTTCCCTAAAAATTATTTAGTCATTTAGTAATTTTTTTCCATTTCAATTATTACTAATTTATTAGTACTATTAGTTTATTATTATATATTATAGTATATTAAGTCATTTACATCATTCCATTAATACCATTTATCACACAATAATTTATCAAAACAAATTGTTACGATCCAAACCACCTTAAAAGTTATGTGGCGTCTCAGTCGCACCTATTAGTTTAATTTTAATTAATATTAATGATCGTTATTTAAATCTGATAATTTTGTTTGTAATCTATGACACTATTGCTTACATTGTATTTTAAGGCTGGAGAGGAAAAAAATATTCGAAAGACAGTTGGGTTGACAAATTGTTGAAAATTATTATTAAGGATTCAGCTAGATGTAGATTTTGTGAACACGCATTTTAAATATTATATTTTAGTGAGCTTTGAGGATCTGGTAGTTTCATTCCTAGAAATATCTGCCTATCATTTCAAAGATCTCCAAAGTTACATCTTCTATACTTATGAAATGCTTAATATTATATTATGTCACGGACGTAAAAAAAATATTATGTATAATAAATATACAATTTCCGACACGTCTTGTTCTTACTCAACGGAGTTGTATACATTATGTATGTTCCACTCGTGTCTTTCATAACGCATACATACAAAAGGGCATTAAAATTTATGCGTAATCGATTTAGATCGATTGTGCAGTATCGATACTTCACAATCGATTCGCATTACCTAATTACACTTGTCAATCCAAAATGTAACCGAGTGGTGAGATTAAGTGTGACAGAAGTTTTCTATGCAATAAAACGCTAAGAGTGACTTAAATATAAATGCAATAATTACTTTGTTAAATATTAGATTATGCTTAAGCCAGAACTGGTAAGTTGCAGTGAAAAAATTCGTATGTGCGAAAGGTGTTTAAAATATTGTTGCATCATAAAAATCATTGATATCACGTGATAGCTCTTCGTTTTCGCTTGCCATGCTTTTTCGTCCCGTATTAAATAAGTGACACAGTGGTGACGTCGATAAGTTACCGGTTTAAAAACTCTGTCACCCTTACCACCCTTACCACTCTGTTACTATCATTATAGTAACAGAGTGGTAAGGGTAACAGAGTTGTTTAACCGGTTTATCGATCAGATCACGAGCGCAATCAATTCCAAATATGCACTAATCGGCCTTGCGTAGGAATGCCCGATCACTAGCTTTGTCTACTGTTACTCATAACTAATAGTAATATTGTCTTTGTTCTACATCCGCGTTACTTTCAAGTATTTCCTCTAGATTTATCATTATTAAAGTGTGCGGGGCTTCGCAAAAACTGGTTAGGACTCCACGAGCAATACATAAATTGTTGACATCAGCATGGAGACAATACATTCAAACACAAAACACTTTTTTTAAAGAGTTCCACCACCAAAAAAATTGAGATTCACTACTCTACCGAATCTAGATTATCCTTTGTAAAGCAAAGCAAAAGAATCAAGCCGCTTATAAATTGAATAGCTGACATCAATATAACCTCCTCTTTTTTGGAAGTCGGTTAAAAACACAAAGTGTCGAACGCAAATTTTCAGTAGATTAAAATATACATAATATATTTTAGCCCATATTTTTTTATACAATTTACTACAGCATAGTTTAAGCTTCATTCCTGATTAAAGTTATAACTAAAACAAGATGAGTCTCTATTCTCCAAACAAAAAAAAGCGTTGAGACAAGTACAAGCAAAAACCCAATAGAGTTCTTGCATGTGTGAATGACTACAAGATATCATCCATTCATGTTTACCCAGCAGAATCCCAGGAACTTTAATAGCTGCCTGAGAACTTGGAATGCCTAGGTTTAATTGTAACGTAGCCCTAGACGGGTGAGCTAGACTTAGGTACTAACTTTTCTTGTTCATGATGTTAAGATAGTGCTCCGTCACCGCGAGCATTCACTTGTAATGCAACATTATATATTCGTTTTTGAGCATTTCATTGCACGTGTAATGTAACATTCGACTTTGAGCATTCCATAGCTAGTTGATGGTACAAGTTGTATCAAGATATTACACACTGTATCATTACAAGGTGCGCATTGCAATGCTCGAATCTGTAACGTTACATTACAAGCGAATTCTCTCGGTGGAGGAGCACCTTTAGGCCCGATTCGACCAAACTTGAAGTTACACGAGTATAACTATCATGAAAATAATTTTACTCCTTTAATTTACTCTAGGGTATTATCGTTTGCATTTTACCAAGTTACTCAAAGAGTATGAAATAAAATGTCAATTATAGTTCACAATGACACCGACCGTGACAGTTGAATAGCCCGTGTAAATATTTACTCCCGTGTAATTACCTCATTCTTGGATGAGAAGTTGGAAAAACGCAAAACCAGCTTACTCTTAGATTAGGAGACAGTTATACTCGAGTAAAATTTTACTCCAGTTTGGTCGAATCCGCCCTTAGAAGTTAACTTTTTACTCCCTATAAACGACATCAACGAGTTTGTTGTTCACTAAACATTCAAATTAAAAACTGTGTCTTTGTTTCTAATATTGTTTATATTAAACCCTTTCATAATCAAAACATTAAATACATCATTTTATTATATTAATTAATAACGGGATTGAAAAAAACAGTTAATTACAAGGCTCTGCAAATGATGGTAATTGGCAAAATCTCTCAAAATGCACAATTAAGTGAAACCGATTGCGAATTCGGTCCCACGCGTCAGGTCAATGAACCGCTGGTCACTGACCACGGCTGATCGCCGTCACCGTTACACCACCAAAATGGTGCACAGGACACTTAATGTTAGCACCATCGCCACAAATGAAGTTAATTAGTTAAGCCTTCACATACATTTACTACGTCTATGCTGTACTTTAAACCGACTTCAGAATAAGGAGGTTATATACAGTAATATTTCCAGAACCATGCCCAGTTTTCGTATAATATGTTAGTCTATGTCAGCGTCTAAATAAATGTGTCAAATTTCAAAAGTGTATGGATGTATGTATGTTTTTATGTTTGTGTTCGCATATCCCCGGAACTACAAGTCCGATTTAAGTGACTCTTTTTTGTTTTACTAGGTAAAAATATGAATCGGTTCAGTAGTTTTTTGAGATAGGGAATTTTAATTCCCTATCTCAAAACTACTAGGTAAAAATATGAATCGGTTCAGTAGTTTTTTGACATAGGGAATTTTAATTCTTAATTACGTACAATTTTGAAGTCGGTTTTATCTTTTTAAAATACTAATTATTATAGTAGGGGAGGTGGCGCTCATTTTAAAAAGTCATTTCATACCGAGCGAAAATCGTAACAATAATACTATTCTATTAATACATAAGAGTTTGATCGTCAGCTACTGCAGTATGGGTGGAATAAAAATTGAGAGTATCTCAAAGTTGTTGTTGGAAATCGTATTCGCACCCAATAAAGGTCATAATAATATCTAGATTATACACGTTTAGGTTTGGTAGGTGCTATTTTAGTTTTAGTATATAACAACAGATGGCGCTTTTAAAGTAAAATGTATATAATTCTTCTTCACAAATATTGACTATCGAATTAATTACTTAAAATTGCTATGTGAGACAATTTTATGGTTAATTCAAACGAAAATCGCCGTCAGCTGAATATTTGCAGGTGGAAATGTCGTCTACGCGACGCCCTAGGATACATTGAGCGCGAAGTAGGGCTATATTGGTTATAGCTTATATCGCTGGCTGACGGGCTTTCCACCCGCATATTAACGACTGACGGGGGTCTTTATTATTAAAAAGGGTATCAACATTCACCTGTATAAATTTTGTACGGTATGAAATGACTTTATATTTTAATTTTTTTAACATAGTTCAGTAACGCGACTGACGTTAAATCCCCCGTCTGCGATACGGCTGACGGTGCATTTTTGGTTAAGCATGACCTCAATAATCATCCATAAAAATTTCATTCGGTATAAAATCACTTTTCGCATTATTTTTTTTACAACTTTGAAATACTCTCAGTTAACATCCCACCACGGGTGCGGCGACTGACTCTGATTATATTGATTGATAAATATTAAGCTACCGCTGGACAAAAATTTGGTCGGTATGAAATGACTTAGCAAACGATAGCACTACCTCCGCTACTATTATTTACTTTATGTTTCCTTTAAGTTGGAAATAACCTTTCTTATGAATTTTGGTACGTGTATCTAAATTCATATAAATCGGTTTATTTCAACAGTCAACATATAAAAAGACACCCACTTTCGCTTGTCGCCTTGTAGTTACAGTATAGGCTGGCCTATACTACTGTAACTACATTTTTTTAAAACCTCTTGAGAAGTTTTGCGCAAGACAAAAAAATCTCCTCCCAAACTTCAATATATTGAAGTGGGATCATAATAAACTAATATATTATCTGCTTAAGCCCACTTGAACATAATTTTCCCGAAGCTTTTCACATAGCTTCAAGTTATGCCGAAGGTTGCCGAGGGCGGAGGCCGGTTGCCCAACACCTGTAGGTGCCTATTATGATTCACTTATACTTGGCTGTAGGATTATAATTAGAATTAATTGTAGGTTAGGGTAACGATTTGCTTAATTAATGTATAGAGGCGCTAATATACGATTCAATTAATGTATTGGCTACTTACTTTATATATTTTTGACTGCGCGGCTCTTGACTCGGAGGTCGTGGGTTCGATTCCCGCGTTGGAAACATGTTATTTCCAAGTTTGGTTAGGACAATGCAGGCTGATCACCTGATTGTCTGACAAGTAAGATGATCCATGCGTCGGATGGGCATGTAAAAAGTCGGTCCTGCGCCTGATCTCTCGCCAGTCGTGTCGGTCTTCCGTCCCACTGGGTTATGAGAGTAAAGGAATAGAGAGTGCTCTTGTGTACTGCGCACACGCTTGGGCACTATAAAATTAATCCTGCGTAGCTGGCCTGGTTTCAATGAAACCGGCCACCGTCACCGAAACCGGTGTGGGAGCTATTATTATATTTTTGACTAGCTGACGGTGAACTTCGTTTCACTTATGTCAAGACTAAAATTAGCCAAATCGGTTCAGTTGTTTTCAAGTTTTAGCAAGACTAATAAAATTAAGTACAATTCATTTTTATCAGGGCGAGCGAAGCGAGCCCTAGTAAGTATATCCCACAACCTGAACATTTTGTGGTACACTTTCGGAAAAACTATCACGCCTATTGATGTGTACTTTAACATAGTAATTTTTATTGATATGTAGAATGTAGATGTTTTATCATCAGTCAGTCGTCAAGGTGTGACAACGCGAGCCCTCACAAAGCTCGGCGCTTAGCTAGTTTATTTAGTTTTGATAAGGAACAGTCTGTTTTCAGGTATTCAGTAACAGTATCTTCAGGTATGAGGTAGTAGCGTGATGACAGTTTCTAGCTTGGTTACTATAGTGTATTTAAAATGTTACACTTGATATTGTATATTGATTCTGCTTATATATCGTCACATCACAGATGTGCTACGAAATTGTAAGGAGTCATACATTTTGCCGTAATGAAAACTTATCTTTATCGATTCCCTGGAACTGGTATGTATCAGCTGTGTTTTTCATCCAGATCGGTTTATAGTTTTGGAGTATTTGATGCACAGTAATGGATGCTGTTAAGCATTATTGTCCTAACCCACAAAAGTTACGTGTTGAGTTATAAATGCAGTTATGTTCTGTAGATGATTTAGAACAAGACTGCATTCAAAATTTAACAACATAAAAATTGTGGGTTAGGAAACTAATGCTTAACAACGACCACTTAATCTTCACATCTTATTAATTTGGATAGACTTGTAAAGCTAGTTTTTTTTTTATTTCCAAAGATGTATCTATCAACGAAATATTTATTAGTCACTAATGACTAAGACTATAAACACTTTAGAACAATGATGAAAGCCTGAAGACTGTAAGGGCGGAGGCGTGACTCATCTCATACTCTCGCAGCTGTGTAGCCTTCACACATGCCTTAACTGTTTGCATAATTTATATAGTGACTACCTGAGATGGAAAATAAAAGCAAAAGTTATTATTTTCCAAGTAAAAGTTATAACAGAGTCGCACAGTATCTGTGCGTTTGTGTGTGTAAAAATGTTCTAAACTTCAACGTAAAAATGACAAATGGAAACTACGAACGTCGTAAAATGTAAGATTCTAGCGGAATTCTAAGAAAACTTGCGTTTTCTTGCGATATAGCCCGCGTTAAAATATCATTCTTGGCATTTAAAATTTCAACATCTGTTCACTTCACCCCGTTTAGGTGGTATATTGTTATTTAAAGATTCTACCCGTCTTGTAAATTATTATTTAAATATGCTTCCTTATTAAATTGCTTGAAACAGCAGAGGAACACGTGTGTAGAATTTCAAGTTTGTAAATAAGGATTTGGCTGTGTTTGATACACATCTATCTATCAATCGATCTGTATTTACAAATAGCAATATTTTTAGGATCATAACGTTGTGACTTGTGCCAATACTTACCGTTCGTAGTTGTTACAAGAGCAGAACTTGTATTATGCCACGTAGACTCAGGCAATAAGTTGTTTAGTCATGCGAGTGCGTGTTGTAAGCCATGATCGGAATTACCTAATATTGACCACTCTGAATGCCTGATTTTAAGGCTCTTTCATGCTAATGTGAACCTTACGACCTTGACTGAACGATCACCGAATAACGATTAGGTTAAACGACGACCAGTTACATTCAAACTCTTTGCTGTTTAGATTTGAATGGAGCTAAAGAATTTGTATAATTTAAACAATACTTTGATTCTTCTTTGATTTCTTACAATACGTGCAAATGAGAAGACAGGAACCATAAGTTTTTCTTCAAAAGTAGCATATACCAAGACCCGTGAATTACTCTATATTTGTGCCTAAATTAAAAACGATCCAATAGTTTCAGAGCCTTTATTTCGCATTTTGAACTAGGAGCTCTGGTCTGAAAGAAAACTTGTTTTCCTTTTTATAAGAACTTTTAATTTTTTCCCTGTCACTTAAGCCTCATAATACCTACTAGAGGTAAAATTTATTTTATTAAGTACGTACAATCCAAGGGGAATACCCATTTTGAGTCACATACCTACTCCAATTAATAACAATTCAATGTTATTCAAATATTTTAATTCAAATTTAAAAGGCGACGCAGTGTTGGTTGAGGGAAAAACCACAGTACTCACCTCAAAAACCTTAAGATTTTCCGGATAATGATTGAGTCTGAACACGTTTTAATGTACCGTTTAACCATGGATCATCCTATTATCTACGTATTTGTACTTCCCCTTTATACGCACGTTGAGTTATTGATAAAACTTAGGGTGTCGAGCACACAACGTACAAAATGTAGTGTAAAATGTATAAAATGTAGTGTAAATTACAATTTTAAGGGCCTGATTCACCACTTCCTGATAATGTGCTGGATAGGCTATCCACAACTTATTTGACGGATTCTCCATACTTCATCTGTCAAGTTAAGTTGCGGATAGACTATCCGGCACTTATCAGGAAGTGTTGAAACAGACCCTAAGTATTTTTCTATAAACATTTTTGTGAGATTTATGATTTATCATCAGTCATAACTATTATAGTAGTAATAATACCAGCTAGAGATTATCAAAATCATACCATTTATAATATTGCTTTTGTAGAGTTAACTACCTTTTATTGTAAGTTATAAAATTTATAAAGTTTTTCCCCTTATTTTGTGGTGAAGTCACTCATTGGCCCTGGCAGAATACCAGTGCAGCAAGCTAGCTTGCTGGCTGCTGCGTATAGCTGAGCTTGGGCCAATTTTGACATAATACAATATGTATATATTGTGTTTTACATGTGTTGTGTGGTGACAAATAAAAATGTTATTATTCTTATTCTTTTACGGCAATTCTTCGACAAAGACATGATATCACCATACTATTTGCATCCTGTTTAATGCACACAAAGCTTTTAGATCTTTTTCAAACACAAGGAAAGAAACATAACATTTAATAAAATTCACACGTATGAATGTGCGAATTACTCTGTCACTAAACATAAAAAGAGTTTTGTTGTACTCTCACAACGACGGTTTCAAAGGCTACACAAAGTCACAAACTCTTTAGCTCAAATCAGCTATTAAATCTCTCGATCATGGCAACATTTACGCTTTGATATTTAATACACACCCAATACTACAAATATGTGTCAGTAGGCAAAACTAAACCCGAATTCTGGAAGAATCACAAAGATTAATCTAGTCTTCATTATGGCAAATTTGAACTTTCAAAACACATATAGTAGAGATCAGACTGGCAGTCAATTATAGATTTCATTGCAGTACAATATTATTAGGGCTATCAAATTCAATTTGTCGAGTGCACCTAAGCACTAGGTCTAGCCGACAATTTGGTGTTTTCAATCAGGCAGGTAATGATCAATGAGCTTCGGAACAATCTCATGTGCTACGTGGTATTTCACTTTCACGAGTGTGAATGGTGTAAGGCATACGATATAGCGAGTAAACTGAAAGGAGACAGCGTTTTATAACATGTTGTGGCGCCTCGGAACTTATAAGTATACAGACGATGGCTACAAATTAGAAATTTTACGTCTAGGAGCGTAGAATTATCCATTTGGCTGTCTAGGTCTACACATGTAGGTATTATGTGCGTAGCTCTTGGATGCAATTCATGGTGGTTTACTTCAACTTGTGCCTTATACTTGCTTTCGCGTTTCTGTCAATAAACAAAAACGCGTACTTTCTGGACAAGATGATAGATTGGCATAATATGGAACATATAGTAATTATTTTGACAAATATTACTATTTACTGCAGAAGAATATTGAGCTCATCTAAATGCATTTAGACTTTCCTTTAATATCCTTTTGTTTTTATACTTCTAAGTAACTGCCCACTAGAAAATAACCTTATTTTTTTATTTTCTACTTTACTGCCAGTATAATTGGTGCAAGCAATTGCAACATGAAAAGCTATACTTATATCTTATAGCTCGATAATATAAAATCGCTGGACTCCTGTGAATTGCGAACGCAATATTGATGTATCACAGTGATTTAACAGTCCCGTTGCTAACGGCCTTCGGTTACGGCATAGGTGAAAATATGCGGAGATTATTGGAGTGGAGAACAACATCAAAACATATACAAATGTTGCATAGTTATCTCGTTATTATTTTGGTGTTATATGTAAGGTAAATGACTAGTAGATTGGACAGTACCATTGGAAAAAGCACAAAAACACAATATTTATTAATGTTGCTTTAAAAATTTCCTGTTTTTAAAGTAAAAGAACGCCTGTTTTTAAAGCAAATCAGTCAGTTTTTAAAGCAACATTAATAAATATGGTGTTTTTGTGCTTTTTCCAATGACTTGTACTGTCCAATCTACTAGTCATTTACCCTATGTTCATACTAAATGTTGCCCCCAACTGGTAACGCAGAAACGTAAATGTTGCATTATAAGCTATATCCTACTCTGGACCTTTTCAAATGTCTCTATACCAAAAATCTGTATCAGTTCAAAGGTTTTCACATGAAGAGACCGACATATTTTCGCATATATAACAGACTAGATTATACCCGCAACAATTTGTATATATGTAAAAAGTATCACATGTCCTTTCCCGGAACTCAAAGGATCTCCGTACCAAATCAGCAAAATCGGTTCAGTGGTTTCGGCCTGAAGAGGTAACAGACATACAGATGTCTTTCTCATCTATAATATTAGTAGGTAAATAATATTGCTCACAATAGTTACAAGAAAAAAAAAAATAACTTTCATAGTTAATACTATCAATTATCATGGTGATTTTTTATTACATCACACTAGAGATAATCTCAAGGAACCAGAGTGGATTTCAATAGACTACTAATTTGGCAGGCTATTACTAAAACATTGCAATAATGATAATTTCAAAGGCGTTGATTACAATCGAATTGCTAAACGTTATTTATACGGCAAGATATCTTAGCGATAATCTAAAAGTTCATTAATACAATTTATAATTTTGGGATTTGACCTTCAGTGTGAAGAAATAACGATCCACCCTGGGTCTTTTTCCTGTAAAAACGTGGATTTATTTTCTGGGAAGAAAGTACGTTGGTGAAGAAAGTTGGAAAATATGACGATATTGAAAATACTTTATTTTTATTTACTTATTTATTTATTTTGTTCAATACTTAAGTACATAATAATATTACAAAAGTAGGTATGATAAATGCCGCAAAAACTATAATAAGTTTATCTGGACAAGATGTGGTCGCATCATTAATTAATTACTTGCCTTTACATAATACAGGTTTTTTCAGTTGCCGTCTATATTTACACCTGTCCCGATACAAACTTTTGTAGGTCTTCTGGCAGCTCTTCTACAAATCACAGAAAACCGGCGTGAAACAGCGCTTGCGCTGTGTTTCGCCGAGTGAGTGAGTTTACCGGAGGCCCAATCCCCTACCCTATTCCCTTCCCTACTCTCCCCTATTCCCTTCCCTTTCCATCCCTACCCTCCCCTATTACCCTTTTCCCTCTTAAAAGGCCGGCAACGCACCTGCAGCTCTTCTGATGCTGTGAGTGTCCATGGGCGACGGAAGTTGCTTTCCATCAGGTGACCCGTTTGCTCGTTTGCCCCCTTATTTCATAAAAAAAAATAAAAAATCAAGGTATTATTGCCTTAATCATTCTGCTTCCGTAATAATTATTACTCGTACCCTCCGGCTTGACAAATTTTGTTTTACAAGTTGCTCTTAAAATGCTAGGTCTTATTTTTTCTATTCATAGTGTAGGTTCATTAACTTCATTTAAAATTGACAATTTAACAAGATCAAAAATGTGCATAACATTACAATACTCAAAAAAGCCTTCCTCATTTGTTTTAAAGGCAAAGTTGCTGATATTCTGAACATAGAAACTAGGTAGCTGGGTTTCTAGGTACAAGTTTATGTTTTACTAGATGACGTCCGCAAAATTCATTTATCGCGCGTAACTGTACATTTTTCCGGTATAAAAAGTATTCTGTGTCCTTTCCCGGGACTCAAAGTATCGCCATACCAAATTCCAGCAAAATCAGTTCAGCGGTTCGGGCGTGAAGAGGTAACAGACAGACAGACGGATTGACAGATAGACAGACATACACATTATCGTATTTATAATATTAGGTATGGAAGTATGGATATTAGTATGTAAGTATGAATTTTATTCTCTAATGATGGTCAGGTATTTTAATATACATACATGCAGTAATTTACAATATGACGATGATGTTTGTATTGTTTGATTATACTCATAACTCCATAATGTTGAATACAGAATGTTCTTTATCATTTTAAACATTTAATTCTTAATTGTTCATTTTTTTATGCAAATCAATTACTAAATAATTCTGACGCTGAGCTGATTTTAATGATATTTGACATGAAAATACTCTGAGTTCCAAAAAAAGGACATAGGGCCGTTTTTATTTCGAAAAAATGTATGGTTCCCATGTGATAAACATAGTTGTGGACAACACCGACAACATGGGCAATATGAATTATGGATAATAATCTAAAATTTTACTTTCTATTCAACTCTATATTAATACTAGATGTCCCGCGCGGCTTCGCCCGCGTAAATTAGAAATTTTACAGAATCCGTAGGTACATTTTCCCATAAAAAATATTTCCCCCGTTTTTCCCACATTTTCCTGAGTTTCTTCTGTCGTATTAGTCTTAGAGTAATAATATAATATAACCTTCTCGATAAATGATGAGTCTTACTCGATAAATGATCTATCTAACACTGAGATAAGTTTTTAAATCGGACCTGTAGTTTCTGAGATTGACGCGTTCAAGCAAACATACTCTTCAGGTTTATAATATTAGGTAGATATAGATTTTTTTTAATTATCGCTTGACAAACTCGAGTCTCGATCTAAAAGACTATGAAATGGTATAATATGGTAGTGATGATGATGATGATGATGATGAAGAATGTAATTTGCATAGTAGCATATGCTTTCTGTTCTTAAAACAACGCCGAAACTCCCAAACTTGTATCTATAAAGAATCAGGAATTCTCTCAGCACCTTCCGAACCACGGTATACCAGGTATATCTCGGTGCAAAATCTTACTTGTTGGTAGCATATGCTTAGAATACTTCTCACGAAACCGAAGTCACCATATGTTTCCCTATAAGTTTTGAGGAGTTCCCTCGATTACTTATGGATCCTTCATCAGATCACCACTTTTCTGAATATAATACCAAATTGGGATGATACCCTATATACCAAAAGAAAAATTTTGAAAATCGGTTAACAAACGGCGGAGTAATCGTTGAATATAAGAAAACGAACATAACACCTCCCCCATTTTGAAAGTCGGTTAAAATTGTAGCCTATGTGTTATTTATTTAATATTTTAATCAGCACATGAATTGAATAACAAAATTTTTTTCAAATTAATCGTAGCACCATCTGTCAGGACAAACTAAAATTGAAATAGAATAATATTGAATGCGATGATAGCGCCGTCCGCCGGATCTAATGTAAAACATTCCAAAATCAACAACTCCTTATAAATAAGAAATTAATTGAAAAAACATTTTCCAGTAGACCAAACTGTAAATCTAAACCATTCTCGAATCTCCACGAACACACACAAAAAAATTCATCAAAATTGGTCCAGTCGTTTAGGAGGAGTTCAGTCACATACACACGCACACAAGAAATATATATATTAAGATGAGTGTACCAAATGAACACATACAAGTAGCCACAAACAAAATCATTTCGTATCACTCTGTACCTAAGTAATCGAATACAATAACTGTTTACAAAACATGTAATTGTTTGTCTGTTCATCACTGACCGCGATCGGTAGTGTATTAAAATGAATAATGACAGGAGGTGGGAATCTGCTTTTCTACGCGAAGTACAAGAAGAGAGCACCATGTATAAGGTCGGGTCACTCCAAGCGGTACTATACCCAGTCTGTGTTACTGGTCTCATATGGAGAGTGGGGTAGATGGAATCACCAAAGACGAAGGTAACTTTTTTAACTCTTCTCTTTCTCTGCATTTTCCTAGAGCTAAATAGTGAAGATAATTTTATCGTAACCATAAAGTATTTCACCTCCTTTGTCACGGGCATTAAAATAATATTATTGGAAGGAAGTTCCTTATCGCGCGTTCGGCGTAAACGAGGCTAGACAGAACCATATTTGACCTCGACACTTTTTTATTAGTACTTGCATGGTAGGGGCAGAGGGCGTTGATAGTATTCCTGTGCGTCAACTAGATGGCGTTTTTTGAGAATAAACAGCGACACGTTGTTAGAATTCCTGGGCGTCAATAGATGGCGTTTTTTATAATTTTTTTGAGTGTATATTGTATACACTATACAGGTTTCTTTAACATAAGAAGTAACTTCGTTCCATTCGGGTGTTTCTTGACACCTCTAAATTTTTTGTTCTTAGAGTTTACTTCCTTACAAGATTATTATTTATATCCATGTAGAGTATCAGGAAATAAACCAGCTCCTTACCCTTTCAATTCGAGTCTTGCATCACCTGTCACAGCCTCCCCGAAGGTTGTATGCATCAGATTGCTTGGCCTTTGTATTGAGTTCCATACAAACTTTGTATTCGTACTCTACTATGTCAATCATGTCAAAAGACGTATTTCCTTCAAAACTATCCTACTTTTTACAACTTTGTTTTTGTTTTTTTAAACCCATTTTAATAGGACACATGCATTTGGAGTTATGTATATATAGATTATAGCTTAAAATCTGAAGTGTAAAAAACAAAAAAAATTAAATTTGGAATATACGCGCCAAAATTCTCAAAAATCGCTGCACTGAAATTAGAACTCTGCGCTGATACGATAAAGTTGTAAATCGAATACCCGAGTTTCAATTTTTTACCAGGCCAAACAATTTTGACATACTCCGCACTCGTTTTTATAATGCGAGCAACTCTTTTTTGTATCGGTTGTATCTGTGTAAAGTATGTATTTACCTGCTTCATATTATATTTCTGTGGTCGCCACTAAGACCGCTTTCAAGCCCTTGACCGTAAAGACAAAACAGACAATATGCGGTGATTGTTAACAATAATCATTTATACATTGCTCGCTCTTATTGAATAACAAGTTAGGAATTTAATGTAAATGCCTGGTAACAATGATGTTAGTCAGGTTGTAGAATAATTTAAAACAAACAAAGAATAAGTACCTAAAAATTGTTGTAGACAGAAACGCATTTAATAAATATACATTATACTTATTGATGACAGTACATATGTTACCTCTTTACGTTTAAGTCGCCGAACCGACACTGATGAAATTTGCTATGGAGCTGCTTATAAAATATCACAATCAATAATATTTAATTGTGAGGTTCTCGCACGGTGACATTGCGGGCACTTGTGAAATACATCAAAATATATTACGTTATGAAACATAGTTATTGAGCTAGCTTTGTTCGTAAAGCCTTTAATAATACAGCTTTTGTTAACTTAGACCCAGTCCCTATACTCCCTATCTAATATAGATAAACTATAAGGGTTGATTCTGACCGCAATGCAAAGCGTAGATGCATTTCTAAATATATATGAATTTGACAGATTCGCAAGACGTCTCACGCAATTGAAATCTGTCAAATCCATATAAATTTATGCCACGCCACGCCTCCCCTCGCCTCGTCACGTTGCGGTCTGAATTGACCGGGTTGATTCAGACCGCAACGCGACGCGTGGATGCATTTCTAAATTAGTATGGATTTGACAGATTTCAAGTGCGTGAGACGTCTTGCGAATCTGTCAAATCCATACAAATTTAGAAATGCATCTACGCGTCGCGTTGCGGTCTGAATCAACCCTTAAGGTGGCTTTCGGATCTTTGCCGCGAGCGACCGCGACCGACGAAAATTCAAACGAAATGCCACTTTATGACATAGGAGATAGGTTTCATTTTACTCTACCAACTAGCTTTTACGCCGCCGCCGGCGGCAGTGTGGGTCGCCACCAAAATGTCAGTAGAAAATGACACTTATATTCTATGTCATAAAGTAGCATTTTATTTGAATTTTCACCGGTCGCGGTCGCTCGTGACAAAGATCCAAAAGCCACCTTTAGAGTCTCTATAGATGGAGTATAAAGTTCAATCAAACTTTATGTCACTTTAGATTAAAGCATTAGGCATTAACCCAGGCATTATATAATTGAGGTGGAATTCCTTACATTCCTGTGACATGAGTGTCTGAGAGTAAGAGGTGGGCAGCCTCGGCGATTGAGAGTAAGGACGTGTGGCGACGACGATTGAGGTTAGAGCGTTGACTTTATACAATAATACCACAGATTACCACGTAAATAATGACACTTTGTGTAATACTAGCGACCTGCCTTGACTCCGCTATAACTCTAAAATATTATTATACGTGTCAGTGTTTCTTAATAACTCCCACACCAGTTTCGGTGACGGTGGTTTTATTGAAACCGGGCCAGTTACGTAAATTAAAGAGTAATTTTATAGTGCCCAAGTGTGTGCGCAGTACACAAGAGTACTCTCTATTCCTTTTACTCTCATAACCCAGTGGGACGGAAGACCAACACGACTGGCGAGAGATCAGACGCAGAACTGACTTTTTACATGCCCATCCGTGATCCGACCCATGGATGATCTTACTTGTCAGATAATCAGGTGATCAGCCTGCATTGTCCTAGCCAAATTTGTAAATAACATGTTTCCAACGCGGGAATCCAACCCACGACCTCCGAGTCAAGAGGCACACTCTAAACCACTGGACCACGGAGGCGTTAGGCGTCAGTGTTTCTTGTATATTGTGTAGTAATTACATAATTAGAATAAACGTTTCTTATGATCCAATTTTAATAAGAAAATCTGCGACGAAATAATTAACGTAGTGTTTAAAGAAGCAACTTATCTTTGTAGACTAATAAGCTAAGCTAGGTCAGAAGCAATCATCAACTTTGATTTTGATAAGAAATTACTACTTAATCGATATATTACTGGCTGTCCCGGCAAACGTTTCTTTGCCATATAAAGTATTTCGCCCGTATTATTTTATTGAAGTGACTAAATAAGTATGTCACCATGGCGACGTCCATCGCTATCCCGTCGCACAAACAATAATCGCCGTCAGTCTCGAGTTGTAATAATTTACTATTATTTATTCAACAAATGCACTTATCAATATAAAAAGTACCCAGTAGCCGATTCTCAGAAAATTTGGTTAAAATCAGTAAAGCCGTTTCGGAGGAGTACGCGGCCTAACATTGTGACACGAGAATTTTATATAATATAAGATGTCAGTAACACATTACCTTATTTTGTGACGTCACATTTTAGAACATTTGGCAAAATAAAAAAAATAAAAAAATCTCCACACCCGAATATACAGGTTGTAACAAAAATAAGTGATAATACTTTAGGGTGTGTACGTGTTCCTTGTAGGGAGTTTACTGTGAAAGTAGCAGCGCTGAAAGACCAAATTTTTTTTTCACTTTTGTATGGGGAAACTCGTGACGCTCGGGCCCTTGCCCATACAAAAGTAAATTTTTTTTTCGTCTTTCAGCGCTGCTACTTTCACAGTGAACTCTCTACAAAGAACACGTATACACCCTAAAGTATTATCACTTATTTTTGTTACACACTGTATAACCGCCTCGTTTTTTGGAAGTCGGTTAAAAATACAAGAAATTAGATTCGGACTACAAAACAAATCGCCGACAATATTTGGACCGATTCGATATGCAATAGTGAAAATATTGTTTTTAGAACATCATAACGTAACAAATTGGTTTTTGGTGCTATTTGTTGTTCGCCATTCAAACAAAACTGTTTTATGCCTCGTAATATTTGAATTCATTTTCCGCTTGTACAAGATGTAACAAATGAGCGATAAATGATAATAATTAGAGTTCAGGGGATATACTCTGTATAATATATAGATGGCTAAGGCGCATAGCGCAGCGCAGCGAAGAATTAAATGATTTGATTTGAAGCATACTAACGAGGGTCACAATTTGGCCCATCTTTCGATAGAGGTTGATTTTTGAGAAAAGTTTATCTGCCCCCGTAGACAAGTGGCAAAACGCTTACGCTAACGTTAACGCTAGCGCTACAAAATGTATGGATTTGACATTAGTATTCGCTAGCGAAGCGATGACTTATGTCAAATCGCATACATTTTGTAGCGCTAGCGTTAGCGTTAGCGCTTTGCCACTTGTCTACAGGCCCTGAGCTTTTTTACTCCCCTTGGCGCCCCCTATCTATTGGTATAATAAAAAGGGGTGGTCATAGGGGGTTTCATTTTTTCGTCAAAAATTTTCCAAGTGTTTTTCCCTTACTGCCCCGTTTCCTCCAGGCCAACCCCCTATAGAGTTTATTGTTAAAGTGTTAGCGCTAAAAAGTTTTCTTTTAATATATAGGTAATTTCGCATTTCAGGGTTTTTTATGTCAAACCTATAAGTCAAAAGCAAGTCTTTCAGTGCTGCTATATTCACAGAGAAAATATTAGGGTCACTTACACTTCCTAAAGTATTATCATATATCACTTATTTACGTTACACCTTGTATTTTGCGTTATACAAAACTGCTGATGATATTACGTCATGATTACGTTCATATTCAAAAGTGATTAGTAAACTAAAGCTGTTACAGCACACTTGAGAAATTATTTTGTGTCATCATTAAAACTGTAAATCATTTGTATTAAATCTGTCAAGTATTATTTATTAATTGATAGAAAACGTAGAGGTTAGACTCTATATTTTGAGATTCTCATTGTTATGCATAACTTTCTGTGGGTTTTTTTAATGAAATAAGGGGGCAAACGAGCAAACGGGTCACCTGATGGAAAGCAACTTCCGCCGCCAATGGACACTCGCAGCATCAGAAGAGCTGCAGGTGCGTTACCGGCCTTTTAAGAGGGAATAGAGAAATAGGGGAGGGTAGTGATGGGAAGGGAATAGGGGGGGTAGGGAAGGGAATAGGGTAGAGATTGGGCCTCCGGTAAACTCACTCACTCGGCGAAACACAGCGTATGCACTGTTTCACGCCGGTTTTCTGTGAGAACGTGGTATTTCTCCGGTCGAGCCGATCCATTCATGCCGAAGCATGGCTCTCCCACGTGTAATTTCTGTATTGATTTTTAGTTACACGTTCAACTCTTAGCCTAGTTTAAGTATTTGTAAAATGAGTACCGTACCTCGTAGATCTCAGTTAAATTATATAATGACGATTTTAATTAAAATGTCGCAAGTCTGGGGTAACTGGCTTAATCTGCAAGAAAAACATTATTGACAAACACCTACCAACCTAATCTTACTCTATCCCAACCACTCATCTTGATTTCTCTTGTCCACAGATGTCATTCCGCTCCAAGAGTGATGGATAGTCACAGCAGATCGGCGTCGCCGCGCGACGCGCCGCGGCCGCAGCACCGTCCCCCCTCGCCCCCCGCCTCCCCCACATCCCTCACTCCCCCCGCCGGCTACGACAACCGCGCCTACCAGCCCGACGACAACCACAACGCGTCCTTCGCGTCCAACGGCAACGGTCACGCCAAAGAACCCAACGGGGACACCAAGACCCTCGAAGCCGTTAACTTGGAGCTCATCAACATGACGCCAAAGAACGGCAAGAAGAAGGACGTGGAGGTCGACATGAACGCCACCAACCCCTACGATGAGTACTTCGTGCCGGTCAACGAGCATAAGAAGTATATGAGGTAAGGTTTTATACTTGTTACTTATACCATATGTCATTCGGTCGGCTTATGTCGATTCAATGAAAGTCGTGACATGAACTTCTTTCATAGTACCTTGTGTTCATGTTAATCATGTTTAAAATATGTTGTCTCTCTTAATCCTTTATTAACGAAGGTAAAGATAACTATAGTTAACCCTGTCTAAATATCACGCCTTTACTTACCTATACTAATTAGTACCTAATTACTATAGCGTATGTTTCTGTATGAAGCCTGAATAAGCCGCTTCTATATTTCTATTCAATCTACGATAAGTCATTTAAAATCAATATAATATTTTAATCACCATATTAGCATCAACGCAATCGGCTCGAACAAATGCATCCGTTGAAAAAAACGGATGGAGTTCACGACACGAACGGCGCCGGATCCAATCTGCCTTTTGAAACAATTTTTCATCCGTTTCTTTACCGGATGAGTAATTTCGGATCCTGCATGCGAGAATCGGACACGGCTGCCGGATGTAGCGAGGATAACAATAATATTCATTGCCAGCGCCAAAACCCAAAAAAAAAATCCCAGGATTCTCCCAATATTTCAAGGACATCTTACGCTTCCGTCCGTTTCATGGTTCAGCAGCCAGAACATAATATTTAATATATAAATGTTACAATCTGATTCATAACACTTCCTTGAATAATCTTCCTCGTACTTTTAATGGTCGTATCCTGCATTCGTTCCGGATTAAAAAATATAGCGTAGCACATACCTCAGTCATGTTTTGACAGCTGTGTAGAGCCAGTTTTTATCTGTGGTAATCTTTGTCTATGACAGTGTTCGAAACTTGAATAAGTAGGTACCGACGTCGTTATGCTCATTGCTCTCTGATAGAAATTAGAATGCTATGTTGATACATTACACATTACAAACTACAAGTAGGTTACTCGAAATCGCTTACACTAATCTTAATGACATAACAGTTTTTAAAATTTATCATGTGATCGAATCTCAAGATGTAACGGTGTATAGAAACAAATGAAGATTAGCAAACAATATTTCATTTTAATTGATTAGCTGAGGAAGCATTTGCGAATTGGAAACCGAAAAACAAACAGTAACAAGCATAATACTTTTTATTTTTGCCATGTAAAAGCAAAATACAGACTTTTTTTTATTACTGGCATAATTTAAGTTTTTTAAGTACTGGCCACCAACTGGCCACCCATTAATTTAAACGTGGAACTGCACAATTCGAATTAAGAATTTGAGAGAAATACTTTCACCATTTCACAATAATGCAGCGTTACTAATATCGTAACCGATTTGATAACTAATTAGTTACTTAACATTGTTAGACGACGATAACCGTTATCGTAAAAGTGTTTACTTGGACGATGTTTACTTCAGTTGACACAAAAATGTCTACTTTCTGAATAAAATCTAAAAAATATATAATGTAAATAAAACAATAATAGACTTTGATTAAGTCTAAGAAATATATTTTATGTCCTTTCCAGAAACCCAAAATTTATTTAAACCTTATATTTTATCAAAATCCGTTTAGCGATTTAAGGTAGTAAGTTCTATTATTAAAATCTGTGGCATAAACGTGTACCTCTAAAATAAAAAATCTGACATATTTTAACTTTTTAAATTGTGTTTCATAAAGTTCATTTGTCGAAATTATGCCATGAAGTTCATTTTCACTAAAGTTAGATAATAATAATACTTATTCGGAGGGCTATTATTTTGTACAATTACAGAACCGGTAGCTATGCGACATAGTATGTTATCGTAAATGTGGGTGACTCTAATGGACCGGTAGGTGGCTTAATGGAAGATTAAGATACACTAACAAACAAGAGCAAATTATATAACCCACTGAACCAGTTATTTACCAATTTGGCTAACGGTGGGCGGTATTGTTGGCTAGGCTTGGAGTAGTTGATAACCGTAATAGAGCTTATGTGGAAAACCGTTCAAAATGTTGTAAATTCTATCATAATATTATGATTTAACCTACAAACTAAACTTAAGACACTACATATTATGGATAATTTTTCTTTCTCAGCAACGAACTTAAATTTTCATCAAACATCATTTTTAAGATATTAATCCTAACTTGTTTACTTTAATTAGAGTTCAGTTTACACTCTTTCTATTTCTAAACAGAAATACCATTTGAGACAGGCTCATATTATATCAATGCATTTTCAACTCATCTACGTTTAACTGGGTTCACTATTCTGTCTCTAGCTCTTTCTTTTATAAGAAAGTTTCTGAAAAAGAAAGAGACGGAAACTCTTATTGAAGAAGAATATGAGGGCTTTATTCTTTATTCTGTAGGTATCTATATAATTCTCTCTGGACAGAGGCTACCTACATAACAACGGAACCTGAAATTAACGTGATCTGAAACTGGTTTGAACCGGCTACAACTTACACAACGTCTCAACGTCAACACCTGGACACACGGGGTATTAATACCAACGTACACATAGCGGGGAATTGACTACCGGGCCGCCCGTCACGGGCAGGTCTGTCGCATGTCTGCTCGTCAATTCCTAGGTACGGGCACAGACATGCCCGTTGGCATTCAGAGGTTTAGGTGTAAAGAGGTAGCAGACAGATAGACATACTTTCGCATCGACATTCGTATTTATTAAATTACTAAGGGCCTGTTTCACCACTTCCTGATAAGTGACGAATAGGCTATGCACCAATTAACTAACAGATCATGTATGGAGATTCTGTCAAAAAAGTTGTGAATTGCCTATTCAGCACTTTATCAGAAAGTGGTGAAACAGGCCTTAAGTATAGTATAGATAAATACAACTTTGGTCTTCCTTTGAAACTTGTCATAAGAAACGCGACAGTAGCTTCTAACTTAACATACTAGGCCGAAAATACGCAGTCGAAGTTCGGCATGATTACGCCTGAAATGTATTTTAAATTGCTGATGAGTGATAACACCATGCCGAAATTACGTCGTGTTATATTGTATGCGTAGCGTAATCATGCCGAACTTCGGCCGCGTATTTTTGGCCTAGTGTGTTTAGACACTTAAATTGCGAAAGGCAGAGAACAAGCAGTTATGTCCAAGCAGAGCTACAGTGTAAATTCTATACTTATACGATTTTTAACCGTCTTCCAAAAACGAGAAGGTTATACGTTCGGCTGTGGATTTTTTTTTTATGTATGTTCAACGATTACTGCGCCGTTTGTGAAATTTTTGTTTTGCTGTATAGGGTATTACTCCAATTTGGTACCATGTTCAGAAAAGTAGTGACCTGATGATGGGATCCATGAGTAATCGAGGGAACTCCTCAAAATTCAAATGGAAACATATAGTTTTTTTGGTTTGACATGAAGTATTTCAGACATATTTTACCAAAAAGTAAGATTTTGCACCAGAATACACCATGGTTCGAAGGTAGTGAACAGAACTCCTTACTCCTTATAGATACATATTTGGAGGTTTCGGCGTTGTCTTAAGAACTGAAAGCATATACTACTATGCAAATTTAATTAATCATCATCATCATCACCACTATTCCACCATACATCCATGAGTAATCGAGGGAACTCCTCAAAATTTATATGTAAACATATAGTGATTTCGATTATATGAGAAGTATCCTAAGCATATGCTACCAAAAAGCAAGATTTTACAATTAGATAATATACTATGGTTCCGAAGGTGCTAAGAGAACTCCGGATAGGATAGGATTTATAAGGATATAAATACAAGTTTGCGGCTTTCGGAGTTGGTTTAAGAACTGAAAGCATATGCATACTAATGCAAGTTATATTCATCATCATCATCATCACTACCACCAGTCACCAGACCATGAATCATCTAATTATAACCCTATTATTCGTACTTTTAATCGTCTTTAAAATCGAAACCCGAATTTGTCGAACGATTTAAAAAATTATGATGTTATGTCAATGTAAATGATTCGACCTCTGTGTTTAGGTTACCAAGTTAGCTATTTGATCATGAGATCTTTGAGGTATGTTAATCTCCTTAAAAATTTATACGGACGATTATAGTTATATTTGAGCATAATATTATACATATTATGTTGAGCATAATATTGCACTGATAAGTTTTCATTAGTGTAATGATAGAAAGAAAGTCACTGAACAGAACTTTAGAGCCTTTAAAGACAGGCGTATGAACATTAATTTTATCATTGCTTGATTAACACCAAGCATATTATACAGTGGTATATGCTTGGAGTTGCTTAAGCAATTCTGAAGTAGTAGTGATCTCAGACAATGAGTTCTCACATCATGAAAGTGTATCCTGGATCCAAAGTCACTAAGCATAATACATTAGTCTGTTCAGAAAACCTTATAAATGACTAAAAAGAGTGAAATTATTATTTTTAACAGAAAATTAAAACCGACTTCCAGAGTAAAAACTATAATAACATCCTTATAATATGCCAGTTCCAAAAGTTTCAAATATTCTGTCAGAGAACTGAAGATTCAGCTATATCTGGTACCGACTTCAAAATGATGAAGATTGAGTACAGAAATAGTTGAGGTTTAGCCGAATTCGGAAAAAGGCATTATTAGATAGGAAAAATTATTTAATACTTTTTAGTTCATATTATAAGGAAGTTATTATTGTTTTTACTCTGGAAGTCGGTTTTAATTTTTTGTTAATTATCACCTAAAGCTTTTTTTCTTAGTCGCCGAGAAAATAATTCATGTTTTTTGTGAATATATTCACATTTATAATAATATAAACTCCATGTATTATAGTTAAAAAGTAGCTGACCTTGGCCGTTAAGCTTGTGGCTTTGTGTCAAGGAGTTCTAGAACACTGATACGAATTTCAAATTAACCAACGGTCGAACTGTCAAAATGGCACGCTTGATTTGCTTACAGATTACATACCTATAATGAAAAAGTGTTTATGGTATTAACTGCCGCACTCAGAGTGGAATATTATAATAATAATCTCTATGGACGCTTCACACCACGTCAGTCTGGGCCCCGTGCTAAGTATCTGAAAGACTTGTGTTACGGGCAGCGTTGCCAGACGTCCCGATTTTGGCGGGACGTTTCGATTTTTTCATCAAAATTAAATGTCATGCGCGGGACAGGCTCAGTCCCGCTTTTCGGGGAAAGCCCGAACGTACGTGCAGCGTGCTGAGAAAGAAGGCGCGTAATGGGAGGTAGAGGGGTGGATTTTCTTTGGCTACTTTTGCTATATAATGTCACGTAAACGTTATTTTAATGCAACTACAAAGATAAACATCCAAAAAACTTTTGATTTCATACCTTTATTTACTTTGTCCTGCTTTTGACTGAAAAATCGAGCTTTTTCACTCAAAAAGTTCCAAAGTCCCGACTTGGCACAAAAAAAAATCTGGCAACGCTGGTTACGGGTACCAGACGACGGAAATATATTTAATACTTTTATACTAAACATATATTTAAGATTTTTATTATATCATACACATAATATTTAATATGAGTATCAAGACCCGGGAACATTGAAAACATTTTTGTTCCGTTGTCGGCGGGATACGAACCCGCGACCCCCGCCTTGAGCTCTGACACACTCATAACCATTGAACCACAAAAGTCGTCAAAAATATTAGGTAGGATAGTTAAAATTTTAAAATGTATGTTGTACTTACCGAAATAAGCACTCTAACCGCCGCGCCGTAGGTTAGTAGGTACTCAGAGACATTTAACTATGATTAACCTTCAATTTATTGAAGAGTTTGACAGCTGATAATGTATGGGGCTTATGTCAAAATTTAAATTAATTACAATATATTCAAAATATCGATATTTTAATGGTTGTTTTCAAAAGAGTTATTGACCATCCATCGTTCATTAAAGAAGTAATTATAGTCTTTATAATTATAGTAATTAAGTATAGCCTATTTCAGTGAGACAAACATTTAAAAAATGAATCCAACGTATTTTTTTTCTTTTTCAATATCCGGTTTAAACAAGCAATTTATACTAATAAAAGGCTATTTGTAAATCGTATGAGGAAAATGTAATAAAAAATACAGTCTACGAAATTGTTGCCGTGCGTATTTATTAAATAGTATAATTATCATTTTATATTATGTTACCGGCTATCTGTATAATTCGGCATTGTATATAAAGCCTAGGCAATCTTTGGGGCTGCACTGGTAACGACTTCCAACGATATCAAAATACTCAACATTTTGAAGATTGGGTATAGAAAATATTATAGTCAAGGTTTGTAGCGAGGTTTAAATAAATTCTGAAATAGCCCGACGGACGTCTAAATTGTCAAAAGTGTAAAGCTTAGGCCAAACCTACGCGAACAGGCGTCTGCGAAGCGGAGCGTCAAGTTGTCAAATGTGTTTTTTGTATACAAAACACACATTTGACAACTTGACGCTCCGCTTCGCAGACGCCTGTTCGCGTAGGTTTGGCCTAAGCTTCACATTTGTAAATGGTGGTGACTGGTGAGGAACTCTTAAGTTTTCTTATAATTATCCACAGAATTTTGTATTTTTTTCTGCCTGTGAGACCTTCCTCCGATATTAGCAAACACAACAAAGAAAGAATTAGCGGTATCGGTTCAGCCGTTCCCCAGATAAACGTTTACATACACATTAAGAGATTCATTTTTATATTATAAATAAATAAATTTCAAGAAATTGTTTAGAATCTAAATTCTTCATGCAATATGTTTTCTGTACATTGGTGCCAAATTCGGATTTTTACCCTATAAATAAGTATCTAAAAAATTTTAAAAATTGGACCATAAACACCACAGTGATCGTTATTTACGAAAATAAAAATTATATATATTTATAATTATTGTACTGACGAAAATATTGTAATATATTATAAAATTAAATCCGGTTAAAAACATGATTCATTTGCTCTTTACTTTATATTTAAACATAGTCTTCATCATCAATTTACACAATGCCGAGAGAACAGCAGGTATGCTAAAGCCTAGGAATTGTATAGATTACCTAGACAAAGTATGTAATGGATAATGATATTCATAATATTTCATATTATATTGCCTCTAACGCTCCTGGTATTGTATACATTGCCTAGGTATTGTATACAATTCCTGAATTATACAGACTGCTGGTAACATAATATTATACTGAACTCATGAATTAGTATAATGCCTTTATAACTAACAAACAACACAATATATTAAATCTTGAGATGATTTTTATATAAAATAAGTCCATCGGTTTCTAAATTACTTTTTAAACCATTATTCTGGTTACTTCCCTCGTTTTTATACCCAGGAAATGTCAGAAGTCTAAGATTTTGATCTCAGGTAAAATAAACCAGGTCTAGAACTTTAGAATCTAGACCTCTCACCGAAGAATAAAACATTTCAAATTATCAATAGTGTAATAGTTTTCATGCGATAACGACAAAGCCCGGTTATTTCTTATAATTGAAAAGATAACAATTATGATAGCGCTGTAGTTTAGTGTTACATCAGAAATAAGACATAACAATAGAACCTTTCATCGGAATTCTTAGAAAACGATAGGAAATATAAAAACTAGAACAAGCTTTGATAGTAGGATTACGCCAGGCGTAAGCGCTCATGGGGGAGAGACAAGATCTTTTCTTTATCGCTTCTGTATATTATAGAATAGGTGACCAAAATGTATAGAAATGACATAAGACGAGTCGAACGTCAACGTCATATTAATGAAACCTTTTGGTTGGCGATTCTATAACGAAGCGATAACGAAAAAGTTTTGGGTAAATGGCCTTGTCTTATTATAGAGATTAGAGGTACTAGATGACGCCCGAAATTACTTATTGTTTATCGCGTGGGAACCGGGTACATTTTTCCTGAACAAAATGTATCACTCAAAGTATCTGCTTACCAAGTTTCATCAAAATAGGTTCAGCGGTTTAAGCGTAAAGACACAGACAGACAGACACACTTTCGCATTTGTAATATATGGATAGGAAAAATAACATTATCTGAATAATTTTAACCTAAACTGGCGTGTCCTCAACATAAAACTCTCAACACTGTTAGCCTACTTATTAGTGGATTCCGTCACAGCATCCTTTTAGATTTTAAACTTTGTGTTAGAAAGTTTACATATTCATAGTTTTACAGTTAAACACAAAGAAATTCCGAACAATTGTTAAATACTTGACAATACAGAGGCCGCAGAGTCCTTTCGACGCACCGCCGGTCACAATTACATTATAAATATCATACAGTAGAGTAACTCAAGTGTGCTTTTGAAATTAAAAAAAAAAACATGATTAGCGCGCATGACGTTATTATACTATACGTTATTATAGCATTTACCCGCAGCTTCGCTCGCGTTAAAACGTATTATTATAATATTATAGCTGTTGCCCGCGACTTTGTCCGCATTAACATAGTACGGACCCACGTCAAAGTCCAACGCATATTTATCAAATGAAAAATCGGTCTAGCGGTTTGGGCGCAAATCATAAAAGTTTATTGTGCGGAAACCATACATTTTTTCGGGACAAAAAGTATCTTATGTCCTTTCTCGGTACTTAAAGTATCTCCATTCTGAATTTCATCCAAATCGATTGAATAGTTTACGTGCAAATCATAAAAGTTTTTTGTGCGGGAACCGTACATTTTTCCGGGACAAAAAGTATCCCTTGTCCTTTCTTATGTCTTAAAATATCTCCATACCAAATTTCATCAAAATCGATCGAATAGTTTACGCGCAAATCATAAAAGTTTACTGTGCGGAAACCGTACATTTTTCCGGGACAAAAAGTATCCTATGTCCTTTCTCGGGACTCAAAGTATCTCCATACCAAATTTCAGCGTAATCGGTTCAGCGGTTTGGGCGTGAAGAGGTAACAGACAGACAGACAGACACACTTTCGCATTTATAATATTAGTATGGATTATTTTCTTGCAACTTACTTTACTGCCTGATAAAACGTAGACATTTTCAAGACAGTTACAGTCGACAAGATATCTTACTGTCTCATAACAAAAATATAGTCAAGACAGACTCTATGAGAATGCTATACAAAATTCATGATAAAGTAATTAATTACTACATTTTGCCATATTACTAAGTTATCTGAAATCCTACTTATCGCCCGATTCAAACGGGCTAGTATGAAGTCGAGGGTCTACTGTGTACATATATATTTTGTCACAACCCAACTCTGTTGGCACAGATTTATAAAAATGTTAATTTGAATAATAAAGCGGACGTTACCGTTATGGAAAAGTAGTTTGTTGTTTGTGTTGTTAAAATTTAAAATGTGTCAAGGATTAAGGCCCATCTGCACGGAAATATGTACGGTTCCCGCACGATAAACTGATTTTGGCGCAACGGAGTTGCGGGCCTCATCTAGTCATAAAAATACGATGAACGAAACCGTTAGCATAAAGGTACCAAAAATAACATATAAAATGTCTATACAATGTGACACCGGTGCGCGGTGTCCGATCATTTAATGTCATGATGTCTGGCATACCTGTTTTATTGACAAATTGGGAACCTGTATCCTTCCTCGAGGTCTACTCTTAGATACCTGTGCTAAATTAAATAAAAGTCGGTCCAGTAGGAACAAACAAACTCTTTAGTTTAACAATAAAATTGATAGAATAATCATACAATATACATACACATGTAGCCCCTGTAGGCATGGGCGTAGCGACTAGCGAGGTACGGGCAGGAGAGCTATCGGTCGCTTAAATGCTCATGAGTTTCATACCTAAACGTGAGCAGAGAGACTTGCGGGGTCAGAGGGGAGGCATTCAATCCCAGTTCGCTCGCTCATATTTTGTTTTTAATTTTTACCTCACCTTTAATGCTATTGTGAGATACTCATATTATGTTAAATATCACCAATTCGAAGTCCAGGATTTTCTTAATCTGCACCCCCCCATAGAATCCTGGCTACGCCCATGCCTGTAGGCTTAGCATGGTCACCATTAAAGCGGTTTCTTTCTACAGAAGACTAGACAAAGTGATGGATTGACAAAGGTAATCCGCCATTTTATCACTAAAATCTGTCAGTATGTCGATTCTTTCCCGTTTCACGTAGTTATGCTAAGCCTGCAGTCAGATCCGTCTCAGTCTGAAAACGTCTTATCTAATTATACATTCCCGACGCACGCCTCACGCCTCGACTTTTAAAACTTCATCGTGATTACATCATTATTAACGCCATTACCGCCTCATTATCTGGACAATGCTAAACAGTCGAAAGGAAGTTTCTTTTTAACGTACTTTTAAAGAGGAAGATGGTTTTAGAATAGCGGGGCTATTCACAATTCCCGTTTAACTCGTTCAACCCAGGCCTTAAGGGCCTCACACATTAACAGGTCGCCGGCAGACCGTCGCCTGACAGTTAATCGGAAAAGACCGCAGTCTCACAGTTCCCCTGACGATTTTGTAGATTTTGTATAGACGGTCAATGACTATCAGGCAGCCTGCCGACCAGAGCCTGCAGGCGGACTGTTAAGGTGTGGGACCCTTAAGAGGGAACGCGGGTGCAGTAGAATTTAAACGAAGAAACTATTGCCATCAAGCTTCACCCTGCGCCGGCACGTGTATTGTGATAGGGACAGATACACTAAATCGAGGTAACGTAGTCTTCTGATTCCTCCTTCAAAATAGAGCCTATCTAATTATTATTTTTATAAATATCTTCAAGAAGAGTGAGTCTATGCCTCTACGTTTTTATTAATTTATCTTAAAGATCTTTCAAATTTCAAATTTCAAAGTTGATTCTCAGAGCTTTTAGGAAGAAAATAACAAGTCTATTCTTCAGTAAAAAAAATCATCTCTCTATCATAACCATGCTAAGCGTGCTGATATTGTATTTTATATATTCACGTTTTGTAGCGTATGCTCCAAAGGGCATTAAAATATCTATTGCGTTATGTTTCCATGGCACGTATAACATTATATTTAAAAAAAACTCTACAAAACGTAATCCTAAACATGTAGAAACGAGAAAAGCCATTTTTCTCAGAGAAATATCGGAAGCAATTATTGTTAAGAAAATTGTATGAATAGTTCATGTATACTGTCCATTAGTAAGGTGGCGTTTAGCTTGCGGAAAACACCATCAAAACACGCACAAAATGGCCCAAGAGTCAGCGACAGCCAGACTTTCATCATTTTGTAAAAGCTAAAAGTTTTCCTGTTTATTGCCAGACAGAATTTTGTCACAGATATTTGCGATGCGATGCGAATTTGCAGTTTTGTGTGGGAGCCCTAAACTGCCTTTGAGGTGGTCTGGTAGAGAGGAGCAACTGTCAAAAATGTTCGGCAGTGAGGTTCAGAGTAAATGCACCTTACCTGTTTTTTTTTTAATTTAATTCTTAACTAAACTATATATCTAAAAGAAGGAAAATATATTGGTGATTTGCAGGACAGGCTCAGCCTGCAGGCGCCAAAGTTATGCAATATGTGTAAAGTCTGTTATTTATTGTCTTCGTAAGTTCGTATACAACTCCTAGGTCATAATATAACAACACAATGCAACAGATGCTAAAAGTTTTTAAATAAAGATTATTATTATTATTAAATTGAGCTTTATATTAAATTTATATTATTTTCGTCTATTACAGTTATACTATCGAAGGTCAAGTAGACCTTCAGAATTGGATAACTCTTTTGGAGGTAACCGCGATCGAAACTCCATAGTTGCTGGTCGTTTTTACCTCTATAGGAGTCATAAACAGGTTAACTTTCAGCTATTATAAAATGACGAAAATCTGGCTGCCGCTGGCTGTTAGTCTAAGCCACATGCCATGGATAAACCATAGCCAATGTAGAATTGCGCAAGTGAAAATGATGGTCTCATTCATGAATGTCAAACGCTTGCTCAATGAACTGGTCTGATTCGAGACAATAGAGCTTTGTAGTACCTGTGTATTGCTAAAGCATCAATAGAGGAATCTTTGGCACCTAAAAACAAAGAGATAAGGGGCTTATCATACTTGCAATCAGTAAAATGCGGAGGAAATCAGTACTTCAAGTCTGCTATTTTAATCTAGTACTCGTATCGATTAGGTTTCAATTAGATCTTAGTCTAATTATTTAACTAGATAGTATTCTTTAATCTCAAACGAAAGTCAAACGCTGTCTGAAAAACCTTTAAAAATTTACCGTTTGCTGTTCACTTGATGTAAGTATAAGAAAACAGCTCATTGCTGTTCGATAGAATCCGGATTGGATTGGTCGAAATGGAGTCACAGGATCGAGATACAGGTTGTCGAAAACGTTGACCTGGGACCTATCAGACAGTGAGCGGTCATGCGTTCAAGCGTTCTGCGTTCGCATTCTGCGTTCGAGCGGTCAGTCACACAGAAGCAATTATTACGACGCGGTCAGAACACCTCCCGTGTGAGTATCTCTATAACGTAATACAACACAAAAGACCAAAACTGACCGCTTAAACGCTTGATCGCATGACCGCTCACTGTCTGATAGGTCCCTTAATCCTTCGATCGTGGATTCTTGGAAATCCATTGTTATTCTATTGTGTCTCGCTCACCGGTGAGCTTATGGGGCTTGATGGGTTAAGGTTTATCACCTAGTTATCACCATAAAAATTAAGAGTGAAATTAGAAACAAAACATTACCTACTTTCTTCCATTAAACATAACTAAACAAACTGCCGCACTCAGAGTGGAACTATGAATAATAAAAACTAAGGAAAAGTAACTCTGTCAAAAAACATGCTCCACAATACCAGAGTAGACAGAATTATAGAGTATGCCGACTTAGAACTGATGTTGAAATTTTTAAATTTGACGTATTATGACGAAAATCGTCGCTAGGGTTGTTAACTTGTTACCTACGAATTTAAAACTATGACATATTCGCTGGACGTGTTCCTCTTTGGTCGTATTGTTGTTTGTATTTTGGCACATGCGATTAAAATTGTCAGAATCCAATTTTGAAATCTTTATTTTAAATATTTAAAAATAAATTATATCAGCCAGCGCGAGGCACATTCCGTTTATAATCCTAGTGAAACCCGACGAATTTGACAGATATTGAAAACTGTCCGTTTCTTTGTAGCGAACTACTGGTAGTTATGTCTATTGTGACAATACTTGTCAAAAAAGTGTACCTTAGGTACACATTTCAATACATTTGCAATATTTAGGTGACCTTGAGCGGTACTAGGCTGACGTTACATGACAGATCAAAAGGAACCAAATTTAAAACGGTAATAGTATGGGAGTTACGATTCGTTAGTTTTTATTATTCGTAGGAGTGGAGCATAAATTACTTAAATGTAATTAATTCAAAATTTTGACATATGCCATCAATTTAATGAAGAGTTTGACAGATAATGTATGTACTTACGTACATTATCTGTCTAAGGCCCACTTGCGCCAAAACTTTGAGTTAAATAAATAACCCGGGGCTTAAGAACTCAGTGTTAACGTTTTTAATTTTTAACTCATACTACATATTGCACCAGAAGAATTTATCCCAGAGTCAACTAACCTGGGCTTATGTCATGTTCATTCATTCTTTTTACATCCAGCCAAATATGATAGGGCGAATGCTGAATAATTTAAGTGTACTGCTCTCTCTCGCTCCACAGTACTTTAAATAAGGCTATCTCCTTATGTCAGATTTGAAATGAAAAATCTCAGTTTTGATATTACTAACCCAGAGTTAGTTGATTTAACCCTCCGACATCGGTGGGTTAAAAATTTAAAAAATTAACACGAGGTTAACTCCTAACTCTTGGTGGTGCAAGACATGATGTGAATTTAAATTCGAAGTATAATTTAACTCAGAGTGAAGCGTGTTAATCCAGTCTGGCGCAAGTGGGCCTAACTCTTCATTAAATTGAAGGTTAATCATAATTAAATGTCTCTGAATACGGCGGTAAGACTACATCGACGTTGAACGCAATATTTAGTGTTTAATAAATCATATATTTAGGAAGGATATGATTTGATTAACGAATAGAAAACGTTAATAACGGCGTAGTTTTTTCGAGAGCCGTCGGACACTAACTATTAGAAATCCGTAATCGATTAAACTTGTTACTTAGTTCAATAATTAGCGATGGAGCAATTTTATTATAATTAGTAGTAACTCTTAATTATACAATTTTTGAGTGCTGTTACATTCATATTCAAAGGGTCAGATACCTTCTTTAATAAGGTAGGGTTAGGATTAGGTTATCTTTTGAGCTCTGATCAAACCTAACATAAAACTAGACTGATCGCCACAAAATAGCTTCGTCCATACATTGCTAGTATAATACGGCTTTAAATTGAACAATTTGTCAATAACTCACATTATGTCAATTAAAAAAATAATCTCCAAATTTTTAGCCCGGCCGCACATTGTCCGAATTCTGATCAGAAGTAGTTGAATTTCGCCGGACCGCCACCCCGCACACTATCCGAAATATCCTTCCGGCGAGTTCGAGCTCACTCGGCTCAGTACAAAATGTAAGAGACAGCGCGGACGTTCAACTGTTTCTGATCAGAAATTTCGGACAATGTGCGGCCGGGCTTGGGATGTAACATAAAATAAAAAGATCCACACTGTGTACACAGACGTTATGTTATAGGTACACAATGTTCTGTCCTATTAATGTTTTAAGGCATCAGGCAACAGCAAAAAATTACTATATTAGGGTGACGCCGCACTAAAGTTAAAAACCGTGTTGGATATGTTTTAGATTGAGTATGATGAGAGGCCGACCCGGCCTCTCATTGAAAACAAGAAATGGAATAGCAAGAAATGGAAAGGGCGTAAGCGACAAAATGGTTTTTGTCGCGTTATTTAAAAACCATAAATATACTAGATGTCCCGCGCGGCTTCGCCCGCGTAAATTAGAAATTTTACAGAATCCGTAGGTACATTTTCCCATAAAAAATATTTCCCCCGTTTTTCCCACATTTTCCTGAGTTTCTTCTGTCGTATTAGTCTTAGAGTAATAATATAATATAACCTTCTCGATAAATGAGGAGTCTTACTCGATAAATGATCTATCTAACACTGAGATAAGTTTTTAAATCGGACCTGTAGTTTCTGAGATTGACGCGTTCAAGCAAACATACTCTTCAGGTTTATAATATTAGGTAGATATAGATTTTTTTAATTATTGCTTGACAAACTCGAGTCTCGATCTAAAAGACTATGAAATGGTATAATATGGTAGTGATGATGATGATGATGATGATGAAGAATGTAATTTGCATAGTAGCATATGCTTTCTGTTCTTAAAACAACGCCGAAACTCCCAAACTTGTATCTATAAAGAATCAGGAATTCTCTCAGCACCTTCCGAACCACGGTATACCAGGTATATCTCGGTGCAAAATCTTACTTGTTGGTAGCATATGCTTAGAATACTTCTCACGAAACCGAAGTCACCATATGTTTCCCTATAAGTTTTGAGGAGTTCCCTCGATTACTTATGGATCCTTCATCAGATCACCACTTTTCTGAATATAATACCAAATTGGGATGATACCCTATATACCAAAAGAAAAATTTTGAAAATCGGTTAACAAACGGCGGAGTAATCGTTGAATATAAGAAAACGAACATAACACCTCCCCCATTTTGAAAGTCGGTTAAAATTGTAGCCTATGTGTTATTTATTTAATATTTTAATCAGCACATGAATTGAATAACAAAATTTTTTTCAAATTAATCGTAGCACCATCTGTCAGGACAAACTAAAATTGAAATAGAATAATATCGAATGCGATGATAGCGCCGTCCGCCGGATCTAATGTAAAACATTCCAAAATCAACAACTCCTTATAAATAAGAAATTAATTGAAAAAACATTTTCCAGTAGACCAAACTGTAAATCTAAACCATTCTCGAATCTCCACGAACACACACAAAAAATTTCATCAAAATTGGTCCAGTCGTTTAGGAGGAGTTCAGTCACATACACACGCACACAAGAAATATATATATTAAGATTTCATATAAGCTATGGGAAAATTAAATTGTATGCTTGAACCAATCTGTGTACAAATGGAAGCTTAAATCACTCTCCTCTGTTGGCAAAATTAGAATCCCCTTTTTGTACAGAGGTCTTTTTGATTGATTATTCTGTGTTATAAAAGTTGACCAATCATGTTATGCTATGGGTAATTCAAAGACGATGAATAGTAATAATGAACTTTAATTTCTTAGGTTTAGCCATTGCCACAGAATAGATAATAGTACAAGTATCATTGCTGAGTAAAATCGATATCGCTACAGCCAAAATATCAAGGCGTCGCCTTAAAATGTTTATTTTAATATAGTAAACGTTAGTACTATATTAAAATAAACATTTTAATATAGTACTAAGTACTAACGTCGGTATTCACAGTCTATAACTCTAGGTAGTGTAAATTTCTAGCAGCGTTTATTTTTTTATTTATTTATTTATTTAATAATTTATGTACACATAATCGTTAACAGAGAAAACTTAAAATAAGAGATACACTTTAGTACAAAGGTACTACTTATTCCAATTGGAATCTCTTCCAGTAGACCTGTTACAGGAAACCGAGAACTTAAACCGTTTTGTTTATTAACAAAACGGCTTAAGTGTTACGTGAAAATATACACAATTAACCAGAATTACACATTCAATACCTTCAGAAAGAAAGTAAAAACGAAATTTAACAAACATGTTAAACTCGTTAGCGGCTAATGTGAGAACATAGCTCTTAAAATGAATGCCTCTTAAACTCCAAATTAAACTATTTAGGAAACTAAGAATTTCGAAAGCAATGGCGCTTCATTGCGCTGAGATGCCATTTTGTGACCCTATTATTTAGGAATTAGATTCTAAAGTGATATAGGTGCCGAATCTGTACAATATACTGATAATGATTGACTGTAGAGACAAGAGTACAACACGAGCCTTGAATCTGGAATAATGATCAATTACATCAGAAAACGAAAATTTGTATCCAGTTGCTTTCGTTGTTTTTGCTACCACAGCAAAGTTCCTAATTTCATAGTTCACTATTACTAGGCTATAGTTGTGAATTGTGCCATGGTACATGGATTTAAGCTACGCCGAGTTAATGTTAGATTTGACATAATTATAACGAACAAAAGTCTGCCATCTGCCTACGAATCAATTTGTCATATAACATGAAAGGATATAATTTGATACGCGACAAAATAACATAGGTCTGCCTATCAATGAATTTATCTTTCATGGCAGAGTTGTACCTACATGGTAGGATAAACTACTCGTTCGTCTGACGGATCGCGTCAAAACTGTCGGGTATTGTGTGCCGCCGGGAACAAAGCGGGGTCGCCGACCGCGGTCCTGGACTTTATGTCTCAAACCACGACGTTATTATAACACTAGATAAAACTGGATTTTGTATAGTATCCGTAATGATCTCGATCAAAGAGATATGTGATAGCCCAAAAAGTTTCGCCATAGTTTCGTCTTATTATAATCTCTTAGAGCTCCCGCAGACTACTGACTTTTAGTCGGCCGATAGTTTGACCAAATTGGGATTTCAGTACATTATTATCAGCCGAAAAAATCGTTTAATGTGCGCACCTTCATACATATCTTCATACTGATTAAGCTTTCGATCAAACTATCGGCCGACTAACGGCCGTTCCCAATATTTGATCTATCTCTGGTTTTGCCAAAGAGACAATATATTTTATGTCAATTCAATGTTAGCTGCGATCGGTTGTATGTCAAACCAGAGATAGATTGAATATTGGGAACGGCCGTTAAAGTCAGCAGTCTACGGGGGCTCTTACCGCCGTACTCAGAGACATTTAATTACGATTAACCTTCAATTTAATAAAGAGTTTGACAGATAATGTAAGGGGCTTATGTCAAAATTTAGAATTAATTACATTTAAGTAATTAATGTTCCACTAGGCATAATGGTTGTTAAATTGAAACCTAATGATAGACTTTTACTATTGAGTAAATAATACCTACGTTGTAGACTTGCTTTATGGTAACGCAACTGTTAGTTCTAAATATACGAAAGCACGTTGCGTGTCGTATAAAAATACTCGTAATTATAAATGTTAAGTAAATATAATAAGTAATAACTATTATAGTAAGTAAAGAAAATCTTCTGTAGCCATGTCATAACACGTGACCCTGTGTTGGCTTCTAATCTAGTTGTAATATCTCAATGCTTACATCCAATCTATATAATATACCTATCCTTTCACATTTCTAGGCTATTGGCCATGAAAGAGAGAGACAGGTAAACTATTATTATGCCGCTGTCATTTTTGCGGCGCACGATTGTCGCCCAAGTGCAAGTACAAATTATTCAACGATAGCTTTATTTGAAGGCATACAGCTTAATTAATGCTGAGGTATTGTAATATGTTCGAAAAACATTAAAATTAGTGTAGTAAAAGCAGCGAGAAATTATGTTAATTTAGTAAAGAGTAGGAAGACGATTTGATACTAGAAAATAAGCATAATATTAGTTAAATAAATATAAGTATACACTAATTACATGACATAATATAATTTTTAATAAACTCTACCTAGAGTCGCGCTGGAACGGAATTCTTAACACATTCAATTTCAAGCTATACAAATATGCATTCTATAAATAAATGTATCACCTCTCTCCTTACAAAAGTCGAACGTACAATTTTATTCACAAAACAAGCGCGAGTACTCTTATTTGCATAGGTGGTCTGTACTCAGCATTTCGACGACCAACATACCTCGGTAGACCAGCTTATTCAACAAATGTAACTCTATTATTTGGCAATAAGGGCGATAATTTCATTATTTTGTAATTTTTAGTGTTTTGTAATTATAAAATGAAAAGCAATATGATACTGCATGTCGACAGAAATTCGGTAGTTGCATAGAGTTCTCGTTGTGTGTTAGTTAATACGGCTTTGGAAATCATGAGTGACACTGAAAAGAAAATGAGTGGTGACACTAAAATAAGTGCTACTGAAGTGACACTGGATAAGGAATCGCAGGCACTAGCTGACCCAGAGAAGTACGCGAAATAATATCACTGGAAGTGAAATTAGCGGTGGCTTATTTGTATAATAGGCTTGGAATTCTAATTGAAACACTTAATTTATTATAATAACTTTTATATTCAATTTCTACCTTATGGTGTGGTCATAAAGTTAATATACCTAGCGCTAGGTATGTTAACTTTATGGGTGTGGTAAAGCTTAAATACTTTTAGTAGGCACAACTTGTTCTATCATCCTATCTTCTAATCCTGTTCGGGACAAAGGTTTTAAGATGCTTCAATCGCAAGTTATTAGTTAAGTAAGGTTAAGCTAAGAAATTACAGTTACGTATTTGATGTGAAGAGTTTTGTTGAAAATTCACCTGGACTTGTACATAGGTATGTCCAAATTATTGGATACAGTTACTTTAAAAAGAACGACAATAATTCTATACGTTAATCGTAGAGAAATATAGTATGTTTATAAAGCCAAAAGACTCTTATTAAAGCTCTATAAAGTATTCAATAAGAACGTTTATTTCCAGGGGCGAGAAGTTGTACTTGACCGCGGACAAGCGTGGCGAGAAGGGTGGCTGCAAGCGGCCGCTGTGCTGGACGCTGCTCGGGCTGGTCGTCATTGCTATTGTGGCACTCATAGTGTTAGCTGCAAGTGAGTATCGAAGCTCTATAAGTTATACTACTGCCAACCTTGCTTATGCCTCCGTGGTCCAGTGGTTTAGAGGTGGTGGTGGTGGTAGGTTTGTGGGTTCGATCCCCGCGTTGGAAGCATGTTATTTCTAAGTTTAATTAGGACAATGCTGATCACCTGATTTTCTGACAAGTAAGAAAATCTAGTCTATAATATAAAAATGAGTCGCTGAATGTGTTGCTAAGCGCAAAACTCGAGAACGGCTGTACGGATTGGGCTAATTTTAGTCTTAAAATATTCGTAGAAGTCTAGGGAAGGTTTTTAAGTGACACGAAGTTCACCGGGACAGCTAGTTTTACATAATAATATGCGGTACTTATTCAGGTAAAAATTGTAACATGGAGAGAATCGTATACTGTTTTGAAAGAGTTTACTCCACAGTTTATTCCAGAGTAACTTACATCAGCAGTACTTGTTTTGTGTGCTCACAGAGTAAGGGCTTGCAGGCCATAGCATAGAGTTAGCGCTATGTGACTTGGAGTCATAAACATAGTCTCTAAACCTGTTTACTTAAATGCTAACATTTTCTATTTCTGTAATTTTCAGCTGGAGTACTTTTCGCCAGCACACCGAAAACACTAGAGCAATACAACGCCTCTTTGAGCTCGGCGCGGGCGTTCGGCGGTCTCTTGCATGACCACGAACATGATCACAGTGATCACGACCACAGCGCCCACGATCATGATCACAGCGCGCACGATCACAGTGACCACGATCATGAAAACGATACCAACGACCTGCCTCATGATGGACAAGAAGCAACCACTGAAATGGCCCAAAACGATATGGGTACCGACCACCAAAACGAACATGATCATCCAGTAATGAATGATGAATCGGGCGATATGTATGGTTAGTATGATTTCTTATAATGTTACACTTCAGTTCGAAATTAATAATCGGCCAAGTGCGAGTCGGACTCGCGCACGAAGGGTTCCGTACCGTTATAGAGGTAAAATAGGCCAAAAATTGTGTTTTTTGTATGGGCCCTTATTTTTTTATTTTATTTTTTTATTATTAATTAAGTATTAACGTAGATACCTATATAACTAAGGCTTTTGTAAAAATATCAATTGCCTACCTGTTGCCATTATTGATATCGAGCAAAAAAGGCCAAAAAAATTACGTTTGTTGTATTTGTATTTGCTGTTATAGCGGCAACAGATATACACAATCTGTAAAAAATTCAGAAATCTAGCTATAGCGGTTATTGAGATACAGCCTGGAGACAGACAGACGGACAGACGGCAGACAACGAAGTCTTCGTAATAGGGTCCCGTTTATACCCTTTGGGTACTGAACCCTAATAATGAACAAACTGTTTAAGCCACAGATTAGTAAAGCGAAACAGATTAGCACCTATTTAAAGTCAACATACAAAAAAACCCGAGCGAGTTTTATACGCCGGTTCTTCTTGTCGTAGTTTCCGCATCGGCGTATAGATTCGGCGTGGCAACCTATTTTGAAAAGAGAAAAGATATATTTTGTCTATTAAAAATAATATAGAAAGTCTTCTAAATTTACAGTGCCTAGAACGCTGGAAGGAGAGCTGACGATCGACAATAAGGACTTTGTACCCGCTTTGGAAGATCCTGATAGCGAAGGATACAGAGAATTCGCCGAAAACTTCAAGGAGGCTTTAAAGAATAGCCTTTTCGACAGGAATATGCTAGAAAATGGTTCTGATGACGTATCCATAGAGATTGTACAGATAAGGTAATGTAAAAGATGATTTTAAATATGTATATATTATTAGTAAAATCCAAACGTTGGTGTTTCATTATGGTTTCATTACTGTCTTATTGAACTTGTCATTGGTGAACTCATTATTATGTATTATTATTTATTATTGTATATTGACAATTACCTTTTCATTTACAGAAATGGTTCAGTCATCGTTACATACAGAGTACACTGGAAGCCAAAACGCAATGAAGGCACCTCAGAAGATTTGTTGACAGCCGAAACATTAAAAGCAAACCTCGATAACTATCTAGAACAAAATAGCAGAATGATAAGCGTGTATCACATTGCAGAAGATAAAACACCAACCAAGCCAGTTATTGATTTATGTAAAATAAACAACAACGGTTGTGAACATATTTGTGAATTCGACGAGTCAACTCTTGAGTTCATCTGCCTGTGTCCACGTGGACAAATACAAGATCCAAACTCACCTAAGCTTTGTGTACCTTTGTTAGAGGAAAACCCAACAATGCCCGAAGACCACGATCATGATCATCAACTACACCTTCATGAGTCTGCGCCTAAAGCAGAACCCGAACCTGAACCTACATCGGAACCTAATTCTGAACCAAAAGCGGAGCCAGAACCAGAACCTGTTTCGGAACCAAAGCCCGAAACCAAAGTAGAAGTGGAACCTATATCAGAACCCAAACCCGAACCAAATCCAGAACCTGAACCAACATCCGAACCCGAACCTGAACCAAAATCAGAGCCAAGTCCGGAACCCACATCTGAACCCGAGACCGAACCCAAAGCGGAGCCTGTTCCAGAACCGGAGCCTGAGCCCGAACCAAAAGCAGAACCAGAACCTGAACCAACATCCGAACCCGAGCCTGAACCTAAAGTGGAACCTGAGCCAATACCTGAGCAAAAAATAGAACCTGAAATGGAACCTACTTCTGAGCCTAAATCTGAACCAGAACCAACAGCAGAACCTGAAGCTGAAACTCAATCGGAACCTAAAACTTCTGAACCAAAAGCAGAGCCTGGAATAGAAACATTAACACAAATAATAAAAACTGAATCTGAAATGAAATCATTTTTAGAAACGACACCTGAACCTGAGCCTAAACCTGAAACAGAATCCAAAATAGAACTTGAAACTAAACCTGCGTTAGAGATGTCTCCCGAACCTACTACTACATCAAAGTCGAGTCAAGAACCAGAGGTAATTCTATCAGAACAAACACCTATGCCCGAAACAATATTATATTCTTTGAACAAACCTGAAACTTCTTCGGAAAAGCAGGAAAATTCATCAAATGAAAACATGTCTAACCAAGAGCACAGTATGTCGGAAATTGCAGACAAGATGATGGAAATTTCTACAATACAAAATACGAGTAGTGAATCGAACGATAGTCTTAAGTTTGACCAAAATATAAAACTTGTTAGCGATACTTCTAAAACGGAAGAAAACCTTTTACCAGTTACAGTTATCCCTACATATTATACTGAATCAAGTAGCGCATCAAGTAAAAAAATAGTAGATGGCACAATGGAAAATCCTGAATCAAGGTCAAAAACGATTCAAGAGCCAATATTCAATCTAGACCATATGAACAGCGAAGAATATACCACAATGGAGGCAATAATAAATCAAAATGATGAAAGTAGTAATAAAAACATGTTTTCGGTAAAAGAAGTTTTGCCAAATAACGAATACCAAAGTGGTGAAACTAAAGAAGTAGTCACATCGCAACCATCAGAAATTGAACACCAAATGGCAACCGAGCACTCGAATATAAAAAATAATTCAGAAAACGCAAACATTTTTGAGTCACCTTTAGATCAAGAATCGGATGAAAATGACTGGCTTCAAAATGATAAAGAGATTGTTGAATTACCAAACAATGAAGGCAATAAAAAGGAGGATATGGAAATGAAGAATATGCAAAGTTCTCAAGAAAAAGAACAAAGAGCTTCTAAATCATTTAATTCATTTGAGTCAGAAGTGACTACGGAGGACGCGCAAAATAATATTGACGATGAAAACATAACCTTAGATTATGTTAAAAAAATATACAGTTCTTTGGGTCATGATTTCAATTCTGAATCAAACGTAGAAAAAGAAATTACAGGTTCTTCCTTACCTACAAATCATAACGCTATGATGACAAATGATGAAAATAAAAACATGATGCCTATTGAAGAGACCGAAAACGACGTGACTGATAAAAATGATTCTACTATCGAAGACGAAGAACCTAATCCGACAACAGAATCGAGTAAATTTAAATTTATTAGTACCTATCAACCCGCTACAATGTCTTCACCCAAAGATAATACACGAGATGAAACTCACATAGATAAAACTGATTTAAATTCTTCTGAAAAAAATGACGAATCAAGTCATGAAACACCTGAAAACACTACAGAAAATAATATGAACGTAGCAGATGAAAACAAAATGATAACAGATGAAAAAACATCGGATACTCAACGTTCTGCTGATGCATCAACAGAGAGAGAATTTAATAATGTTAACATTTTAAGTGACGATTCATCTCAAATTTCCAGTAAGATCTTTACAAATATTATGCAGAACAGCAACTTTGAAAGCATGAAAGATATCACAGAAACATCTACAGATTCTGATTGGTTATCACAACCCGCAACTGAAGCTAATGATAATATCATGATAAATAAAATGGAAAGCTCTGAAGTAAAAGAAGAAGAAAACCCAGTTAATTTACAAGAAATGATGAATTCTGAAATAAAAAATGATTTTGAACCTGATTACTTAAGTAACTTTGAAACGAAATCTAAAGAACTGAATAATCAGGATGAATCTATCAGCGGAATGACAAATGAATATGAGGATAATAAATCAAAAGAAGGAATTCTCTCCCAAAAACATCAAGAAGATCGTTCTTTGGCTCACGAAATGAAAGACCAAAACACAGATAGCAACGTTGAAATGACGACAGTCATTAATTACATTTACAGACAATCAGAGAAAAACAAACTGATGGAAAATTTAAACCATGAACAAGGCATAATATATGCAACGCCAGTATCATCAACTGATGAAATATTTCCAAATGCTATGTATAATGAAACACAAGAAAATGTAAACGATTCTAACGGTAACACAGATTTACGAGTAAATGTTTATGAACTATCTAGTCACAACGACAGTCAAAGCTCTGGAAGACGGGTTGTAAATCATCATTCAACCGAGTATGAAGATCATGAAACTGAAATGAATCCATTTTTACCTGACATAGAAAATAATAAGGTTCTCGTTAAAAAATTACAGGAAGGCAATGACATAGAGCTTGTCAATGTAAACGAAACGCAAAATGAAAACGTTGATGATCATAATGCACATGGAGTCTTAAACACCACTCAAAGCAGTGAAGCGAATATCAAATATAACATAAATTCGAATTCACAAGAGAGTCACTCGACCTCAGATTCGTTCAATGAATTTTCGGGTATGCAGGATGGCGGACATGCTACACAAACAATGAACAGTAACGCAAGTCCTGTATCGAGCTTTGAAGATACAACTGAGTCCCGAGAGTACTTGCAGTATAAGGGTAGTCGGGAATTACCAGAGACACCAACGTTTTTATTGGACACCGACGATTTAGACTCGAGAACTGCTAAAAGCCATTCCTCCAACATTTTAAATTATAACGATAATGAATCTCTAAGAGTAGTTCCTATTGAGGGTGATGAAAGTCAGTTTAGTAAAGAAAACCTTCAAAATAATTTAAATGATATAAGTGACTCACGAAAGAAGAGTGACAGGCGGATAGATTTAAGTCAAGGGGAGTTCGTTAACAGCAATGAAGCGTAAAATATTTAATTTGAAGACTTTCAAGTGTGTATATTATTCAAATTACTGTGATTCTGTGGACTTTTTCATAGGCTAATAATAAATATCTTAAACGTACTATATTTGTGAATGGTAAAGAATATACAGGCTCAAGTTCTTCTGATTACTAATCTAAATGCTAAAGATATGTTACTAATAATAATGATTATGAATTTAAATCTATTAGACTAGTCAAATTAGAAAAAGGGAAATCAGTATCAGATATTTAAAGTGGTTTACCTAAGACTCAATGTAAGTGAAGAACGATAGGAATATTTAGCTCGTCTTTCAACTGTTTTAATAATGTAACTTTTCTCTTTGATAACTTATAAATAAATGCTGTGTGAAATGGCCATCTAGATGAGAGAGAGAACAGAGTCATAGAAGACGAAGTAACGAGTTGGACTCTTATAGTAAGATTAAGTCCATATTAGATAACTGATAAGTATTATCCGAAAAAATAGGTCAATCAACGTAGACCAAAAATTGCGTAGACATAATACAGACCTATGAAAAGTATTTAAGATATTTTATAAATGACGCAACGATATTTTCTTGTTACCAAAATACTAATCATATGTTTCACTCATTGCCAGCGTATTATTGGAAGTAAGTCAGCACAAACATACACGACAGATATAGAGTACAGACATAACACTTCCATAATATTAATTTAAATAATTCAGAATAAGGTCTGATTGTAAAATAATAATTAATTTTAGTACGTACTTGTTAACTAAGATTTATTTTGTATAATATGGTTGAAACTGTAAAGAAATATGTTGTAAATAAATATCAAGTTAATTATATTATTTTGTTTTTATCATTACTTCGTATACATCACTTACTTCATAAGAATTTTCTCCATTAATAAAGGTTTAAAAATAAGGCAGCGTTTTCAATAGAATAAAATAATTTATTTTGTACTTTGTTAAGTAACCTAATATGGTATATTAATTTAAAAAATAACTTAGGAACAAAATTCTAAAAATACTGTAAACGCGTAGGTATCGCGTACAAATTCGAAAAAGTTTGCTGCTATGAAAATAAATGTAAGTACTCCTTTATGTGCTTAAGTACTTTTCATTTGGAGTTTTTTGTAGCTACTTAAGTATTCAATATTTGTGGCTTTGGATATTATGGCAACGATGGCAGTGTATCACAGAATTGCACTAAAATTGCATTGCAGGCTGCGGCGTTATTTCTGCCATTTCCTGTTCAATCATTTCTTGGTCATTCATCGCCATCTTGGCGCACAAACACTCCTCACTGATAGTTCCATTCCCGCTAACTATACATTTCCCTAGTATATCCTTACAACTATTAAAAGGCACGTTTTGAAAATCATTCTTCTCAGCCACATCTTTCGGTTTGGCTTCGACGATAAAATCTAAATCGATCGTATCTTTTATTTTAATGGTACCATCACTTCTATATTCGATGCAGTTAGTGTCAGGTTTTTCGGGTGCACCTTTGCATTTATAATTGCACCTACAGCCACCTGAATCAGCTTTTGTAGATTCAGTAGATTCAGATACTTTTGTACTGTTACCCTCAATAAATGGCCTAACACCTTCGTTGTCTTCGACACCACTATACATATTTCTTAGCTCAAATTTAAGATCAGATAATTCCTCGGTATTTGTAAATTTCTCTAGAACGATTTGGTTCAAGTCGCTGTCGCTGTCGTTTTTTAAATAAATAGCTAGTTCTTCTTTGGGATAGCTGGGCGTACACTCATGTTTACCGTGCGACGTATTAGATGTGATTTGCCCACACGAAGCGCACAATACCTCATCTGTAAAAAATGCAAAATGTTGAACACAAATCTTAACGTTAATTCATTTGTTTTAACTTTAGAACGTCCTATTTAAATATTAAAAACATAACCACAACATACCTTTTGATGAATAGGAATGGACGTCGCTGCTTGAGTCAGATGAAATACCGCTGTCCGTGACTTTACCTGAAAATAAAATTTAACTGTTAGAAAGAAAAAAATTGAAGTAGGTATACGCCCTTGTGTGAAAGATAAAAAAAAATGTCTACAAAAATTCTCTCCATCTTTGATAAATAGATAGAGAATTCTGATCCAAAGAAATCAGCTCGGGCTAAATTCGTTTGGTAATACGACCAAGAAGAAAACAACAAAATGTCGTCTAAATATTTTTATCACATGCGAAATCAAAGCGAGGAAGGAACTTTTCTTATCGCGGTGGTATGCAGAGGCGTACTTAGCCAATGTCTATACGCCCACCACTTTATATAAATTGAGGCAACTATAATCATTAGGTAATCATCATATGTTATAAGTTAAAATTGAAAATTTACGCAAAATATTGTTCAAATACATGCATCTATTTAATATATATATATATATATATATATATATATATATATATATATATATATATATATTAAATATATATATATTTAATATATATATATATATATATATATATATATATATATATATATATATATATATATATATATATATATATATATATATATATATATATATATATATGTATGTATATAAACGAGAATTTTAAAGAACTTTCAACTAAATGGATGCAGATAAAGACTACGTGAGATAAAGAACAACCTAGTGTTTATCTTTATATCCGAAAAATGTTGTCATGTCAGATTATAGTAGACCGTACTTATACTCAATACCATGTTTATGCATCTATATATTATATTTATCTGATAAATGATAAGCATAGTAACTAGGGTCAAGACAATGAGTCTGATTCATCGTCTCTTTTTCGATAAAGGCTACGCCAGGGGTTCCCAAAGTGTGCGCCGTGTAAAGGCAAGAGAGGCTGTGAATTGATCCTCCATCATTATCCGAAACCACAATAAAGTCACTTAGTTTTGTTATAGCCTGTTACCTGTATAACAAATTCTAAATATAGCAATGTTCGAATTTAAACATGCTCTTCGAGAAACACGGCTTCCGGTTTAGTACATCCGCGTACTTTAACCTTAACCTTAGTCCTTACTCCTTACCAATGTAAAATGTTATAAAATATGCAAATTGAGCATGAGCTTCTGATCAAAATTCAGATCAGAAAAATTCGGACGCCCCGCCGGAACGCACTCTGTTCATACATTTTGTTGTGGACCCCGCGGGTCCGCATACTATCAGAATCTAGGTCAAACAATTTTATATTTTACAAGTAACTTACTATGCGTCAAAAGATGTCTTCTAAAAGCATAGTCAGTGGCAAACGATTTCTTGCAGTTGAGTATGTTACATCTCAACCAGTTTTCTGGCTCGTGCGTCTTAAGATGCGACTTGTAGTGGTGTGCCTGAATGAAACCTGAAATATCAAAGATGTGATATTACCAAAATATACTTACATTTTAACTGAGTTTGGTCGCGCAGTCGCGCACTCTACAGGTGTGTCTGACCTTTGTGACTCAATTTTTGAAAAATTTCTTTTGACGACCTCTGTGGGCTGTGGCTCAATGGTTAGAGAATACACCAAGGGCGAGAGAAATTGAAAATAGGTCTCACCAATCTCAAGTCTCCTACTGCAGAGCGCGATAGAGACAACACAACAAAAATTCTAATAAAAGAATAGAAAATCTTCGATTCGTTGCCCGCTGATTCCTTTTTCAAAACTTAACCGATTTAAGTACTTTTTTCATTAAGAATTAAAGCAAGGCTTGAGCTGTGTTCCTATGTATTTTATTTTTTTTGTATATTCTAGCCAGTTTTGTTTTCTGGGTATTTGAACACAGAGGAAAATCTGGCCATCTTTTTGGGTTTTTGAACGTTCTTATCTTTTTTAATAATAAAATTATGAAAAAAAGAAAACATAGGGACATGCTTATAGTGGCCATAGATATTCAGGAAAAAAATCATAACTCTACCCGCATTATCCAGGGAGGAAACAGGGGACAACGTATGTATGGAAAAACGGCGGTGTGGACTCCTCTTAAGAGTGTGTGGCAGCTCAAGCCGGGGGTCGCGGGTCAGAGTCTCGCCGACGGAACAAAAAGTTTTCAATGTTCCTGGGTCATGGATGTATATTAAATATGTGTTTGATATATTAAAATTTTTAAATATACTTATTAAGTATAATAATAATATATAATTTGAATTTTTGTCGGAATGTCACCTTACAAGTCACCACATATGGGCTGCAAATGGATTCCAACTTCCAAGTCGCAAGGAAAGGGAATCGTACATTTTACACAATTAAAGGGGAAATTTTCTTTCCCATGATGAATTATGCGAAATGTTTATCAAAATCATTTTATTAACTTTAAAGCATATTTATTGCAAGCAATCAACTATTATTATTAATGGTTTTATGCCAAATGTTTATCAAAATCATTTTATTAACTTTAAAGCATATTTATTGCAAGCAATCAACTATTATTATTATTGGTATGAAAAGCAATAACTGTTAAGGAGTGGTTACCATGTGTATAATTTAACTGCATTAAAAACTTTTCAGTACTAAAGTATAAATGAGAGTTTAAATCATGAGATTTCCAAAATCTATTAAGGTTTTGCAATAATCATTGGCATTAAGATAAGTTTTTGTTAAGATTCTAGAACAACAATTTTTTAAATTATTTTATTGACTTTTAAGATAAAATGATAACATGTTTTATAACAGTAAATTAATAAAAGTTCTTATATTCTATAACTTGCAGACATAATTTTGCTCAATGTGGTGTTTGGGAATATCACAGGTTATAATATAATGCTTATTAGTTATTACTTAAGTACTATTGGTGTGCAAAATTTGTAAAAACTATAAATGCAGTAGGTACCTTTTCCACACACATCACAATGATACTGTTTTATATCATTGTGAGTGAGCTGATGATGCTTCAAGTGGTGTACAAAGTTGAATGATTTGTCACATCCCTCATGACTGCAGTGAAATCTCCGCTCCGACTTTGGCTTGTGTGTTTTCTGATGCATAGAAAGAGCAGACTCGCTGCTGAATTTCGCATCACACTTCGAACAAGAGAATGATCCTGTAACAAAGCTACCACGTTAAGTATTGAAACTTATTTTTATTTTTATTATTTAACTGACTATTGGTACCAGTCATATTCTTATCAACTTAATACCTCGATCGTGAGAATCACAGACACAATAGATATTTAATTGTAATGCGGCACACCTCTTGGGAGTTGATAGGTTAAAATGCAGCACTAGCTTTGTAAATGTCGTAAAATGTTACACGAAAAACTTTACCTTCGTGGGCATACTTAATATGACGCAAGAGAAGGCTGTTGTCTTTGAAACTTCGTCCACAATCCTTGCACAGAACGCTCCCCGTTCTAGAATGTTGCTTCTGATGTCGCCTTAACGCCGACCTAAAATTATATGAAGTTAGAATTAAAATTTAATGAATATACAAACGACAAAATTCAATTCGAAGTAGTAGAATGTTTATTACTCACAGGAAACTAAACTTTTTTGAGCATTCTTGACATTCGAACTGAGGGAAGTGGCTCTGTTCATGTCGCTTTCTTTCACTCTCATATTTGAATTCCTTGGTACATTGAGAACACTGCAACATTTTTTACCCAGGAGAAACTTAGCATCATCTATTATAATACCTAGTGGTAGGCAGATGATTGTTTCTATTTCATATTTGGGTATAATATTTTGTCACATTGGAGTCTTATCAGCAGGCTTATCAGTGACTGTCAAATTTGACAACTGACAACTTTTTTTTTTCTTATAATGGCACTTCGGCTATAACCATGGCCAGTGTCGAGTATAATATTATGGCGGGAAAACAATATTCTTTATACAATTTTTTCTATACGTCAGGTCAGTCAGGCCTAAAGTCTAGTCAAAGTCTAAGTGCCAATTCCCAAAAAAAAAAAAAAAAAAAGTCTAAGTATAAAGTCAATACAGTCAAGAAGTCAAGTCGGTCGATTCATTAAAGTGGTAGACGCTTTACTGAAACTTTCGATAGAGTTTTGGAGGGAACACAAAAGAGCACATTTCTGGCAGGGCTTCATAACGTTATCGAATACCCGAAAAATATCGTTACGTACCGGTATTTTCATAATGGTATTTTTTTTATCGATATCTAGTAACATAACCAAAAAATATCGTTATAAAAATACCAGTAAATATAACTATATTTTCTGGTATCAGGTATGCGGTATGCGTCGTGCACCAAATCTCACTTGGTAACTAAAAATAGGCTCATAGGTAACTAAAAAGGGTAAAATTATTATTTTTTAATAAAAAGTTAAAACCGACTTCCAAGGTAAAAACAAAAGTAATATTCTTAAAAATAATCTAAAAAGAATTAAATAATTCTTATTCCTTATTATAGAGCCGTCTTCAGACTTTGCCTAAACCTCAACTATATTTTCTGTACTCAATCTACATGCTTTTGAAGTCGGTATCAGCTTACCTTAGCGTAAGTTCTATGTCAAGGATCTCAGAACTTTTCCGGGCTGGTAGCGACTTCAAAAGCAACAGCCCAAATTCCGACTTCCGAGCACCAGTTTTTTTTTTGCGAGATGTGTGTTTACCTACTTTTAGGAGTTTAAAGCATAGAGAAATAATAAAAATAATAGTTATTGTTTTGGAATAAAAATGGGCCGAAAAAAGCAAAACACTGTATATAAATACTTTGACTTAACAAGTCAAGATGGTGCTGCAATTTTTTAGGTCAACGAATGCAGAAAATTATGTAAGGTACCTATGTCCGTATTTATTTACTTGTTTTAATTGTGGTGAATGCAGGGGATACGTGCCGCATCAGCGTACTGTTTGGTCTTATCTTGCTGCTCTTCCACGCGTTCCCTGATTGCTGTTAAAGAATTTACAAATTTCCTGAGGTAAGGGGTTATTTGTGGTACAAAATTGTCTTTTTGCAAGATGGCTCGAAGGTCATGACTCACCTCTGAAGGGGACCTCATCTCCCTGCCAAAGGAGAGATACGCCGGTGACTTGCCCGTTGTACGACACTTGGCAGAGTTCAGAGCGAAACGAATAACCGGTAGCTTCTTCGGCCACGAAGAGTGGTTTTCCTCCACGAGGTGAGCTAACATTGCCTTTAAATCACGGTTCTTTCGCTCTGCAGGATTTGATTCCGGATGATACAGAGGTATGAAATTCTGTTTAATATCAAAAACTAACATGCATTGTCGCATAACAGAGGAAATGAACTGTACCCCATTATCCGAAATAATCCTGCGTGGAAGACCGAATCTTAGAAAGAACTCCTCAATGAGAACCTGAGCACAGGCTTCCGCCGTGACCTCTTTGAGGGCATATAATTCAGTCCAGCGCGTCGCTGTGTCTTCGACTAGAAAAATCCAGCGCTCCCCCTGGTCTCCTTCCGGTAACGGGCCGAAAATATTGCTAATACCTCATTCCGTTGATTCATAACCGGCGTCTGCAGAAGACCTTGTGGTTTCGCGTTGCTGGCTTTATATCGTTGACAGTCGATGCAAGCCTTAACATAATCGGTGATTATTCTTCGCATCCCTGTAAAATAATATAGCTGTGCTACTTTATGGTGGTAAGTCCTATCAATACCTGGATGGCCAGCTGTTTCGGAATCGTGAAGCTCCTTTAAAATATTAGCAACTTGGCTAGCGGGAACTACAAGCTGTCAGAGTCCGGGTTGAAACGGTATATGACTCCTTGATTCATTAGATAGCTTCTTTCGGACCATCTTTGGGCAGCGAGATCGTCGGATCCTTCAAGTTCTCTGATTACCTTTTCCCGTTCACAATCTGTGATTTGATCAGAGCGTAGTTGGCTAGGAGTCTTTGTGGGCAGATCACATATAACGGAGCATATGCCGCAGTCTTCACGGGACTCGCTTGAACAGATCGGTCTGCTAAGTGTGTCTGCCACGACATTCGTCTTCCCTGGTGTGTACTGGAATTGGATATCGAATGATTGGAGCTTTAAGGCCCAACGGACTAACCTTCCAGCTGGTGATTTTAAGGATAGCAACCAGCGAAGAGGCTGATGATCGCTCCCGATGATGACTGGTTGGCCGTCTAGGTAAGGCTGAAAACGCTTTACCGCCCATACTACTGCGAGCGCCTCTCGTTCTGTCGTGGAGTAATTCCGCTCAGCAGCATTTACATTTACATTTGGACTAAGGTTATGATCGCTTTGGGAAACGCAATTATGAGAATCGATAGAATAGAAAGAGTTATTTTGCTCACTTATCTTTTCACTGTTTCGCACTAAGTTAGAGTTATTAGAATATTGAGGCTCCCCTGGGGTCATCAACTTACGACACTGGTCTCTCGTATGGCCGTGGCGCCGTGGATGCCGGCGCCGTGGGCGGGTGTCGCGCCGGAGCCGATGATGGAGGCTGCTGACGAGTAGCGGCACGCACGGGAGCAGGGCCTGCTACGGCCGGCTCGCGCGGGACCGGGTACACGGCGTCGGGAGATGACGAGGCGGGAGCCACATGAGATGCTGGTTTCAGGCCCGAGCTGGGCCTCCGTCCCTCGTCAAAGGCGAAAAAAAGTAGAAAATCCGTGAAGCTGCCGATTTCTTCTCTTCTTAGCCTTTCTCGGATGCGGCTACTCGTAAGCGCGTAGGTGATGTCCATTTGAGCGGAAAGAGATAGATCGCCCCTTGGTAACCTCGCAAGGAGGGCGCGTATTCGCGCAACGAAAATATCTGTATTTTCGCTTTGCTGAGGACTGCCGAATATTTCGAGATATATTCGGTGTGGAGGGCGACGGTCTCCGTACGCACTAATTAGGTTTTCTTTAGCCTGCCTCCATGTTGATAAGGTGCCTTTTATCCCTTGCCACCACGTGGCGGCGTCTTCTTTAAGGAGGTATGCCAGGCCTCTAATAATGTTAGCGTCCGACACTTGCGCACATTCGCAATATGCTTCTATGGCGTCGATAAAGGCTACTACTGACTTTTTGCTTCGGCCGGAGTAGGACGCCGTGCAACGCGCAAGTGTAGCTTCGGCTGGCGGGACGGAAAATGTCGAATTGGCCCTAATAGATTGCAGTAATTCCCGAAAGGCTTCGGTCTGGGATCGCTGCAACGCTGCGATTATCGATGTCATATTTTCTTGGATGAATGTTGTTTCGACTCGGTGCAGGGACGCGTCGTCGCCATTATGAAGATTTTCAAACGACGCGGCTGGCGTGCTCGGTCGAGAGAGATTTTGCTCCTCCTCCCTACGTGTAAGGCTCGCCGCTCTGCTTCGTGTCATCGGCATGGTGTACCACTTTTCACACTTCACTGGTTTCCGCCCTTTTCCGAGACGTTGGGGCGCCATATATGAGGTTGGTTCTCAGGGATGAAATCAGAAGTCGTGAGATTCGGAGTCTATACCCTGTTTATTCCAGCACTACACAAGTTAAAGAGTACAAAGAAAAACACAAAGTTGGAAAAAGGTTTGGAACAAAAAAAGAAAGCGTGGTCGCGGTACAAGAGAATATTCGCGCACTTGTTGCTCAAACGCCGGCGGCCAGCGGACTGCCCCCGCGTCACTCTGTTGCCCCGCTCAATCGTCTAGGGGGTGAGCGAGACGGCGATAGCCGTCACTGCAGGAATCGGCTCGGCATGCGCCCGCGAGTACCCCGAATGGGACGATCGGATGCTCGGTTTGCTACAATCGATAATTTAAAAATATCGAATCACTTCGTAAAGGAATTGCAATCGAAATTATCGATTTCGTACTGACATTTCAGTGGTGCCGGCGATTTAAGATGGCCGCCCTTTTTTATCGATTTGATTTCGATTCAACAGAGTCAATCTCTATTGACATAAGTTCTGTTTTATGCATCTGATATTTTTCAAATGTTTTCGTAACAATAATTTTTCACAGTTAATATTTATAATTTTTATTAATAAGTTAGCATTTAGCAACTTTTCGTTTTTATTCATTTACAATTATAGGAAACATTTGTTTTTGTAGATGGAATATAATTTATTACACTTTGATTTTTTTTTTGTTTTCTTGTAAAAAAAACCCGTAGCAAGGAATATGTAAACTGTCACCTATATCATCATAAAACACACAAACTATAGTAAAACATCACAATTTTATATTGTTAGAACAAATATATGTACAGAGAATATCAATAAAAGAGGTATTTACATAACATAAAATTGATTTAAAATTGATAGGACGAGGAATGTTGATAGGGAGGAGGTCATAAAGGGAGGAATGGTTTTTGGGACAGCAGAAAAAGATATGGTCCAAGGTACCCTCATCTAAACCACACTCACAAAGAGAACTATCCTTGACCCTAATTTTTTCACATTCCCGGCAAAACTCCAACTGACAACTTGAGCTTGACAAGCATTTCAAATATTTTTTGTGGCTTTTGGCACTGACATCGGGGATGTACTTTGCCACTGTATACAAAGCTTTGCAGTCTTCTTCTGATTTCTGAATAATAATTTTCATCAAAATTTACATCGATATCGTCATGTCTAAAGTCTAGTCAAAATCAAAGTCTGCAAAGAATGGCAAAGATCATTCTGTTGCTCATGAGATCAGCCTGAATTTCAGGCTTCAGCCATGAGCCAATGAAAAATCAGCTGATTCAGATATATTTCAGGGCCTGAAATATCTGAATCAGCTGATTAATCAGCTGTCATTGTCATGTGTCAGTTTCCCAGATCAAAACACAGATCATCACAGACACAATAGACTTAACAGATGTGAGATGACAGATCAAAAGTCAAAATATGTCGTAAAGAAACTTTGTCCTGTCACCTGTGAACCAACCTTTTTAATTAGAAAAAATTACAATATTCTTACGTAAATATTAAAGTAAATTATAAAAAACATCAACCCAATATGTGGAATGCTTCGAAGCCGTATTGAAATATGCATAATGTAAAAAAATTACCGATGTAATCCACTACAAAGTTGTGCAAAATCGTTCTCGTAACGATGCACCCGCGAAAGAAAAGGAAAAAACCTAATTACCTGAGTCCACATGCTGAACTTAAAATCAGATTTCGTGAGAAATAATTTGAGCGCAGCCGGCGTAGGACGTGCGCGTGTTTTTACCTACTGTACTGTGTAACTACAAGTCCTTCAAGATGCAAGAGTGGTTGAAGATTACCCTATTTTTATGCTTATTCGGCACACTACGAGAGATTAGACCCTCAGAACCATTCGTGACAGAGTTTTTACTGGGAGAATGGCGCAATATCACCGACCAACAACTTAGTCGCGAGGTGTACCCTGTGGGCACATATTCTTATTTCTCCCTTTTGGTTGTTGTTTTTCTCGTAACGGATTTTCTGCGATTTAAACCAGTCATCATACTTTCTGGTGAGTGAGTTAATCATATTACACATGCAGCTACATCATATTTAGGCTGATTTTAAAGTTTATAAGGCTAACAGGGACTTTAACCTTTAAAAAAATTAGTTAGAAGTCATGGTGAATGTCGAAATAATATACAATTTTCTCCCAAATATCATGTATTATATATACTTTTGCACTATCTTCTCTTTACATTAAAACTAGATGATGGCCCCGCAACTCTGTTGCGCCAAAACTCGTTTATCGCGGGGAACCGTACATTTTTTCGGGATAAAAAGTATCCTATGTCCTTTCCCGAGACTCAAACTCATGCCAAATTTCAGCAAAATCGGTCCAGCGGTTTGGGCGTGAAGAGGTAACAGACAGACAGACAGACAGTCTGTCATTTATAATATTAGTATGGAAGTACATATTGAAATTGATTTATTAAGCCACATTGTAAAGTTATCATTCACAAATAAAAAGATAATTTATTATGGTTTTATGATATAACTAGCTGTGCCCCGCGGTGTTACCTACGATTTATTAGGTAAACTAAATTGTGTTTTCCTAGGTAAATAGTTATTGGTATAAGAGACAAAACGAATTGAGTTTGATAATCGGAAACATCAATTTGGATGACTGAGAGATGGAAGTTGATTATTCTGTCTTATACTATTGTTTTTAACTGATTTCCAAAACAAAGAAGATAAAAATATATATTTTATGTTCAGATGTGATTTTTTATGATACTTAAATTAATACTTTGCGGTTTGTGACACGAAAAGGAACCGTCGGGGTCGGGGGGCCGCAGCCCCCCAAGTAGAAGACGGGACGAAAACCTGTTAATCAAATGACCCTCAAATCGGTGTGTTTAGTTTAGGTTAGTAGAAATTCACATTTATGATAAAAAACTTAGTTTGTTCCTAAAAAGGACAATTTAAACTCAGCACTAACAACGCGATACCATTTCGTTAAAAGCGAAATTATCAGGAGGGGGGGGGGGGGGGATTGGTGGGGCGCAGCCTCCCCAAGTAGACGATGGGAGGAATGCCTATTAATCAAATGACACTCGAAATCTGTATGTTTAGTTTAGGTTAGAATAAATTCACATTTATGATAAATAATTTAGTTTGTTCCTAAAAAGGAGAATTTAAACTCAGCACTAACGACGCGACACCATTTCGTTAAAATAAATCCTACCAAGAGGGGGGAGGGTTTGGGGGGGCGCAGCCCCCCAAGTAGGCGCCGGGACGAAAGCCTATTAATCAAAAGACACTCGAAATCTGTATGTGTTTAGTTAAGGTAAGAATAAATTCACATTTATGATAAATAACTTAGTTTCATCCTAAGAATGAGAATTTAAACTCAGCACTAACGACGTGACACCATTTCGAAAAAAGCAACACTACCAAGAGGGAGAGGGGTTTGGGGGGCCTAGCCCCCCCAAGCAGATGGGCCGGGGCAAAGTCCCGGTTCACAAACAGCGGAGTAATCGTTGAACATAAAAAATTAAAAAAACGAACATAACATAACCTCCATTTTGAAAGTTGGTAAAAAATGTAGCCTAATCCAGGATGTCAGCTACCTTCTTGTAAAATTTTGTCGCAATCGGTCCAGCCGTTTAGGCGTGTAGAAGTAACAAACATACAAACTCACATACTTTCGGCCTTATAATATTAGTAGGATAACTTAGTTTCATCCTAAGAATGAGAATTTAAACTCTCAGCACTAACGACGTGACAGCATTTCGTTAAAAGCAACAGTACCGGTTCACAAACAGCGGAGTAATCGTTGAACATGAAAAATTAAAAAAAACGAACATAATATAACCTCAATTTTGAAAGTCGGTAAAAAATGTAGCCTATGTGTTAATCCAGGATGTCAGCTACCTTCTTGTAAAATTTTGTCGCAATCGGTCCAGCCGTTAAGGCGTGAAGAAGTAACAAACATACAAACTCACATACTTTCGGCTTTATAATATTATAGTAGGATTAGTAGGATAACTTAGTTTCATCCTAAAAATGAGAATTTAAACTCAGCACTAACGACGTGACACCATTTCGTAAAAAGCAATACTACCAGGAGGGGGTGGTCTGGGGGGGCGCAGCCCCCCCAAGCACATGTGCCGGGGCAAAGTCCCGGTTCACAAACAGCGGAGTAATCGTTGAACATGAAAATTAAAAAAAACAACCATAACATATCCTCCATTTTGATTAATCCTCCAAAATGTAGCCTATGTGTTAATCCAGGATGTCAGCTACCTTCTTGTGAAATTTTGTCGCAATCGGTCCAGCCGTTTAGGCGTGCAGAAGTAACAAACATACAAACTCACATACTTTCGGCTTTATAATATTAGTAGGAAGTAGGATATATAATCTTCTATCAGCTAAAATAAACATAATAGAACAAATATTATGTAATAACCTAATCCCATAGTAAAAGATTATAATGTACTTGTCTGATAAATTGCATTAAGTCGTAATCAATGGAATTTTCTAATTACATATATGATTTTCATAGAATTATATTTCATAGTGTCAACAAAACAAGTGCAAGCAGGATATCTCTATTAAGTATTGCAGACACAATAGATTTTCAATTGTTATATGCGGCAGCCGGCTGCCGCTGCTGCTTGAGGATTGAGGGGTTAATTCCAGATAATAATTATTACTTTAATACATAACTGCAAAAACTGTATACTTGAGTGCTTACAGACGAACGGCACGTGTCGGCGGCACGCGTCGGCGGCAGTCGACGGCAGACGACGGCACGTATCGGCGGCGATATTTTTTTACAGTACGTCTACTGTATCGGCAGCGTACAGATTACCGACTAGACAGTATGTTTATCTTCAAATTAGTCCAAACAAAGTTTCTAAGTCAAAATTTCTGCTTTCGACTAATCCATCCACACCCCCCTTTTGAGCATTCATTTACTAGGCTAGTCGATAATCCGTACGCTGCCGATTCAGCGGACGTACTGTGAAAAAATTATCCGTTTGATGTGAGACGTCCGTTGCGTATAATACCGACCTGTGGCCGCTTACCTTTAGGCGGTACGTCACAACTGGGGGCCTACCACCACCTCTACTAAGCGACACCGTTTGACAGATAAGCAATAATTACTTTAACGTCAAGCGAGCGATCTTAAAAATTATATTTAAAAAGTGAGTAATGTTATTGTAATCTTACAACAAAGTGTTCTGGAAACATGATAGTCTTAGAAAAGCTCGTGGTAGGCCCCCTGCAAGCGTCATAAACGGCTGCCGTCGACTGCCGTCAACTGCCGCCGACACGTGCCGTCAACTGCCGTCGACTGCCGCCGACACGTGCCGTTCGTCTGTAAGAAGCCAGTATGAATAATGTTAATATTATATTGAAATTTGAACTATAATTTCATGGTTTAAATGAGTAATTTTTATTAGAGCTATGCTAAAACAATGAAGTTTTTAATGCAGCTTCAAGGCTATATTTTTAAGGTTAAATAAGTACATTTAGTTTTTCAATGAATATAATTTTGTACCACAATTATTCAGTTTTATAAAAAACATGGTAGTAAATTCTAGTGTTGACTTTCAATAATTTAGAGAACTATCTCTGTATGTAAAAAGTGTCCGCTGAAATGCGTTAAATTAGGGTGGCGCTACAGTAGCAACATGGTAAATTTTAAATGATTTAGCAGCTTTTATTTCAGCTATTTTAGGTTATGTTTTAATATGCTTCAATTTATATTTTGTCAGCTATTTTAGGTTATATTTTAATATACTTCAATTTATATTTTGTCACCAACGGCTACATTCATTCCATACCCTTTGCTGCAGCTAGCGCCACTCTTGGAGGATTTTTCAACTATTATTTACTGCGTACAGCTGGACACTTTTTCAAATATCCCCCATATAAGATAGTTCTCCTCCATCTACCCTCTATAACCATGATAACTAGACACATGTCGAAAGCCTATGCAAGCTTAATCTAAAACGCTCGAGCTACTCCCGAAATCCCCTCTTCCCCTCCCCAAGTATTATAAACCAAGACATTATAAAACCAAAATATGTTATCTATTTTATTTTCAAAAGAATAGGATTTTGTATTTAAGGACTCTGGACTACCAAGTAAAAAATATTATTTATGTAAAAGATACATTGTTATAATATTTTTTAGGTCTAAGTGGCATAGCCGTGTATGCTGTGTTACTGTGGACGACAAGTATAGAATGGCTCCAGGTATCTCAATTCCTGTATGGCCTGTACATGGCAACAGAAGTTGCCTATCTCACATACATTTATGCCAAGGTATGATACATCATACAAGATACTCTTATGGTACCAAAAAATAAGTCAGAGGGAAGGGACATATTATTGTCTTTTACGTCTCTTAAAAAAGTCATTAGAGGCGGAAAGAGTCTGTCGTAGGATGCAGGTAAGTACATCAAAGTTCAAGGCATACCTAATACTTGTAAAAGGTAAGGAATGCCAAGTTTCATGCATTTTAATTCAAATTAGGTATGGATTACAGTTGCACTTCTTTGGACATTTATAATTTTTATACGTCTTTAAATTTGGTAGAAATTCGCAGATTGACAACCTTCTAACAAATTACTATACTTTTAACAAATTACTATACTTCTACTACTACACACACACTAGATTAAAAAAATATATATTTTCTGTTTTGTTTTTCACATTCTGTTTAAATTAAGCTATACCTATTGTAATTACTGGTTCGAAGGTGGGCGTTGACACTTGTGCCACAGCCCTTATGGGCTACTATAAGTGTCATCGCGAGTAAATGTTTTTGTCTATTTTGTTATTCTGTTTGGAAAAATAAAATTTCATTTCATTTCAAATTTCATTCTAGCGTTTCTAATTTCAGGTGCCCTCAGCCAAGTACCCGCTGGTCTCATCATACACGCGCGTTGCGGCGCTGGTTGGACGCTTCCTGTCCGGAATATCCTCGCAGCTGCTCACACACTTCGGCATTATGGACTATAGGGACCTCAACTATATTACATTTGCAGGTAAAGTAAGATTGCATGCTGGTACGCAAAATATAATATTATGTAGTTTTCTCTTGTACTTGTTTATGTGACCATAAAAACAAACTATGTTCTTACGCACGCATAAAAAATGCATGATATAATGATTAATGAACAAGGAACATTTTAAATGCAATAAGTACCTAACAATTATCTTTATTACCTAATTAAGATAAAGGATCTCAGTAATGTCTGATAAAGAATTTTTGCCGTTCAATCAAAAGTTATCAATTAATTATTCAGACAGAATGTTGTCTGTAGACGTCGCAAAAAACTCAAAACAAAGATTCATTGATAAAAATAGCGATAAAGCATATTGGTGGAACTTTTTCCTTCTCCATAAGAACTGACCTAGTGTACCAATGAGTTTCTAAAATACTAGAGTAGCAATGTCTTACAAAAGATTCTCAGAAATGCGTAACCACTTTTTTGTTCAAAAGACAATGTCAAGTCATATATTCGTTATGTCATTATGTATGTGAGATATGCCTGCAGGCATCTTCGAAGTGGCAACGCGTTGCTACCGTAAACTTCCAATCTAGTTACGTTAGTAACATAGAATATCATTGTAGTGTACAGAATTCTTTGTTCATCCAAAGATGACCAAAATCTGTTGCTATGAAACAGATTTTGATCGTACGTGACACTTTATGTGATGTAAAATGTCGCGTCGCTCCATTGTTATGTATTCATGCCTATAGTTTGTGCGTTTTATGATGATATGCGTGACACATTATAATTGACAACAGTAGGAAAGTTACCTAACAAAGATTAATCGATAGTTTAAAAATATCGAATCACTTCGTAAAGGAATTGCAATCGAAATTATCGATTTCGTACTGACATTTCAGTGGTGCCGGCGATTTTAGATGGCCGTCCTTTTTTATCGATTTGATTTCGATTCAACAGAGTCAATCTCTATTGATATAAGTTCCGTTTCATGCATATGACATTTTTCAAATGTTTTCGTAACAATAATTTTATACTCCTATTTCACAGTTAATATTTATAATTTTTATTAATAAGTTAGCATTTAGCATCTTTTCATTTTTATTCATTTACAATTATAGGAAACATTTGTTATTGTAGATGGAATATAATTGATTACATTTTGATTTTTTTTTGTTTTCTTGTAAAAAAAACCCGTAGCAAGGAACATGAAAACTGTCACCCATATCATCTTAGAACGCACAAACTATAGTGTGGGTTCACCTTAAGTGTTAACTTATGGAAAATTTTACAGCGGTAATATTATCATAGAAATAGAATATAAATCATTTATTTGCTGAAATAAGGTACAATATGATGTTAAAGTAATGTGATCAAGCTCTCTTATTTTGGCATATCCTAGATATCATAGGTTACAAATTACTATTTACACAATAATACAAACTATGTTGTCCGCGCAAAAATTCATTCATCGCGCGGGAACCGTACATTTTTCCGGGATGAATACTAGACAGAACGATATTTGACCTCGACACTATTTTATTAGTACCTGCATGGTAGGGGCAGAGGGCGTTGATAGTATTCCTGTGCGTCAATTAGATGGCGTTTTCTGAGAATAAAACAGGGACGCGTTGTTAGTATTCCTGGCTGTCAATAGATGGCGTTTTTAGGGTTCCGTAGCCAAATGGCAAAAAACGGAACCCTTATAGATTCGTCATGTCTGTCTGTCTGTCTGTCTGTCCGTCCGTATGTCACAGCCACTTTTCTCCGAAACTATAAGAGCTATACTATTGAAACTTGGTAAGTAGATGTAGTCTGTGAACCGCATTAGGATTTTGATACAAAAATGGAAAACTTATTACAAATTTTAGCGGTCCCCATAGGTACAACTGAAACAAAAAAAAATTTTCATCTAACCTATGCGTGTGGGGTATCTATGGATAGGTCTTCAAAAATCATATTGAAGTTGAAGAGAGACTCTTCCAAAGTGGTAAAATTTGTGTGTCCCCCCCCCCCCCCCTCTAATTTCTAAAGTAGGGGCATGATAAGTCTAAAAAAAAAATTATCATGTACTATAAAAACTACCAACGAAAATTGCTTTGAACGAAATCTAGCAAGTAGTTTTTTTTTAAACGCCATAAATGGTAAACCTTAAATTAACTTCCATTAAATCAACTGAAAATATATAAAAATAAATTAAAAACCTTTAAATTTCATAAAAATAAACCTTACTGCTGCTGCGGAACCCTTCATGGGCGAGTCCAACTCGCACTTGGCCGGTTTTTTTAATATTTTTTAGTGTATATATATCTATACAGATTTTTTGAACATAAGAAATAACTTCGTTCCATTCGGGTGTCCCTTGACACCTCTCAAGTTTTTTAAAATCCGGGAGTCCGTGAAAACTGTGCTTGATTTTCTGAAAAGGTTGGGAAACACTGAATTCTAGTTTATAATCTTAGTATGCATGTCCAGCCCAGATACTGGCGACGTTCTGGGCGCTGTGGCTGCCGGCGGTGCCGTACGGGATCTACTTCCATCGCCGCTCCGTCGTCAGTGAGCTCCAGCTTGACACACAGTCGCCGGGGAAACAAGCCAACGTTGATAAGGTTAATAATATATTATGGTTGTATTTGTTACAAAACTAAGAGATAATACTTCAGGGTGTGTATGTGTTCTACTTAGAGAGTTTATTGTGAAACTATCAGCGCTGAATGACAATTTTTTTCACATAATATGTATGGGGAAACTCGTGACGCTGGGGCGCTTCACAGTTCACGCTTGCCCATACAAAAGTGAATAAAATGTTTTTTTCGACGCTGCCACTTTCACAGTAAACTCTTAATAATAAAAATATGGAATACATACAGTTCCTTAAGTACATAATTTTATTATCACTTAGTTTTGTTACATTCTGTTTATTGATCATGAGCACAGGGGGGACTGGGGTTCTGTCCAAACATATATCGAAAAACATGATTCATTGAAAGATAACCCAGCAAACAGATTGGCAATATCTGTTGGCTGGGTTTGTTAAACGCAACCAAATAGTGTATATTACACAAACGAACCAGAGGGCGCTACACTAGCACACAGAGCCATTTAGCCGAAACTTTTTCGTTTTCGCTTCGTTATAGAATCGCCGCTCAAAATGTATGGAATTGACATAAGACGAGTCGAACGTCAACGTCATATTAACGAACGCTTATGTCAATTCCATACATTTTCATCGGCGATTCTATAACGAAGCGAAAACGAAAAGATTTTGGCTCACCCCCAGAATATATCCGACCAAAATCCGACATGTTGCACACCTCAGATCAGAATAATATTGACAGAAACGTTGTCGAACGTCGTCCAAACTTTTTGTTTACTGTGCTGCTCTGTACTGGTGCTGCTGTTTAGCGTAAAAAGATGGCAAGAATATAATATCCTATTATGTAGGTGATAGGTCCACCATCAGCGTATGAATATATTTTGATAGTATCCATCCATACTAATATTGCCATACCATACCATAAATGCGAAAGTGTGTCTGTATGTCTGTCTGTTACCTCTTCACGCCCAAACCGCTGAACCGATTTTGCTGATGATGTAGGTATGGAGTATACTATATACTTTGAGTTCCGGGTAAGGACATAGGATACTTTCATTCCGGAAAAATGACCGTTTCCTGTGCGATTAACGAATTTTGGCGCAACGAACTTGTGGGCGTCATCTAGTATGTTATAAATATAGCGATACATACAAAATTTTAGAAAACAATGGTATTCCAGCGCCCTCTGCACCGCGACGCGCTAGACGCGGGGTCGCTGATAGCACGCCATGCGCGCGCCGCGTACGGCCGCCCGCGCGTGGTCACGTGGTCGCTGCTGTACGCCGCCGCGCTCGCGCTGTTCGTGCAGGTGCAGACGTACATGCAGGTGCTGTGGGTGGAGATCATGAGGGAGACCGGCTCTCAGGTAGACTTGGGTTCTTTAGTTCTATTGTACTCTGTTATTCACGTCACGCGCTCTTACTCTCAACCAACTAGCACCACAATCCTAATGCTAAGTACTCACATACTGTTTTTGCTCAATCGAGAAATAACGTTGCGCAAAACCCGCGGCTCGGGCTTCACACATTCAGCATTGCTCGATAGTTTTATTCTAAATCGATATATTATTTCATTCCATCAATCCGGCTCGATCCGGTTCCATCAATCCTTCGAGCGGCTCGATGCGAGCCTTCGAGCTGTCAGTTTTGCGGTCCAAACAGTAATTATTACTCGATTTGGAGTAAAACTATCGAGCAAAACCGCATGTGAGTACTTAGCATAAAACACGCTACGAAGTTTAAGTGCGGCTGATCGAGCATAGCACAACGCTCCGTTAACATATCTTCATTTAGTAGGCTCCTCTCGAAATTCCGAAGAGTATACACGGTTACAGTTAAGCGCCAACATACTAACAAAACTAATCTTAAATAAGAAATATTTGTTTACATAATCTTACAGCTGGCGTTCAACGGTTTCGTGGAGGCGGGGCTAACGCTGCTCGGTGCGGGCGCGGCGCTCGGTGCGGGCGCGGCGCTCGGTGCGGCGTGCGTTCGCCCCGCCCCGCTACCCGCGCCCGCCGCCGCCGTACAAGCGCTTGCAGTGTTCGCAGCCACGTACGCACAGAATATTTACGTGTCGTACGTCGGATATATAGTAATGGGCACGCTGTTTCATTACACTATCACGCTCGCAAGGTTAGTAGTAATAATTATATAGCGTTTTCGGCATCTACAAGCACAGAATATATATTAGTAGTACCAACAGAATTCCCACTAGCGAAACCCGTTTAAAGAAATAACGACTCATGCTACGATACTATAAAGATCAAATTTCGACCGCGCAGTGCTAGGTGGCTACAATTATATTTACCTACATGTCCGCTCTCTTTCTATCGCATAACTCGTACCTTTTCTGACGAAATCAAGGTTTTCGCCTTTTAGAAAACAAAATATATTTTTTTAATTACTATTGGTACGAATCATGAATTAAATTCCTTTATAATCAGTAAACAGTATATACGCGACGAAAAATCTTGCGCGTGCGTCACCGCTCGCTTGTGAGTCCCTAATGATTTGCCACCCGCGGGTAGTATTTACAGTTAGATACCTACACGCACGAGTGAGACAGGCCTGCTAGAAATTAGAACTGCTCCGGGGCAGGGCAGGTGGGGCGGGCCGAACGGATACGAAAATCGCCGAAGTTTAAATTAAGAACATAAACTACCTATTACACTAGTACTATGTCCATGTGCTTCGTGGATCATCGGTTTTGTTCGGCTATTTTAGTATCCTTTCGGCCCGCCATGCCTGCCCTGCCCCCAGGGCAGTTCCAGATGCTGAAAACCTAGGAATAAAACGAAAACGCTATTAGTTTGTACCCATTTGTTTTTTTTTTTTGCCTAACAGTAAGGTAAAATATTTTCATTAATTCAGTCACTATTATAATATTATTATTTATTCTATTCATATTATGGATGCGAAAATATGTCTGTCTGCTACCTCTGAAATCTGAACTGTTTAGATGTGTGCAACAATTAGTTTTATATATTTTTTAATGATAAAATGCAAAGGAAAACCTTACTCATAAAACATTAATACAATAGATATGTTACAAATGTTTTATTCTTGTCTGATAAGTAAGAAAACTCTTAAAGACGAAGACAAAACATTGTACCTACATAGTACAGCTTAAACATTGAGTAATTTTTTTGTAATAGTAATGGTTTTTTTTCAGCCAGCATACTTTAATGTGAATTTTATTTTTTTTAACACCAACAACTTATTCTAAATAAGCTTATAGAAATAAAAAAATAAAAACTAAAATTTTAATATTATTCTTTTTCAGTGCAAAAATAGCCAGTGAACTCTCTGACGAGAGCTGTTTCGGTCTCATATTCGGGATCAACACCCTGGCTGGGACGGGGATGCAGGCTCTACTTACATTCATCCTCCTGCAACAGCTGGAGCTGTCTATTTCGGCAATGTATTTCACTATAAGCGGTTTATACTTAATACTCGCCGCCTGCTGGCTGACGGGCTGTATGATCAACTACTTCAGACAAAAACATACCGCCTTATAATGTATTAATTAATACTTGAAAAAATAATGGCAATAAAACGGTAAGCCAATCAAGCAAAATGTGCTATAATAATAATTTGAAAAAATTTTTAGTTTGAATATTAAAAACGATTGAGATAGTGTATAATTTTTATATTTAATTTAATGAGAACCAAGTACCTATTAAAAAGAATGGACAGACACATTTTCAGGTTATTAATATATTATACTAGCTGACCTGGCAAACATTGTTTTGCCACAATAAATTATTTCTATATCAATATAAAAAGTAGATAAAACCTATTCTCAGTCTCAGGCATAACAAATGTACCATTGAGCAAATTGATTCCTATGCAGCTGACAGACCTGCAACATAATTTGGCCGGATCATGTCAATTTCAATGTTAATTATGATCTGTCGGCTGTGTTTGACATAACGCGACCAAACTACGTAGATCCCCCATCAGACAAGGAATCAACTTCTCTGATAGTACATACAAAATCCATTCAACCGGTTGAGCCGTTATGGAGGAGTTCGCGCACAAACACTTTCACACGAGAATTTTATATATTAGCGTACTCCGCGTTCCACAACAAAGCTCGTTGATGTGGGCAGTAAGGCTAAATTGGAGCTGGGTATGGCAACTGGCACGTCTCCCATATGTACCTACTAACCTGCAGAGTGGTCAAATTTCAGGGCTATGAACAATCTGCATTCAACAAAGTGTGAGCATAATGTTATAGGGGGATATTAGATTATCATAATATATTGGATACGAGATCATTGCGTCAATGATATTGGATAACGTAATATAGACATATGATTCATTTCTTCCTTGACCATAGATTTTTGACATTTGCTGAGAGATTGGATCCAATACGGTCATAGAAATAGGTGTTGCCAGTTATTTAATATAAAAAAGAGTTTTAATTTCTTGTTAATTGTTAATATGTTTCAAATAATGTAATGTAATTATTTTTCTAATTATATACTTGGATAATCTTGCTGAAATAACAAAAAACAAGCCATATTAAAAATGACGATGTCTTTTGACAAATCAAATTCTCTGAGATCTAGTAACCCTGACGACAATACCTGTCAGCGTTAGCACTCTCCATTGGCTATTGAAACCACATATGACGTAAAATAGGATCAATGAAATATGATAATGTAATATGCAGATATGATCAAATGATCATATATTATATTGGATCCTATATATGATCATAGAAATGATCCAATATAATTAATGATAATGTAATACCCCCCATAGAGACCTTTGCCCAGCTGTTAATAAGAATATTTTAATGATCCAATATATGAAAACATATTTCTAGAAATAAACAGTATTCTATTTTCTAAAAGACAATAGATTTTGTGAGCGACTATAACAAGAATGTAAGTTTTTATATTTTTTTATTGTTTTAATCAATTCAAAAATAGGTACAGTCTGGCATAAAAGTGAAGAAATTACAAAGTGGCAACATCGTATTGTCATCCCTTTTTTCTTAGATTGATTTGAAAGAGATGACACTACGATGTTGCCACTTTTTAAGTTCTTCACTTTTATGCCAGACTATAGGCTGTAGGAGACCAATGATGTTGTCTTAGTCTTGTAGCATATCATTAGTAGTAATTAGTATGTTAGTTCATCTTCTTAGCTGTAGGCTGTAGCATATCCTCTTTGGCTATAGGTTGCATATTACAAAACAAAATTAATTATTGTAATATTTTTTGTCAACTGTTTTTAAGTATATGTATGTTCAGCTTAAGTTTATGATGACTATATGCCAAAATTTTGAAGTTCCTATATTGATCTTGTTTCCAAAATTATTTATACTTACATATTATTATTATTTAAAAGTTGTTGAAAAATGTATTAATATAATATGAAAAAAAAATTGTTAAATATGTTGGTCAAAATTAATGAATTCATTACTTTTTAAAATAAATTAATTTATAATTTTTTTGTGAATAATTTAGTTTTTATAGTTTAATATGTTTAAGCATTTGTAGTGTTAGTTAACATTCCAAGGTGTTCTTGAAATGTAGATAATGTTACTTATTGTGCTCTTTTATAATTTTGGACATGGCGGTAATATCGTGGACATACACGGTAAAACGATAACATGGGGAAGTAAAATTGTATGGAAATATATGAAGACGCTTTTAACCGTCGACGATAATTTTTTAATGTGCATGTCTACACTCTTCTGAACCACATAAATCTTTCGCGGTGCGTAAACTCAAAAGGGCTTTTAACCTACATGTATAAATACCTCGATCGTGGGAATCGCAGACACAATAGATTTTCAATTGTTGTGGCAGTGCCAGTGGGGTGACACTTGGGTATTGATGCGTTAAAAAATATGATAAAAACAAAGATAATATGATTTGAGAAATTGCTTGTTATCTTCACTATTTTTTAACAAATTATTTGTATGATAATATTATGATTTATTTGCGATTTGTAGATAAAATATTATGTTATGTTATGATTCTGATATTTCTGACCGCAATATTATAATAGTTTAAACTTTAAAGTGCAACAAATATGTATGTAGTACATTTTTTGTCACATGCAATACTTTCTAGTTTTATATTTTATATTAATTAGATCTTTCTAATTTTGGTGCTAAGAGGTTAAGAAAATATTATATTTCATTATTAAAGACCAATCGAATTTTATTTCAAACATAGTCAGACAGTTGTTTTAGAAAATGGAGTAGAACTTAGAAACAGTGAATAAAGTAAAGGTCTTTGAACTGCACTAGATTTGAAATCAAACAAAAATTACCTTTTTGTTTTATTTTTAAACATTTATAAAATACATAACATGTTTAGAGTAGATTTAAATATAGTCAACACAATAAAATTTAGATCATGTTTTCAAAATTAAGTTGGTTACACATCTTGTTGCTTTACTGATATGTGGTGGTCATGGAATGTTATTTGTTACTGGTCTACATAGAATTGCACTCACAACCTTAGAGCAATAATTTACACTTGTTGCACCCGAAAGCCCCCTAATACTAATTCTTATATACAAATGGACAAAATCAAGTTACGCATACTGCATAGAGGAAGGTCTGGTTTTAAAGTAAACATAAGTACAAATTAACAAAAATATAACCGCAAAAGTCGGCAGGACTACTGTATTCAACTGTTGACGCATTTTGGCAAACTCCTGTTTTCTCTCGCGCTTTTGCTTAGCGGTTTCTTTAACAGCACCTTTAAGCTTCCTCATGATGTATCCTCAGTCCTCACCAACAGCTGTGACCAAAAATACACTGTTTTAAGTCCCAGAACTTGCCTACGTGTACCAAATTCAAGAGAACAGGATATAAAAAAGTATGAATTAACTTTTGAATTAAAGATATGTACCTGTTAAAAGTATTTCTAGATTAGTTTTAATTCAATAAATAAAAAAATCTTTAAAACACGTCAGCAATTCAGGTTTGAAACACGAATATTGCAGAAATCACAGATTACTAGTATATATTTGGCAGAAATAAACACATCAACAAAATACAAATACCAAAATCTCTGACGTTTGACAATCTGTCAAATGTCAGAACGGTGATGACAACTGACAATAGTTTTTTTAATAACGTAATGGGCACAAAACTTTTTGTGATACCTTCATACGGTAGAGCTAAATTTACAACTAGAGAGTAGAGACATACTAATATTTTTTATTTTTTTTTATGAAATAAGGGGGCAAACGAGCAAACGGGTCACCTGATGGAAAGCAACTTCCGTCGCCCATGGATACTCGCAGCATCAGAAGAGCTGCAAGTGCGTTGCCGACCTTTTAAGAGGGAATAGGATAATAGGGGAGGGAAGGGAATAGGGCAGGGGTTAGGGGATTGGGCCTCCCGTAAACTCACTCACTCGGCGAAACACAGCGCAAGCGCTGTTTCACGCCGGTTTTCTGTGAGAACGTGGTATTTATCCGGTCGAGCCGGCCCATTCGTGCCGAAGCATGGCTCTCCCACGTATATATATTCTGTATATACAACATATATATTATGGACAATTCCATTATCGCGGGTGCAACAGTTTGACACATTTAAAGCTTCCTACAGGCAAAATGAAGCATATTTATTAATAAAATATCCCTTGAAGGGATACATTTAAACTAGTTTAACAATGATTTATAAATAAAAACCTCATCAAATGTACGAAGGGCCACATCGCGACATCACTTCAAACTTGTTTAAGTTTGAAGTGATGTCGCGGGTGCAACCAATTTGACCCTCCATTTTCAAATAAAACTAGCCGGTTATTCAGTGCAGAGCAACGTGCAGAGTAATAATTTATTTCAAATTGACACATTACAACAGAAGACACACAGAATATATATTAGACATTACAATAGAGTATAGACGAGGTATAGACACTGTCAGTTTCTCAAATGTGGTAACAGATGGCGTTAGCATGTACATTTTAACTTATTATTTTTGATACTAACTGACACCCCCACTTATCAAAAATAAGTAAACATTGTCATGACACATCACATACCATCAATAAACTATGAACTAAGCAAACTACATTTTAACGATTCCTAAGGTCTCCATAAATTTATAATGTTTTATGGATCCTAACCCTTTGGTCAGCAAATCCGCAGGCATCTCGTTAGTTGGCAAGTAAGAAATAACTACCTTATCATCTTTAACGACCTCTCGCACAAAGTGATGTTTAACATCAATATGTTTTGTTCTATTGTGACATTGATAATTTTTGGTCATTTTCAATGCACTTTGGTTGTCACAATACAACTGAGTTTTGACCAAAGTTCCAGTAAGTTCATACAATAGTTGTCTTAAATATATGGCTTCTCTGCAGGCTTCAGAAAGTGCCACATATTCGGCTTCCGTGCTCGAAAGCGCTGTAACTTTCTGTTTCCTGCTCTGCCAAGAGATAGCTGAACCTGACATGACAAAGCAAAAACCAGTATAGGACTTGCGGTCTAAAGAATCACTAGCCCAGTCGGCATCAACAAAACCACTTAAACCATCTCCCTTACTACTGAACTTTAAACAATATGTTTTTGTTTTACATAAATACCTCAACACCCTTTTTGCATAATTCCAATGCTCAGTATTGTAGCAAGTATTAAATTGACTTAAGTAACTAACTGAGTAAGCAATATCAGGCCTTGTCATAACAGCTAGATACATGAGACAACCTATAAGTTTTTGATAACTAACTGACACCCCCACTTATCAAAAATAAGTAAACATTGTCATGACACATCACATACCATCTTGTTCTGGTGTGTACGGGTTCGTCTTTTGGTGTACAATGCCACATTCTTTCAAGAAATCTTCCATCATCTTTGAACAAAACTCTCCACCATTATCTGTTCGTAGGATCTTGATATTGGCATTTTTCTGTTTCTCCACCATTAATTTAAATTCTTTAAAATATTTAGGCACCTCACTCTTTTCTTTCATGAAATATATAAATGACATACGGCTGTAGTCATCCACGAAGAGTAGGAAGAATCTGGCCAAACCTATAGACCTGGTTTCCATTGGCCCACACACATCAGCATGCACAATTTCCAGTACCTCCGTAGCTCTGGAACCAACGGGAAAAGGTAGACGTGTCTGCTTGCCCTCGCAGCAAATTACACAGTTAGATTTTGTAATTTCACAACTGCCTTCATAGCTAACACCTTCCACGGCGCCATTCTTCATTTTATTCAAGTCGTTATGGTTTATGTGTCCTAACCGCCTGTGCCACAATAATCCATTGTCTTTTGCAAGAAAACAATTTGTCACTGGTGTATCACAGATATCCAATTTGTATACACCGTCAGTTAAATTGGCAACAGCTACCAGTTCTTTCTTCGCATTGTATATTTTACACTGACTGTCTGAGAAGGACACACTGTTGTTATTCTTTATAAGCTGACTCACTGACAATAAGTTTGTTGTCAGGCTAGGCACTAATAAAACATCTTTTATTGTTACATCATAACCTTTCTGTGTTGATATTTTAACATTTCCTTTACACGAGACTTGAAGTTTTTCCTGGTTTGCCACCAAAATCTCCGGGAAAGTTTGTGGAGTCGAATCCTTTTCCAGCCAACTTTCGACTGCTGTCATGTGGGAACTTGCTCCCGAATCTACGTACCACTCGCATTTTCCATATTTAGCGCTTAAAAATACTGCACTAAAAGCATTAGAGGACTTATTTCTGTTTGATTTGACCACCATAGGACATTGATTACGATAATGGCCCGGCGATTTGCATTTGTAACAGGTTATGTTATTTTTATTTCCTCCTGTCATTTTGACATTTGACATCCCGCCTTTATTGGTGTTGCCAGCAGCGGTTTTATGTTTCACCCATTTTGTTGCAAGTGCCGATTCAGACTCATTTTCGTTACAATATGTCACTGATGCCATTTCTGGTTCCATATCCATCAGCTTGGTCTTGATAACGTCGGCTGTGATTTGAATGCCAGAGTGTTCTATTGCCATAATCATAGGCGAAAATCTATCCGGCAATCCGGCCAGCATCAATGATCCAATCCACTGATCTGTTATATCGAAACCTGTACCACTCAATCTTTGCGATGTTTCCACAATTTGAGTCACGTAGGCGGTCATATTTTCACAGTTCTCTCGTCGTATTGAAATCAGATGCCGCAACAAAGAAATCTTCCTCGAAAAACCTGAGTCGTCAAACAGAGATTTCAGTTTATCCCACAACTCTTTTGAGGCCTTTGTCTGCCTGATGTGCACGTACAAAGCTGGATCAATGGTTAGAGATAATTTGGCCCGCGTCTTCGCATCATCTTCGGGTTTAATATCTCTTCCTTCCACTGTCTTGACACAATGTAACATGCCTTCCAACACGAGTAAATTTTCAACTGCAAATGTCCACTCATCGTAGTTATCCCGGCCTTTCAACTTAGGCACACTAGCTAAATAGTTCGTTGACATCTTGCACAACACGACTTTATTCGAAAAAACTAATATTTCACTTTAAATACTGTGGAAATTCAGGGATAAGCCCATAAACTCAAATAAAACTAGCCGGTTATTCAGTGCAGAGCAACGTGCAGAGTAATAATTTATTTCAAATTGACACATTACAACAGAAGACACACAGAATATATATTAGACATTACAATAGAGTATAGACGAGGTATAGACACTGTCAGTTTCTCAAATGTGGTAACAGATGGCGTTAGCATGTACATTTTAACTTATTATTTTTGATACTAACTGACACATTTACCATTAAGAGCTGTGATGAGTTCATATGTGAATACTGTTTAGTGCAAAACTTTTACAAAATAACTTGCCTATATTTCAAAATAGCATAAAACAAAGAAACTATGTACTTAACTAGATAAAATTACTAGAAATTATTAATATTTCTACGATTGATGCTCTTAGCTGTAAAGTTTTTCGGGCTAATGCATCTCTTCGTATACTTGGTAGCTTTCTGCCAATCTCTACGAAGATTGCTCTGGCGCACACAAAGCTGTTACCTATATTGGACTATGCTGATGTCTGTTTTATCGATTTAACAAAAGAGCTGCTAGATAAACTGGAAAAACTTCAAAACGTTTGCATTAGATTTATTTTTGGATTACGGAAATATGACCATGTTTCGGAATTCCGCAGAAAGCTTTGCTGGCTTCCTATTCGATCCCGGCGTGACGCTTACACTCTTTCACTCCTTTATATTATCCTGTTTGACCCTTCCATACCTTTATATTAAAAAATCGCTTTAATTTCCTACGTGACAACCACCAATTATCGTTACGCTCTTCTAACAATCTGACCCTTGAAATCCCCTCCCATTCCTCTTCCCTATTTTCTAAATCCTTTAGACTAGGTTGCACCAGAGGCGTGGGTAAAGTTAAAGTTAAATATGGCGTCCAAACATCCCATATTCTCATACGACATCTGTCAATTTTTCCGGTTATAGTTAAAGTTAGTTGGTTCGTGCTGCAGTACTTTGGAACTCACTGCCACTGGAAATTCGTCGCGCTGATAGGATTAATATTTTTAAAAATAAGTTAAGACACCATTTCTTAAATAAGACATAAATTTATTATTATTATTTTTAAGTTTACTGTTAATTAAGTCACCTTTCTTTGGTTTGTACACCTACACGATGTTTGCAATCTCTTTTAGACAATCCGATACACAAAAGGTTGACTGGAAGAGATTGCTTGTTAGCAATAAGTTCGCCTTTTGTGCATCATCAGAACATGTTTTCATATGTAATATGATTTTTATTATGTATTTTATGGTGTGCAATAAAGTGTTATTGTCAAAGCTGGGCACCGTTAATCAAATAGTAAACTTCGTTAATCGTTAATCCGTTAAAAAGAAAGTTAACTTCGTTAAACGTTAAAGCGTTGCATTTCCGACGAATTAACGCAAGTTAACGTTAATCGTTAGTCCGTTAATATGTGTAATATGATGGCCTTGTTATAACTTATATATTATCATTGCGTTAGTGTACATACAAAACCTGTTGGTTTAGGTTCTGGAAGTTAACAGGTTAGGAACAAAACAAAATACTTCTATAATTATTGTATTCTACGTAACTAAATTACACTGCACTCTTCTTTATCAACATGCAAATGATTTATAATAACAATAAACAAATCACTCTATAAGCACCGGCGCTGACTAATGAAATGATAAAACGAACAAATATCTTCTCACTTGCACGCGCCTGAAAATGTATCTGCCGTGCCTCAGCGCCGCGCTGCCCGCTCGTCCGGCACTTCTCGTTTCATACTAACTGTCCGAACTTTTCGCGCCGCGCCGTGGTGCCGACTGTCGTGCGGTCAATTATAGTAGGCATTGCATTAACGATTAACGGACTTCTGCATATTAACGGAAGTTAGCGAGTCCGTTAATATCTTTAAAAGCTAACTTAAAAGTTAATCCGTTAATCAAAATGTTATCGATTAACGGATTAACGAGTTAATGCCCAGCTATGGTTATTGTATTGTATTGTATTGCGGCCGCAACATCAAAATTCTCAAATACGTTAAAGGTGAATTAAATCGTAATTCTCTAACAAATTTAATTTTTTTGACATGGAATATAATATAATTATACTAGTAAGTTTGTAATAAAACTGCACCAAATTGTAGTTTTTTTTTTAATTTTCCCTGACCTGCGGGGCTAAAATGGTCGCTTAGTTGAATCATACAATGAATCATTTACGATTCATTTTTAAACTTCTCTTAACGTGCAATTCATTTAATGATTCGTACTAAGCAATTCATTTTTGTTTGACATTTTTCTATGAAAAGTCGTAAAAATGGTCCAATAAATCTGAATTGCTTTTCTGTCAAATAGCAGAATCATCAAATTTTACTATAAATGTCATCTTTGATCTTAGAACTATTCTTATGTCGTAATACATTATAGATATTGTACTTATAACTAAAGAAATTTAAAATTACAAAGTCGGTTTCAAAACTTTAAAGTTTGTATACAAACATGACCAAAGTAAAAAATGTTGTCAGCATATAGCATGGCTTCATAACGTTATCGATTACTAGAAAAATTACCGTTACGTACCGTTATTTTTATAAGGGTAGCTTAACGATATTTTTAACGATATCTAGTAGGTAATATAACATTTAAATATAGTTTAAAAAATGCCGTTATTATGACCGGTAAAAATATCGTTATTTTCTGGTATGCAACGATGCCAGTTCGACGCGACACCTTCCGTTCATGTTAGTAGACGCACGAAATCTCACTCAAAGCCCAACTTCGAGCACCAAAGTTTTTTCGCAAGATTTGTGCTTATCTACTTTTTAGGGTTCCGTAGTCAGCAAGGAACCCTTATAGTTTCAGTCTGTCAGGCCATCTGTCTGTCTGTATTAAATTTTACTGTGCCAGATGCGGACATCTATACTTACCGTCTTGTACCGCGTTTGAAATTACGCGCCATTCCACGCGAACATGGACATGTCAAACTTGTTCTTATTTACAGCGAACACTGCACAGTGCACGCGGATGTGCTCGTACTATTTATTTACGCGCAAAATTGTTGATTAATTTAATGAGCCGTGAACCGTTTGCTCGTTTGCCTCCTTATTTCATAAAATATTTTTCGATATGACGCATATTTTAGGGTTCCGTAGTCAACAAGGCACCCTTAGGGTGAGGCCAAACGAGCGTAATTTTGTGAGTCGTGAGTCACCTGATGGAAATCAACTACCGTCGCCCATGGACACTCGCAACATCAGAAGAGCTGCAGGTGCGTTGCCGGCCTTTTAAGAGGGAATACGCTCTCTTCTTGAAGGTTTGCAGGTCGTATAAGTCCGGAAATACTGCTGGTGACAGTTCGTTACAGAGTTTTACAGTGCGCGGCAGAAAGTTACGCGAAAAATGCACGGTGGAAGACTGCCACTCATCAAAGTGATGAGGATGGTAAGTATATTTTTCGCGTGGGGCGATGGCGAAAAGTTGCAGGAAGTATGATTCCGAACAATTCCTCAGAGCACTCCCCGTGATACAACTGATAGAGGATACAGAGTGAAGCTACATATAGCCCGCCTTAAATATTTAATTTATTTTGTTTTTAGTATTTAGTATCATAGCGGCAATAGAAATACATAATGTCAGAAAAACAGATGGATGAGCGCATTGGTAGCTCAAGCCGGGAGTCGCGGGTTCGATTCCCGCCAACGGAATAAAAAAAGCAATTTTTTTTAGTTATTATATTTATAAAAAAATATAAAAGAAAATAAAAGAGTTAAGAAAGCTTTAATAAATGTCATTTCCGATTAAAATTAATCAGCGACATCTTTGGGAGAATTTTGCAGTTTGTGAACGTGTTTTAAAAATAGTCTACTAGATGGTGCATTTATTTATTGTATTTTTATATGTTAGGCTAATTTGATACACTCAACGCCATCTATCGTTCAGATGAGAACTAAAAACTGAAGACACGCTGTTTTTTATGGGATTCAAGAGTCTTATGTATAATTGGTCTGTGGTGTGATTGTAGTGATGATGATGATGATGAATGTAATTTACATAGTAGCATAATAATATGCTTTCTTCGTAAAACAACGCTGGAACCCCCAAACTTTTATCTATAAGGAATCCGGAGTTTTCTTAGTATCTTCGGAACCATAGCATACCTTGGTGCAAAATCTTACTTTTTGGTAGCATATGCTTAGGATACTTCTCTTTAAATCAAAATCACCATATTATGATGCCATATAATTAATAATTTCAAGTATCGGTTAAATTTTCATATTTTTTTTCAATTTCATAGATGCGCTTGCCGCTGTAACGTTACGAAAATATAACGATATTTGAAGATTATGGTGAAATTATTAAACAACATATTGTTTTTAGTTATAAAATGATTTTAATGAACAAATATACAATAAATGTACAGTTTAATACATAAAATATAACAATTATATCAAATATTTCGTGGATAGTTCATAAAATCATAAATAAATGTAGAAAAAAAACCGGTCATGTTCGTTTTTATGTTTTTCAGAATGGCAATACAGTTTCAATTATGAATCTGCTAATGAATTGAATTGCCATTGAGGTACCAGGTAGGACGTTATTTTACAAAATTAGATGAATCCAGGGCCGTAGCTAGGGGGGGGGGGGGGCATAGTGGGGCAATGCCCTACCTTAAAATCACAAAAAAATACCAATAATCGGCCAAGTGCGAGTCGGACCCGCGCACGAAGGGTTATACCGCGCACGTACCGTTATAGAGCAAAAATAGTATGGGACCTACTTACCTACCTAACCCTTAAATATTTTTTTTTAACTTTTATTATTACTTATTTATTAAATTACATATATTATTAAGGCCTTTGTGAGTATTTCAAGTGCCTACCTGTTGTCATCATTGATACTTAAGGCAGGGATAAAAACGATAACCTTGCACACAACCAAAGACCAAGCGTATACGCATCGCAATAAGATTCATTTTAGCTTAGCATAAAACTGTAACAACTCTGGCGGATCTTCGCTATTTTTCATGTTTTTTTTTAATATCTATGTAAATAAATATTAAGGAACAAAATTGTTCGGTTAAAGAAGTTTTAATATAGATTTACTAACAATTTATTCAAATAAAATGTATAATTATCCTAGTTAACACTTATATTTCGACGAAATAGAGTTTTTTCAGAGGTGAGTTTGTAAATTAATTACAGCCAAAGTATTACGTTTTATTAAAATGTTTATGGTTTAAGGTATTTTAAATATTGTGCTTTATATCTCATATTTTTTAACACTTCTTTATTATATTGGAACTAGGTAAACCGGGAGTCACGGGAATAACAAATTGGGCTTTATCCTCGCCTTAAGCAAAAAATGTTAGAAAAATCACGTTTGTTGTATAGGAGCCCTCCTTAAATATTTAATTTATTTTGTTTTTAGTATTTGTTGTTATAGCGGCAACAGAAATACATAATCTGTGAAAATTTCATTTCTCCAGCTATTACCGTTATTGAGTTACAGCCTGGAAACAGACGGACAGACATCGAAGTCTCAGTAATAGGGTCCCGTTTTTACCCTTTGGGTACGGAACCCTAAAAAGGAAGACCTTGCATTACAGGTATTAGACAACAGAAATATACTTTATTCTTATATAAACTATACATTATATAGTTAAGATTTTTATTATACCTTTAAAAACTTTTTGTTCCGTTGGCAGGATTCGAACCCGCGACCCCCGGATTAAGCCCACAGGGCCACAGGCCCACAGGGACCACAGGGCCACAGGCCACAGGGCCCACACTGCACATTGGGCCACAGAAGTCGTCGATAATAATTCTTTGTTCTGTGTATATATGGCATTTGAATCACGATTACATGAAGCGATGCGTCCATTTAATTATAATCTTAATGAAAAAAAAGATGTAGTGCTGCAGTGTGCGAGTCCACGTTTTCAACTTTAACTGCAATTAATAGGCCTCAATGACTATCAATGGGTCACGAAAGAATGGCTGGTATGGTATTTCTGGCCTTTGAAAAAAAAAGAACAAAAAAAGTTGATCTGAACGACAGTGATGCCAGATTGGGGGGAATCCCCCCAAATTTGGGGGTTTTTTTAGGTGATGGGGGGAAAATTGGGGGGAACATTTTTTTGGGGGGATTGTTGGAGGACAAAATCTGGGAACAGACGGCGAAATCTAAGTACTATGGTCCCGTTTTTACCCTTAGGTTACGACTTACGGAACCATAAAAATGATCAAGGAGCTCGCGAAGATGCTGACTCTGTAAAGATTGGACGCTATTGCCGAAATAGTGTACATTCATCGTACCCATTTGTGAAATTCCCATTCATAATGAACAAAAAATTTCTTTTATAATTTGTGGGGGGATTTTTCTTGAAATCCCGAATTTTGGGGGGATTTCGGGGAACACTTGGCGAGAAACCGAGTTGGCCGTCTGGCAACACTGCTGAACGAAGTTCTTCGCATTTTTAATAATATGGCGAAACCTAGAATTCAGCTGTTTTAAATATTTTATGTTATTTTAATATTAATTATTATTTTAATAAGTTTGCAGAAACAATAATAATCTAAATATATTTTTAGTCGTATCTATTGACTCGTATCACCCAACCCAACAATTAATTATTATTTCCTCACTCTCACTCACACGTGGATCGCTACATCCAGAAGTTTAACCATATTGTTCGCTTGTTCTTCGTAATTGAGGATTTAATAATATGTAGTTCTTAGATATAGTGCTCATGCTTTGTCACAGAAATTTTTTAAGTATCTAAGAATAACTATTCAATGAATTAAATACATCATTGACCTAGAGATAAATCAAAACAACAAATACTAAAAACAAAATAAAATCAATATTTAAGGATTCGTGTTTTTTGGCCTTTTTTGCTGCATATTGATATTAATGGCAACAGTAGGCACTGGACATTTTTGCGAAATCACTTAATTAATTAATAATACAATTAAAATAACATTTATATTTAAAGGGGGCTCAATTACAAAAAACACAATTTGGCCTATGTTTTATCTATAACGGTACGAAACCCTTCGTGCACGCATCCGACTCGCACTTGACCGATTTTTTTTGCTTCCGCCCTACCTGTAACCGACGCTGCCCTACCTCAAATTTGACTCTAGCTACAGCCCTGGATGAATCACCGACAATATTGCTCGTAATATCGTCGCTGAATTGATTGAGAGGAATTGCTAAAGTTACCATTTTAGCCCCGCTGGCCTGACAAAATTAATCGTCTAAATCACTCAGAACGATTGAATGGTGTAATTTATACAAAAGATTTCTACGTATTGCTGTATAACTATACTACAACTAAACATTGATTTGAAATATACGCTATTTTAATTTAAAAATATGGGAAAAAACATCGCGTCCCTTAGATGATATTGTTTAAAAACGCTCTAAATTATTCGAATTCCATTTTTTACCGATAAAAGTTTTTTTTTAGTAAATACACATCTTCTTACGTATAAGTATTCCAATTAAAAAATAATTGGGTCTTGGGTTCATAATCATATCATCTAAACATAATTATAACGATAAATATGGAAAGAAAAAAACATAGAATCCAATGCAACAATTATAATTTATTTAACTCTCACAATAGACTTGGTGTTAGTACCTAATATTATATTAATTAAAAAATCACTCAAATAAAAACTGTGTAACACATAAAATAACTCAATCATTAATATATTAAACGTGGTATTCACCACCATCTCTTTTCTCGTCAGACAACGAGGTAAGAATACTCTGAGAAGTGCTCTGTGAAAACCACAAAATTGACATGAAAAGGCCTTCGAGTACACCAATACCTACTCCGGCCAAGACATCCAAAATATAATGTCTCTCAGCTAAAACCCTCGACATACAAACAGATGTCACCCAAGCCAATAATGGTGGGTAGAACAACATTGACACTGGATCTATGCAGATAAGTATAAATGCTACCATTGCCGCTCTACTTGCATGTCCAGAAGGGAAGGAATACTTGTCCGGGTTGCCAGGGACTAGTTTATTCATTGGCACAGGTCTGCGTCTTCTCACAAAAGCTTTAAGAATGGCAATTACCACAATATCCAACAGGAGTGCTGGAAAGATAATGTTTAGGTTAATAAAAAGACCACTACTGATAAATTATGTTTACAAAGTCAAAAGGTTGTTAACTTACCAATTAACATATTGACTTGCAATTGATAGAGGTCTTTACTATTGAAAAGCCATATAAATGTCAACCATCCAGCAAGCCATACTATTCCATGACATGATACCTGTAAAGTGTAATAATAAAGCTGCTGACATCTGGTTTCCAGATAGAAATAATTTTGGCCATTGCAATTCTAGTATTATAGTGCCTCATTTACATGCACTTGCTATAAGGGCAGGATACAAATATAATTAACTTGCAAGTGCATAAGAGACGAGTAAAGCTGCTTAGTAAATGCCCAAACTTTACTATATCCACCAACCACACTTAGAAATAAACAAGTATTACAGAGTAAAACTAATTAGAGCTCAGGACGAGGGCCTATAGGCATGGATTGCTTGGGGCATCAAGTAGTCTTAATCCGTCACTGACTGGATTTTACAATTACCTCCAATAATTTAGAATGTATTCTCAGCGATCTGAGTGCAGTAATACTGTGGGACATGTCCACAAACTTTTTGCTAATTTGGATGTCATATTGTAGTATTTTTTGTAGCATTGTAGGAACTTTACGTTTGTTCTCTATATCCCCCAACTGTAAAAAAATAATATATATGCTATTTAATGAGAACATTAACTTTTTTATTGCCAACAAACTAATACAAAATCACAATCTGCATGCATATACTAAGAGAAATCAATCAATGACATTGCAATGTGTTAGTAATAAAAATTAAGGATTTCTATTATATTATTTAAATTAGTATGTCTCACCATGATGCTTTATCAATGTTAAATATTATGCAAATTGCCGAATGACTAACACAGTAACACTTGACTACACAAATAGGTACACACTCTATTTACAGAGCTAAAGTAAAACAGACTAAAATAAACAAGCAAGGATGCTGATAAAATGGATCACAATAAATTTGTTCTATAGTTTGTAATTACAACGAATTCCTTAGAAGTGAAGACAATTGGTTATTTATTTCTTTCATTACTTGAAACAACAGGTTATTTATTTCTGTAGATAAATTGACGATTTCGTCAAATTGCAAATCACAGATTACTAGTCACAGATTACTAGTATATATTTGTTACTAGTTTATATGTTTTTTTTTTTTTTTTTTTTTTTTTTTAATGGCATGCACATAGTACATTGCCAATGACGAACGGGAAAAACAATGTAAAAAATTAAATTATTACGAAAAACGAGGAATTTGGAAAAAGGAATTCAGGACAGGATCAGGAAAAAATATATATTTACAAAAGAATACTTATAATTAAATATAGAAATATCAAATCTCAATATTATTATGTAATATAAAATCAGCTAATATTTGATATATAATATATTTTCTAGAATGCAATAAGCAAATAACTGAAGTAGGAAAAGGAATTTTATTCTTTAACAATGAATCAAGGAAATGGGAACGGTTGTAAAGAGGACAAGAAAAGAATATATGGTTGACATCCCCAACCTCAGCACCACAGGCACAAGAAGAATTGTTAATTATATTAAGTCTAGCAAGATGGTCTGGCGAGCAAGTGTGGCCAAGTCTTAATCGTGATATAATACTACTACATTTTCTATTGAAATTCATACTATAAAACCATGGTTTTGATACAATTTCGGATTGAATACTATAGAAATGTGCTCCTTTTTGTTTATGACTTTGATCAAATGACGATTTCCATGACGTCTCTAAATGAATTTTGGGTAAAGTTAATAAATCAGGGTAGTAAATTTTGTATGGATTTAAGTCACCACACGTTAGTGCATCATTGGCAAGAGAATCCGCTCTAACGTTTCCTTCTATTCCACAATGACTAGGGATCCAAGCAAATGAAACTGAAGTACCTTTCTTGGTAACATCTGTTAATAACTGTCTTATATCGAATATAACAGGATGTTGTTGTTTAATTTTAAATGGATTCTTGTTAAGAGCTTGAATAGAACTTAGAGAGTCTGTAAAAATTATAGATTTTTTAAGTTTGGCTAATAAAATATATTCTAAAGCTTTTAAGATCCCTAAGCATTCTCCAGAGAATACGGTACATTCGGGAGGGAGTTTAATTTTTTGGACAATATTGTACTGGGAATGGAATACACCTACACCAACATGGCCATTAATATTACTTTTAGAAGCATCTGTAAAGATATAATGATGATTTTTAAATTGTGTATTAATTATATCATTAAATCTTTCATTGGCCCTCAAAGAGTTCTTCTCTATATTAATGGTCAGAATATTTGGAGCGGACACAAGAGCCCCATAAGAAGAAGAAAAAATCGGTAATTTAGAAGAAGAATGAATAGGTGCAGTAAGAGATTTAAATTTAAAATAGCTCACAATTAAACACGGGGTTTGTTTATTTAACCAGTATGAATTTTCGGAAATATGATAGGAAAGCGTTTGAAGTTTCGCAATAATAGGATGATCATAAAGCTGAAGGCATCGAAAGAGATATTTGTCGGATAAATATTGACGGCGTAAATGTAAAGGAGGATCATAACATTCAACCTGCAAAGCGTTGATTGGACTAGATTTCATTGCTCCACATATAATTCTGAGGCATTTACTTTGGATTTTGTCTAAAGATTTAAATCCTGATACACGTCTAGGCTCCAAAAGGAAAGAGCCATATTCTAATATGCTGCGAATCAAAGCATTATACACTAATTTTAGATAAAATGGATGGGCACCCCACCATACGCCTGCTAGACATCTGATGATATTTACATTTTTTTCGCATCTACTTACAACATAATCACAATGTGGAATTCCGGAAAGCTTTTCATCCAGGATGACACCTAAAAATTTATGATGGTTTTTTTGTGAAATGATAATGTTATCAAAAAATACTCTAACTTGAGGAGTTACGCGCATTCGACTAAAAAGAACTATGGAGCTTTTAGTTGGGGATAAATCTAGGCCGTGGTTGTCCAACCAACGCTTAAGAAAATGCAAGGCTCTTGTTAGCTTAGCGGAAGCATCATCAGCATTATTCCCTACAACATATAAGGTCAGATCATCCGCATACTGCGAAATATCAACATCCAACAACTCTGCAATGGCCAATTCTAAATCATAAGTATATATGTCATATAACAGAGGGCTCAAAACTAAGCCTTGTGGTAAACCTTTGGTAACAATTCTTATGTATTTACGGCCATTATTATAGAAAATAATATATCTATCAGTTAACAGGTTTATAATAAATGAAATAATTTTTTTAGGAATTTTTAGACGTCTTAGTTTCTGTTTCAATATTGATATAATAACACTATCATATGCATTAGAAAGATCTAAAAAGGCCGAAAGAACGAATTTATTTGCGCTGAAAGCTAATCTTATGTCGGTGGTAAAAGAACTTAAGTTGTCATATGTACTTTTATTACGCCGAAAACCATATTGAGATGAAGAAAGCAGGCAGTTACTTTCAACGAACCACTCCAGGCGGTTTTTGACTAAATGTTCAATTATTTTTAGAAGAACAGACGAGAGGGCTATTGGACGATATGAAGATGAGAGGGAAGGATCTTTGTTTGGTTTCAAAATGGGTAACACTAGTTGACATTTCCACTCTGATGGAATATTGCCAGATTCAAAAATTGAGTTAATGATTCTAAGATAAACTGATAAACTGTTTTCGTTTAGATGAGAAATAAATGAATAATAAATACCATCAGGCCCAGGAGAGGAATCCGATACATACGAAAGTACATTTTTTAATTCGGCCATGGTAAAGGAGGAATTTAATTCTGAAGACTCTTCATTTTCATCTATTGTACTATTGTTATGAAATAGGTTAGGAAGATTGACTGTAGGAGGAGCAAGCTTGTCAAGAAAATCATTTGCAATAGAACTAGGAAGAGAAACAGAATGAGAAGTATTGTATGCAGATTTGAACCTCCTAATATTTTGCCAAACAACAGTTGGAGGAGAATTCGGGGACAGAGAGGAGCAAAATTTTTGCCAACTTTCAGATTTTTTCTTTTTGAAAAGTAATTTGGTGCTATTTATAATGTTTTTCAATGTCCAATAATTTTCAAGAGACATATTTGTACTATACATTCTTTCAGCCTTCTTTCTCCTTTTTACAGCTTCCGTACACTCTTTATCCCACCACGGTGGGCTGGGAATGGAAGATGATTCATTTTTTATTGGAAAAACTTCATTAGCACTTTCTATCAAGACATCTGTAAAAACGAGAGCATCAATAGAGTCATCTTCATTTGGAAATATCTGTGACAGTTTTACATCAACTTTACTACTGAATTTCTTCCAACATTTATCGGTGACATTATTAAGGTTATACCTGGGAAATAATCTGACATTTTGAATAGGAGCCTGAGAATTATCAAAAGGAGAGGTAGTTAATATGGGGAAGTGATCACTTCCAAAAGTGGATGATAGAACCGAAGATGTTAATTGTGTTACAAACTGTGAGGAGCAAATAGTCAAATCAACAACGCTTTTGCCTTCTGTTGGACTAGTGCGCCTTGTGGGCTCACCAGAATTTATAACACATAGATTATTCAGATCTAAAACACTTAGCAGCTTGTTACCATAACTATTAGTAATGGAGCTTCCCCATGACTGGTGATGACAATTAAAGTCACCTGTTATAATTAAAGGTCTTGGTAAAGTGCTTAAAATATTATTAAATTCATTTAAAATATTAATAGAGGCATGGGAAATATATACAGAGACAAAACATATATTATTTACACTAATTGCTATAATAGATAGCTCTGAACTATGTACAGGGATATCAATAAGGCTAAAAGGGTAGTTTTTCTCAAGGAGAAAGGCTACACCACCATAGCCGTCTAACCTATCTTCTCTAATTGTATTATAATTCTTAAATCTAAAAGTATTACTTGGCCTAAGCCAAGTTTCTGAGAAAGAAAATAAAAAAGGATTATAATTTCTTAATAAATAAGCTATGTCACTTTTTTTATTAACTACACTTCGAGCGTTCCACTGAATGATCTGGGCCATATTGTAGAATATTAATTATACATTGAATTAAAGGGGCAACGATGGACGGTATATTATCGTTCTGTGAGTGGGTTTGTAATAATGATATTACATCTGTAAGTGAAGAAAGTTCATTCTTGTAATTGTTTATTATACCTTTATTGTATTCATGTACTGGTGTTGTGTTTTTTTCTAAATTATCAAAAGAAAACTCTTTTACCACATTGTTATGGGCAATTTTATCATAACCTTTCATTGGTCTATAAGGAGCACGAGGCTTAGCAACTACAGTTTTTTTGTATGATCTATTATCAGATGAACTATTATTATTATTAGTAGATAAATTAAATTTAGGAGTGGATAGTGTATCTGAATAAGATTTATATGAGGAAGGAATTTCTTTATTGGCCTCTGCATAAGAGACACAATGTTCAGCCATGTGTATTTTTATAGATTTTTGCCTATTAAACTCTGGGCATATTTTGTTATTAGCCATATGATGGCCAGAACATAAGCAACAGAAATATTCATGCTCATTAACACTACAAGAATCCATATCATGTTCCTGACCACACTTGATACACCGTGATTTTGACCTACACTGAGCTTTGGTATGTCCATACCGACAACATTTGAAGCATTGTATAGTGGGAAAGATGTAGAGCTCAACTGGTAGTGAATTATAACAAATAAAAACTCTTTTTGGCAGAACCCTACCATCAAAGTATACAACAACTGACTGAGTCGGTTTCCATACAGGAGAACCCTCCACCATTGTTTTATAATTTAAGCGTCTGATCTTCACAACTTTACCACTACCGGTAGGTGTAGAAATGTTATTTATTATTTCCTCAGGTGACCATTCAACTGGTATACCCCTCACAATACCTATTCTAACGACATTAAAAGATGGTATAAAAGCTTCATAATTATTGTCAGCGAGTATTGAATTATTAATAAATGTATTAGCATCTTTGTAATTTTGAAATGAAACAGAAATTCTGTTCCGACCAATTTTTTTTAGAGAGCCATTAATAATATTATAAATGTTATTTTTAATTAAAAAGTCACCAAAGGTGATGGGGTGTAGTTGCGTACCATCAGAGACATTTTTTGTAACTTTTTGTACATGAATTAAATAAGGGGAAACATCATTTTCATTATATAAATTTCTGCCAATATGTTTTCTTTCTGTCTCAGGTGCTGAGGCTGAGGATACACGCATGCTAGCAGCATTATCCTTTTCAAGTATACACTTACAATTAATACGATTTCCCGCGCTATCTCTAGTTACTTTGTTACATTGTTTGCACGTCAGCTCGTCAATAAAATCATTACGAGATCGTTTGTACGTTCTTTGACTTATTGACTCTTCTGTGTCCATATTATTGGACTCATCAAAATCCAACGTAACAAAATAACCGGGCTGTGGAATTGGGCCACAAAAATTCCCGCCTCCGGGATCCGGAGGTCGATTCATAGTACAAAAATAAATACACTTACCGAGAAGAAAATATAAAATAAACTAGAAAGATAATTAAAACTAAATATTTACAAAAATATGTACAATATTCCCGCACTGAACACTAATAAACAAATAAAATTTGAGAAAAACACGACCGCCCGCGTTCGAGTTTCCCGCCGTCCTCCAGTTTATATGTTGCAAATTGCAAAAGTCAACGTCAAAACTCAAAAGTCAAAACTCAACCACAGTTTTTTTTTTCTTGGCAACTTGACACAATTTGTTTAAACCACTGACCTCTTATAATACACTGGACAGGCTATGCCGTACAAAATGACAGCTATTTCTTATGCCGATTTGAAGCGCCGCGGTAAACGTACTGTGAACTAATTTATATAGAAAATGACAACCGCCATTTGCAAAATAGTAGTTCCAAGTACACTCACTACTGCTTTCACATAGCAATCAGCGCCAATATGGCGACTTTCAAATAGGAATATTTTATTGATAGCGATCGCCTGTCCAGTGTATTATAGAGGTCAATGGTTAAAACGTAATATCACAGAGTACTTTATTCACTTTATTATATATCGTCGTATCCTACGAATAAGGGCGCCCTGGTCACTTTGGCTTTTTATTTTTATTGCAAAATCGAAATCGGCAGCTCATTATCTATAACCTTCAGTGTAAAAAAAGTAAAAAGTTAATTTTATTAACCAGTAAATGAAGTTTTAAAAAATGCCACATTTGTTAGCTCTTAAATTCCCCGGCGAAAAAAGCAACAAAGGCTTCAGTGACCGTTTTCTTCGAGTGCGTGAAAGGATGCGCGGGGCGGGGATTAAAAATTATTACATGAATTTGCCTTTTATATACTAACCATTTCGAAAAGTATATACTTAATTGAAAGTTTATAATGTTTTGTTTTAATTTTGTTAAAAAAACCGCAGTGAACTTTGTGGCTTTTCTCGCCGTATAGAAAAATAATTAAAGGTAGTGTGCTAGAAGAATATTTAAATATAAAATAATATTCCACAATATAATATGAGTTTTTTTTGTATTTTTAGGTTCTCGAAAACGAAAACAGTCCCATATGCCTGAAAGAATTGAAAAAAAAAGTTTCATTTTTTTTTTAATTTAGGAAAAAATACAACAAACAAACACTTCAGCTTTATATTTATTATTAGTATAGATTATTAATTGACTTGCTTGTCTGTGGCACAATACGCATCCTTTGTGTCAAGTTGCCAAAATAGAAGAAAAAAAAAAAAAAATTGACTTGCTAATTCCGCCACACGATTTCTAAGTCACAATAAAATTGATGGAAATTTATTTCTAAAAATAGTTGTTCGCCAATAAAACTGTTTGAAGTTTTAGTGACTAAAAATCCTTACTTGGTTACTTTCTTTACGCTTTCAAGATAAGATTTCATGATTACTTCGCAACGCCGACAAAAAACAACGCTTTTTGATGGGTAGATAGTAGTAGTACTAGTAGATGGATGGTTTATCCATATTTCTCTTACTAAAATTGGCAAAAACAGTGTTGGTCTGCAGAGCTCAGTAATCGTCGACAATTTTTATTGCAATTTTTTTTTTATGAGATAAGGGGGCAAACGAGCAAACGGCCCCCGTATCACGTATCTTGCGAGAGCAATGCGATAGCAATTATTGCGCGATATTTGCTCCAAAATCGCAATTTCGTATCACGTTTCAGCCAAAACAATACGATTGCAATCGATCACTATACATGACACCATTGTTTGTGACATTCATGACACCCAGCAATCACTCGCGCGATTATTGCTAGTGGATTGTTGATCGCTATTTTTACGTGATAAGGTAGCTGGTCACCTGATGGAAAGCAACTTCTGTCGCCCATGGACACTCGCAGCATCAGAAGAGCTGCAGGTGCGTTGCCGGCCTTTTAAGAGGGAATAGGGAAGGGTAGGGATGGGAAGGGAAGGGAAGGGAATAGGGTAGGGTAGGGAATAGGGGATTGGGCCTCCGGTAAACTCACTCACTCGGCGAAACACAGCGCAAGCGCTGTTTCACGCCGGTTTTCTGTGAGAACGTGGTATTTCTCCGGTCGAGCCGGCCCATTCGTGCCGCAAGCATGGCTCTTCCACGTATTAGTGAGTGAGTGTAACGAAACTTTTTTTGTTACTATTAATGTTTTTGGTTTATTGGACAAACTGTGAGTAACTGAACGTACCCAAAATTTTAATCATTAATCAGTTATTTAACAACAGTTCTACTCAAAATGACTTGAGCATTTCACGCTTTGTTTCGATTTTCGATTAAAAAAAAATATATCTCTGAAAGATAGTTGGTATCATGGGCGTACCGAGGGGGGGCAGGGGGGGGGGGGGGGGGGGGGGCAGCTGCCCCCCCCCCTGGATCATGTTGACGTCCCTACTAAGTATATTATCTAGTACTTTTATCTATAAAAATTAATTTATTTTTATTCTTTGTAACACCTAGCTTATGAAAAATCTGATTTGCCCCCCCCCTGGCCCATAACCTGGGTAATTTGCCCCTCCCTAGCCCAGAACCTGGGTACGCCCATGTTTGGTATCACATCACTAGTGACGCGTGACGATAAAGGAAGAAAGGATAAGCATTACTAATTTGTATTTGATAGAAAGGGATATGACTTATGTCAAATGCTTTCGTCATGGATTCAGACGAGTGTAATTTGAGCTCTGAATAAATTGATTATGACAGTAAAAAAAAAAATTTGTATGAAACGCACGAGATGTACATGGGTCACGGATGTGGTCGATACTAACGGCCGTTCCCAATATCTATCTCTGGTTTGGCCCTACTAGAGATAGGAATAGCTCACATTAGACATTAGAGACATATATTTTATGTCAATTGTGAGCTATTCCTATCTCTAGTAGGGCAAAACCAGAGATAGATCAAATATTGGGAACGGCCATAAGACAGATTTCGTTATCATTATCTAAAGTAAGAGCTATAAGTCTTACATATTGTCTGAAAGTATTCGCCTTGCATTAGCCGTCTAGAGGCTATGTGGTCGCTGACTGGAATAGAGACCTCATTCTCTTTATTTTGTGGAAACCGCAATAAAGCGCCATCTGTAACTTTACAACGGTCTAGTACAGTCGTAAAGTTACAGATGGCGCTTTATTGCGGTACTATGGATTCTAGTATTACTATAGGTACCTACCTAAATATTTATAGAATATTAGGTGTACATTTAAAATTAAAATAAATCAACAGAATTTTATAAATTTTATTTATTACAAGAACATTATTTTATTTCAAAACATTTTAAAGGAACACAACACTTCTACAAAGTACAAAGAGTCCTATCTCAGTTCTTGCACAGGAGCAATCTCACAGCACTTACAATTTACAAACACACAAACCGGAGGAACGGAGGCTCTACTCGAAGGACATAATATGCACAGAAACAAACAAATTTCTCCGTAAGAGCGTTTTCACACGAGACACGACACGACACGACAAAATGCGGTGACGACTCCGGGTGCCATACATTTCTATGTACCGTTTTCACACGGTACCGCACGACACACGATTGTGAGATGACAATCCGCTATGTCGTCACGTTTTTGTTTACAGATAATATATAAATAAATTCTTTATTGAAAAATTGTTAAATAAATAATAAATCATAATCTCACAGCCTGCCAAACTGCATAGCGGTTTTCTGGCGAGCATTACGCAGCGATATTACATCTACATCATAACCAGTATTATAATATGGTAATAATTAACATTTAACATGGGCGTAGCGAGCATCTGGCAGGTTTTTTATACTATACATAAATATTATATTATGACTACGTTTTATAATAAGCTTAACTATCAGCTTAGGACCCCAACAATAGATGACATATTTTTAAGAAGTAATCGCTGGTTTACACGCATAAATTGCTTATCGAGGTAACAGCTAAATTTTAACTTAATTTTGGGTTATTAATTGCATGTAAACACAAAATTTAGTAGCAAGTAGCAAGTTCAAATTTAGTTTTTTAAGTAAGTATATCATGTCGACTACTTATCTACTTAATAAGTGTAAGCCAGCCATATGTTTTTGACGTGGGAGAGCCATGCTTCGGCACGAATGGGCCGGCTCGACCGGAGAAATACCACGTCCTCACAGAAAACCGGCGTGAAACAGCACTTGCGCTGTGTTTCACCGAGTGAGTGAGTTTACCGGAGGCCCAATCCCCTACCCTTTTCTCTTCCCTACCCTCCCCTATTTCCTTCCTCACCCTCCCCTGTAGTTCCCTTCCCTACCCTCCCCTGTTACCCCTTAAAAGACCGGCAACGCACCTGCAGCTCTTCTGATGCTGCGAGTGTCCATGGGCGACGGAAGTTGCTTTCCATCAGGTGACCTGTTTGCTCGTTTGCCTCCTTATTTCATAAAAAAAAAAAAAGTGAATATGGTGTCGTCGCAGAAATCGTTGCTCGTGTGAAAACGTTCAAACGACAGACTGTGTGACGTCTGTCGTGCAATTTATATTTGTCTATGACACGTGTCGTGACTCGTGTCTCGTGTGAAAACGCCGTAATTCGTAAGCCGCAAGAAAAAAGCGTAGACATGGCGTAGACGCATATCTATGACAGATAGCACCACACTCTTCTTCTTCTTCTTCTTTTTAATAATGGCTCCTTGGTGAGTTGCCAATATCAGAGTGAGTGGCAAAGACTCTGTGTTGAAGAAGGTCTAATGCTTAAACAAGTGTACGGTGAACCTAAAACAACACAAACATTTAGGGTTAGTTACTACTATACTGTACTCGGCGAAACATGGCGGTAGCGGTCATTGACTCCCTGTCAAAAACTTGTCATTTTCTATACAAAGCCGCGAGTGACAACATCTGACACTTCATTGTCAATCGCGGTTTGTATAGAAAATGACAAGTTTTTGACAGGGAGTCGATGACCGCTACCGCCACGTTTCGCCGAGCACAGTATAACTAATTACAATTTTATTTTATTAGTATCAATAAATGTACATAACACTTTAATAAATGACGTATTTACAAAACATAACACAGATTTAAAATTGATAGGACGGGGAATGGTTGCGGGGAGAAGATCATATAGGGAAAGGGGTTATTAGGACAAGAGAAAAATATATGATCTAAGGTACCTTCGTCTAGCCCACACTCACAAAGGGAACTATCCCTTACCCTAATTTTTGCAAGAAAGACAGGCGAGCAACAATGTCCGAGCCTACCTCGACAAATTGTAGAGCTCACTGTTTTTTTTTTTTTTATGAAAGAAGGGGGCAAGCGAGCAAACGGGTCACCTGATGTAAAGCAACTTCAGTCGCCCATGGACACTCGCAGCATCAGAAGAGCTGCAGGTGCGTTGCCGGCTTACATGCTTCTTTAGCACCACACTCGAAAGCAAAAAGTTTGATTGACTTTAACATCTTTGTTGGGATATTTTTTATCGATGTTACCAGAAGGAAAAATAATATTATAGCTGTTATGTTACAAAAATACAATACAGTACCTTTTAATGAAAATATTTTATTTTAAAATACTATTTTCATGAAATGTATTTTAGTTACAAATAACTCAGTAGTGACATCTAGTACAATTTATGATAAAATCTGATGCGAAAGCTTTACAAGCGCCATCTCATATTTTGCGACGGAGTTATTTACTATTATTTTCCTACCAAATTAAAAAGTAAGCATTTCATACAATAATTGGGTACTTGGCTGGTCTTCTTTATTTTGGAGGTTTAAAATTCTTATGTTACCGTGTCAAACATTCTAAGATCGTACACCCTGGCTTTTACACTTTACGGTACCGCCACTAGTCACTACAAATAAGTCGTTGTTGCCATATTAAAATTACTGTCAGTGTCAACTGTCAACAACGACTTCAAATTCTGAAAAGTGTCAAAATCACGTCAAAATTGAAAATTAAAATTGTGCGTTTCTTTTGGATATTGACGTCCGTCGGTGAGGGAGGTTATTAAAGATGTAAGTTTTATATCTCTTTATATTCTAGTAATCGTTATAGTTAAATGCATTTTAGTATATTTGTTATTACACCAAATCTTTGTTCATTTCCATTTTGTACAGATTTTTACTATTCCTCTCATTTCTAATGCACACCACCTAACTTTGTTAACCTAACTTTTCAGGTCGAAAGTATCGCGTGATACGCTTTACGAGTGCGTAAATGCCGTCCTTCAGGCATCGAAGGACAAAAAACGTCACTTCTTGGAGACTGTTGAACTACAAATCGGATTGAAGAACTATGACCCACAAAAGGACAAGCGTTTCTCCGGCACTGTCAAGTATGTTTACCTGGATAGCACATTTTAGTGGACAGTGATAATTTGGATGTTTAATCCATGTACTGTGATAGAGCTTTACATCTCTCCATCTGGCTATATACCTAATATACCAGTAGCCTGGCTCAAGTATACTAATTATGTCCACCAAAATGTGTCTGGACAGGGAGTCTGCGAAAGCTGACGGGACTTTACCCGAAGTCTTTAAATAATGGGTAGGATAGCTTCGGCTTTCCGAACTAATAAAAGGCTTAAGGAGGATTGGGTAAGCCCACACTTTTGTAGATGTAGAAAAGCAAAATGTAAATGAGTGTGTGTGAATTATGTTTTTACTTTTTAATACTACATTCAAGAAAGTGGCCAAGTGAAAATAATGATGATTCTATAAAATTGCATGTATTATCTGACAAATTGATGACCAAATGGTACTGACTTTTACCTGCATTCATTTATAATTTAAATTCTCCTTCCTATTGCTCAATATTTACAATATTTCAGGCTCAAGTACATTCCTAGGCCTAAAATGCAAGTGTGTGTTCTGGGTGACCAGCAGCACTGTGACGAGGCCAAGACCCTGAATGTACCGTGCATGGACGCCGAGGCTTTGAAAAAGCTGAACAAGAACAAGAAGCTTGTGAAGAAACTAGCCAAGAAGTAAGTTTCTGTCAAATGACTAAGTTTTATGTGCCATTGAAGGAATTGATTCATAGACAGATGGCAGACCTTGTCATTTGATCAGGTTTTGTCAATTCAATGTTAATTGTGATCTGTCAGCTGGGTTTGACGTAATGCAACCAAACTACTTAGGTCCCCGATTTGCATAGGAATCAACTTCTCTGATAGTACATAGGTCTGCCATCTATTGAAAATAATTAACCAAAGTTGTTTTTATAACCACAACAATTTTGTATTACAGGTATGATGCTTTCCTGGCGTCTGAGTCTCTTATCAAGCAGATCCCTCGTCTCTTAGGCCCCGGTCTTAACAAAGCCGGAAAGTTCCCTGGTCTGTTATCTCACCAGGAATCCATGACCCAAAAGATTGATGAAGTCAAGGGCACTATCAAATTCCAGATGAAGAAGGTATGTAAGAAACCTATAATGGCTATGTTAACTTACATTAAGTTGGTGCATTATCTAAATTTTGCAAACAAATGTTAATTTTATATTCAATACTATATTCACACTGGTCTAACCTAGTAACTATGGACAAAATATCTTATTACAGAAAATATTCTATACTGGGTTATGCCAGTTACTTAATAATTATAAGAAATAATGATTTGAAACTTGCTCTAGATCCAAATCTATGTTTCATATTAAAATAAACTTTTTACAGGTACTTTGTCTGTCGGTTGCTGTTGGTCATGTAGACATGACACCTGACGAGCTGGCACAGAATGTCCACTTGTCAATCAACTTCTTGGTGTCTCTGCTGAAGAAGCACTGGCAGAACGTACGATCACTTCACATGAAGTCCACCATGGGGCCACCCCAAAGATTGTACTAATTTTAATATACTTTGACTACCTACTGATTTTTTTCTTTTACTTATCAACTTATCTAGCTTAGCCCCAATTTCACCAACGACTGTTAAAGTTAAAGCTCAAATTAGTATCACATTACCTCTTTCGTTTTTCTTATGAATGAAAGAGAAGACTTGACATTTTAACAAGCTGTTAGCACTAACAGACGTTGGTGAAATTGGGGAAAAACAACATAAATAGCATACTTGGTTCAGCCTTCGGGCCTCCAACTCCAAGTTGAATAGTGAGTTAATAGTTATTACAGCTACGAATAATAATAGTTTTTATTATTCGTAGTATTACAGACAAAAATAAAACTAATTACTAACATACCGTACTATATAATTTAGGGTCAGTCCATACTGGTCCTAAGATTGGTGTAGCAGAGGGATTTGTAGACTGTAAAAACAGGCAGTATCTACAGATTGACGCAAGTAAATTTTTAGACGACTTTCCATTGGTTTGAAGCAATTAATAAATTTAAAGACTGAAATGAAAGTAGTGTTCGAACTTTGCGATTGATCATAATGACCATAGCGCGTTCGTGTTCATATTTTGCTGTTAGTGAGTGTAGACTCACGAATAAAACTGCTATGTTTAATAAAAGTAAAAATGTTTATTTCAGTTTTTATTAAGTATGTACTAAATTTCAATTATCACAGCCGCCAGAACTAATAATAATATTAAAAGGGTTGTTTATTATTTTTCCTTGAAGTTGATGTATTTCTTGGTCAAGGCACTGACGTGCTTGCTTTCCAGTAACTTACAAAAACTTGACTTGAATCGTTTCGGCTAAACTATATCGCTCAAGCTTTTTGAATCAGGATCTAACATCTCGTCGTCAGTATTGTCACTATCATCAGGCAGCTGTTCGTCGCAGTCTTCCACAGATTCCTCTGTCTCGACACTTTCCTGTGAAGCTATTATCTCACCGTGAATATTCTTATTCTTTAGATTGCCCATCCAAAATGCTTCCGAGCATTTGTTTGCTGTTAAAACTGCTTTAACTTTATAGATCAGCGTCTCAAGCTGTTGCCTCATGTCTGGTACTTTACTCATGAGTGCTGTATCTTTTTTCAAACGGGAGTGACAACATAAGGACTGCAAAAATCGTGTAGTTTGTTGAAGGATTTTTAATATTTCCAAAATCTCCTGTGTTCTGCTCTTGAATTCTAACTCCAGTATTGGTATTCCTTGTGAAATAAACAGCTTAATCATCGGTAAAGTCTTTTTAAAGAAGGCTGTTAAATTATTTCTGTTTTCGAGCGTTTTAGATATTTCAGACATACATCTTAGTATAATCGCCACATCTTTCCATAGTTCTAAATGCTCGTTATTTGTCAGGCCCTTGTTTAATCGACTTTTTGTAACATCTTGTAAAGCAGTGCCAAGGTTTCGATAAATAACTGGGAAATTAGCTTTATTAATACATTTAAATGTATTAAGCGTGTTATTTCGACTTTTAAGTGCTTCAATTTCATTAACCAATAATAAACTGATATTCTTTAGAGATAGAACTTCGTTATTTATGAAAAACACTTTAGCTATAATGTCTAGATTTTGATTAAATGCAAGCCCTTTTTCTAAAATACCATCTAGAGTTTGCCATGACTGAGATAAGAAATTGTTTGCAAGTTCCCTTTGAATTTTTGACACTGTAGTCGAGCTACTAGCACTAAAGTCTTTAATGATATTTAAAAATTCTAAAAGCGCTACTGCACTTGAAATCTGAACGCAATATTTCTCATGTTTCTGTACGTATTTTGCCACAGCGAACACCAAGTCTTTTAAGGAAACAGAATTATCATTATCCACATTAAAAATAGTACGCAATGAAGATTTCAATAAAGCTATGTTTTGATTTTTGAATCCAATCCACCTAAAATAAATAGTGAAAAGATTGTAAATGTATTCCAAGCATAAAACATATCGATGCATTTCAGGAGGATATGAAATTAATTCGTTTTGAGAATTTGTATGCAAATGATTATCCAAATGTGCGATGACAAATTTCAAGTGTTCGACGACTTTAGGTAAAACATCATGAACTTTCCTAGCGCATTCCTCAGCTTTTGAACTATTATACATTTCAACATTATCTTCTTTGCTTAGAAAGTTATTACGTTTTATCTTTGATAAAAGAACTTTTTCTAGATTAGAATTTACGTACTGTAATATAAATACTAGTATTTCGGTTGTAAGTCCTGTATCTGCTTCGTTATCGCCCACTAATTCAGCGTTTAATAAATCCAGCAAACTCAAATCCAGTGATCTAAAAAATGCATTGTCCATTACACCAATTTTGTTTTGGATTGAACGCAAATTATTTTGTGTGGCTTGCGTGCGCCCTGTCTCCGGTAGTACAGAATCGTCCTGATTGTGCTTCTTTTTATTATTAGCAGGTTTACTGTTGAGTGCTTTTGGTACAGATTTTTCACCGATATTGCCTTTAAAGTTGATCAAATAAGACGGAGGAGTATACTTAAAATTGATTTTTAGCAAAATTTGGTTTATTATAGTTTCTATTTTGTGAATATGCATGATCCTGAGAAATATTTTTGATCTAAGACCAAGATCTGATTGAGAAGCGAAAGCATTTATAAGCTCCCGAAACCAATTAGAACAATGTACTAAACAATCCAAAATATTTATGACAGCTGGGTTGCTCATGTCTTCAATAGAATCGACATCAAATATGGGCATGACAACAGGGCATCCTAATAGTGCATCTATACTTGAAAGATCTGACTCATATTTTTTCTTGTGAAGTATCTGAACAGCATGGAAAAGAGGCGGCAACATGAAAATATTGACGTCGTCTTTTTCCTGCAAAATCAATCCTCCAATGTTTATAGCAATCATTTCATCCATTTCACTATCGGTATTTAGGCAATATTGCATTCCCAATTTTATGTCACCAATCCTGTCACATTCTATGTTATCAACAATAAAATTATGTTGTAAATCATTAGTGACTGCATCAGCTATCCAAGCCAGGAATTGTTTACTGATGCTTGGTAATGTAGTTATAATGTTACTCAGTTCGTCATAAAACAATGTAATCATGTTTGGAAATCTTCTTGTGCTGCGATTAATTAACTCAATAATTTGAGCTGCTTCATGAAGATCGCCTTCAGGGAAATGGCTTATGGATCCATAAGTTACATCTTCTGGTGGTTCTGCCACATCATTTTCATCTATAGTGGATTTAATGAGGTATTTCACAGCATGAGTCCCAGCTAGTATTCCTTGTGTCTTAATTTGTAGATTAGAGCTTCCCAATTCTTTCCTTATTATCATGTGGATGTCATCCCTGATAACAGAATTTTCAAAACTATATGCCAAGCCACAAACAAGGTTCATCACTGCCTTTATTTCTGATAGGGACATATCATCAGTTCTATCCAGCAACATCAGCATTTGTATACTTTGGGGTTTAAGTAAGCTAATATCATTTTCTGCTACACTGTTCAATATAGATAAAATGCTCAGCAGGCAGTTTTTATTTGTTAGTCCTAATTGTAGGAGCTCTGCGACTACAGTTTGACTACAATCTAGTAGTTTGCTAAACATTAACATGTAAATATGGGAAGAAAATGTTTGCAACATTGGTTCTGTAGAATTTTTCAATAGACTATTAGTCAAATTAATTAAATGTTTTATGTATTCCTTTAAAATGGGAATAAAATTTTCGAACACTTCATCAATCAAATCAACTCTTAAAATGTTAAGTTTAATTTGCTTCTTTAGTACGTTTTCAGCTTGCTTTTGTTTTTCTTCAGAGACAGAAAAGAAAATCAACAGTATAATAAAATCTATTGCCTTATGATCAGCATTTATTTTACATCCAGAAATTGCCTTCATCCAACAGTTTGCAACAAGTTTTGAAGATATTATTGAATTCCTTATTGCAGATGCCGTAAGGATTTGACTGGTGGCTATATCCTGAGGCTTTGATATTGAAGATGGCCAACCTAGAGCATTTCTTAGCCCATGTACTGCTTCTTTATATACATTGTTATCTTTAGATCCCGGCATCAGAAGAAATTTAACAAAATTTGGAAAGTGATGACATTTAGATAATACTGTTAGAATGTTTAAAGTCCTTTTTTGCAGTCGCTCATATTGTTCTTCAGATAAACACAGATATGATAAGCAGTCCAGAATGGCTGGAATCAGATCATGATCTTCACTCATTATTCGGCTTATTTCAGTAGCAATATTGTCATGTTCCTGGTCTCCAATTATATCAGGTATGGCTGTCACTATTTCTAATTTAACTATTTTTTCCATAGTAACATCCAACAGGTTTATAATATGTGTGGCTATTTTTTCCCCATCAACTATATTATCTAAGCCAGAAAAGCATTTGAGAATCATTCGTATCCAAGACGCACACTTAGATTCAGCAGCCAAATCAATAGCCAGTTCAAATACATAATTTACCAGTTTGTTTTGAAGTATTGGTATATTTAAAAGTATTCTTATTACACTGTCGCTTACCGAAATTTCACTGTCGTCGGTGCTCCGAACAATATTTGGAAACAAATAGTACCTAAATATATTAATGTCCTTACATTCTTCTGCCAAACTCGAGTAGAATTTTGACACATTTTGAGGATAGTCGACATGTTGTTGCAACGCCTTCTTAATATTACGAATAAGAACCACAACTTCCACAGTAGTAACACACTTAACAGGTGGATGTTTTATAAGTAAACCACAGTCTTTTAATGTAGACTTGAAATAGTCTTCCCGCCTTGGATTCTTAGGTTGACTTGTTAGAGTGGTTTCATTTGTTTGAGAAATTCGTTTTAAGCTCATTGTTCACTATTATAACTAAAGTTATCAAACAAATAAATACATCCTACTTTTTTGCTTTTTCTTCCGACTTTTTCAAAGTCAATCGTATTCGGTATTTTATAAATACAAACACAAACTCATACTTGAAATTCAATGAATTCATGACAGATGATGACACTTGACAGATCACCGTCCACCGACAAAATATGACAAGTTTTTTTTTTTGGCTTCAGGTGTTTGGCACTGAGTACTGACACTGGGGGTGTACTTTGCCACTTGCCAGTTGCCACTTTGCCAGTGCCACTGTATATATTTAAATTTCTTCTTTCATAGACAATAATTATTAATTTTCATCTGCGTGTATCGTCCAATGGACTCTGATAGGACTAGAGTCATAGGCCATAGCACGGCACGAAGCTTAGTATGCACAGAAATTAATACTTCTATTCGTAGTTCGTGTACTTCGTACTTCGTACGAGTTATCTACGAGACGAGTTACGACACGGTACAGTCTACGCATCAAGTGTTGCCAGAGTATACTCAGCCCAGGTTGCCATTTGTAGGTTCAAATGTTGCTATCTGAAACCAAATGTTGCCATTAGAAAAAAAACCTGTAAAAAAACGTTCTGTGCCTTTTAGTAATATTAAAATAGTTATACCTACCTATTGAGTATATGATTTTTTTCGATTTAAATTTTTATCAACCAAAATGCAGAGCAATAAAACAGTAGGTTTTATTGCTCTGCATTTTGGTTGATAAAAATTTAAACCGAAAAAAATTATGTTTTCAAAAAATGTTAATCCTTTTGGTTGATAAATAATTGATTCCACAAATTTTATCACACACAAAGAATTTATTTAAAACACTACGTATTAATTATCTGCTCTGTGGTCACAAAGTTTCTTCCATTTTTGTTTACATAAAATTACTTTTATCTCTATAGCTTTACCAAAATAGACCTTTTGTTGGTAGAAATATGGGTACAATTTGTTTGTCTATTATATAAGTATTGTTTTCATTTGGGAAAATGCGTTCAAGATTTTGATTTTGTTCAATTCGATGAGTTCAGTTCATCTGCGATATATATATTCGATTTTTTTTTACAGATGATCGCGTGACAACTGGACAAGTCGAAAAGTTGCCAAAAAGTTGCCGTTTGAGCTCGGTTGCCATTTGGTTGCCACGAAAGGTCAAATGTTGTCAAAATGGCAACCAAAGTTGCCAAATGGCAACGCTTAACGCATGTGCGGCCACGGCATAAAATCTAAAAATATATAATTGTCTAGTGATTTTGACAAGTTGGAAAAGAAGGAACCTACCCTACGCAAAACCTGAAAAATTTATAAAAATCTTCCTAATTTTCATAATAATAATTTAAAATGAATTCAAACTTATTTAATTTTAGTAAATTCGTCTTTAAGAATCAATTCGTGCCAGGGTTTGGTGTAAGTAAAGCAGATTTCACGTAAGGAAATAAACTGTACGAAGCACGAAACTCGCTTGATTATTGTTTCTGTATTAGTTTCAGCAAGTCAGGAATAAATGGGCTAATTGGATGATGATTCGCGACGTGAAGAGGAGACGCATGAGTGCCGAGCATTTCCTGGAGCGAACTAGAATTAACGCCATGAGAAGGAATAATGTGCTGCCAGTAGAAATAAGAGAGATAGCCGATAAAGAAATCAACAAATTTGAAATGAATGCTATACCGTTGAGAATTAATAACAGATGTGCAATTACATCGAGGTAATATTTATTTACTAAGAATCCAAAAAGATTATGTAGGTACAATAATTATATTTTAAGCTATAAAATTTGCTATATGTAGAATAATCACAATCTAAAATCTAAATAATATTTAATAAAATATCTTATTCCTGTTGTATTAATAATTGGACGTAGTTAAGCTGAAAGGACTCAACCCACACAAAGTCACTTTTGAGATATTGGCGTTTAAAGTTTCAGCTTGAATTTCTTTATCAAAAAGTTACATTAACAAAAAAAGTATTTGCTTAATTTAAAGAATGGTTCACACTTTATTGGTCTGTCAATTATTTTTTGTATATTTTGCAATAAATTTCAAGATATTAAGTGATAAAAGAAAATAAAAAAAGTTAAATTAATAAAAAGTTATGTATTTAACAACCTTGATAATTAAACTTTTAAACACACACAAAAGAAACCTTATTAAAATTAAAAACATTAAAAACCACGCAAGAATTCAAGACGTGAGTGAAAGAATAAGGTAACATGAAAAAACTTCCCATTTTTTTGCTTAAATGAAGGCATTAGGGCCGGAAAAATTATTTGAAATAGAAAAACTATGAAGATATGTGTAGTCAGATATATTAGCTAGGATATGAAGTAGATAAGTTACAAGTTTTATTAAAATAATTAGGGAAAAAATGAGGTATTGTCCGTATGTTACGAAATGTTACTTGTTCGATTTTTCCACTCACGTCTTCAATTTATTGCACGCAAATTAATTATTTGCGTCATCGTCTAAGTCAAAATCGAGGGTGGGTCCATAACCATCAACATCCTCTTTGATATTGGTGTGTCCCTTGAGATTACTATAGAATGCATGGCTATCTTCAGGTATTAAACTGAACATTGATTGGAGGTCGTCAAGTTTTGCCTGAGGAATTAGTTTACCATGGGGCCAAAGAATTTCAAAATCTTCTTCGGCAAAGTGCATTATAGCACCCTTGTTTTTTTTCGTCAAATCTAGCTTTTGACTATATCCAGTTTCTGATATCATTGTTATTAAAAATAGTTCTTCTTTTTTTAATAAAATATTTTTAGTTTTAAGCCAATTCACTTTATCTTTGTTTGTACATATTTTTTCACTATTTTTTTTTTTCTATTTTCTTTGTACTCAAAAAATCTTGAGTCGTCATTCTCGTAACGTGAAACGGTTTTTCTTTTTAGCGATTTTCATGAGTTTAATATACTTTTCTACATTCGCTCGTGATGCTTACGTACACATTTAATTTTACTAAAATCAGTGTCATTTGGCAAAAAAGAATGACCGGACTCTAAATATTTGAAAGTAATTGTTTTGAGATTTGGGTGGCTGTTAAGTATTGAACCTGTTTGAGTCGTTTTAGTTATTTGATAGAATGACATTTCCAATCGAATCTAAATATTTAGAAAAGATCCAAACGGTTTGAGTCCATTCTGATTAATCAACTTTAAGGCAATACTCCTAGAAATACCATTACACAGAAACAACTCAAGTGGACTGAGTTCGTTCAGCTAATTTATTTAGAGTTCTCTTCATACTGTGGGTTGAGTCGGGGGGGTAAAAAAAGTAGTTTCCGTGTATATTTTAAAAATGGGGTTTTCACTACATGATAGATTCGACCCTCAGCAGTACGATGGCATACTTAACTCAATTTTGCCCATTTTGTGGGTTGAGTCCTTTCTGCTTAGCTACGTCCAATTATTATTCATACAGTGTGCCTGAAGTAGTCTGTCCAACGCTGACAAAAAATGGGTCCACAGAATACTGTGAAACCCAGTCATGAACCTGAGTGGATTCCATTTCAATTTAAAAATCTTAATTGTTTGTATTGTCGTATTTTTCTTTTTATTTTAAATGTAGGTAGTTGTGTAATGTTCAAATTTTTGTTGAATAAGACTCATCGCAGTAACGAACATGACGCGCAGCACGGACGTGAGCATTACTGCATATAATTGCATACATTCTATTTCCACGGACTAAAAAGTGCGTCACAGATAGTCTGTTGTCTGCGCTGCGCCTAACCGTTTATTTCTTTTATTCCAGGCCTCGTGGAATAGTCAAAGAATGGAGACTTAGCCGGATCGTATGGAGACATTTGGCAGATTACAACAAACTATCTGGAGTGCAGAGAGCTATGTGGGGATAACTGAATTATCACCTTTTTGTTTCTTGAGAGTTTATGCATTCACTAATGGTTTTGACTGGCTTAAATTAACCATTGAACAATGTTGCTGAATACATTGAACTCTTCAAAATATCTCGGAAACTAGACATTAGTTGTATATAAAAATATTATTAGGTACAGAAATAATAAAAAATGTCTTACTGACTTTTATATCTTTTATTTCACTTTTTTTTTCAATATAAATCCTCAGCTTTGGTGTTATGTTTGGTACTTCAACAGTTCCTCATATAGTAAGTGTTAATTACAATATTTTTCAAAGCTTAATTTTTTTTTCTTTGAATCTAAAATATATTGTATTAAAAATTGCTTTTACTAAGTCTTAATTTTGGCAGGTTTATTAAACTTATCTTTTATTCTTTAGCAGTATAACCAGTCCTGCTATACAAGCAATCCTCGTTAATCGTCGTAGTAACGAATCGGTTAAAATGCAGATTGGAACTGATTTATAATATTATGCTAGGTTCACAACTGCATTGAGTATTGACGTAGGTATTGACACACATTGTTTGCAGCTAATGATAAATAAATGGTAGATATAGAATTAGCAAAAAGATGTGCAGGACAATGCCATGATAACCTGGCCTCAGACAGTAAATCCATACTAATATTATAAATGTGAAAGTGTCTGTCTGTCTGTTACCCTTCACACCCAAACCACTGAACCGATTTTGCTGAAATTTGGCATAGAGATAGATACGTAGAGTCCCGGGAAAGGACATAGGATACTTTTTGTTCCGAAAAAATGTACGGTCCCCGCGCGATAAACGAGTTTTGGCGCAACGGAGTTGTGGGCATCACTTCATCTAGATTCCAGTCTATCATAACTTCCAGCTGTGTACTAGAAAATTATAACAAGAAATAAAAGAGATATTATATATAAGAAATAACTTTATTATAAAGTTACTTTTCTTACAACTAAAAAAGCTCCATAGAGCTCAAATGGAATTCCAAAGCCATAAAGCTTTTTAGTCGAAAAGACCTGAAACAAAAAAAAAAGAGTTAGATTGGAACTTATAAAACATAGTTTGGGCCTATGTAGCAATTTTTTCTCAGGATAATGTTGTCAATCATTTGTTTTCTGAAGCTAATACATTAGATCAAACATCATTGAAAATATCTAGGCAGTTTCATTGCAATGGAATGAAAGCAGTATCCAATTTCATGCTATAAGGTTATGAGAAGAATATGAAATTATTTAGATAAGTTTTATACATAATTCGGCAGTAATATGATTATTCTTGTTCACCTAATAGCATAATGGGGTGGTAAGTTATTCCAGTGGTGGCCTTACCATTGTGAGGCCCCTAGAAGGTCTAGAGGCCCTGGACGGGTTTCTTTGCGAGGCCCTTAGTCTTAAAAACAAATAGGTAGGTATTTTTTTCAGTGACAAGAGCGAGGTCCTGGGCTATTGCCCTGTTCGCCACCCCCTAGGTCCGCCACTGAGTTATTCTAACATTTATTGGACACATGTTTTCACACCATGTTACTTCACTAATAAGTACCATTTAAATGAAAGTCAAGTAAGATAATTACCGAAGCCCATGTCGTCGTCAGACTCCTCAGGTTCCTCTTCCTTCTTCTTCTCCTCCTTGGCGGCCTCAGCCGCTGGAGCCGCAGCAGCAGCCGCCGCTGGGGCACCGGCAGCGGGCGCCGCGCCGACACCGGAGCCGATATTGGTGATCAGGTCACGCACGTTGACGCCCTCTAGGGCTTTAGCGAATAATCCTGGCCAGTATGGCTCCACATCCACGGCGGCGGCTTTCAGGATGGTAGAGATTTTCTCACCCTAAAAGCATGGGACATTATAAGGATTCTCTCGAAATGTACGCAATGTCTGACTAAAATACGATTCATGGAATGTTATATCAGTCTAGAAGTACAGAAGCTTAGGCATTAAAAGTGCTAAAGGCGATGCTTTATCGAGATGAATATGGATATGGGTGAGCTATAACCAAATACGTGTTTATGTTAAAACTACTTACGGTGACGGCGACATCATCATCCACAAGGATGAGAGCAGAGTAGACACAGGCTAATTCAGCTTTGGATGCCATTTTATTGATTTAATAGTGCAAGTCGCCTATAGGCCTTAGCTCGGAGAGGACAAGCACGTTTTACTTCTGTTTTGAAAAGAACAAGAAAGAACTCCCGCCCGTGACACCTGTCTAATGTCAATTCATTTTGACAAATGACACTTGACAGAAATCAAGCTATTTTTTATTCCAAAATTTTATATACTACAGTCATCAAGTCAACAGCCAATGACTTTGTGGCAGGGCTTCAAATACCGGTATTTTTTTCATAACGTTACTGCTTCAAGGGCATAGATACCGGTATGAAAATTTACTCAATACTAGAAATAACGGTAAAAATTGGAATTAATACCGGTAAATGTTATAACGGTAAATAGGATTTATAACGGTAAATATATGTTCTTTGATAACGTTAACTTTTGTAAAATAAGTACTTAATTTAATCAGTCAATTTAGTATGCGGCAGTATGCACAAAATTAAACTAGACGTGTCGAGGTATATATTATAGGAAAAATGACGTCTAATGAGAATGACATGTTCAGTAGGTACTCAATAGTTCAGTGCTCAGTTGTTCACATATTACACTTTTTCATTAACGATATTTTCTGGTATCAGGTATGCGGTATGCGTCGTGCACCAAATCTCACTCGCAGCCCGACTTCCGAGCACCAGTTTTTATAAACGTGGGAGAGCCATGCTTCGGCACGAATGGGCCAGCTTGACCGGAGAAATACTACGTCCTCACAGAAAACCGGCGTGAAACAGCGCTTGCGCTGTGTTTCGCCGAGTGAGTGAATTTACCGGAGGCCCAATCCCCTACCCTATTACCTTCCCTACCCTCCTCTATTCCCTTCCCTTCCCATCCCTACCCTCCCCTATTCCCTTCCCCTCCCATCCCTACCCTCCCCTATTACCCTATTCCCTCTTAAAAGGCCAGCAACGCACCTGCAGCTCTTCTGATGCTGCGAGTGTCCATGGGCGACGGAAGTTGCTTTCCATCAGGTGACCCGTTTGCTCGTTTACCCCTTATTTCATTTAAAAAAAAAACTAATTTATGGTTTGTATAGTAAATTATTGTATTGCCAGCACGTGCGCCGTAAGCTGGCTGCCGGGCGGACTTTGTTGTTTTGCAGACGACGGGGCGAGGTGGGCTTTTGTCCACGAAAAAATAAGGACCGCGTCTGCCCGTCGATGTCAAAGCACACGACGAGTGGAGGCAGTCAATTCAGGACGTTCGTTCTAGTGGAGGTAGAGAGAATAGAGCTATCTGCCGCCTCGCGCCGCCACGCCGTCTGCGTTACTGCATGTAAACTGGTTGGTGTGTTCCACGGTAGGAAGCCGCGGACATGCTGCGCCACCAGAGCTCGCCGGGGACCTGCGGAGCGGTCTTTTTGCCCTTGGTGTGCGTTGGTAATAGATACTTATTGTCGGATTCCCTTTGTCCTACCGCCTACTGGTCCGCCCCGCCCCGTCGTATATATATTAAACTTAGAATTCTAGTAATAAATACTAAGATATACAAATAATTATACATATTTTTCCCATCTTGACTTGTTAAGTCAAAGTTTTTTTTTAATGAAAATAAGGGGGCGAACGAGCAAACGGGTCTTACCTGATGGAAAGCAACTTCTGTCGCCCATGGACACTCGCAGCATCAGAAGAGCTGCAGGTGCGTTGCCGGCCTTTTAAGAGAGAATCGGGTAATAGGGGAGGGTAGGGAAGGGGAAGGAAGGGAAAAGGGGAGGGAATTGGGCCTCCAGTAAACTCACTCACTCGGCGAAACACAGCGCAAGCGCTGTTTCACGCCGGTTTTCTGTGAGAACGTGATATTTCTCCGGTCGAGCCAGCCCATTCGTGCCGAAGCATGGCTCTCCCACGTTTATAAAAACTGGTGCTCGGAAGTCGGAAATTGGGCTGCGAGTGAGATTTGGTGCACGACGCATACCACATACCTGATACCAGAAAATATCGTCGTATTTACCGGTATTTTTATAACGATATTTTTTGGTTATGTTACTAGATATCGATAAAAAAATACCGTTATCTGGCTACCATTATGAAAATACCGGTACGTAACGATATTTTTTCGGGTATTCGATAACGTTATGAAGCCCTGCTCTGTGGTCATTGGATCTAAAAAAAATCTAGGGTAAATGACTAGTAGATTGGACAGTACCAGTCATTGGAAAAAGCACAATATAATCACAATATTTATTAAAGTTGCTTTAAAAATTGCCTGTTTTTAAAGTAAAAGAACACCTGATTTTAGAGAAAAACAGTTAGTTTTTAAAGCAACCTTTTTGTATAGTGTTTAAAGTTTTTATGCTCTGTCCAATGACTAGAACTGTCCAATCACTAGTCATATTTTTGACAGCAGATTTTTAAAAAATATCCTTGATCAATCCTTGATCATTGGATATTTTTTTTTATTTGCATTTCACACAGAATCAGCCGCTATAAAGCCGGCGCCAGACATGGGCTTCAAAGTTTGAGCAAACTTTGAAGCCCATGTCTGGCGCCGGTTTAAGAAATAACCGGCCAAGTGCGAGTTTGACTCGCCCATGGAGGGTTCCGCAGCAGCAATAAGGTTTATTTTTATGAAATTAAAAGGTTTTCGATTTATTTTCAGTTGATTAATGAAAGTTAAATTAAGTTAAGTATATTATTAGGTATAAAAAAAAACCACTTGCTAGATCCCGTTCAAACCAATTTTCGTTGCTAGTTTTATATAATAATGTACATCATATATTTTTTTAGAATTATCATGCCCCTACTTTAGAGTTAGAGGGGGGGGGGGGGGACCACATTTTACCACTTTGGAAGAGTCTCTCTCGCAAACTATTCAGGTTAGAAAAAAATGATAATAGAAACCTCAATATGATTTTTGAAGACCTATCCATATATATACCACCCCACACGCATAGGTAGGCAGGCAGGCAGCAGGCAGGCAGCAGGCAGGCAGACAGTTTGCCATTTGGCTACGGAACCCTAAATAGGATCAAAATGTTTTATTCCTTGCTCGAATAATTTTATTTTCTCACTTTTTGCCTCCGGTACGAGTATTAGTGTTCTGTGCTTTTTGCCATCAGATTCTGGTGGACCTGTATAAATTCTAATCTACCGGGAAAGAACATAAATTATTATGTAGTTGACTTTATGTATATAAATTATAAGATAAGAACAATGTGAGAACAACAAAGACATTTGCTAGGAATAACATTTATTTTAAACCAAAATAATACATCCATAAAATTATATACAAAAATATTTAAGTACAGCTAAAGTATTATTGACTCACATAAAATATGTACATACATATGTACATACATTCTATATTATTTGAAATAAAAATTTAAGCTTACAAAGGAATTAACATCTATATAAAATTAAAAACAAAAAGATTTAACTTTTAGAGAGATCTTAAAAGATTTCAAAAGCTAGGCGCACTTGATAGTTTTCTGTATAACATTTTTGGTCTTATAGGTCCCAAGAGAATAAATGGTGCTTCACAAGCATATCTCTGACACCTTCCTTTAAAGGTTGATTTTGTGTGTCTTTCTTTAAGGGCAATTCCCAGTCAGGATTCAAATTGAAGCCAAACTGAGACAATATTCTAAGTTCACACTTTATTTGTACCCATCCTGGAGAATTAATAAAGGACCATGGATAGTACCACTTTTGTACAACATCTACACAGGAGCAGAGTACTTCTAGCCAAAGATGCAAAGCTTCTTCATTTAATCCCATACAAATTAAAGTACGCAATTTTACATCCATCTGTGCATGAGCATTGTCATGAGACAAGTTAATAGCTTGCACGCATCTATATAACAATTCTTCTGGGGTGAGAACTTTGCCATCCTCATCCAAGCGATAAGTCTTGCAGAGAACCAATCTGCTGTAAACGGAGTTAAAATCTTTTTCTACTTCTCTTGATGACGCTTCCTCTATAAATAGCCATGGATGGCATGGTCCATCGAGAAAGCTAGGTTTTCTGATACCATGCAGTAAAACTTTTTTGAAAGCTGGAGCTAGAACACCTCTCACTAAATGTGCAGCTTTTTCTGTAACTGAATCATCACCAGCTCTGCTATATTTAACACCTTTTTCATCTAGTAATTTGACAAATCTTGCTGGGAACCAGCCTCTCAAACCATTCAGCTCACCAATCCAGCAATGCTCATCTCGGGAACTTATAACTTCAATTACATCATTCTTTCGAAATCCCAATTCATCCCCATCTCTCCTTTCAAAGTCCAGCAGGGCTTTAGCTCTTCTTCTCTTACTTTTTGAAACATTTACATACCTTTCCCTGTCTGCAGCATGACTTTGCATGGTATAGTCTGCTGTTAGCTGCACATCTGATGCAAGTTGAGGTTCTAAGGCAAGAAAATGACGGGCAACTTGTAAAATGGCTTCTCTCAAATCTACTAAAATTTCTGTCTGTTTAACATTTTTAGACACTGAATCCTCGTCATTACTATCATCTCCGAATAAAATTGATTGTAAGACTGATTTGTTTCGCTTTATTTGGCGTCTCTGGAGCTGCTGCTTAGGAAGATTTGGAACAACACTCGGGTCACCTACTAGGGCACCCTGGTCTGCCATTAAATAGGCTAAATGTCTCCTTCTGTGTGTCTCTATTAATGCTGCACTCAAGGTCTCACCGCAGACTTCATCAATAGTGTTTATCAACAGATCAACATTGTCTATCTCTCCAGGAATATCTGATAGAGCATTAAAAATCTGTGCTGAGTTTGAAATCTCATTAAACCTGTTCTCTTTTATTTTTAGCATTGCTAGTGTTACCTTGAAAAGAACAATGGAGCCATCTAAATAGAACAAATCCCAAATTCGGAGAAGTATCTTCATGTGCACTATATTTGCATACAAAGTCAGGAACCAGTGCATACTAATCAGAGAAAGTTCAATATCATGTGCGTTAAGAACTTGGTCTATACCAGGAAGATAAGTATAAATCAAACTGCGGAGAACTTTCTGATCTGCTTGGATGCCGATAAGTGTCGAGGAATAATATGAAGCTGGTAGCAAATCCTCTACAGTAGTGCACATAATCCAAAAGGCTTCTTCTTCCTCCATAAGTAGAAGGAGGGATGCTGCAATCATGCCGGTGCCCTGACAGTACCCAATGTCGGGATAAAGCCAAGCCAGTGCTCTTAATATTCTTCGTAGCCTCGGGACTCCAGTGCTCGTTGGATGTGAGAAGCACACATTGTTTGGCAGGATTTGAACCAAATCTTTTTCTATTTGCTTACTGGTTACTAGGCCGTCATCGCTAGAGGCTTTTACAATCTCATGATATGAAATCTCTGTAGTAGCTCTCTTTTTATTAGCACCACACAGATGCATCCAAACTTGGGGACGAAGAGAATGAGGAATGCCATCTTTGACCATCTTTCGTAATTTGTCAGTTTTCTGAAGTTTATTTTCATCATCACTGAAACTTATTTCTTTACTGTAGAACTCCCACTGTAAGCGATGTTGATCATCCTCCACAAAAGCATTTGCTAGTAGTTTGTTTGAGCTTTGCTCTGGACCGTCCTCTTCGTCGACACAAAAGCCAAACTCGTCAAATCTGTAGTCCGGTAGCCCACCTTGCCCATCAGACTCTGGCTGAGCGAGTTTAGCCATTATATCCTGAGGTACCATGCTAGGCGTTAATGCAGAAAAGGGCCCTCCTGGGGCTGGAAGTAGTTCATCGGCGACGTTTAGGCCTCTTATAGAATCTATCACGTCTTCTGGATCATCGTCAGCTAATGCAGCACTAATTTTACGTTCATGTTCCTCCCGCCCCACATATCCCTCATGGTCACGCAAGTTAAACAAAGATTTAGCGAGATCCATATTTATTTACATCACATGGAAATAGGTGACGTAAACGAAACAATTCAACACAAAAATCGATCGCGAAAGGAAAAAATACACAACAGTCAACAACAATCACAAAAGTGTCACAAAATGGCACAGATTACCTACTAGTAGAGTCTGGCTAGCGAAAGATGAGACTGGAAAAAGGCGGCAAAATCAAAAAATCTACGTATGGCAACCTTGTCTATAGTCGGAATTATAGTTTTGATACTTGATTATTTATGACAATAATATTATATTTTAGTTTGGATAACTCATTTCAAGAATAAGTTTATTGTTGTTAATTACTTAAAATTTATTTTGCAATACATTTCATTGTGTTTTGATGTTGACGAAAACTTTTGCATGTTTTTGTCGAAGTATTAAAACTTTTTCTTTATTACTTACCGTACATCATGAAATATATTACAAAATATAATTTAACCAAGCAATTATCTTCATTTTCTTAAACTAAATTGTCACTACTGTTTCTAAGTTTAAATATAATTTAATTTAAATGTTAAATAATTTCCTATATTATATTATTACTCGCAAGCGTGATAGATTGTATTAATTACACTCAAATATGTTTATTTAATACATACTTGTACATGCCTCAAACTAATAACCCTCCCTTGCAAGTTGATTAAAAACTAAGGATTAAGAGGAGATGAAAAAACAACACAGAAAATCAAAGGTTGCGGATTTTTTTTTCGCATTTTATATAAACATTCGAAAGGTTTTTTTATAAAGTTTATTTACAATTGACTAAAATATATAAGTGCATGGGCGTACCCAGGTTCTGGGCCAGGGGGGGGGCAAATTACCCAGGTTCTGGTGCCAGGGGGGGCAAATCACCCAGGTTCTGGGCCAGGGGGGGGCAAATCAGATTTTTCATAAGCTAGGTGTTTATAAAGAATAAAATATTAATAATTTTTAGTTGTAAAAATATTGTATTGCAAACAAATGGCAAAAATTCGTTCTTAATTTTTTATTTTTATAGATAAAAGTACTAGATAATATACTTAGTAGGGACGTCAACATGATCCATCTTGTTGGTAGGGACACGATTCCATTGCTATAAAAATTTTGGGGCTTCTGATGAAAAAACTACGACAAGTGGTTTTGGCAGCTCTTGTGATGTCAACCTGACACTGCCTAAGGAATCCTGCAGCGATTGAAACAGGTGGAAATCTGAAGGTGCAAGGTCAGTAACTCAGGACTATACGGCGGATGCATTAACACCTCCCAGCCAAACTCTCGTAACCACACGCCTTTATTTATGTGGCCTTCTTTTTTAATCCTTTTTAGGGTACAAACACTGACATCTGAAAATATGTTCATAAATAAAGTTAGCATTCAATAACAAGGTTGCTTTCAGGTATTTTTTAGGTAACGTTAGGGTCTTACCGGTCTAAGAAAAAATGTCATCAGGGAACTGATTTTGTCTTTAAACACTCTTCTTGGAACATAATATCTCTTTATTTATGCTAGATATTTTAACTTGCATAACTGAATCCTTTGCATCATTCATGTTACCTGCAAAACAATAAATTCAATTACATGATAAATAATATTGATTTTAATTAATTGTAATTGAAAGTATCAAAATACTGATACCTGTACTTACCAATGCACTGGGGTATTTCATGTAAACAATCTTGTTTTTGTTTAAAAGTTGCATCTTTTACACTTCTTTTTTGTTCGTATTTACTAATCATAGCTAAAAGCAGTTTTCGAAAATCTCTTTTCAAAGTTTTCGTCACGTTTAAATTGGAAAATCACGTAAACCACAGAAATCAAACAACAGATGCTATAGGTGACACTGACGTTAATGACAGTGTTACCATAACCAGTTTTGGAATAAAAAGCCAGTCTCATCTTTCGCTAGCCAGACTCTACTTATATCTATATAAATAAAAGAAAGTCGTGTTAGTTACACCACTTATAACTCAAGAACGGCAGAACAGATTTGGCTGAAAATTGGTAGGGAGGTAGCTTAGAGCCAGGAGACGGACATAGGATACTTTTTATCCCGTTCGACAGCGTTCCTGTGTGACCTGACATGAAACGTCAGTCACTATAAAACGTGGTATAACAAAAAAGAATCAGACTTGGAATAACAAAACGAAAATGACAGCTATGTAATTGACGTAAAATGACAGCTATGTAATGACGTATGGATGACAATTTGATATTTGTAAGAAATCAATATTAAAACTATTTCTATTAAATAAATAATTAACAAGTGGATTGAAGTGAAGTGAAGTTTAATTAATAATGCCGCGACCAAGACGATCGAATCTTTCCCGACAAAGCCGTAATGCAAGAAGAATACAAAATACTGCAAATGAAAGGACTGAAGAAGAACAAGAAATTGCACGTGAACAGCGCCGCAATAGTATGGCTCGACTTCGTGCTTCTCAATCACGAGAGCAAAGTGAAGCAGCCCGTGAAACAGCTCGGTTGGCAATGCAGAATCGTCGAGCGAACAACAGAAGTCAACAAATAGATAATTTGGGAATTGGGAAGGGAATAGTTGAGGGTAGGGAAGGGAATAGGGTAGGGGTAAGGGGATTGGGCCTCCGGTAAACTCACTCACTCGGCGAAACACAGCGCAAGCGCTGTTTCACGCCGGTTTTCTGTGAGTTTACTATGATGATAACTATGATTTTCACCTAAACCATTTAATCTATTTTGATGAAATTTGGCATGGAGCTATACTCATTTTAATCATGGTTAAATCGTCAAGACAGGACAACGTCTGTCGGGTCAGCTAGTCATAGACATAATATATACTGTAGGTATATATTATGTCTATGACTTATATATTCAAGATGGTCACAAAATTAGAAAGTTTTTGACCACAGATTACTAGTATATGTATCTGACATTGACATTGTACATTTTTAACATAGTAGGTATATAGTCTGTGATTTTAAAGTCCTAAACAGAATCGATTTCAATCGAATGTCGCAACTCGCACGCACATTCGCACGCAACTCTTTTTTATATATTTTTTTAAAGAAGGCAGGTCGCTGTAGCCCTGACGTCACTGCGACCCATGAGGATCTATTGTGAATTTGTGACTCCTTCGCACTAGAGTATCCTCCCCAACCCAATACTGCTCATAAATTGAACGATATAGTTGGGGTTGGTGCCACGAATTTCCTCTGTGGATTGATCTGTGCTCGCACTACGCAGTGACAATAATAATTTGTCCTGACTCCCTGAGTCCCTCTCCGATCGATGCAAGACGGATCACTCATCAGTCATCACGGAAGACCCATGAAAGACTCCTGGGTACTGAGCCTCTGAGCACAGAGCAGTGAGTAAGTGACCAGTGACTATGGTCACCCGTCACTGGTCACTACTTGGACGGTGGATCATGGACCATGGTCCATTCCATGGCGTCCATGATCCAATGACCATAGACCATAGTCCATAGACAAAATGGATTCGAGACAAAAAAATATATTATCTGTGAAAACTGAAAAAAAGAACAAAAAAAAAAACAAAAAAAAAGTCTGCATTGCGGAACGCAACTGATTCTTTGTTATGAAATTAGACATTTATTGAGTTTTTATGTATTTTTATTGAAATAATATGTGGGAAAAATTATGTGAATTTAGAATATCGACGATCGTCATTATGTATTGTGAATAACAGTTATCAAAAACATCGTTTTACAACTGGATATTACGCCATTTTCAGGTTAGTCTATTTGTTTATTTATAATATATGTGTATGATTCCTTTATTCGTGTGAAAAACACAATATTTCATAAGAAATTTGGGCTTACAATTCAATTCATTTGTAGTGAAACTCAAACTAACAACTTGTAGCGAAAACTAATATTTCCATTAAAATAGTGATATATTCAGCAGAGCGAGCCTAGCGCTTATGATGCGTATAAAAACATGTTGCGTTGAAAAATGTGAATCGTCGGCATCCCGGTCGGAAGATGTAGGTGTAACCTTTCATAAGTTCCCCAAAGACTTCAAGTTACACAGATCATGGCTTGAAGTTACCCACCATACACCTTGTAGCAATGCTCCCTCGTTTGTTTGCTCCAGACACTTTCGAAAAAACGATTTTAAAGTCTATCAGGATTCAAAATATGTACTAAAATCAGGTACCCAGTCTGGGAATGCAATCATAGTAGTTTTGATTTTGGCTTTTACTATTTTCTTTTACTTCATTATTTTATGGTTAAGTGTTCTGTAAATTTATACTTTTCTAGTATCATGTCTGATTTGAGTTTTGTTAGGTATGTTCATCATGGGTGTAGCCAGGCTTGGGCTCAGGGTGGGGCAGCAGTCAACCTACCAAAGCGGCGGGAGCGCTGCTGGTAAAGGAGAACTGTCAAAAATGACGTTTTTGTATAATGGCTTTGTTAGTTCCTTTTTTTCGCCACATTCATTTAAAGCCTTATTATGGTTGTAGTTAGTTGAAAAGATTTTTCTGTTTAGTTAGGCACCTTATAGGTCAGAGCCAGGGTGGGGTAAGCTCCCCAGCTTGCCCCAGTGTGGCTACGCCCCTGGGGATGTTGTAGATTTGTGTTCACATTGTGATAAGTTTTGCTATAGTTGATGTAGTAAATATTTTTTCAAAGTTCACCAAAGTTGTGTGATCCTTACTCCCCGATTCTTTAGAGTTCACATACTTAGTATACTCAGAGCATTGAGACCAAACAAATTTTCTGTTGCAACTTTTCATATATTTTAACCATGTTTTTCAGATTCTATACCTTCTATATTTACTTGGACACACAAAATGGCAGATACAGAGCAAAAAGACGAAGAATCAAGCAACACACACAATTCTTCTGGTAGTAGTAAGGAGTCAGAAGAAAATATTGACACTATAATGAAGTTCATGGAACAACAGGACAAAGAAAAGGATGAGAAAAATCAAAATAATGTAAAATGTAATGATTCTCAGTCAAAAAATATTTCAAGGGGAGGGGAGGGGAGTGCATCTAAAGATGCAGTGAAAGCCGATGTGAAATCAGCAAGTAGTGTCCTAGATATGTTGATGAGTGAGACAGAAAATAAGATCGAGGCCAAGAAAGAAATAAAGACAACCCCAAAACCGAGCCCTACCTCTGGGGATAAAGGTACATACAAAAATTATATTATTATATTATAATATTATTATTCTATAAAATACTAATTAAAATTATCTTGCAGGAAGTGTAGCTTTATCGGTGGGGTCTAAGGTAGAAGCCAGAGACTATGCCAATGTATGGAATGCCGCAGAAATATTAGAAGTTGATTGTGATGAAATGGAAGTTTTGGTTCACTATGATAGTCTTGCTAACAAGTAAGTTTTTTCTCTTCTATTCTTCTTCTAGATTTAGCTAGTATAGGTCTACCAGGATCTGATGGCAAAAAGTGAGAAATGAAATTGACTCTAGCAATACCAGGGTAATTGAAATAAAACATTTGATCCTTTTTTAGGGTTCCTTACCCAAAGGGTAAAATCGGGACCCTATTACTGAGACTTCAATGTCTGTTCGTGTGTCCGTCTGTCTCCAGGCTGTAACTCAAAAACCGCTATAGCTAGAATTCTGAATTTTTAAAAAAAAAAAATTATTTTTTTATTAAATAAGGGGGCAAACGAGCAAACGGGTCACCTGATGGTAAGCAACTACCGTCGCCCATGGACACTAGCAACATCAGGAGAGCTGCAGGTGCGTTGCCGGCCTTTTAAGAGGGAATACGCTCTTTTCTTGAAGGTTTGCAGGTCGTATCGGTCCGGAAATACTGCTGGTGACAGTTCATTCCAGAGTTTTACAGTGCGCGGCAGAAAGTTACGCGAAAAACGCACTGTGGAAGACTGCCACTCATCAAGGTGATGAGGATGGTATGTTTTTCGCGTGGGACGATAGCGAAAAGTTGCAGGTGGTATGATTCCGAACAATTTCTCAGAGCACTCCCCGTGATACAACCGATAGAGGATGCAGAGTGAAGCTACATCTTGGCGTAATTCCAGGGGGTCCAAGCTGTTTGAAACACTATGGCAGTCAACAATTCGAGCAGCCCTTCGTTGGATACGATCCAGAGGGAGCAGTTGGTATTTTGGCGCCCCTGCCCAGAGATGAGAACAATATTCCATATGAGGCCGAACCTGCGCCTTGTAGAGTTGTAGGCGTTGGTCTGGACTGAAGTACTGTCTCGCTCTGTTAAGAACACCAAGCTTCTTCGAGGCTAATTTGGCCTTACCCTCAAGATGATATCGGAACTGGACTTCGCTCGATATGTTGACGCCAAGTATCTCAATGCTAGGGGAGATGGTTAAAGATGTGCCCTCGAAACGAGGATAAACGACCATTGGTGACTTTTTAGTGGTGAACGCGCACACTTGTGTCTTGGTGGGGTTGAATTGGACTAAGTTACGTCTACCCTATTCAGAGACCTTCTCCAATGAATTCTCCACCTTAGACACAAGTTCGTTTCGACTCTCAGTGACATTTTGCCGAGAAATATTAGGGGAGCTGGTATATACAGCATCACCTGTACTATCATCCGCATAGCACTAAATGCCATTGGTTTGTAACATGTCATTGATATGCAGTATGAATAGAGTAGGCGATAGTACACAGCCCTGAGGGACACTAGCATTAACAGACTGAGTTTCCGAGCATTCGCCGTCAACTACGACCTTTATGCTTCTGTCTGCTAAGAAACTAGTGACCCACTTACATAATTTCTCGGGCAGCCCATATGATGGAAGCTTTGATAGCAGCGCTTTATGCCAAACCCGATCAAAGGCCTTCGCAATATCCAAACTAACAGCCAATGCCTCTCCCTTCGACTCAATTGCCTGAGCCCAACCATGAGTCAGGTATGCCAAGAGATCACCAGCCGAGCGACCCTTACCGTATTGTTTGTCGCTTAGCAATCCCTGGCCGTCCAAGTATCGAAGAAGCTGGCTATTGATAATGGATTCCATTATTTTCGAGAAGAGAGAGGTTATAGCGATTGGTCTGTAGTTGGAAGGATTTGAGCGGTCACCTTTTTTGGGGATCGGGTGCACCAAGGCTGTTCCAGGAAGCCGGGACGATGCCAGTGGAATAGGAGAGCCGAAAAAGACGCGCCAAGACTGAAGCCAACTCTGGAGCACACTTTTTCAACACAATAGGCGGGATTCCGTCAGGCCCACTCGACTTTTGGATATCAAGGGAACAGAGGGCTTTTCGCACTGAGCGCTGATGAAACCGAATATCCGACATGATGCTCGTGCATCGCGGTATGGTCGGCGGTTTCTGCCCCCGTCATCCAGGGTCGAGTTTGACGCAAAGAGCTTGCCCAGAAGATCGGCTTTGTCCTTTGCGTCCTGGGCCAACGATCCATTTCCTACGTGTAGGGATGGTAGGGTTGGCTTGCAGAAATTTCCTTCAATAGCTTCGGCCAGAGACCAGAATGCACGGGTTCCCGAGGGGAGGCACTCAAGTTTCTTGCCAATTCTATTGACGTGCTGTTGCTTTGCCCGAGTAATCTCTTTCTTGAGGGACCTAGAGGCAAGGTTGTACTCCTTTTTATATATGCTGGTATTTAAATCCCGAGCAGACACTGCGTTGACACAGGATTGGTAAGCTTCCGGCGAGAAGCTTTTTTGGGGGATGAACCAAACCAGGGACGAAATCTGCCGCCAGTTGGCACTACAGTGGTCGGAATGAAAAGTTCCATCCCCTGCATCACCACATCGGCAACAGAGTTGGCAGTGTTGTCGGGACCATCCGGCGAGAAGCACACGTGCTCCCAAGGATAGGATGCAAAAAACGACCGCATCCCATCCCAGTCTGCTGACTTGTAGTGCCACACACGACGGTATTTAACAGCGCGCTGTCTTAACACCGTTGTAAGTGGCACAGAACTCCTAACAAGGCAATGATCCGATGAACCAAGTGGTGCGGTTACGGATATTTGGTAGCCGTCAGGATTTGAAGTCAGTAGGAGGTCCAACAAGGAAGGATTCTGACCATCCACATCTGGGATTCGCGTAGGCGTAGTAACCAGTTGTGTCAAGTCGTTCGCAAGGGCAAAGTTACAGACAGATCTCCCCGCGTGATCAGTTTTACTGGAATTGAGCCAGTCGGCGTGGTGGGCATTAAAGTCGCCAAGTATTATGATCTCTGCGGATGGGATCTGCTGCTGCACAAAATCTGAAGCAGCTTGCAGGTGCTCCAAATTTTCGCAGATTGTGTAGATCTGTTGCCGCTATAACAACAAATACCTACTAAAAACAAAATAAAATTGATATTTAAGGGGGGCTCTCATACAACAAACATGATTTTTTTGGCCTTTGCTCTATATCAATAATGACAACAGGTAGGTACTCGAATTTCTCAAAGTCCTTAATTATATGTGTACTTTAATATTTAATAATAATATTAAAATAATATATAAAATTAAAGGGGGCTCCCATACAAAAAACACAATTTTTGCCTAATTTTGGTCTATAATGGTACGGAACCCAACGTGCGCGAGTCCAACTCGCACTTGGCCGATTATTTTTTCTTATAGTGGCTGATTCTGTGTGTGAAACATGCAAATATAAAAATTTATCCAATGATCAAGGATATTTTTTGAAAATCTGCCATCCAAATTTGCCATCAGATCCTGGTAGACCTATACTTCTTTTTTGCGCTTGTGTCCCCTATAGACCTGGAATGAATGAATCTCCTTGTTTAAGATTAAATCCTGAATCATTTCATCGCAATTGATTCAATAGTGAAAACAAAATTGTATAGACTTTGTATAAATTATACTACATATTTTAAAAGATTGCATTTTTATGAAAAAGAAACAGAAAGAAATTTATTAAATTCATGCTGTAAAAAATTAAAAATTATTATTGCTTGAAATGCATTATGCAATGCTTTTGTGTACATGCAGTTATCTGTTAATTAAAAAAAAAAAGGTAATTATGTCATGATGGTGGTGTTGTCATGGTAACTTTGTTAGTTATTATAAATGTTTACTGTGTTTGCACATAAAAGTTCACATTTATTTTATTCATTTTATGATATAAATTTAATAGGAGGTATGTTTATAATTTATATTACTTTATTTTTATTTAATAAATAATAAAAAAAATATATATATTTTCAAATTTTGAATATAGAATTAGAGCGCCAATTAAGTCAATGGTCATTCAATGGAATTTTACAATTCTAACATTATTTTCAAATTTCAATACAGAACACCTAAAATAAAAGAGTACATAGAACTTATGTATGTATTAAAATTGCATCTTTACAGGTTATAATATACAGGTTATAAAACAATGTTATAATATGATGTATAAAAAGCTAATTATTTTTAATTAATTAATATATATAAATTATTGTGAGTAAATTTTGGTTATCTTTGGAAGAAAACTTGCTAATGATGAAACAAATTTATTATTTTTAGGCCTGATGAGTGGATCAGTGTGAGCAGCTCTAGACTGAGACCATTTAGTGTAAAATCTATTGTCCGACCACAAACTACACCTGTTTCTCACATCGCAGAGAAAATCACCAAAGAAGAAATGCCAGAAGATAAATTAAAACCAACATTTGCTATTGGGGAAAGATGCCTGGCACGGTGGAGGGACAATCGGCGCTTTGTTGCCACTATAAAACAAGTAATGGAGAATGGTAAGTGTACAAAGCAGCTTTGAATATTTAGATTTTTGAGAAAGAAAAAGAAAAGTTATTTACCATCTTTACCACAGACATAGATCAAGATAGATACCGCATGTATATGTACTTCACGTCCCATATCGCGTTCCCAAACGACGAGCAATGCCCGTCTTTCGAAAGTGTTCTTTAGTCTGCTATCGAAATTGGACGTCAATCGGAATTTTAAAAATGCCTAAATGTCTAAAAGTGCTGTGTTGAGCTGTAGAAATTCAAATAGAAATGTTGGTCTAGATAATGGACACGTTTCTTATCATCGGTATGTCACAGTAGTCAGGAAAAAAGTGGCACGCTCGTTTTTATACAAATGGAGCGAAATGCGGTATCTATCTTGATCTATGTCTGTTATCTTTACCATGTATAAGGGGGATATTAGATTATCATATATATTGGATCCGAGATCATTGAGTCAATAATATTGGATAATGTAATATAGACATATGATTAATTTCTTCCTTGATCATAGATTTTTGACATTTGCTGAGAGATTAGATCCAATACGGTCATAGAAATAGGTGTTGCCAGTTATTTAATATAAAAAAGAGTTTTTAATTTCTTGTTCGTTAATATGTTTCAAATAATGTAATGTAATTATTTTTCGAATTATATACTTGGATAATCTTGCTGAAATAACAAAAAACAAGCCATATTAAAAATGACGATGTCTTTTGACACATCGAATTCTCTGAGATCTAGTAACCCTGACGTAAACTCCCCTGTCAGCGTTAGCGCTCTCCATTGGCATTTGGCTATTGAAACCACATATGACGTAAAATAGGATCAATGAAATATGGTAATGTAATATGCAGATATGATCAAATGATCATATATATTGGATCCTATATATGATCATAGAAATGATCCAATATAAATGATAATGTAATACCCCCTAACTAAAACTAATCTTTTAACATTTTCATAAAACTTTAGGTTCATATGAAATAGTATTTGATGATGGATTTGCATGGAAATGTTCCACATCAAGATTGTACAAATTGAAGGATACTGGGAAGATATCGGATAATCTGAGTATTGATACATCAGTCCATCCCACTGCGAGTCCGGCACATTCACCGATTTTGGAGGGAGTCGGGCCAAGTACTGGGACGGGAATGACATCAGCTGCCTTACCTCCTTACCATACCCATCTCTTCGACCCAGCTCGCGATTATTTAGGGTCTAAAAAGGAGCGTCGTGAGATGAAACGAAAATTAAATATTAAAGAAATATTTAACATCGGGCAAAAGAAGAAAAAGATGGAAAAACCAGTACAAACTGTAAAACCGGTGAAGCCTGTTACAGAAAAAAAGAAGAGGCCTCACAATCGTAAAAAACAAGACGTATCGAAGAGTGTGCCAGGTTTGTGTTATGCTCCTTAAATTTTTGTATATACTCATAATATCATGCTCATTATAAGTAGGGTCCGGATTTATCTGTAAATGCCATCGACATAAGAAGCTATATGGACACAAAATGGTCACGAAAGATGCCTGCCTTCAAAATTTGTAAACTAAAAATGGCGGAATTTACTAGAGATGTCACTCAATAATAAAAATATATCGATATCATATCATATCATATCATCATACATATAAATCCGGGCCCTAATTATAAGCATTAGCAGTGAAACTAGATGACCCAGTGAACTTTGTACCTTCCTACTTATATAAACCTTCCCTTCAAAGAATATTTTAAAACTAAAGTTAGCCAAATGGGTACCATTCTCGAGTTCTAGCGAGACTGAGACTGGGTTGCACCAGAGGCGTGGGTAAACTTAAAGTTAAAGTTATAGTTATAGTTAAGGTAAATTTAACTTTAACTTTACCCTTAACTTTGCCCGGAGAAATTGACAGATGACAGCTGATCCAACAAGGTTATACATGCGCGTGGGCGGGGGCGCTGCTGGTAAAGGAGAACTGTCAAAAATTGCGGTTTTTGTATGATGACAGCGTTAGTTCCTTTTTTCGCCACATGCATTTAAAACCTTGTCGAGCTCTATGGTTATAGTTAAATATGGCGTCTTGATGGCGTCATTTTTAACTTTACTCAAAGATTTGACATTTTGCACTGTAGTCAAAGTTAAAGTTACAGTTAAAGTTACATTTAAAGTTAGTTGGTGCAATCCAGTCTAACAAAATTTAAAATCAACTTTTATTTTCGTTATATAGACATGTTTGTAAATATATTTTTAAATATTTTAGAGGCAGTGGCTTCAATCATTGGTACTGTCGAGCAAAGCGAAGCAGCTGATAAAATTAGTGGCAATAAACTAAACACAATCAATAGTACAGAAAAGGAGAATGAACCAAAGGTCACTGAGAAAATGTCTAAGGATGAAAGTAAAATTGCAATAGTTGATATGCCTGAACAGGATAGTTCTGATCTTTCAGACCCCCAGACCACTGAAAATAATATGTCAATGGAGACAGTAAGTTAATATTTATAATACACTAGACGTTCCGTGCGGCTTCGCCCGCGTAAATTAGATATTTCACTCCCCAAATTACTCCCCAAAAAACAGCCTATGATCCTTTACTTCTTATCTGACCCAAATAACAGAAAAATTGCTCTAGTAGTTCGTGAGATAAGCCCTTTCAAATAATTTCCCCCGTTTTTTTCCACATTTTCCTCTATTTCTTCGCTCCTATTAGTCTTAGCCCTGGCGCGCACTAGCAGCCAAGCCGCAGCGGCCAGGTCGCGGCGGCCATCGAGATAGATACCTTAGTATCAAACCGCCATAGATCACGTGCACCTGGCGGCAACGCGACCTGCGGCCACACCATACTTTCGATGGCCGCCGCGACCTGGCCGCTACTGCGCGCCCGGGCTTAGCGTGATGTTATCATCCTTTGTAAATCATTTGTAAACCATACATAAATATAACTGTTCCAGGTCAGTGAAGAAGAAGCTAAACTAGTGAAATTTGATAAACCTGACGAACACAAGCATGAAGAAGTTCTTGATAAGATAAAAGAAGCTATAAACAAACTAGAAGATGGTTTAACGGAAATTAAAAAGGTTGATTCACCAAAGCCCCAATTGAAACTTGAAATTACCAAACTTATTGTCAAAGATCACAATACAAAACCGGAAATTGTAAAAGAAGAGCCAGTTAAGAATGAGGTGGTTAATTCAGAATTACTGGTTAATACAGAGTTAGATATGAAAGAAGAACATGTAGAAAATATAGTCAATACAGAAGAAACGGCGAAAGAAAATAAAGATGAAGTTAAAGCATCAACTTTAAAAGAAGTTGTGAAAGAAGAGTTAAAAACCAAAGAAGATTCAGAAGACAAACCAAAGAAAAAGCTATCGAAGATAAAAAAGAGCAAGAAATTGAGATTGTTACAGGAGAAGAAAGTTAAGAAGCAAGTGGAAAAAGTTAAGAACGAGCTGCAAGATATGAAGAGGCAGATTGAAGAAATGCGACTAGCCATGTTGAAGAAGACGGAGGAGCTAGCGGCCAAGAATCAGGAAATGCCAGAGAGTTTCCTCTTGCCAGGGGAGTGGTGCTGCAAGTGGGTGAACGGGCAACCTGTGGGGACTGTCAGTGAAATGGGAAGTGACACGCCCGTGGATAGTAATAATAAGCCCGGCTTGCCACGACGAAGTGTGCAGGTAATTAAATTGAATAAATAAAGTAGAATTTTAGTAAAACTAACATTATTAATCGTTAAATATACATTGCAAGGAAAAATATTCAAAAATAGGTGGTCCAACTGCTTACAGTAGTCTACTTATAATTATACTACTCACTATAAAATTCTATCACCTATTTAGAAAATATGTATAAAAAAATATATTTCAATATTTCAGGTGGAAGATAAGAGGTTACCAGAAGGATGGACTAAGCACATGGTGAGAAGAAGCCTCGGCCAGTCTGCTGGCAAATGGGATGTGGTGTTAGTTGGGTAAGCTTTGTTTTTGTTGTTGCAATTTTTATCAAGACAAACGTCAGAAAAGTCTGTCTGTCAATTATCTATCATAAGCTATAATCTTTACCTAATTTAATCAAAGTCGGTTCAATGGTTTACCGTTGAACGGACCTTGATTAAACTTGGTATAGATTATATGTGACGAAAAGTTTACGGTGCATGGTTCCCGCGTGATAAAGCATTTAAACACTCATTGAACATGCAACATCTCGTAAAATATTTGTTAATACGTTATAATTTATTCAAGACAAGATGACGCCCCTCACTCCGTTGCGCCAAAGTTCGTTTGTCGCGCCGGAACTGTACATTTTTCCGGGATAAAAAGTATCCGGTGTCCTTTCCCGGGGCTCAAAGTATCTCCATACCAAATTTCAGCAAAATCGTGAAGCAGGCTTGAAGAGGTAACAGACAGATAGCACAATAGACATAACTACCAGTAGTTCGACTGCAAAGAAACGGACAGGTTTCAATATCTGTCAAATTCGTTGGGTTTCACTAGGATTATGAACGGAATGTGCCTCGCGCTGGCTGATATAATTTATTTTTAAATATTTAAAATAAAGATTTCAAAATTGGATTCTGTCAATTTTAATCGCATTTGCCAAAACACAAACAACAATACGACCAAAGAGGAACACTTCCAGCGAATATGTCATAGTTTTAAATTCGTAGGTAACAATTTAACAACCCTAGCGACGATTTTCGTCATAATACGTCAAATTTAAAAATTTCAACATCAGTTCTAAGTCGGTATACTCTATAATTCTGTCTACTCTGCAGATAGGCAGACACACTTTCGCATTTATAATATTAGTATTATTTATTTTTAATAGCGCAATTTTAAAATTGCTAAAACTAATCGTTTTTATTTCTGTTTTAGCCCTGACAATCGACGGTTTCACACGAAAACTGATATGCGTAATTTTCTGGAAAATCACGGTGAGTCGCTAAAACGGTATGAAAATGCGCTGCTTGACTTCGGAGTACATCTTAAACTGGCCAGACGAATGGGCTGGTATAAGACGACCGGCGAAGAGACGGCGCCGCCCACCGGAATAATTACTAACATGTCACCTCTAGTCAAAAGGAAGAGTATAGTGAAGAAAGATAGGAAAGAAAAGAAGAGGAAATTGAAGATCGTAAGTAGATATACCCGAAAAGAATACTGCGCAATTAAATTATGTCCTTATCTTGTACTGTTAACTTTTAATGGCTTGTAGAAAGCCATTAAAAGTTAAGTACATAATATAATATTAAAAAGTAAAAAATTAAAAATTCACACAAGCAAGGCATTTAAAATAATTGTGATTATTACTACACGATACAAGAGTTTTATGCCTAAATTTTATAATGAGTAATATTACTTTTTTACAATATATTTCATCAAAGATATTTGTCTTATGAATATTATTATTATCAATATTATGATATTTTCAGAAATTCAAAAAATCTAATTCAGCATACAGTATTGCAACAGATAATGATCCTATAGAAAATCTAGCAGAACCAACAGATATGTCACTTTATAACACAGAATTGGAAGATGGCTATGGTAAGACATAAATATGAAATTCTTAACTTATAAACATAAATAATTTTATGACAACAAAACAGAAAATCTACATTTAATCATATAGGCGGCACAGGGCACTACAATTATTTTGTTCATGTTTTGTATCATCTATCCAAGACATTAACCCCCTTACTAATAAACGCTGTATAAGCTTTGAATAGTTATACAGTGTTTTGTCTTCTTCAATCCAATTAAAAATGTCACTTGTGTGACAGGAACAAAACACTGTATAACTATTCAAAGCTTATACAATGTTTTATTATAGTTTGTGCGTTTTATGATGATATGCGTGACACATTATAATTGACAATAGTAGGGAAGTTACCTAACAAAAATTAATCGATAGTTTAAAAATATCGAATCACATCGTAAAGGAATTGCAATCGAAATTATCGATTTCGTACTGACATTTCAGTGGTGTCGGCTATTTAAGATGGCCGCCCTTTTTTATCGATTTGATTTCGATTCAACAGAGTCAATCTCTTTTGACATAAGTTCCATTTCATGCATATGACATTTTTCAAATGTTTTCGTAACAATAATTTTATACTCCTATTTCACAGTTATTATTTATAATTTTTATTAATAAGTTAGCATTTAGCATCTTTTCATTTTTATTCATTTACAATTATAGGAAACATTTGTTTTTGTAGATGGAATATAATTTATTACATTTTGATTTTTTTTTCTTGTAAAAAAAACCCGTAGCAAGGAACATGAAAACTGTCACCCATATCATCTTAGAACGCACAAACTATAGTAAGGGGGTAAATATATTTGGACCACTCCACATTTAAATGTGATTTTTGTTCTATTTCAGTGTTTGTCGGATCTTTAAAAGTTCAAGTAGTCGATAACTTACTTCGATGTCCTGCGGAAGGTTGTTTCAAAGCGTTCAGAAATAACACTCTCATCAAAATGCATATAAAACATTACCACAGAGACCTCCGGAAAATGCTTGGAGTGACGCCGAAAGTTCTAGATTTGGCCTACGCTCGTTCCAAGTCGGTTAGCAAGGAGCAACAAAAGAAAAGGCAAGTGCCTACACCTAAAATTATCAAAGCCAAGTTGCCGAAGCTTAAGCGGCCCGAGGAACCCAAATTGGAAGTACAGGGTACGCTTTCGCTCGAACCCAAAGATGACAGTCCAAAGGCACCCAGGTTGATCCCTAGATCTCTGGACTCGCCCAAACTACGTCAGAGCCTACAAGGGAACAAGCCAGTCAAACGACCCAAAGTTCTACTCCCCGTTCGAAGACCAGAGCCCGAGGCCGTAGATACAGTAGTCGAGTTTGATGATGTAAAAATTACGTTGCCGGACATACCTCGACAGTTGGACTTCGAAGAGGCCATAACTACACACACGGTGACTAAACCTGCAGATTTGATCAAGGAGAAGCGAACGCCTAAGATGGAGGAAGATGAGTCGTTTGCTGCTTCAGACTTCGACACCCGGTCCAGCTGTCCAGGGTCAGCTACACCGGATTCCAAAATCATGGACAAACCAGCAGAGACCGATCAGTCCATATTTGACAATGTGGAAAATAAGGATGCGAACATGTATATGTATACTGAAAGTAAGTATAAAGTAAATGTAAGACCACAAAACCATTTCCTTTTACAGTACTCCCAAATTAATAGTGCGCATGGAAGTCTTCGCTAATTATCGTAACCACGAAAACACCCGAATCTATGAAACGTGCCCCAAACAATGCACTTGCATTTTGCACCTTGTTCAAAGGAAATAGAAGTAAATATCATAATTATAGCTGGTGGCTGTCCGCTGTCGCCGTTCCGTCAATAAGTGCTATAACTCACCGGGTAGCCATCGCGGCGTTACCATGGTAACGTCCAAGCAACGTCAGGCTACGCTGTTTTTCTTAAAGTTAAGTTTAAAACAGCGCTTGCAGCGACGTCTTCCGACGCTCGGGAAATACGACCGTTGCCGAAAAATTTCAAAAATTTCTATGCGCATTATCACTTTGGGAGCACTGTACGTATCAACCCATGAATCCCCAAGCGGCAGCCAGCTGCCACATAACAATTGAAAATCTAGCCCACGATAGAGCTGACATTTTGACGTCATTCCCTTTATTATTTATAAACATATTTTTAGGTGTCAAAATATAATTAATAATTGATAAATAATGCTAAAAATCTCAAATAGCATGAGCATACATTTATTATGTGTAATCATAAATGTTTATTTATGAACTAGAAAATGAATACAAATTGGTCTTAAAATTAAAACTTGAGAGGTTTCAAGGGACACCCGGATGGAACGAAATACCGCCACCCCACCCAGCTAAAAAAATACAAATTTCCCGCCATAGAGGAATGGTAGAATTTTAAATTTCCCGCCAGTTGACGTCATCGCCACAGCAACGCCCCCTGCCTCTACTTCGCAGGTACTAAAGTAATTAGTGTCGGTGAAAAAGTGTCGTTACGACTTTTCCGTCTAGCCCCCTTGGCTCTTTCGCAACGCGCGATAAGGAACTTCGTTCCAATACAATTATTATAGTCACTGGAGTACAATTATAATATGAATGTGTTGCAGCGGGTGAAAGGATCAAGTTGGAGCGTATGAAGCGCGAAGAGATCATAAACTGCCATTGCGGCTTCCGCGAAGAGGACGGGCTCATGGTGCAGTGCGAGCTGTGCCTGTGCTGGCAGCACGCGCTCTGCCACAACATACAACGCGAGGCCGAGGTTTGAGCAGCTTATAATCACTTACACACCTATCTCGTGTTCCCCTATGAAATGTTACATTATATTGTGTCCTTAATGCTAAGTACCACAGACCAGACCAGGTTTACCACAGACAAGCACAAACCACCCTCTACACCTCAGCGGACGCATCCGCAGATACAATCTGCCGACGCATCCGTCGATATGTAGAGGAGGCATGTCGCGGGCCGCGCGCGGTGGTGTTGAAGTTATATTATAACTTCAAGACACGGCCGCGCGCGTCTGTCGCGGGCCTCGGAAGCGGTGCCATACATTTTCGTACACTGACTATTGTCGCGACTCGCGAGCGGCCGACGACAGTCGTAGGCCGCGCGCGGCCGCGATCGATCGTGATGCATTGTACCTTAAGACTGCAGCCATTCGACGTTGCCTCACGTTGTCATACACACATGACACAGCCTTAGTCTTGTGCAACTATGTAGCGTCGACGCCGCCCTCTGCAGCACAAAATATGTTTCAAATGTTTTCTACACACCTACAGGTGCCTGAGAAGTACACGTGCAGCATCTGCCTCAACCCGAAGCGGGGTCGTCGCTCCGCGCGGTTCCTGCACGACCAGGACCGGCTGTACGAGGGTCTGCTGCCGGGCGCGCGGGCGTCGGACAGCCTGCGACGATCTCACGAGCTGTCTGGGAATTTACTGCGAGTTCAGGACGCGCTGCACGCACTACGCGTTAAATACTATGTGGCCACGTAAGTACTATCAGATAAATTGGTTCATAGGCAGTTGATAGACTTACGTCATATTTTGATCGGACTATGTCAATTCAATATGAGATGATTGATAAAGCTAGAAACAAATTATTATCGGACGCATCCATAATGATGGATGCGGCTTAACAATGTGCACGGTTCATTTCGGACGTCCGCGAATGCAAAAATATCCAGATGTCTGAACTATATGAATATACTTCTCTGATAGTACCTTGACTAATAAAGTGACTTTATCAGTGAAGTGCTTTACCAGAGCCTTGAGTGTGAGTTTTGGTTACTTACCGTGAGCATGTTAACAAAAAGTATTAGTTCCGAACCGGTGGTAGGCCTCATGTAGACATTCTAAAAGTGTTAACGTAAACCTATTTAGAAATACATATTTGATATCATTTCATTTCAGTATAACATTGAATTAGTTAAAGTTGCTTCGCTATGCTATGCTATTAGTATAGCGAATTATATTTTATATCGCTAAGCTATTAGTGCTGTCTTCACGGTGAAAAGTGGCAAAGACTAAGGCCGCGTCCCCATCAGACACGGCGCGTCGCCGTCACCGTGTTACGGTAGGTACGGCGCCGCACCGCGACACGGTGCCGCAAACTAATTAATGTTATTACGTTTTTCAGCAAGAAGAACCACCCTAAGTTGTATCTGTGGGCCAAGGACTGGGAGGCGGCGGAGATTTCCATGACACAGGAGCGACTCAACTCTGACTACTCGGACCTCAACATCATCATCAACAACATCGGCAAGGAGAATCTGCCGGTGAAGGATGATATGAGGGACTTGCATCTCGACTTGAGATCCCTTCCGGATGACGATCATAAGGACTCGCTGCTGAGCCTCGCGAATGCGCTGTCTAGCCCCGGCGGAACCTCGCTAGATCTGCCCATAAGTACGTCCGATTTGGAACGCCTGGCTAAGAGTGTACAAGGTAAATTTAATTTACTGCTAAGGGCATAGAATTAGAACGTTAGAAAAGGCATTCCATACAATCGTCAGTACAAAAATGTGTCACCCTCGAAATGAGTGAGCTCACTCATCTGAGAGCAGTGTGCCTTATGACGCGGTGACAGCCGGACGTGTTAAATTAATTAATTACCGCGTTGTTTTTCGCTACATTTCGCTCCAGAATGCCGTCGTGTGCCTTCCGACAGTGCAGTAACAACACAAGGAATACAAATAAAGCCAAAGGTGTAATATTTCACACGTAATTACTAAGATTTTATTAATATTTAAATTATTGTCTTCCATTTGAAGAGATAAATCAAAGCGAAGCGTAAAATGAGCGAAAGAGAAAGTAGTATATGCTATTGCTGTAAGACAAAAAAGGACGACAATATTTTCTCGATTCGATTAAAGCGTAAAATGAGCGAAAGAGAAAGTAGTATATGCAACTACTGTAAGACAAAAAAGTACGACAATATTTTCTCGATACACATTTTGCATGCAAAAACATTGCTACAGTTTTGACGGCATACGTCGTATCTAAGTATTTTGATATCGTTGGCTAAGGGCTAATAAACTACTCTCATGTCCTACTATTCAATAATAATGAATCCAAAAAGTGATCTTGACTCAAGATTAAGATGATCTCAAGATTGACACTTGAGCATAATCTAGCACCAAGAGCGCTTCTTTTATACGGTCCTAAATCATATGTCTGAACTCAGAGGCATTTAAATTATTTGTATAATGATTACTTTTGAAATTTTGTTTTGTAAAACACAAAAGGCTACGTAGTGGCTAAGTAACAATAGTAAACATAATCTTCTTTGTTTCATTTCTAATTTCTTATTTTGTCATCTGAACAATGTTTGTAATATACTTTATTTATCATACAAGCCGATCATTCCACTTGACACCATCGAAACGACACCACCTACTATTAGTGATACATAGTTGCTTAGTTGTTGATATGAAATCTCCAATTAAGTTCAAACAGTAAAGTTTATATTTATCTGTCACTCAAATGGTCATATCTTGACATCACTGGGGTGGTGACTGGTGTCATATGGACTAGAGATTCCATATGACACCACCGGCGCGGCGGTGTCGTTTTGGTGGTGTCAAGTGGAAGGAACCATACAAGCTAAATAAAAAAAAAAACAGTTTAATTTCACTAAATTATTTCAATGTCATCATTTTAATATTACACTTCCAGAGCAAGAGAGCCCGCGTCGCATGATAATCCCGCAGCCGGAAGCGGCGATCGACAACGGCGTGTGCCGCGAGCGACTGCTGCGCCACCTCACGCGCTGCCAGGCGCTCATCGACGCGCGACTAGACTCTATAGAGGCGCAGGTCGCGGGTACGTTGTGTGGATTTAGTAATAATATGAGAAACTGTCAGCTACATGATACAGCTATAGAGTAAAGAGACTATAAGTGTCTAAACACACTAGGCCGAAAAACGCGGCTGAAGTTCGGCAGGATTACGCCTGCTATGTATTTTAAATTACCGATTACGTCGAGTTATATTGTATGCGTTTGACATTGCTGACGTAATCATGCGGAATTTCAGCCGCGGAAATTCGGCACGGTGTGGTTAGGTTAGTGGTGGACGGTGGTTGTTTTGGCGTGTGTAATAAACGACTTGATAAAGTAAAATATCTATGACAACACTCACAACAATACTTTCCTGAAAAATTTATTGAAGTATCCATTTTAGTAAACCGCTGGCTTTATTTTCAGCTACACTTGTTCATATCTCATGAAAAGTTTTTGTAGGTTTTTATATTTAAAAAGATTTTTCACATCTTAACATTGTTTAAAAATAGTTGGCCTAGGCCCTAGACATTAATTGTTTTTATTTTATTCTCTTTGCATTGCAGAGCTGGAATCACAAGACCCATCGTTTGAAGATGATGAAACAGCAGACTACTTCCCCAGGACAAAGCAGACTATACAGATGCTCATGCGAGACCTGGATACCATGGAGGAATTGGGGATTATCACATAGGCTACTACCATTGTATATTGTAAATATTGATTTAAGCAACAAATATTCTGACCCTATTAAAGTTATTTATGCTGACAATATGTTTGTACTTATTTAAGCATCTTTCTTAAGTACTTAAATATTTAAAAATTTGTAATTTGAAGAACATTGGACTACTTATTCGACGCGAGCCGTCAAATATGTTACGTATTACCAGAGACACAGCCAGAGACTATAATAGACATGTATTACCGATACGTAATACCGATAGTGAGTATTGAGTACTGACCATAAAGAGACAGTGGCGACATTTAGCAAGTCTCACAATTCGTCCACACGCTTGGGTAAAGCTCTTTTTTATACATTGTTTTATTATTAACGTGACGATGTTATAGTTACGCCACTGTCCATTATGCAGCTCCTAAACCGACAATAATATTATTGAACAGTTTATTTGACAATAAGATTGAAAGGCGGGCGCGTTCAATATTAGGATGGTCAATAATATTGAACAATACGTGATAATGCACAATAAAATTGATCGTCCAGGGGCCTGCTTACGCTGAGCCTGGGTTTATATGTGGTGGCGTGTATGCGCGGTTCGGCGGGTAGTAGTTACACCGCGAGATGACAAGCAAATGTACGTAAATGGCTGGGCGAACCAGCAGCTATTTCAATAAATTGTTACATTTGTGATATAGCAGTGTAGTGACCAAATCCAAACGCATAATATAAATCCAGCCTTACAGGCGCGGATCCACCGCAGTCGGCAGCGCACGGAGAGACCATGCACGTGCGTGAAGCTTCGCTTTGCAAGAAAATACATGTGACTGTGTCCATGGCAAGTGGCAACCCACAGACACGTTATGTATGAATTGACTCACATGTCTTGCTCGAATATGGTGCACACGCAGCTCAACGCTGGAGACACTATGCATGCTGTACATGGGATAATGGAAGCTAAGAGGATGTAAACTATGTAACAGCAATTGTGCACAAAGTCGTGAGTAACGTGTTTGTATAGCGTGCTGCAGTGGAAACGTTGACCCACGTAGTCAAACAAATAAATCCGAGCACCGTGTGGTTGTGCACAGCGTGCCCTGAGGTGGATCCGCGGCTCATGGTCAGGTTATATTTTTATGGTTAGAAAAATACAAATATATAAAGTAAATTGTATTATAATAAAAGAACCTTAACCCTCATAAAACTTAGGCAGCTGATCACCCAGGATCACGGAACGTTCCACACCAGCTTCAGATATCACACCGAGACGAACCACACCACCCGAAGAACCATCCCTCAACATGGCCAGGGTAAGAGTGTTGGTCACAAACTTTTTGGCTTCTTCTTTTGTCATTTTGGGTTTGAAGTTGGCGTCAACATAACCGTAAACATAGCTGGAGCCCGAACCTCCAATGGACACGGCTTGACGCTGCACCATTCCTCCAATTGGTACTGAATAAATTTGACCTGAAATGATATATTATAATATTAAAGTTAAGACAAAACATAGTACAGGACATAAATACACTTGTAACCCCTATATTCAATGTTAATCTTCATATTACCAAGTTGTTGTAAATTAGAGGATATTAGTCAGGAGCTTAAGGAAGTAAGTAATACAAAATTTTCAAGAGTATGATTATAAATTATTATAACATATTTAATTATGATTCTGTTTTGTTCTATGCACAAAACAGAATCATAATACAGTAACATTTACACATGTGTAAATGTGACACTTAATCCATCAAACTGTAATAATAATATAACTTATATAATATAATATAACTTATTGTAATAAAAAGTAATAACTTATAACCCTTACCCCCTTTCTTCTTATCCCATCCAGCAACAAGTATACCAGCTACAAGAGAATCACGGTAGTTGTAGCACAACTCTCTGAAGATAGCCGCAGCAGTCTGCACTAGAGGTGGCTCTCCTAGTTCCATTTTATGGAAGTCTGAAATATATAAGACAAAGATAATGTAGTCCTTTAACATTTAAACAACTAAGTGATTATCCTAGTAAAATAAGTTTTACATATTTAACAAATTGAAAAAAACCTTTAACTGAACTGAACGAGCTAATGATGTTCAATGGATCAGAAACACAGAGAAAGACACACTCTATTTCTGTTGTGGGTTGAGAAGAATATGATATTGTAACATCTTTGAAGATATTATAATGCTCGACTTGGCGGGGGCACTGCCGCGCCCCCAGATAATATCTTATATATAAAATTCTTGTGTCACAATGTTAGTTACTGTACTCCCCCGAAACAGCTTTACTGATTTTTACCAAATTTTATATGCATATTCAAGTAATACGGGCAAAATACTTTATATGGCAAAACAACCTTTGCCGGGACAGCTTGTGATTATATCATATTATTTTATCTTCTAAGATGTTACAATATAAAGTTGTTTGGAAAACATAGATTTAATATCATTATAAGGAAGTAATATCTCATTAATACTCACTAAGGTGGTATGTAACAATATCCGCAATGGCCTGTGTGTCGGCGGCCGAACCAGATCTACAGCAGTAGATGTGTTCGGTGATTCTGGTCAGCTTGTCGGTCACTCTGTTGGCGATGTAGGCTCCTGTAGTCGTCCTGGAGTCGGCGCCGATGACAACTCCTCCGTCGTACTCGCACGCCATGATAGAAGTGCCGGTGCTGTGGGGAGCGTTCATCCAGCTCATGCTGGGATCGGAGTACGTGTCGACCACGGACGCAGCCATTATGGATTCTCTGAAACATTAAAACCATCAGCATCACGACGTAAACGATGTGTAAAAGAAGTTCAAATAAAAGGCTCGGACATGAAACAAGGCGATCGTCGTTTTGTGCATTAAATTGCAGATAACTATGGTTTGCCATATACGGGCCGAAAGAAGGTGAAAAGTAAAATATCAGTAAATAATATTTTAAAAGGATACTTACAAGTTTTTAAGCAAATTATTTCACAAACAGAAAACAAAATTGAAAGTCACGAAAGCGGCGGTGATGACGCTGTCAAACTCAAAATCAAAAGTCATCTATCAACTGTCACGACTCACGGCTGACAGTCACAGACAGTAAGCACATAGATAAAGTATTATAGTATAGCTATGTAGTCTGTCATCGCGTGGCCATTTTGTGCTTATTTTCATACAAGTAGTGTGCATTTATTTTCTTGAATATTTATATTTGTCGATTATTTCGAAGCACATTATGATATAGGAAAGGAAGTCAATTAGTTCATGATATCGATTAACTATAGTTCAAGTGATGAGAATCCTTAAACACACGTAAAAAGCTATGCAATTTTTATAGCCCAATTATTAATTGATGTGATATTTTTAGCACTTATGCCTTATATAGCACGAATAAGGGATTAATAAACTTATAAATTATCTTATTAGCTTACAAAAATACCGATTAAAAAGCCCAAAAAACGTTGTTCAAAACTTACGTATACGTATTGTTAAATCCACGTGTTTGAGGCATTCTTTGACCATTCTTAAGGTTTATTATTTAGCGGAACCACAAAACTCAACAATGAGGGATTTTCCTATTTTTTTAATTTGATTGTCAAACAGTTTCCATTTTAGTAACTAGATGGCGTATGGGTAGACAACTATCGGTAATACCAGGGAATACCATCAATAATTGGTACAAAACTGGGCAAAAGAATGTAAAACGCAATAATATTCCAATGAATAGGATAATAAAGTTATTATATCGATGTTTTAGTTTAATTCACGGAAGAAATAGCCTTTTTACCGATATTCACACCAAATGTCACAGGAATTATACATTTTGGTTATGACAACATCTTACCTGCACTTGTGCAAGATAACGGATATTTAATGGCTAATATTTTACCAATAATGAATATCAAAAACTCAAAACCACAATTTGGGAAAAAATAATAAAAACCACACCAACAATAAAAAGTAGAAGAAGTTTGAAACTGGCATGCCCGCCAAAACTCTTTCAGTTGTCAAGTTTGAGTTTGACAAGTTTTTATTATATCAGCGTGATCCTAAACTATTACCAGTCTACTGGCCTAATCTCTTAGGCCAATGATCGCTTAGGTTTAAGATATTTTGATTTATGTCACACTGATATTTGACAGTACACTGATATTTTTTGGAAACACAACCCATATGTAGTCAGTGATGCCAACCTGCAGATAATTTCAGATCGGTGAAGAACCAATAGAAAATCTAGAAGTGTCTATCCTTACGCCATCTAGTTAAGATTGTTAAAACTAAAATTAAAAAATATAAATGAAAATCCCTCATATCATTAAATGTTCACTAAAAAGTAAACACCTTTATTAACACTTTTATTTTCCTAGTAAGTAGGACATAACATTACACGCTTATACCGTAGCTCAATGCTACAGCAGCTTTTGTTTTTTTAAACATTGGTTTCATAAGAATCATTGGATATTTTGATTAATAAGCCACTGACGAAATAGGTATAGGTATAGTCTGTCAAGAAAGTGAAGAAATTAAAAAGTGGCAACATCGTAGTGTCATCCCTTTTTTCTAGATTGATTTGAAAGGGATGACACTACGATGTTGCCACTTTTTAATTTCTTCACTTTCTTGACAGACTTATACACTACATCTAAGGTATTTATGGAATACATAGAGGAAATAACTTTTTAACCGATTAAAAAAAAAGAAGGTTAAACATTAACGCGTATGTATGTAATATTTCCAGAACTGTCCAGTTTTTGTATATGAGCTTCTGAACGAATGTGCCAAATTTCAAAAGTGTATGTATGTATGTATTATGTATGTATGTTTTTATGTCCACGCATATCTCCGGAACTACACGTCCGATTTAAATGATTCTTTTTTTGTTGTACTAGGTATTGTTCAACTTAGGGAATACTGCAAGTTTCATCAAAATCGGTTCAGTAGTTTTTGAGATAGGGAATTTTAATTCTTAATTACGAACAATTTGAAGTCGGTTAACTGAAAACGTTAAGGCATTCAATAGAAGTTTGATTTTATTTATAAGTTATAACGATGGTAGACTGGTAGTTCCAACGGAAATAATCACAAAGACTTAAAATACATTGTAATGTAGAAAAAATATCAACATCTGGCCATTGTCTAGTTACGGGGGAGTCGGTATAAAATAAAATAAATAAATACAAAATGTCGCCACCGCACGCGTCATTATTCAAGTGCGATTGACAGATACTTCCACTGCGCGGGCGCAGGCCGGCGAGCGAATAATACGCCTACTTATTGTAGCGCGCCTGACCCTACCTCTGCATTGATACTTGAGAGTTGAGAACTTATGGTTAATTGATCAATGATGATCTCTAATCTAATCTACATTTTGTGTGATTTACTCAGAGAAGTCCTGATTAAATGGATCTGGATGCTGTTTTTCTAAAGTAAACTTACGTTATCCAAGTTACCTGTCTTTAGGTAGGTATTTCGTAAAAGTTAAAACCTTATTTCTAAGCATGTCAATGTAAATAGTCCCAGTTAGATAGTCAAGTAATGTTCTAACTTTTAGGTTTATTTATTAAGATGATTAAAATATCGGGGCGCTTGTTTCGGTGCCTACTTAGCGTGTGTACACTAGATATTCCTAAATAACACAAAAATATTTGTTTAATGTGTAGTTAAAATGTAGAGAGATAAATGAAGCATTATTATGTCTTTGGAGGTAATTTTAATGAGGAAATAATGAGTTGAAATTAAAAAAGTAGATCGATGTTTGTGTTACGGGTTTTCGTAGGTCGTTGCTTAGACTAACGATATGTACGCTCAATCTAGCATTAGTTCAGACCATCAGTTTGGTCCGATTATGCAGTCTAAGGGCCGGTTTCATCACTTACTGATAAGTGCCGGATAGGCTATCCAAAACTTATCTGATATATTAAAGAACATAGAGTATGCTCTATTTGTCAAATTATTAATAATTTATACGTGGGAGAGCCATGCTTCGGCACGAATGGGCCGGCTCGACCGGAGAAATACCACGTTCTCACAGAAAACCCCCACGTGCCGAGTGAGTGAGTTTACCGGAGGCCCAATCCCCTACCCTATTCCTTTCCCTACCCTCCCCTATTCACTTCCCATCCCTAACCTCCCCTATTACCCTTTTCCTTCTTAAAAAGGCAGGCAACGCACCTGCAGCTCTTCTGATGCTGCGAGTGTCCATGGGCGACGGAAGTTGCTTTCCATCAGGTGTCCCGTTTGCTAGTTTGCCCCCTTATTTCATAAAAAAATAAATAAGTTGTGGATAGCCTACTCGGCACTTATCAGTAAGTGGTGAAATAGCCCCTAAGTTGCGAAATGCCAGAAACGCAAAAAAGTGAACAATATAAATTATCAGTCCGTCAATTAACCGGTTAGATCAAGCTCCGTGGGTTAGATTCTCCCGTCATTCTGACCAAATTGATGGACTGAACTGATGGTAGCCTAACCAACCATTGTTTTAAAGTAGGTGTTTTGTTACTATAAACAATAAAAAGCCTGCATAGTTAGTAGTAGTATAAGATCTACAAGACAAAAAATATGTAACTATAAAGGCAGGATTAAAACGATCTACAAATAGTTAATAGACAACTTTTTTGAAAAGTATCAAGATTAAACCGTCACTCTCTAGCATCCGATTAAAAAACTTTTAAGACGAAAGACGGTGGCGAATCGCAAGCTTCATGAATAAATATAAATTCGATATCCCTGTCAATGAAAATATGAAATAAAAAAGTGATTTATCAAAAACCCTCATTCAATGTGAATGCTCTTTTATAACGTTTAAATAAACATCGTTTTTGGGATGACGTCGTGAATGGTGCGTGCCGAATTTTTTTTTCACCATTTTTAGTGGGACAAGGATACTAATGAGTGGAGGACACCCACGCGCGATGATGATGCTGTTTCTTTGTGCTTCAACAGTGTGGATGCATCTGTTCAGACTTCTAAGAGTACAAATAACCCTCCCTTCTTTGGCAGTCGGATAATTGATATTTTTAACCGAACTTTAAAAAAAAAGGAGGTAATTTAAAGCCAGGGACAGCCAGAACTTCGTCACTTTATGAAATCTGAAAGTTTTTCTGTAGATATGTCCCTTATAGAGGCAAGAGTAACCAGCGAAGTAGTTTGAATCGTGGTTACTTTAGGAAGTATCAAGTGCTAAACCTTACTCCAGACTTGTTCAAGTAAATATTCGCCTTTTTTGGGCATAATTTGATTACGTAAATTTTATACTTAATAATATTTATGGACGCTTCACACCTCGCCAGTCTGGCCCCGTGGTAAGTACCTGAAGGACTGTTACGGGTACCAGACAACGGAAATATATTTAATACTTTTATACTATACATATATTTAAGATTTTTATATATATGATACACATATTTAATACCCATCCAAGACCTTGCTTTGAAAACTTTTTGTTCCGTCGGCGGGATTCGAACCCACGACCCCCGGCTTGAGCTACCAACAGCCCACCAACTGAGCCACAGAGGACGTCACTTAAATATTCTTGATTACGCTATACAGGATGTAACAAAAACAAGTGATAATACTTTAGGGTGTGTACGTGTTCCTTGTAGAGAGTTCACTGTGAAAGTAGCAGCGCTGAAAGACCAATTTTTTTTCACTTTTGTATGGGGAAACTCGTGACGCTCGGGCCCTTGCCCATACAAAAGTGAAAAAAAAATGTTCGTCTTTCAGAGCTGCTACTTTCACAGTGAACTCCCTACAAGGAACATGTACACACCCTAAAGTATTATCACTACTTTTTGTTACACACTGTATATCAAGATAATCATAATAATGTACCGAATATGCCTAGTTTTAAACTGTAAGAGCGCGAGTAAAATTTAAACAGTAAGTAACTGTAGAAAGCGGTAGCTAACGGCCAAAGTTAACTACAGAACATTTACCAGAAACATCGCAAAATAAGTAACTGTTGCCTATAATTTAAAACAATACACCAATCTGATCGCTAAGTTTATGTCTACACACTACATACTCTACAGGGTGTAACAAAACTTATCTAGTGATAATTCTGTGTATGAGTCCCTGTATGGATTTCATCAATGTGAAAGTATTACAGCGCTGAAAAGCTATGTCCACACTGTGCACTTTCATCTTCAATTGTCGTCATCAACTTTCATATTGGCGCATTCATTAACTGAATGCGCCAAGGAACGTAACGCCAATATTGTCATTTTTGAAGTTTTGGATACGGTCAGAGGGCATGCGTCGCGGGCATGCCTCACGTTCGCTGTTGACTGCGCTATAACGGATGCCCTTGACGAACATGGTTTCTCGATGATATATTAAATATTATTAAAAATTGTACCTAATGTGTATTGTTTTAAATGGTAAATAAAAAAAAAACAGAATTATTGTTTTTAACAAAAAATTAAAACCGACTTCCAGGGTAAAAACAATAATAATTTATAATGAACAAAAAAGTGTTAAATAATTCTTACTTTTTAATGTGCCTTATGTATAACTCTCCTAAACCTCAACTATTTCTATGTACACAATCTTCATTATTTTGAAGTCGGTACCAGTCTTAAATATTAAAAATATTTTGTCATAGAGCTCAGCATTCTTAGCTGGTACCGTCTTCAAAATAATGAAGACTGTGTACATATATAAATAGTTGAGGTTTAGGAGAGTTATGCATAAGGCACATTAAAGAGTAAGAATTATTTAACACTTTTTTGTTCATTATAAATTATTATTGTTTTTACCCTGGAACTCGGATTTAATTTTTTGTTAAAAATAATAATTCCACTCTTTTTAGTCATATTTAATAAGCTGGTTTTTTGTACAGACTAATGTGTTATGCTTAGTGACTGGATCCGACAGCTCGCTCTTGATCAAGCAATGATAAAATTAATGTTCATGTACGCCTGTCTTTAAAGGCTCTAAAGTACTGTTCAGTGAATTTATTTCTATCATTACACTCATGGAAACTCATCAGCTCAACATAATATAATATTATGCTCAAATATAACTATAATCGTCCTTATAAATTTTAAGGAGAATAACATACCTCATAGATCTTATAATCAAATTGCTAACTTGGTAACCTAAACACCAAGCTCGAATTATTTACATTGAAATAACATTATAATTTTGTAAATCGTTCGACAAATTCAGGTTTCGTTCTTAAAGACGATTAAAAGTACCAATAATAAGGGTTATTATAATTAGATAATTCATGGTGTGGTGACTAGTGGTAGTGATAATAATGATGATGGATGTAACTTGCATAGTAGCATATGCTTTCAGTTCTTAAACCAACTCCGAAACCCCCAAACTTGTATTTATAAGGAATCCGGAGTTCTCTTAGCACCTTCGGAACCATGGTATATCTTATTGTTTGTTTGCATATAAATGTTTCCATATAAATTTTGAGGAGTTCCCTCGATTACTCATGGATGTATAGTGGAATGGTGGTGATGATGATGATGATTAATGAAATTTGCATAGTAGTATATGCTTTCAGTTCTTAAGACAACGCCGAAACCCCCAAACATGTATCTATAAGGAGTAAGGAGTTCTGTTCGCCACCTTCGAACCATGGTATATCCTGGTGCAAAATCTTATTTTTTGGTAACATATGCCTGGAATACTTCTGAATATGAAACCAAAAAATCATATGTTTCCATTTGAATTTTGAGGAGTTCCCTCGATTACTCATGGATCCCATCATCAGGTCACCACTTTTCTGAACATGGTACCAAATTGGAGTAATACCCTATACAGCAAAACCAACATTTCACAAACGGCGCAGTAATCGTTACTTAATCGAACATACATAAAAAAAAAAAAAACATATCCACAGCCGAACGTAACCTCCTCGTTTTTGGAAGTCGGTTAAAAAGGCACAGTGTGGACAAAGCTAATGAGTTTTTTTCCACTTTCGTATGGGTAAACTCATCGCGTTGGGGCACTTTCCAATTTTTGTCTTTCAGCGCTACTATTTTCACAGTTAACTAATCCATAAACACCCTAAAGTATTATCACTTAGTTTTGTTACACCCTGTATAATTCTAGATACCTACAGATTGCTAGAATAATATATCTCTAATTTCCGACAGACTCATGAGTAAAGAATGTCTGTCACTAGAGACATTCTCTACTGATACTCTAGCGGAAAAAAGAGCTTATTTTAAATCAGAGAAAGATTTCTGTAAAATATTTTAACATCAATCATAAATTCCCTTATAATAATCATAAGACTCTATAAAACGCCACGCTTCAAGTCGGAAACCCTCACTTATATAAGCGTAGTATTCTTAGCACGCGCCATTCTATATTTTTGTTTTTTTTCTCTCCCCTCGGGCGGGGCGGCGCCGGCCACAGGGGGACTTCGCCCCTAAAAAGTTATGTATTTTTTCTCCCCTTTTTTCCTATCGAGAGCGAGTATTGATCGCGAGGGATGACATCCGTGTCGCCGAATATGAGTGAGATAAAACGTTGAGGTGATATTTGCTAAAATAAAGGTAAGATTTGATGATTAAACGTAAAGAAATCTTTGACTGGATTCGATGCTAAATTTTATTTTATGTAGAAGACGAAAAATGAGCGATGAAAATGAACAAAGCAATTATATTCTTTAAATTTAGATGCGATCTTTTACCTTTTTAGCTCAAACTTAAATATAAGCTGTCGTGGTCCCTAATTTCTTGAACTTATGAGTAATTAACGTACGTAAATATATTAAATAATAGTTAACTACTGAAAAGCTGTTTAAATTTAAATATTGTTTAAGGTCAGGTTCGCCGATGCAGGAGTTGACGATTTCTGCTGTGGTGCATAGAGTTCGAGAGAGCCGGAATTGAAGATGATATCGTTCTGTTTACTCTGATAGCGGAGAGAATTGACTCTCCACTCTTTCGCAGACTCAACTGAGGTATGCATGTCAGGCTAGCAAGATGAACTACATCTTGAATTGTTACTTTATAATTTTAATGTCACAAAAATTATTTATAATACTTATGGACTTTGTTGTGACACTGGAAATAAATTATTTTTATTTATTTTTATAAGTGTTATTCCATAACTTTAATGCACTAAGTACATATTAAATTAAAATCTTTTTGCGGTAATATTTTTAAATTTGCAATTTTTTGTGTAAGCTTTAAAACCGTTTCAGTAACTCGAAAATTTATTTCATTTTCAATTGAGTAATTACTCATTTAAAAGGTCGTAATGTACGTCATACTGAGCAAATATATTTCAGAACGCTGTTGTTTATTTACACTGTTGTTATTTATATAGGTACTTACTTTTTATACCAAAATGTAATTTATTTTACTCTTTCAATGCACTGAAATAATTAATTAAAGTTTTGTAATTATCATGGAATTGAAATGTACTTACACAACGGAATGTTTTAAAAAAATCCACTTCTTTTGTTTCAGAATCTTGATTAAAGAAAGAGAAGTTAAATGATACAGATCTAGTATTTCTCTTGTTCCTCGTTTTTTGGCAAAAAGAAAACATAGTGTTCTAAATTGCCTCAGATTATTCTTAAACTGTCTCTAAGTTTGTATACTTAATATATTATAATTTATAGATCTGGATAGAATTCGTAACGTTATACAACTAGATATTCTTAGAAAAAACACAACCGCTTATGTACTATAAATACAAAATAACTGATATGCAAAAAAATGCGTGATCTACTCGTTTTGTTCTTGCGGGCTGCGGCGCGGCGCGTTTTTGCGTGCGCAGGTGTGGACCGTGGCCATCCTTTATTGGGGACAAGCTGCTGTGGAGTGGGCATCATGCACATTGTGTGTGTGCAGGGTGATTTCTATTTTATGAAAAAAATACTGCATACAGTGCGATGTTTTTGAACGTTGGATTTTTGAAATTTTTCAAACGTAGAGAATCGAAAATATTTGTTGAGCGCCGTTTATGAGATTGTTTTAAGTAGGTACCTGTGTTAATTTTTAGCAATGTAAGTTTTTTAAGAAAATAACTTTAAATATTATGTTTTTAGAAAATTGAGAAATATAATATATTTCATTTCATTGAGAAATATAATATATTTCAGGGAAATAACACATTAAATCTTAGAAATCCTGAAAATGTCAATAGGTAGGTAGAGCCTATGGTTTTAAGCTCTTGTTATGACACAATATTCTATTATGAGATTTTAAAATGTATAGTAGATATGTATGCTTCCTCTAGTAATAGATACATTCATCGTTAAACCATAGATTAAACAGATAAAAATCGTTTTAAACATACTCCAATCACCCTGTAGGGGATTATAAAAATCGCCAATCGGCAGTACGCGTGCGATTATAAAGATTTTTTACTCGTCCCGAAGGCAGGAGTGCTTGGGGTCAGTTTTGGAGATTATTCCCCATTGTTGAAGGACTGACAAAGAACATAAGCGCTGTTGACTGACCGCTTTTTATATGATACATCTTGATGGCGGCGTGTGCGCAGATCTAGAGATAGAACTCAGAACATCGTGAAATTGGTAAAAACCGTTTAAAATTATTCTACCTCTGATTAATCTCTATGACATTCACATAGGGTTCAGTTTCGTACAGATTCAGAGGTAAAGTTTGCCTGAACGACAGTTAAACACATCTTCATTTGTATTGAATTGATTTGTAATATGATATTCACGCTTTATCAAATAAATAAAATCTTTATCTTTTCAGCGATATATTCATTTACTTTTTATACAGCTGTAGGTCAGGGATACTATGTGGGTCATGGGATAGCTTATCTCCTGAGTACATTGTCAATTGTATAAGTATTAAAAATGTATAATGCATTTAAATTTTAAGGCATTAATGTCAACACGTTCTTTACTCCCGCACTCAGAGACGAATATTAATTACTTGACTGTAATTAAGGGCTCCCACACATTACTGCTAATTCGCATCGCATCGCAAATATCTGCAGGAAAATCATAATAATAATGACATTGCGATGCGATGCAAATTGAAAATTCGCAGTTTTATTCGGGAGCCCTAAATTAAGATTTTGACATATTAAGCCCCATACATTATCCGTCAATCTCTTCATTAAATTGAAGTTGAGTCATCATAATAACTCTAAGTGCGGCCGTTAGCCATGCTTTATGTCAAATCTTGGCTTTTTAGTCTTAAAATATTCACAGAGGTCCAGGGTACAGGTTTATATTATAGTAGTATTATAAGGTGATACGTAGATCGCCGGGTTATCTAGTAAGATATAAGAAAGGGTTAGCTTATAACCCGCAAGTGGGCTTAAGAACAGTACCTAAATAAGTTGGTAAAGAGATCAAAAAACCCTTCATAAGTTTAATTACAATAAAACACCTTACACTTTTAACCCACACCATAAAAAGTGGGATAAAAACGCCCCAAAATAAATATGATTCACCTACTTAACTTTATTTTAGGAGGGGACTTTTTATCAATAAAAAGTCGTGTCATTACACCGTTTTGTACATTACCGGTATTAAAAAGTAGGGTAAAAAACACCCCATGTTTAAGCGCGCCTTAGGGGACTTTTTTGTTTGTAATTCGATAAAAAGCATTGTATGATGTATATGAACTGTCTTTTTATGGGTTTAAGAGGTGAAAAAAGCTCCCTAAGTGTTAACTAATTAGGTGCGTTTATAAATGTTAAATACGTCGGGGAAAAAATTGTGAGGATTTAATTTTGAGGGGTTTAAATTGTTACACCCTTCATATTTTGCTTTTTTTATATTTTAGATAAATAATAAACTGTACATTATATTTCTTTCATTGTTTTTTTTTCTTTAATTGCTGTGATTTCATCGTTTTAGGAACATCTGGGCGGACGGTCAATTCTTAAACCGCTCTTTTTTCTCAATTTGTTTTTTTAATGCCGATAAGCATTTTCTCTTTGACACGGGATCAAAACATTCGATTATAACCATATTGCAACCACTAAACCAACATAATTGGCAACATTGTCAATAATTGCGACCGCCGAATCACAACCAATTACAAAACCTGTTGTAACCACAAACAACCTGTTCATAATTCATAAAGCACGCGTTGCTCAAAAAACTCTCCCTAAGTTAAAAAGGGAATTATGTTTTTTGGCGTTCGCGTGTGTGTTCCTAGGGCGTGTAATGCCTTCCGGCTTGCCCTTTTTATTACTTTATTGAAAGCTCACTTCATACGTGACGGTTGAAATTGGAACGGGAAGTAGACTTTTACACGTGTTTTGTACTTTTTTAAATGCTTTTTTTTTGCGAAGGGTTTGCGGAAGATAGGAATATTTGGCGAGGTAGCGCTTCACCAGACGAGTAAATTTTTTTTTTTTTGTAAAAGAGAAGTTAGTAAGAGAAAGATATAGCTAGTGTAGCATAGTTCTTGTAAGTTGTAGCACCTTAAAAAGTTTGTTGTACCTCTTATTTCCATACATATTATACTAACTATTCTACAATTATTTTGCAACATAGCAAAAGATTAAAATTGGTCACCAATTTGCAATTGTTTTGTTTCTTAGTATAGCATGTACCCCGCTGACAGTTCCAGTTAAATTTGCATACCCTTTTATAAACAATGGGTAAGTCTACGGGAGAGGTTACAATCTGTGTCATTGTTTATTGAGCAATTTCTTTTTATGCGATTGTCGTTTATCGAAAAGAAAGTAACAGTATTCGAGCTTTTTATAACTTAATCAGCTTAAAATATTATGTTCTTCCCTGAATCGTCCTTTATAATATTGTTCTACTATTAACTTCTTGTAATTTTAGAAATAATATTATGATTAAATACATTTTAGTTGAGTTTTTCTAGACCATTCTGCATGTATTTGATAATAATAAAATAAGATAGAAAACCACTGAACCAATTTTGAAGAAATTATGTATAAAAACAGTGCATAGACTCGGAAAAAACTTGCGATAATGAAATTTTAGACTCAACGAAGTTTCAAGTTGCTGGTGTCATTTACCATACTAAAAGATATAAGTTATACATATTTTATTTTAATTGTAAGGAAATTATAAAGCAAATACTCAATAATTTTAATGAATATCGGTAAAACTGCGAAACATTTTTGCGTTTGAGGATAACTTAACGTTATAATTTTATACAAATGTTATAATTATGTTTATTTATAGACACTTTAACATCTAATGTGCTGTTGGTAGCGAAACCAAAAACAGCCGAAATAGACTATTTACATTTTTATTGTATAAAACAAGTTTTGGAGGTTAAATGTACAACTTACTGCTATTAAGTACATTTTTTAACACGATTAGATGCTAATTGCTAATGTTATGATTAAAAGTCCGTCTGTTGGTCTTTTCGCTTTTTGTGGCAGTAGTAATCATTTTTAACCAGCTTCTAAAAAGGAGGAAAAGAGGTTATTATATTCGTCTGATTATATTTTTGATGAATCGATAAAGTTTTTCTTTACAATTTTGGATCACTACAATCTTAAACTTCAGAGCTTTCAAGGGCTTTAACGCTTCTGAACTTTTTGAAATCCAGTTTGGTAATCGCTGCAAATTATAATAGATCAGCAAACAATTAATAATATTATACAACTGTTTTTTTAACATAGAAAAAACTTTTTTTACTCCTAAATAGGTACTCCTAATGAACAGCTGGTAGTTTGTCACTTAAATAATAATTAACTAATAATAATTAAAAATATGTTTATGTATCAAGTAATTTATGATCATAATTTAAATAAATTCTATTTACACAATACATGTTATTTTACACTCATAGGTATCATTATTTTGTTAAAATATTTAAATATTTATTTTAATTTTTTAATTTATTCCTTTGTTAGTTTTTATTAGAGCAAGCAGACGGCTAAGCAAAGAGGTTTAACGTCTACAAAAAGTCAAAGTTGTTTTAGACGTTTCCGTAATTTTAACACCTCGCTCAATTTACATAAAAATAAAGTTTTTACAAATAAAAGCATATAAAAAGGTTCAAGCGGCCAGTACTGTAAATAAAAAGAAAAAAAGGATAGTTCCGCAGTAATTGAAAAATTTCTAATTTATTCCAACGATAATTTTGTTTTGAGTGAAGTTTTTTATCAAAAAGAGAAAGCGTAAAATATAGTTATTGTAAACAATAACTGCTTTTAGCACTTTTGAACTTCAGTGGTCGTACCGAGTTGTAAGGTCGAAAAGTAATTACATTGGGCCCGTCTTCGACTGTACACTATTTAAAGGAAGTGCAATCAACGCTAATAAAATATGCTACGACGTGTGTCTGCCATTTCTGGCTGAAACCCTTCAAAATTATTTGAATTAAAGTAAAATACCAGAGAATAGTTGAGAATGTCTCGGAAAAATGAACGGTTATGGTTACCTTTAAAAACGAGTATCAAAATTCAAAACCATGGCCTAGTTTCCAGAGCTCCTAGCCAACACGTTTTCTTTATCGCTTCTATACATATAGACTGATCATAAATGTTCCATAAAATTGACAATCAGCTTCAATAATATTATGAAGTCGGCAGTCGCCATTCAACTATGTTAATTTGATCGACGATTTTTGAAAGAAGCGATAAAAACCGTCTTGGCTGATTTGCTAGGACATCAGAGATTTCATACTTTATAAGTTTATATAAGGGCTTGCAAATTTTAAACTGAATAAATGGTTAAAGTCCATCAGGGTTTCTTTATCATAGTTAAAAAAAAAACTACGACGGTCTACATTTTAGTGTGACAAAAGAAATTCATTAATCATCATTAATGACTTATACCGTTTTTAAAAGAAAACTTTAGTGACACGGTTAGAAGAAAGTGAACAAAAGGTTTTTTACAAATCGTACATGTCCAAGACTCTCTGTACCCTTTTTTATGGACCCAAAACCTCTTTGAGAATTGTATTTATTTTGTAACCCTTTTTTAAATTATATGCAAATAGCTAATGGTTTTTAGTTTTTAGTGTATTTGCATATTCTAATTTTATTGTGTCTATTTTCGGAAAGGGTGAAACCGTTCGCCCTTCGTTTTTTTAATGACGATTGCCAAATACCGGGGTGGCCATTGACTTTAAAAGTTTAATATTAGGCCTTAAATATTTTGACGGGATTAAAAGAACGCCTGCCTAAAATTTTATTCAAAATCATCCCTTGATGTGGTGAAAGGGCGAAAGGGAGGGGAAGTTTGATTACTTCACTTTACCATTGAAAGTACTCTGATTTCAATTTTCTCTGATTACAATCATACAAATTATTATAATTATTAAGTTTTCGGCCACCGTCAATAGTAAGACTTCTAAAATAAGTGTCGAATAGCTAATCCTATCCTTTTTTGTCGCAGCTTGATTAATATCTAGAGACAAATATAAAACTGAATGTTGTTTAACGTCTAAGCACTAAAAATAAAATAAAAGCGCTGCAACGATTCTAAACTTATATCTAAAATATTACTACAACAAACACACAAATACATCAAGCCTCAAAATCATTTAAGCGCAGTTTAACCTCAATTTACGAAATATTATGTACTTAATGCACAAAAAAACTGCAGTACGCTTAGAATTTTACTGACTAAGATTATTTCAGCAGAATGTTATTCTAAATAAAACATGAGTTTATAATTTTCGTGATAACATCTCGTGTGGATGTTATTTATGTAACGCTTTGAATTTGAACTAAATTTATAGCACAAAAAGTAACAAGTTATATAACTTAATCTTATTAACTATAACAGACCCGTGATTTTGTTTGCCGTGGTAATTTTTTAAAATTAGTATGAGATATATCCCTTGGTCTACTCATAGATATTATCATATTATGTTCCGTCACAATCAGTCTAGTAACTAGTTAGAGCCTATTCAGCAGGGCCGGACCGTGAGCTTACGTTACGGGGCCCTGTGCTAAAACTACTTAGGGCCATAACATTTTAACTATCAGTTCGTAGTACCAACACGTAAATTGTATAATTAACCTAAAGATACCAACAAAAATTTGATAAAATTTTGAATTCTTTCGCATTGTCGTCTATTTTTGACTCGACTTAGCTAGGGGGGCGGAGGTCCTTGAATTCATGGGGCCCTAGGCTCAAGCCCAAATAGCCATATGGTAGATTCGGCCCTGCTATTCAGTGCTGAGAAAAAGCATAATATGTTTGTGGAATTTAGATACTGCCAAAATCTTTATCTGTTTGGTTGGGTTCGGTCGGGTAAAAAGTAGGTAGAACTGATTGTTAAGCTTTAATTACAAAGAAGAGGTATCATTATTATGACTCCACAGCAGCACATAAACAAAAAATTTGCCTTTGAATTGACACCAAAATAATTGGTCCGTTTGATCTGCTTTATTCTCGGGTTTTCTTGTTATCAACGTTTTGTAACACAAAAAATATAGTGTGCCAGATATTACTAAAATGATTTTGAGAATTTATGAAGTAGGAATAAGAATACGTTTATTATGAAACAACATATAGGTTTTATAATATAACAAATACAGAAATACCATAATAATATGCTTAATCACCTAGTTTATCCCACAACCAGAGCACTTTTGTGGTACACTTTACGGAAAAACAATCACGCCTATTGATTTGTGCTTTATTATAGTAATTTTTATTTATATGTAGATGTGTTATCATCGGTCAGTCAAGGTTCGGATACTATTAAAATATAAAAAAACACTGTCTTAAAGATATCACGCAGAAAAACGCTGCGAGCCCTCACAATGCTCGGCTTTTAGCCGCCTTTATTATAGCATAGTTAAGGTACATACTGATAATAATATTATATTGGTGTTAAACAATAAAAAGCATTTGCGCTGAAATTAAGAGCTTAGTACCTTTATCTATTTACTACATTTTTATCACACTTAATTCTAGTTGAAGCTATAGCCATCTTAAAGGCTTCGCGAATCTTACGAACAGTTGTTTATTTCTAACTATTCCTTTCTATGTGAACTTGCACATTGGTCGAATATAAAGAGAGCATGGTGATCTGTGATAATGGATTCCTTAGAAATTTCAAATATGAAATGAGCGGGAAAGGATTATTTTTTTTATAAAAAATACGAGCGGACAAAAGAGTTTTTGCATAGATCCCTGTCCGTTACACTTTTTACACGAGCAGTGCTCACTAGATACATATGCCGAGGGACAGCAGGTACTGTGGTTTTTGCATTTCCTTTTCGTACTTTTTACAATAAAAACTTTCTTTTAAATAAATAATTCTGACGTCGCTTGACAGGGGTTTAGCATTTAAAATAATAATTGTTACAGAATCAGGATCTTCTCGCAAGATGCGCTCTCTTGAATGTCTTTTGTAATCCATTTATGAACATTTTCATGTCGCATCTTGCAAAGATTTCAATACTTAGGTTAGAAAAAGTTTACCCGTTCTGTTTACCTCAATGTTGCCTCAATTTCATACATTAAAATAATATATGAAAATGCCTTAAGCGCTAATCTAAAAACCAACCCTAAAGTATAGCTTTTCAGTTTTCAGGATAAGTCCCGAAAAGCTACGCTTAGGGAATTTTATCATAAGTTGACCACGTTTTTAGCTTTGTATGCGTAACAGCCTCAATCAGAGTCCAGAGACATTAAATGATGATGAATCTTTAATTTAATGAAAAGTTTGACAGATAATGTACGGGACTTATTAAAAATCTTAACTTAATTACAGTTAAGTAAGTAATTAATATTCGTTTCTGAGTGCGGCAGTTACATTTTTGGAATTGTCCATGAGAAACTTAATGGATAAATCTTTGTAAGAACATTTTAGAGCCTATTGTAAGTGACCTGCTACTTCGCACAGAATCTTCGTTATAAATTTTTTTCAGGTCGTGACTCAAAGTGTCATTCCTACTTCTCATCCAAATAGGCTCAGGTGCTCAAGAATGAACATCAGATAAACAGACAGAAAGACATACTTTTATATACTATGGATTATTGATTCGAAATCCGCACTGGCATGTTATTATTCTCGAGACGTACATTTCCAAGTGTATCTGGGTATGTATATGTATGACATAAAGAATGGGGAGGGAGGCTGCACATAAATTTGCCCAGTCTCATCTGAATTTCCAATAAGTCTGAATAACATTTTCGCTTCGTTATAAGTTACTCAGATCAAATAAAAAACCAGTTAGTTTATTTATACGCTTAATTACGCACACACATACGTTCAACTACGCTACTTCACCTATTACGTGATTGGTTGACTGGCGGTGCAATAGTGTAGTTACTAGTAGTTACTCACACCAACGACAAACCGACCTCACTTTGCTGTTTGTAGAAACAGTGTTTTATTACTTTTTATTCTGTTTGAGGTAGTTCAAATTAGAAAATTCTAAATACAGACCTAGAATTTTCCTCTTTTCCATATAAACATTACTATAGGCAAGAGGCACTGTTGGTAGGTACATAGAATTTTTATGAAATTAAAACTGAAAATATTTTTCATGTAGGCCATGAACCAACCGAAGTAAAACAAAACTAGAATAAACTTGTAAGATGCCAAGATGCAAACAAATTTCAACACATTCATTTTTTTGTCGTGTCAAGTTTAAACGAACCCACAAAGTCGCGATAAAGTCAAATTAAAACTAATCCACGATACGTGGATGACACAAAAATTTTGTAAAACACGTGTCGGTTAGCATCTGCGAGACCTCGCGTCGTGCAGATTAAGCAAGTGTCACATTATCTTCCGAGAAGGGGATGAAATAGGGCTTTGTTTTCGGATTAGGGATGAAAAAAAAAATCAATCAATATGCGTTTTTGAATGTCTTGCAGTGTTCTTACATAAACTTTTTTAAAAGAAAAGTTTTCATAGTATTTTCATTCTATACTAGGAAAGACACTATTTGTATTTGAATATGGAATACCGTACGTTTTTTGGCAACGGCTGAGAATATCTTGATGAAAAATGTATATGGGGTTTTGCAGAAGAAAAACCCTTAGGAAACGTTACTCTTTTTTGTTTTATAGTGATACAGCCTAGACACAGCTATAACAGCTAGTTTACATAGTAAATATTATATAATATTATACTAATAGAATATCAAGTACCATAGTAGGTAGGTTCCCAGTTCAACAAAAACTTGTAAAAATGTAAGTATTGTTAGTCATAAATAAATTCATTTTCTTGTTTTTTGCTCGGTTTTTGACCGATTTCCAAAAAGGAGGAGGTAATACGTAGTGATAGTGATTTCAATTTTTTCTGAAGTATTCGAGGCATATGCTCTGTTCTGTTGGGTACCTTCGGATCCAGGGTATAACCTGTTTTTTCGCTGTTTGTGGACTGATTTTTAAAATTCTTATGTTGTTGTATAGGATATAATCTAAATTTTGTATAACAATTACGAAAGTGGTGATCTGATGATGGGATATATGAGCAGTCGAGGTAAATACTTGAAATTTATTAAAACACATATTATAGTGGTTAAGAAGTTGTTTCTAGTAACTTAAACATACGTTAGAAATAAGTGAAATTGCATACGAAGGTGTCCCTGGACCCAGGGACACTGAACAGAATTCCTGAACCTTTAAAGATGAAAGTTTAGAAATTGCAGCATCGCTTAGGTAACTGCAAGCATTTACCACAATTTCGCTTACAGTAAGTAGTAATATAATGTGAATAGTTAACATTCGTAGTGGTTATTTACGCATAAAGCCTTATCTTGTAGATAACTAAAAAGAGTGAAATTATTATTTTTAACAAAAAATTAAAACCGACTTCCAAGGTAAAAACAATAATAATATGAACTAAAAGTATTAAATAACTATTATTCTTTAATATTGACTTTTTCAGAATTCGTCTAAATCTCAACTATTTCTGTACATATACTACAGTCTTCATTATTTTGAAGTCGGTACCAGCTAATTTAATCGTGAGTTCATTCAATGTCAGTATATCTGAAACTTTTGGGACTGGTACCGACTTCAAAGTAATGAAGACTGTAGTATGTACAGAAATAGTTGAGATTTAGACGAATTCTGAAAAAGGCACTATTATAGAGTAAGAGTTATTTAATACTTTTTAGTTCATATTATTATTGTTTTTACCTTGGAAGTCGGTTTTAATTTTTTGTTAAAAATAATAATAAAATATATGATGTACAAAATGTGCACTGAATTTTAAGAGAATAAAGTTAGTCAGAAGACCAACGAAGCATTCAAGATAAGTGCTGAGATAGCGTATAAAATACAGATATTATTTTTAAATAAATTATAATTATTATTAATGTTACCATTTAAAACGCCATTTTTACATGTCAAAAGCTCATTATTGCAGTGTAATTAAATAGCATGTTATTGTTAACCCTGTTATCCAGTAGCCAGTCAGACAAAAAAATGGAATGCGCAAATATTTATTACTTTTTGTGCGGTTTTAAAATATCAAGGAATTGCGTCTTATTTGTATTTTAAGTACCGTCTAGAAGGCATGCTTAGTAGTTTTTTCATTGGTTATTGAAAATGTGGCATATGGTCGAATTACCAGCAGTATTGCAAAAATTTAAAAAAAAAGGCAAAACGCTATAAGAGGCGGGTCTTGGGCGGCACGCTTCGGATCCTCAAGTTTTTCTGACACAGCTGTTCTTTGACCATTGACCGCAAATACTTTTTTTTGTTATTTATTGAAAACTCGTGGTAAAGGAAAAAAAAACTATTTTTATAAAAAAGATTGGACAAGAGCGGCTAATTAAAACTTTAAAGTTTTTTTTTATTTATACCAACCTCACTTATGTTTTTAAGGCACTTCAAAACAATTTAATATCACGATAAAAGTCTACTTAATATGTGTATTTATTCATTAATTAATTTATAGCAATCGCAAGTTCTGAAGTTGCTACGCGTAAGAACTAAAACGTTATTCAAACAAATAAAAATAAACTTATTTACTTAGATCAACGCACAGCCAAACCCTTAAGATTAAAAACATAAAATTTTTCGAACACGTGATTTAGGCATTTATTTAGAATGGATTTTTCAATAGTCACACCCTAAGAGGGTTAAAAGGGGATAAAATAAAAAAAAATTACGCAAGCGAAGCGTGTTTATGAACTTAGTGAGTAGTGACTCGTTCTATTTAGTATTTCCATACAAAATATTGCCTTCTCATACACGTTTATGGAAAAAGAAAAGCGTGGCTTACGAGATTTGGTGACGTCATCCACGGCCAACTCGATTTATAGCATATTCTAGAAGGAAACAAAAGAACGCGTAGAACACGCATCAATACGCTTTAATAAGAAAATTATTCGACATCATTATGCGAACAGGACAACACGTTTTTTTAATTGTAAAATTCGAAGATTATACTTACGTGTCTATTGCATTTTCATTCAAAGAGAATACTAAAGGAAAAGCTGGTTTTGATAAAATGAAACAAAGGAGTATCGTTTTAGATATAATAGGTGGGTCCAGTAGGTCGGTAGTTATTGTGTCAACACTCCTGTCGCGTGTTTGTTAATGATATTATTATCTTGTTGCCATAAAACAAAGTCTCTTTGATATGCTTGTTGACAGGAACATTTTGTGTATGTATTAGATACTTACTTGTGTTTCCCGAAACATCAGACAGCATTTCATCTTTCCTCGACATCTATCTTCCTAAGAATTTCCTTCGATTCTATGTTCTATCTTGGGGCTCAGCAGTTTTAATTTCAGAGATAATAATAGACAGCCACACATAGTATTCTTTTCCGAATTTTCACTTTTTAAGCCATCTAAAATAGTTATACTAATTTTAAGTACTTAAAGGATAACTTAATTATTATTATATCATAAGATATAATAATAATTAAGTACCTAAAACTAAATCATAGACTAAATTCTTAATGTACTTTGAGAGTAGAATTTTTCTGCCAGTTGACAATTTGACAGTTCCAAAACTACAAGCCCATCAATCCCCAAGCGGCACCCGGCTGTCGCATAACAATTGAAAATCTATTGTGTCTGCGATTCCCACGATCGAGGTATTACAATGTTTGAGTTGTTGCACCGTAAGTACTAGTAATATTATTATGCAATGATGATGACGATACTGGAATTATTATATATTTTACTTTTCAGAATTACAAAATAGTATGATGTCCATCTTAAAGATTTATGCCATGTTTTATATTAAAGTTTACATAAAAACTAAATACTATTTTTCCTCAAACATTATTAATGATTAATTGCAAGAATGTGATTTACGTAACGACCGACGTATAATTATCGCAGTTTTTAAATTAAACTGTCAAAAAATGCAAAAATATTAAAAAATTATGCGTCCATTGTGTAAAAATGATTTCCAGTTTTTTTGACTTTTTGAAGGTGCTAATAATGGGATAAAAATCTGGGGGTGGGTGTGCAAAATCAGAAATTAGGGATCATTTGTGTTCGGGGTCGGTGAAGTGCTGCTCCCGCGCGCGCGCCAGTGATAAATGATCCAAGGACTGAGGGTTGGAGCGGTCCGTGCAATGCATCGTTCGAATTAAAAAAAAATCGCTTACCTATTCTAAAGGTAACTTTAGTCTCCTAATCCCCCGCGGAAGCGGTCTAAACATAACTTTTAGATCGAGAGAGTGGAATCGATAAAGTGCTCTCGGCCAATCAAATTGTCTGTTTGCACTTGTCTCGCCACCCCACTCCATAGATGTGATCAAGTGGTATGTCCAAAAGGGTAGGGGATTGGGCCTCCGGTTAAACTCATTCACTCGGCGACACACTGTGCAAGCGCTGTTTCACGCCGGTTTTCTGTGAGATTGTGGTATTTCTCCGGTCGAGCCGGCCCATTCGTGCCGAAGCATGGCCCTCCCACGTCAGATAAATCATTGGTTTTGGCGAAATGACCGTGAGTTGGATCCCTTGGGTTCCGCGTTACAAAGTTTGAGAATGCCTGATCTAAAAGAATCTCTTTAGGTTAAGACTGCGCATGATCGAATGAACTCAGAAAATGGTTACCAAAAATAAGTTTGAACTTTTTAATATTTTATTATTATTATAATTAACTAGCTAAAAACCGAGCTTGAGGCGTCGCGCGTCCTCACATCTTGACTGACTGATGATAACACATCTACATGTAAATAAAAATTATTATGTTTAAGCACAAATCAATAGGCATGATAGCTTTTCCGTGTACGACAAAATGTTCAGGTTGTGGGATATACTAGGGCTCCCTTCGCTCGCCCTGATCTGTCCTGACTCCTGATGAAGGAGCCGGTCGTACGTCAATATTTTTAAATTTCACACCAAAAATAACCTAAGACTGAGTTAAGATCACAGAAGTAATTTACTTTGCCTCGTGTACAAGGTATTTAAAATCCATTAGTTTCAGAAGTCAAGAATGTTTTATTATACAGGTATGTATTTAAATAAAATAAAAAAAAACAATCCATGGATTTTTTTGCCTTGATGAATATATAACATTATATTCGTGATGGTTATTAATAGAAAAATTAGTACGTGATGTTAAATTTAAATATTGTAAATTACTACTTGATCGTATGTTATGTTAAGGTAAATAAAAATACGTAAGTACCTTTTTCAAGCTGAAAAATGCGTTTCCTTATTCTATGAGAGGTTGGAGGCTTCCTGTAGAACTCGCTGCTCCTATAGATGTGTCATGTGGTATCACAGAAATAAATCAGGTGGTATTAAGTTGTTTTTTTTAATGAAATAAGGGGGCAGACGACCAAACGGGTCACCTGATGGAAAGCAACTTTCGTCGCCCATGGACACTCGCAGCATCAGAAGAGCTGCAGGTGTGCGTTGCTGGCCTTTTAAGAGGGTATTTAGGGTAATAGGGGAGGGTAGGGAAGGGAATAGGGTAGGGGATCGGGCCTCCGGTAAACTCACTCGGCAATACACGGCGCAAGCGCTGTTTCACGCCGGTTTTTTGTGAGAACGTGGTATTTCTCCGGTCGAGCCGGCCCATTCTTGCCGAAGCACGTGTAACCAGTGGCCAAGAAGAGATGGTAAGTGGCAGTCCTACCCACTAAAACTCGGTGGTACTAAAAACATCCAACATCCAAAAATTTTTTCCGAAAGTCCTTGATATTTTACAAGCGTCTCTTTTAAAAAAAGTTGTTCCCTTAGAACGCTGCAATTGAAATCTGCATAAAATGTTAATTACCGAAAACGTCGACCAAAAGTTGATTAAGTCAGCGCGCACGTAAATATGAATTAGGTATTATTTAGTTGTTTTTTTTAATTCTTGTTTTGTTGGAGAACGACCTTGTCGAAAGGTAAAGACAAAAATAAATAAAATTACATTTTTTATGTTTGAATACACGTTTTATTCTGTTATTACATTTAAGCACACCATTAACATATAAAAAACATTTAATACTTACTAACATTTTCGTAGGAACATTTTATAACAGGAAATGCGTCATCGCTCGCCATTTATATTCCAAATGTGATATAATTTTTATATTTTAAGTACATACACTACATTTTTTGGTTGGACGTACTGACTGTCGGAATGTAAAGCAGGTCTCGGCGACACCTGCGTAAGCACGAACTACTAAAAAAACTATTCTTTGTGGTTCACAATTCAGATATCGAGAGTTATATGTACGTGGACAGGGCACTCCGTGGAGCGTATGCTGCCTTATTTTTTTCCACCTCGTAAATCGTAGCACATTATCATACAGACTCATAAATTAGCGTATTAAAACTGACAAAAACTAAAAGTCGAAATAAATTTACAATTGTTTTTGTAAAAGACCTCATTAATTTGCTCGCGATCGGGTGTACATTGTTAATACTTAATTGTTATATAAAAATAGACGTACTTATTTTAGTTTTCGACGTCAGAAGTCGGAACGTGGAAAATTTTTAATAAATACTTTATATGGATAATTTTTTATTTCAACAATATACGAAGGTAATTTAATTATTTTTAATGTTTCTTGGTTTGTTTTACGACAACGTTTGAGGTTTTATGTGTCGCGTCGTTCAATGTTTTTAAGTCGACTCCATACGACGTTGTTCCTATTATATTTTGTTATTTATGAGGACGCTAAGCGAATTCTTTTTACGCATTTTTTTCATGGCTCTTTCATAAAACTGGCAACATCCGTCGGTCGTCGTATTTGGGTCAGGCGACATTAGCCTTCAATATATTGTACTGTTACTTACATATAAAAATATCATTACCTACATTTTTGCTGCGGAAATCTCTGTGAATGAATACCATACTAATATTATCCATACTAATATTATAAATGCAATAGTGTGTCTGTCTGTCTGTCTGTCCGTCTGTCTGTCTGTCTGTTACCTCTTCACGCCCAAACGGCTGAACCGATTTTGCTGAAATTTGGCATGGAGATACTTTGAGTCCCGGGAAAGGACATAGGATACTTGTTGTCCCGGAAAAATGTACGGTTCCAGCCCGATAAACGAGTTTTGGCGCAACGGAGTTGCGGGCGTCATCTAGACTACAATATGTAAAGTCGCTTATTAGTTATCGCTGAAGACACCGTAGAAGAGCATTCAGCAGTAACCTTAGCACGGCCACCAGTAGAAATGCGAAAGTATGGACAAACTGTGGACATAAACTAAAGGTGCCGTTACGATCTTTACCGCGGCCAATCGCGACCGACAAAAATTCAATTAAAATGCCAATTTATGACAGACTATAGTCTGTATATGTTATAGAGTAGGATATTATTTGAATTTTTAGGACTATAGTCTGTCATAAAGTGGCATTTTAATTGAATTTTTGGGAACGAAAAAAGATTGGAACGCTACCTTAAGTTCATCTGTGTTGACGACCTCTCTGGCTCAGTTGGTGGGCTGTTGGTAGCTCAAGCCGGGGGTCGCGGGTTCGAATCCCGCCGACGGAACAAAAAGTATTCAAGGTTCCTGGTCATTGATGTGTGTTAAATATGTGTATCATATAATAAAAATCTTAAATATATCTATAGAATAAAAGTATTAAATATATTTCCGTTGTCTGGTACCCGTAACACAAGTCCTTCGGGTACTTAGCATGGGGCTAGACTGACTGGTGTGAAGCGTCCATAGATATTATTATTATTGTTACGTGCTAGGGTTCGAGGATTTGGAGAGAAAGACCTGGTGACTCTCTTGAAGACTTTATTAACACTGCACTAAACACTAGGTCACAACACTTAGCACTACGTCCAAACACAAATCACTAGGTCCAATCACTAAGCACTATCACTGTCCTAGGTCGTAGCCAAGTCGCAGGTTTCACTGGTTCACTCACTATTGATCACTCCGAAATCGCCTTGATGATCGCTTAGATTGAACTGACTTGCCGGGCGTGCCTGCGGCTCTTTTTATATGGCGAGACGAATTCCAGAAATTTCCCGATTTCACGTAAACAAGTAAACAACCGTGGGAAATTTCTAGTAGGCTCGGGAATGTGCCACAATAAAACTGCCGTCCTTGCGATAGTGCAGTAGGTTGAATTTAATTTAGACCTTATGGACTCAGTCATAAGGTCTAAATTCAAACACGCTAACAAATAAAGGGTAAACACGTAAACAAACATTGGACCTTTTTAGAAGGTTCGAGTATGTACTTGCGCACCACGTGTCCGTATACCATGTACCGTAACACTACTCCCCTCTTAGAGATGCTCGTCCCGAGCATCATTGTTACTGCCATGGTATCGCGCCAGACGGTCTATGTGTACCACTTTGAATGTCCCTCTTGGTTGCTTTTGAATCCTGTAAGTCACATCATTCAATCGGGTAACCACTTTGTATGGGCCGTCCCACTTGGTCTGCAACTTTGGAGATTTGCCTTTTCGGCGAGTTGGGTTATGCAGCCACACCAGTGACCCTTCTTCGAAGCCGCTTGTATTCGATTTCCGGTCGTATCTGGTCTTCATGTTCTCACTTGACTGTAACCCATTTTCCCGAACCATGGCGTGTATATAGCGCATCTTTTCCCTTAAATCGCAGACATAATCTGGTACGGTCTTTGGTTCTTCCGGTGATCCTCCTGTCAAAAGGTCTACTGGTACTCGTAGTTCTCTACCGTAATTGACATACGCCGGGGTAGCTTTTATGCTCTCATGCTCGGCGGTACGGTACGACAGAAGGAAGAGTGGTATATACTTGTCCCAGTCCTTTTGTTTGTCATCTACCAATTTCGCCAAATGCCTTTCAAGGGTCTGGTTAAATCTCTCAACCATTCCATCAGACTGTGGATGGTACGCGGTGGTCCTCGTTTTATGCATTCCCAAAATTCTGCACACTTCCCGGAAGACCTGCGATTCGAAATTCCTGCCCTGATCGGAATGGATTTCTAGAGGCACACCAAAGCGAGATATTACTTCTTCGACTAGCTTAGAAGCAACTGTTGTAGCTTCCTGGTTTGGTATGGCGAACACTTCTGGCCATTTGGTGAAGTAATCCATGACAACCATAAAATACTTGTTTCCTGATTCCGTTACAGGAAATGGCCCAGCTACGTCAACTGCGATTCGTTCCCACGGTGCGCCAACGTTATACAAGCGCAGGCTCCCACGGTTTCTTGTCTGTGGTCCCTTCACTGCAGCGCAAGTAGTACATTTGCGGCACCAATCCTGTACATCGTCTCGACAATGCAACCAGTAGAATCGTTCTCGCACTTTTGTTAACGTCCTCTTTACTCCTAGGTGACCTCCTGATACGCCATCATGCATTTCACGGAGAACATCCGGTACTCTCGTACTTGGGACAACTATCTGAAGATGGAACTCTCTGCCGTTGGTCTTCTCCCATTTCCGGTAGAGTATTCCGTTTTGAAGTATCAGACTGTCCCATTGCGCCCAGTACGCCTTAGTGACAGCGCCAGTGGGTGCAACCTCACTCCAGATTGGTTTTTCATCACCCCGTTTCTTCCATGTGATGATATGCCGAAGGTCGTCATCTGTTTCTTGAGCCTCCCTCATAGCATCATTCTCCCATGGGCCCAAAGGACTTGTTTTCGTTAACTTTAATGTTACTTCATTAGATTCCTGCTTAACACAATGTTTGCAGTCTTCCGAACACGGCCTTCGCGAAAGTGCGTCGGCATTCCCATGTGCCTTTCCGCTGCGGTGTTCCGTCTTGAAGTCATACTCCTGGAGTTGTTCAATCCATCGAGCTACTTGGCCTTCTGGGTTCTTGAATTGTAGTAGCCACTTCAAGGCTGCGTGATCAGTTCGCAGTAAAAAGTGTCTGCCGATGAGATACTTGCTGAAATGTTGTAGCGTCTTTACGACAGCCAAGAGTTCTCTTCTTGTCACACAGTAGTTTCTCTCTGGCTTAGATAAAGATTTGCTGAAATATGCAATTACAACTTCTCTTTCACCCTGTTTTTGAGATAACACCCCTCCAATGGCCGTGTTGCTTGCGTCCGTGTCGACTATAAACTGACCTTCAGGTTGTGGATACCCCAGGATTGGTGATTCAGGGGACTATTAACGGGATGGACTGCAAAATGACTCTAGACACAGGAGCCTCTAGAACAATAGTGAACCCAAATTTGATAAAAGCCGCAAGGAGGCACAAGAGGAGAATTAACTGTCGGCTTCTTACCGCCTCCGGTCAGCCAATACCCGTCCTGGGAGAAATGTCAGTTACGATTAATGTGGGGGAGTCCTCATACCCTCATGACGTTATCGTGGCTGAGATTATGGATGATTGCATCTTGGGTTTGGATTTCATGAAGAAGCACAACTGCAGAATTAATGTCGCTGACGGAGTTTTCAAGTGTGGTGAAGAAGAAATTTTCATCCTTGGAGGCGCCTGCGGGAAAGTTGAATGTGTAAAGAAAGTCATAATACCTGGACGTGCGGAAGCTCGGGTGCTGGTGAAACTACCGCCAGCTGGAAAGAAGAAGTTGAATAGATGCGTGTTGATCGAAGACACACCTACCAAGACATCAGCGCAAAAACTGATGACGGCGAGAACCCTTGTTAGTGGAAGCAGTAACGCTGTGGTCAGGGTTTTGAATCTTGCTGATCGCGAGATCTGCTTGAACAAAGGTGACGTCATTGGATAGTGCGAGGAAGTTGTCTGGATGAGAAAGTGTAGTTCGATCACAGGCTCAGACTCAGCAAACACTAGCAACTATGGAATAGTGACTGAACTACTCGATGACTGCAAGAGTAATCTGACTTATTCGCAGGGCATGAAAGCTAAGAAGTTTTTACAACGCCACGCGAATATCTTCTCCAGTCAGGAAGGCGACCTTGGAAGAACGTCGATGGTTCAGCACAGGATAGATACCGGAAGCGAGAACCCAATTCGTCAACGAGCAAGACGGATACCCATTGCAAAGGAAAAAGAAGTTGAAGGCCTTTTGGAGGACATGAGAAGGCATAAGATCATTGAACCGTCTGCAAGTCCGTGGTGCTCACCGGTTGTATTAGTGAAGAAGAAAGATGGCAGTACCGTAACATTATTATTATCTCCACAGTTTGTCCATACTTTCGCATTTCTACTGGTGACCATGCTAAGGTTACTGGAGCATCTTTCTGCTAAGACAAAGTACTCAAAGTAGTATGTAAGTATACGTATGTAGTTTAATCCTATTTCCTACTAATATTATAAAGGCGAAAGTTTGGATGTATGTATGGATGTTTGTTACTCTTTCACGCAAAAACTACGGAACGGATTTTAATGAAACTACAATAATATAGCATAAAAAACAGAATAACACATAGACTACAATTTTAACCGACTTTCAAAATTGAAGAGGTGTTATGTTCGTTTTTTATGTGCAACGATTACTCCCCCGTTAGTGAACCAAATTTTCAAAAAAAATATTTTGGTGTCAAGGTTATCATGCCAATTTAGTAGGTATACCATATCATATTTATAAAAGTGGTGACCTGATGAAGGAATCCATAGGAAATCGAGGGAACTTCTCAAAATTTATATGGAAACATGTGGTGACTTCGGTTTCGTGAGCAGTTTTCTAAGCATATGCTACCAACAAGTAAGTTTTTGCACCAAAGTATACCATGGTTCGGAAGGTGCTGAGAGAACTCCTGAGTCCTGACTCTTTATAGATACAAGTTTGGGAGTTTCGCCTTTTTTTATATGAAATAAAAGGGCAAACGAGCAAACGGGTCACCTGATGGAACGTAACTTCCGTTGCCCATGGACACTCGCAGCATCAGAAGAGCTGCAGGAGGGTAGGGAAGGGAATAGGGTAGGGGATTGGGCCTCCGGTAAACTCACTCACTCGGTGAAACACAGCTGCGCTGTGCTGCGGACAAGCGCTGTTTCACGCCGGTTTTCTGTAAGAACGTGGTATTTCTCCGGTCGAGCCGGCCCATTCGTGCCGAAGCATGGCTCTCCCACGTTGTTTTAAGAACGGAAAGCATATAGGCTACTGCAAATTACATTCGTCATCATCATCATCATTATCATCACTACCATAAACCATTATAGAACCATCGTCCCGTTTTGACCCTATTATTGGTACTTTTCATAGTCTTCTAATATATAATCACTTAAACCGCGGGTAACACCGCGGGGCACAGCTAGTAAGTAGATAAAGGGCTACCTTACTTTATTAAACTATTCACCTTTACAATTACGGTGTAATAGGTAACATACGTTTTCTTCATTTCAAATCATTTTTATGTACTTAAATGAAAAAAAAACTCGGCCAAATTAATCTCCTAATATAGGGGAAATGACTAGTAGTTTGGACAGTACCAGTCATTGGAAAAAGCAAAAAAACACAATATTTATTAATTTTGCTTTAAAAATTGACTGTTTTTAAAGTAAAAGAACGCCTGATTTTAAAGAAAACAGGTCGTTTTTAAAGCAACCTTAATAAATATAGTGTTTTTGTGCTCTGTCCAATGACTAGAACTGTCCAATCACTAGTCATGTTCACCCTATAGCTTTATTGCACGGCGATAAGAAATTTAAATTGGTAGTATTATAGCCGTTTCAAAATGAATTGAAACCAAGTAACATATTCTATATTATCTTCGAGGCTGATTTTCCTACTGAACAAAAAATGGAACGCACTTAAAAAATCTTAACAATAACCAGCAGCATTGTTCTAGCGAAGTGTTTTTTCATATTCACAGTGTATTTGTGGCATTCGAATAAGAAAACGGTGAGCTGCTATGAATATTCATTTGTTTAGTGCCAGTACACACTGTGGAAAATTATGTTCCCTCTGGGTCTTTGAATTTTGGAAGTCATTTGATGAAAGGAATAACTTACCAACTCACAAACATCAGTACTCCCAGTCCCATATTCTTGTTAATTCCTCTTCACGCCCAAACCACTGAACGGCTGAAATTTGGTATGGAGATACTTTGAGTCCTAGAAAAGGATTTAGGATACTTTTTATCCCGGAGAAATGTACGGTTTCTGCGTGATAAACGAATTTTGTCGCAACGGAGTTGCGGGCGTCATGAAGTTGATTAATTTATATTTCACTGCGTCACCTAAGTTGCCTTAGGCATCCATTACACGGTAGGTTTTGCTGTCAGTTTTACCACAGTTATGGCTGTGACTGATGGATAACGTACCGTGTAAGAGCGTGACAGACGGTTGCATGAAGCTGATTGCCGAAATTCTGGATATTTTGATTTTTGCTTTATACAACCATCAGTCACGAATTTTAAGTGAGTGTTGTCACATCTGACAAAATTGGAAAAAAATTAGCATCGTATATGTTTCAAAATGTTGGCTTTGACTGACATAAAACTGAAGAGAATTGAGTGACCGTCTATTATATATACCATTCCGTACCGACCGTATACATACCATTCGGCAGTCCATCAGTCAAACTTCATGATTGACGGAATTGACTGTCGCTTGCATGAGCTTGTAATGGATGCCTTAGGGCTTAAAATAAATAAATATTCTAATAAAACAGCTTCAAAAGTATTAAGCCCATTAAAAATGCTAAAGTTATAAATATTGATCAATGCATGTATATTGTAAATTACTGGAGTAGGTGACCTTTGTATCACTTCCCTACTCATGTAAATCTTCCCTGGACTTCCACGGATATTTCAAGACCAAAATCAGCCAAATTGGCGCGCCCGAGTTTTAGCGAGACTAACAAAACTGAAATTTAATTTAAATTATTTTTATTAAGTTAGGTATAGATAATTGTAGTTCACTTTTTGTTTAAGAAAATTCTGAGAAACTTTTCTGATATTTTCCAGATAATAAGTAGTACATAAAATATGCAAAGTGATGCAAAAACTTGCAATTTAAATAAATGTTGGTAAGTAATAAAATTTAAAGAAACATAAAAAGTACTACACAGCGTTTTGATTTAAGACGCAATCAAACATTTTATTATCATTAAACTTATTAAATGTGAAAATCAAAGTCCTTCTATTCTTACGTTTGAATAAAATTTATGTAATTCAATAGCAAAAAATAATGTAATGCTGTTAAATATCGTGCTATTTAGCGTGCCTACTACGTGTAAATACAACTAATCTGCAGTCGTTGCGGTGACTTGATTACAATCATGGACGTACATAAAAAAAAAAATATCCACAGCCGAACATATTATAACCTCCTCGTTTTTTGGAAGTCGGTTAAAAAAAAGTTCTTTTTTTGTACGTCCATGATTACAATTTTAAAATTTTACACAGGTTTTGAAATCTGGGGAGTTTTAATTTAAAAAAAATGTTTTTTTTGTTCAGAATGTATTTTTAGAACATATTATTGTCTGAACGTCTACATATAAACCTACAACCGAATTTTTACAACTTTCTGCCACGCACAGTAAAACTCTGGAACGAAATGTTGCAATATTTCCAAAATACCGGCAACGTACCTGCAACTCTTTTGATGTTAAAGTGCCCATAAGTTGCTCGTTTGCCCCCTAATTTTATAAAAAAAAAACTGCTACCATCAGTTCGGGAACTAACCCGTCCCCAGCGATTTCAACCGAAAGGAGGTTTGTCGATATTGTGCGTGGGCTCTAATTCGTGCTAGTGACACAAAAATATTTTCAATCCGTAAAAAATCGCCCCACACTCATGTTAGAACAAAAACTATTCCTTTGTTTTTCGTAGAATACGAAAAACTGTACCTACGTTATTTTCCAAAAAAAAATTAAACACAAGCACACTGGCTTATAAGTTAGCGAGGCTTGTGTTTTGGAATACGCATTGGAATTTGGAACAACGAAAAAGTTGCTTCAAAGTTGTAAGGGCAATGTAGGCTAATCATTTTTTTTTAATCATCTAGCATGGATTTATAATTTATGCATAAGCATCGCATTTAAAAGTCGGCCCTGCGCCTAAAAGTCGTATGTCCGTTCTTACTTAGGGCCGGGACACAAAAACACGGCACGACGTCGTACGGCGTCGTACGGTGCCGTACGGCGCTGTGTCGGACGCGCGTCGTAAAAAACCACGGCACGGCGCCGTACGGCGTCGTACGACGTCGTGCCGTAGAAACTCATCTTGAATTTCTACGTGAGTTTCTACGACACGACGTTTTTTACGACGCGCGTCCCAGACGGCGCCGTACGGCACCGTACGATGCCGTACGACGCCGTGCCGTGTTTTTGTGTCCCGGCCCTTAGGGAGAAATGTTAGTGAGAGTTGCGCACATACTATTGCACTATAAAATTGCTCCTGCGTAACTCGCATAGTTTCAATGAAATCGCAATCGTCACTAAAACCTACGTGAATAATAATGCCTTTTTAAATTAGTCGGTATACGAGCTAGGTAGTTAACTAGTTACCTACTGCAAAATAAAAGTAAGTAATGATTTAATTATGGAGGTGTCATAGGTATTTTGAACAATAAGAAATTAGCGAATTGTATTGTATAACAATTAGTTGTGTCCAAAACAATTAACTCCAATTTTTATAAAGTCATGCGACCTACTGACCTATTGAAGCATGAATTTTTATGAACCTCCAGTGGACCAAGAAAAATGTCACTTAGCTATAGAGGATTCAAAATTATTTCACCTTCGATAGGTGCTTTTGTCAACGGAATAAGGTTGAATCTCAAACAGGTAAAATTACTCTGAACAGTATAAGGGTATGTTCTCGATTCTTAGCGGCCGTGACCTAGCGACCAGCGAGTAATCGCGCGACACGTTGTTCAGTGTGGATTTAAAAATATATGGTTTGAAAAATACTTATGAAAGGAAGTTGTTAAAGTTGAAATACCACAAAGCTAAATATTTATCCCGAAAATCCAGTATTCCTGTAGACTTGTAAATCGCAAATTAAGTCACGTCGCTAGTTGCGGCGCATTCGCCAAGAACCGAATTTTTACCACGCACCTAACGACGCTATTGTGTATGATTAATTGCTTTTTTGTTGTAAAATTGTAAAGTATTTAAATTGATTGTAATGTAATCAGTGTTTTCATTGCCAATAGCGAAAACTAATTTGATCGGTAGCATGTAAATAGAAGTCGACTCTTTAGTAGGTTTCAAAGACAGATAGGTATAGTCATCCCTAATTCACATAGTATTGTAGGTACATTCAATCAATAAAAAAAATCAATGTAAATTGTATACCTACTAAGCCAACGGGATAAGCCAAAGCCGTAGCTTTTGCTAGCCTGGCTTTGACGCCATATTTTGGCATTTCTAGTAGTGCCAAAGTGTGCATGCAATACATAGGGACTATCATTATTCTTATAGCCCAATGGGATATATCCAGATAGAACCATGGGCTTACCCAGGTTAGGGGCCATGGGGGGCAATTTTACCTTCGTGAAAACATTTACCTTATATCTGAAATAATCATTACTAACAGAGCCTTCGAGCTTCAGAAAAGTATTTTTAACAGACTTTTTTATTCCATGACGTCAAAACGGTCAGTTCAGCGGTTCCTGGCCATAGACCGTGACAGGCCACACTTACTTACATTAGGGAATGTTCAGACGAGAAACGAAAAACGCGCGTTGTAGATAATAGGGAAACACAAAGGAAGATTCTACTTACTTATCTATAGGGGGTTTCGAGGGGGGGTGTCATTTTATTCGTGTTAAATAGCTAGTTTTATATAAAGCTTAAAGTTTGGATTACAAAGACCACGCATTGTCAAATTCGTTATGATGTACACTGAATGCTTTCGACTAGGAAGAAAAAATTGCAAGAAATTTTATGTGTGTATGGTATATCAGTAGTGTAGATTTGCAAAAAAAAACATAGAAACATACCAGCCAATTTTTTTTAGGGCTTAGGTATGTATCATTAGGAGTCCATTTAACAAAAAAAAAAATCGGTGTTAATTTTTTTTAATAACTTATTTTATCACACTTGAAATCGTTGCAGAACGGTCACTTCGCGGCGGTAGGTAGAGCGGGGGTGACGCGGGGGGGTGGCGCCAGGGTGGGGCGATGCGTAGACCGTAGTCCGTAGTGTCCATTAATTGTGGTGTGTTTTATAAAAACTTTCGGAAGCTATTTCTTAACATTTTAGTACTATAAAAGAAAAAAATCGTGTTTGTTTATTTTTAACAAGGACCAATATATCGAAATTTGTCCGGAACGATTAATTGCAACCTGTTATATTTTTCAATAATTTCCGTTGCATTTTTTTATAAAATAAAATAAATTTTTATAGTTCAACTGAGCGAACATTTAAAAACAAATTAAATAATGCATGGAAATGACAAACGTAAAGTAGCTAGCGGTACGTTGCGAACAAACGCGTTGAACTCTAATCGTCTGAAGTGCCATAAGAACTATTTTGGGCCCGGACTATTTATTTTATAAGTCTTATATTATGTCGATGTTAAGTCTATATTAAGACTACGTTATAAATAAAAGTAAGTAATTATTTTCATTCTGCTAAAAAATGTTTGCATAAATACGGAGGGGAATTTAAAATTAAAACTGTACATAAAAATAGCTTGTAAGCTATCTTGTTTATACAAAGCTATTATTATAATATTATTTGGAAAGACTGGTGCCGAGCTTTTTTTTATGAAATAAGGGGGCAAACGAGCAAACGGCTCACCTGATGATGCATAAGGTTGAAATTAGGTTGTTTTCCAGAATAGTAGGTAAAAAATATCTCGGCAATTTCGCGCAGTTTGTATTACTTTGTATATTTTTATTTTATTAAATAAGGGGGCAAACGAGCAAACGGGTCACCTGATGGTAAGCAACTTCCGTCGTCTATGGACACTCGCAGCATCAGAAGAGCTGCAGGTGCGTTGCCGGCATTTTAAGAGGGAATAGGGTAATAGGGGAGGGTAGGGATGGAATATGGGAGGGTAGGGAAGGGAAAATTGTAGGGGATAGGGCCTAAGGTAAACTCACTCATTCGGCGAAACACAGCGCAAGCCCTGTTTCACGCCGGTTTAACTTTATGGCTGGCTTACATTATTCCAATCCACTATCCAGTGCTCCAAACCAGCGTTGGAATGCTACTGGAATAACGTAATCGGGCACTGGAACCCAATTAAATAATTAAATAAGAAAATCGGCCAAGTGCGAGTCGTACTCGCGCACGAAGGGTTCCGTACCATTATAGAGCAAAAATAGGCCAAAAATTGTGTTTTTGTATGGGAGCCCCCCTTAAATCTTTATTTTATTTTAATATTATTATTAATTATTACAGTACACATATAACTAAGGGTCGTACCCAAAGGGTAAAAACGGGACCCTATTACTAAGACTTCAATGTCTGTCCGTCTGTCTCTCTGTATGTGTCTCCAGGCTGTAACTCAAGAACCGCTATAGCTAGATTTCTGAAATTTTCACAGATTGTGTATATTATCTGTTGCCGCTATAACAACAAATACTAAAAACAAAATAAAATTAATATTTAACGGGGGTATACATACAACAAAAGTGACTTTTTCGCTATTTTTTGCTCGATATCAATAACTGCAACACATAGGCACTTGAAATATTGACGAAATACTCAGTTACAATTGTACTTTATTAATGAATAATAAAATTTAAATAAATTTAATAATTAAGAGGATTCCACACCGCCATTTTTCCCATACAAACGCTGTCCCCTGTTTCCTCCCTGGATAATGCTAGTAGAATTATAATTTTTTTCCTGAATATCTACGGCCACTAATACAATGTCCCTATGTTTTCCTTTTTTTCATAATTTAATTATTAAATAAGATATGAACGTTCAAAAACCCAAAAAAATGGCCAGATTTTCCACTGTGTTCAAACGTCCAGAAAACAGATTTGGATAGATTATACAAAAAAAGCAAAACATAGGAACACAGCTCAAGCCTTTTTTTAATCTTTAATGAAAAAAGTACTTAAATCGGTTAAGTTTTGGAGAAGGAATCAGGGGACAACGAATCGTTGATTTTCTGGATTTTCTGCAGTTGTCTCTATCGCGTTCTGCGGTATAGGCTTGAGGTAAGGGAGACAACTATAGATATTACACGTACTTTTTTTTCATTTCTCTAGCTGCTGTGGTATCCTCTTAAGGGGGCTCATATACAAAAAACACATTTTTCAGCCTATTTTTGCTCGATTAAGGTACGGGACCCTTCGTGCACGAGTTCATTCGGACTTGGCTGATTTTTTATAGGCTAACGTCCAAAAGAAGCATAGGATCCTGTTAAAAACATCAGAAGCCAGGCGTGAAAGAATGATGCTTTAAATATGTGTATCATAACATAAAAAATGATATTATGCGTTTATTAGATTATTATTTTTTAACAAACAATTAAAACCGACTTCCAAGGTAAAAACAATAAGAATATTAACTAAAAAGTATTAAATAATTCTTTCTCTAATAAGTAGTACCTTTTCCAGAATTTGTCAAAATCCCAACTATTTCTGTACATATTATAGTCTTTACTACTTTGAAGTCGGTACCAGTCCCAAATATTTCAGATATTCTGACATTGACTGAAGTCATGGTTTAATTAGCTAGTACCGACTTTAAAGTAGTGAAGACTATAATATGTACAGAAATAGTTGGGATTTTGCCAAATTCTGGAAAAGGTACTATTAGAGAAAGAATTATTTAATACTTTTTAGTTAATATTCTTATTGTTTTTACCTTGGAAGTCGGTTTTAATTTTTTGTTAAAAAATAATAATTTCACTCTTTTTAGTTATCTACAAGATAAGGCTTTATGCGTAAATAACCACTACGAATGTTAACTATTCACATTATGTTACTACTTACTGTAAGCGAAATTGTGTGTCACAATGTGTCAGTTGTAGGTTGTAGATATATATAATATGATTTAGGTATGAAACTATCACATTTTTTAACTGTAAGTACCTACTTAACCTTGAATTACGCTCAATAAAATTTACATAGTAGCATATTATTATGCTTTCAGTTCTGAAACCAAAGAGTCAGAAGTTTTCTAAGCACTTTCGGAACCATGGTATACCCGTGGCAAAATCTTACTTGGTAGCGTATGCTTAGAACACTTCTAATATAATATCATTGCTTCTAACTAAATCGAAATCACTATACTTAATAATATGTTTACTTATAAATTTTGAGGAGCTCCCTATATACTCGTAACACATGGGTATCATTATCAAATTGACAACTTAGTAACCGTAGTACCAAATTGGTATAATAATATAATAAGTACTTTAAAAGAACACAATAATTTTTAAAATCATGTATAATGCTGGTTAATAATGTCAGAACTTTATTTTGCTTTTCAGCCCTGGATACCCTATTTTATGATTTTTTTAAATTAGACTATACTGTCCCCCACTACTGGGCAAATGCCTTTCACTGATTTTAGTTATCTACAAGACAAGGCTTTATGCGTAGATAACCACTACGAATATTAACTATCCATATTATATTACTGTAAGCAAAATTGTGGTAAATGCTTGGAGTTATCTAAGCGATGCTGCAATTTCCAAATTTTTATCTTTAAAGGTTCAGGAGTTCTGTTCAGTGCCTTTGGACCAAGAGACACCTTCGTATGAAATTTCTCTTATTTGTAACATATGTTTAAGTTACTAGAAACAACATTTTAACCACTATGAGTGTTTTGATAAATTTCAAGGATTTCCCTTGATTGCTCATAGATCCCATTATCAGCTCACCGATTTTGAAAATCGGTCCACAAACAGCGAAATAATCATCAAAAACATCTGCCCCGATGTAAATATCATGAAATGTATCAACAATTGGGTCTTTGTGTGATGACCCATGGTATAATTATGATTGTGATGGTGATGATCAATCAAATTGATGTGTTGGCTTATGCTTTCAGTTGTTTAAGCAACGCCGAAATCCCCGAACCTGTATCTATAAGGATTCAAAAGTTCTTTTCGGTACCTTCGGATCCAGGGTATAACCTGGTGCGAAGTCTTACTTTTTGGTAGAATTTACCTCGAATGCTTCAGAAAAAATTGAAATCACTATATATTTCCATACAAATTTCAAGGAGTCCCCTCGATTCCTTATGGATCCCATCATAAAATCACCACTTTTATGAACATGGTACCAAATTCGAATTCAACCCTGTACAACAACAAAAAAATCATGGAAATCGGTCCACAAACAGCGAAGTTATGGTTGAACATACAAAAAAAATATATATACAGACGAACATATAACCTCCTCCTTTTTGGAAGTCGGTTAAAAAGTGCTTTGCCCAGCAGTGGCACACAGTGGGCCAATAATAATAATAATAAGAAAAGTATTAAATATATTTCCGTTGTCTAGTACCCGTAACAATATAAGTCCTTCAAGGTTGTAAGCATGTGGCTAGACTGACATGGTGTGAAGCGTCCATAGCTGATATTGTTGAATAACAACAACAATAAAGAAATGAAGAATATAGTAGTACCACGCTATATTAGTATAGGTAACTATAATATCTCTATATCTATAATTCTCTCTAAACTCGAAACTAATGTCAATATAATTCTCTAATTATAGTCTAGAACATTTAATAATGTCATTGAAGTAAATGTTATTATAATAATTATTAATGTTAATTTCATAAAACGGGTACTTAGTTTCTTTATTATTAAGGTGACTTTGCAAATTTGATTTATAAAAAAATAAACGGAATTACTTTGGTGTTAACTGCTCATATTAAAAGTTACCTGATTGAGTCCTGTAAGTAGGTACGTAATTATTATCATATTTTGTTGGTCATCCTACTCAGCAGCCGTTGCGGACTTCCGAAAAGGAGGTTCTATAATCTATGTAGTCAGTTATATCTTCTTCTTATATATAAAATTTCTGTTGTCACAATGTTAGGCCGCGTACTCCTCCGAAACGGCTAATACTGATTTTAACCAAATTTTATATTATGCATATTCAGTGGGTCTGAGAATCGGCTGCTGGGTACTTTTTATATTGTTAAGTGCATTTGTTGAATAAATAATAGTAAATAAATGATTACAACTCGAGACTGACGGCGACCATTGTTTGTGCGACGGGATAGCGATGGACGTTGCCATACCATACATACTTATTTAGTCACTTCAATAAAATAATACGGGCGAAATACTTTATATTATTACAAAGAAACGTTTGCCGGGACAGCTAGTCTTATATATAAAAAATTATCGCTAATTAATGTGTTCGTAAGCAGCAGCTGCAGTCTCGAGAACGGCCGAATTGATTTCGCTAATTTTAAATAGTATTTATTTATGTCAAAGGAAGAGTTTTGGTAAGAGGAAAAAGGAAAAGAAATCATTGAAAATTTCGTCAAAAATTGGACAATTTAATAATACTTTCAGTGACGCTTATACCAATTAAAACTTCATAGATATGACGGGACAACGTCCGTCTGGAGTCTGGACCGCTGGACCATGCTGAAGCTCCCTTTCCAAAAAAATAGACGATAGGTATATAATATGGCTGTGTAGATATAAAATATTATGTGTTTATTGTATTCATCTATATAAATAAAAATGGATTTTCTACTGTGTTAGTAACGCTTTAACTCGATAACGGCTGAACCGATTCGGCTAATGTTGGTCTTGAAACGATCCTGGAAGTCCAGGGAAGGTTTTTAAGTGACACGAAGTTCACCGGGACAGCTAGTTGTATAATAATTTCATATTCTTAACCTTGTTGTTAACCTTGATGTATAATATTTAATCGGGTTCCCATACAGCAAACGTATTTTTGTCGATTTGTATCTACGGAACCGTTGAGCGTGAGTTCGAATAGCATTTTGCTGTTTAGAGATACATAAGCTATCTACTAACTATAATTATATAAATTGCATTTTTATTATATTCATCATTATTTTAGAAGCGACCTTTTAAAAGTTTCGACAGTAGATATTTAATACCTATATTATGTAACATAGTGTCCATTCATTTGTAGTTGACATAAAACAGATTCTTTAAAGATTTAATTGTCATAAAATATAATTAAGCTTTTTTATTTATTTCTTTTAGTAATTCATACTTCATAGTCCAGGCGCTGGCTGGAAATATGGTTTTATAAAAAAATAAGAAAAGTGAAATTATTTTTTCAAAAACCTTTATTTTTCTAGCAAACATATAATAAATAAATACATTAATCATGATTGTAATAAACAAACGTACTACACGTAACAAACCCATAGTAAGCACTATTGCTATACCTATACGAATTCAAGTTGTATTTTTAATATTCATGACAATTCTGGACTTTTCTATTATCTTATATATGTATACTTTATATACACATGATCTGTGTAGGATACAATATGTCTATTAATGTCTATTTTAAGAAGCGTTGCCCAATTACATATAGAAATTAGGCACCTCATAAACACTGTAACATTTCTGTAATGTTAAAGTTAAAAAAAATACACGGTTCTTAAGAAAATTCAGTATCATATCGCATCAACAAAAAATTGTTGGTAAGCGGACAACGATTAAATAATTAATAGACACATTGTACAGTACGTTTTGGTAATATCAATTCAATTTTACAAAAAAATAAATTAAATAATTTGTCATAGAAGCCTCTATACATTAAAAGGCGTTAAACACATATATATGTACAATTCTACATGCTAATATAGCTATAGGAATCATTACCGTAATTTAAATTTTTGCAAACTAAACCAACGCATGCACATTTTTGTACTAAATGTTACAGTCTTACGTACATATTGGTCAATATATTTTGCGAATATTCTAGGATGTAACTACAAAAACTGAATACAATATAAGCTCATTTCCTTTCGTAAATTTTTTGCTTCTATTTTGAATCTAAATCATGGGAAATAAAACAGTTTTCTTCTGCGTAATCACCTAAATAAGCTACTCAAGTGTGAAAAAGATAGTCATCAGGAAAATTAATTTTTAAACATTTTATAGTTTGAGCTTAATGACTCCAGAAGCTTATCTAGAAGACGCTGAACTTTAAGATTTACCTGCAAAATTAACCGTACTATTTACAATTTTTGGTACACATTCAGGTAAATTAAAATTATTAAACTAGATTCTAATATCTTCTTACAAAGCAAAAATGGTTGAGCTTTGGTTTGAGAATTTGCGACAACACAACATCGAGGGTAAGGCAAAACTTTAGTCCATCTTTGGCTACATAAATTAATAAACTATCCTTGCTATATTACTTACGTTAAATGTTTTCGACTACACATTGTAGTGCCACACAAAGGAATGACTAGGAGCGTTTCTATAGAATTAATGTTCAGGCGTGCTGGGCGAGGCCGAGGTGGATAAAGAAAGCCACGCGGTCCGGGCTCCTCTCGCCGCATTTGTTGCACATGAAGGGATCGTTGTAGCCGTGGAAACCCATGTGGATGGTGTGCATCGTGAGATCACCGAAAGTGATATCACAGTATTGACACTTGTGTTTGGTGCTCTGCTCCGACCCGGAGACCTCGGTCGACTTTTCGGATTCACAGTCGGACGCGTCGTTCTCCATTTTGCTGTCCTGGTGCTGTAGCCTCAGGGCGACGGGCTGCAGCTTAAACGCTGGACCCTTTCTTCTGTTCTTCAGGGATGTGGTCGGGGTGACGGGCTGCTGCCGTTCCGCTCGAGAAGGTGAGGACGCCGGCTCGGTGGTCTTCATCGTGCTGGTTAAGTCGAGGGCATCGTGGCCCTGCACGGGAGTGACGCTGCGCTGGGTCGGGGTTTGAGGTGCGGTCATCGGAGACTTGGCCAGGGGAGGAGTTACGCTCGCGTCTGTGGGCCTCTCTCCCGACAGCCGCTTCTGCATTATCGTCTGAGGTACCGCATCCTGCTTCTCGGGTGTGCTCTCGTTTTGGTTGGGGGACAACCTGGCATCATATTTGTTACTAGGTGGGAACATGAACGAGTGTTGAAGGAAAGGTGGTATGTAGGGAAGATTGACGGGGAAGTGGTGGCCGAATATAGGGTGGCCGGAAGTCGGCGGTGGTGGGATCTTGTTGTTGATCGGCGGCTGCTCGAACATCTTCGTCATCGGCTTCTGTTTTGGTCCCCGACGAGTTCCGTACACGTCGATAATGGGCAGAGGATTGGGGGTGCCATCCATGTTTAGGACCATGGCTGGATTGTGTTTGTATTTGCGCAAATGTAGCTTGAGGGAATGGCAGTACTTTGTGGCGTAGTTGCAGTCGGCACATCGGTACTGGTAGATATTCGAGTGCGACTTGAGATGCGAGTTCAGCATGGACTTGTTGACGCACGAGTACGAGCACTGCGAGCACTGGAACGGCTTCGATCCCAGGTGGTTCCTCATATGATACTCCAGGTGATGCTTGTATTCGGTCACAAAGGGACATTTTTGACAGCACAGCATCTTTTCGGGCTTTATGTGCTCCTTGCTGTGTTCCCAGAAGGACAGCTTGGTGACAGCGACGAACTCGCACTGCTTGCATTTGAAAGTTTTAACTTTTCCATGTGAATTGACAGCGGGAACCCTGAGACCCGGTTCCTCGTCGAAGTCGTCTTCGGGTCCCGATCCGTCATGACCATCCTCGCTGTCAATTTTGTTTTGATCCATGCCTTCGAAGCCGGAATCATGGTAGCGGCCAAAATGCCTTCTATCATTTTCCGCATCCGGAGATGAGGTTCTGGGTGATTTAGGTGGAGTGGCGTCGGCGTGCTGCAGGGGCGTCGAGACGTGAGGAGGCACGAGAGATTTGGGTGTGTGCGCCTCGTAATCACCACGTTGATCACAATCATCGTTGGATCGGTTCTCGAAACCCGGCGGGGTGAGAAGATTGAAAGGTATTCCGCTGTAATTTTCTAGGTGCACACCCAAATTCATTTTGGCGTGTAACGATAAGTTATCGTAGTAAGGCAGTGGTTCCCCGTTGCTAGGTGGCGATCTTTCATTGGATTCCTTGCTCGATGAGGGCGATGTACTCTGGAAGTCCTCCGAAAAGAATCCGCTGCTCTGCTCCTTCGAATAGTTTTCATCGTCCATCGGTTCCGATTTCTAAAATAAAAAAAAACTTCATTGAACTGCGACAAAGTCGGTGTTTGTTTATCGATAAACAAGTATATTGACAAGTATTTTACAAATCGAGCTTTGTCGGTCGGCATCTTTCATTTACCTAATGGTGGCATAATGACTTATTTTAATGTTTTATTGATTACGATCGTAATTTAAACACCGGTTGCCGCTATTTAAAAGAAGTAACTAAACTCGCACATATTTTGATAAAAATAAAGTAGATTCTACTTGCTGACAACCTATTACAGTTCGTTAAAATTACAAACAAAGGCGAGGAATTCTTAATTACCTAGTGCTTGCAACTTGGGCAGATCAAAGTCATAATGTCTAAAGGTAGACCAGGCAGGCTATAACTAAAGTATAATATTATATTTGTATCTATAAACCAAGTCATAACTAAAGTCTATATCTATAATATAGACAATACTTACAATGACCGATGACGGTGGCAGCAGGGAGCCCCACGATGCGCCGTGCGCGTGGGTGGCGGGCAGCATCCCGGTGGGGGAAGCGTAGCTCAACATACCTACGGGAATGACGTTCATCAGAAACCATACATTTTATATTCCTTAATAAATAAAATCGTTTTTCTTTTTAAATTCAGCGTTATCAAAAACTAAAGACTTGATGCCAAAATCCTAAATTGCTGTGATAAGTATACCTAATGTCAGGACATTGATAATTTTATATTAAAATTTTTATTTATCAAATTGTAATTAAACTAAAAGTAAGTAGTTGAAGTAGCATTGTAGGTTGGAAAAAACAAGTACATATGTGAAGAATAGGTACAAAAACATTAAGAATAATCTAATCTAAAATCTAGAATGTTCTTCAAAATTTTAAATGTAGCTGCAAATACTGCAAATGTTAATGTTCCCAATTATTCCGCAGTTTCGCGTATAAAAAACACACTTAGCAATAATTACAATGCATCTGTAAAAATGTACTTCATTTCGACCGTTCTTAATTGAGGTTAAAACAAGATATTGTAATTGCAACACGCTTAATTATTTGATGCATTACGATTCTTGGTAAAAATTTGCTTGTTTAATGTATTGCAATGTCACGTGATTAATTATCATTACATAATGAGTCACATCAAATCAAAAGCACCGATTGATTACAATATAATAAGCAGGTGAAGTAATACCTTTTAAAAGTACCGAAATATTAATGGCAGCTAATAACTTAAATAATTACTTACAATATTCAAATTCATATCTTCGCGTTATTACGTTTACATGATAATGTCTACGAAAATATTATGAATATTTTTTATCGCGGACAATTTGATTATAAATTTAATTAAAAGAACTCGTAATTTATTTAAAATTATGAAACGTGTATAAATATTCTGTAAAAGTTAGCAATTTATTATTTTTGGACGCGAGCTAATGTTAAATAAAATATTGAAGGAAAAAAAATATTAAAAAGTATTTACCTTCCCCCTTATATTCGCCGGTTACGATATAAACTTGAAACACTTAGAATGTTGAAAATAAATCCTTATCATTAACGCTTTCCACTTTTTAACACACACAACAGGAACGGTGTAAGACAAGCCTCCGCCGCGGTGTCGGAACGCAAAGTGACGACGTCCGTATCTCACGGGGGACTGAAAAAAACTGTCAATTTTTATGCTCCAACATCGATAAGTATATTCCACTTTTGAACGCGACGAGTGTTCTAGAGCGAGCGGGACGGAGCAGGGGGCCGCTACGTCCGTCTCGCTCCCACCCCGCAGCCTATTTCGCATCGAGCCAATACGCTTCGACCTGGTGTGGGAGGGGATCAAATTATTAAGTTATTGTTTATGCCTTATTAATAATAAAAAATATGTTCGGGCGCCGTTACTGTTATAAGCCCGTAGGTTCGGTTATTATGCCCCAATAAATGGGAGCGCAGGCAAATGACATTGTTTTTCTTTTGTTATTCGACTATTAATATTATAATGTGGGCTTTATTATGCTCACTGTTTATGCCACATGCGATTAACGCAGATGAGGGAGAATATTATAACCCTTCACGAAATATGAAAGTTATTATTTTTGGTACAATAGTATTTGTACGACATAATATTTATGAAATATTACAGCTGACGCTCGGTCTATAAACTTCAAAGGGTATTGAAAAGATTCTCATCTATAATACTTTATATGTCTTTGGTAAAATATTTTATTTAATATTTTATAAACACAAACGATAAGATAAGAACTACTTGATAATAGTAGATAAACTGAAAAACTTATTATAAAAAAAAATGATTTCGTTATAGAAAAATCTAAATATTTTGACGTTAATGAAAATAACGTTATTTTCTAGGCAAATGTACCACATTTTTTTAGGTTTTTAACACTTATCCAGTTTACAGTTATATTCAACTTGTTAATCTTTTTAGACCTTACAGTTAGGTATATAAAATATTTTTTCTCTGCTTATATTAAACTTTAAATACAGTAAAATTTTGATCATAACAATTTTATAATAATTATTTAATTATTATAATGAAGTTGCCGAACAAAATTATTATTAAACCATCATTGTATATTTTATGTGTTTACAGAGATCACACCCTAGCACAAAACACAAGCTTAAAGCTCTCAAAAGCTTATATTCAGTTTAAAAATATCTCGTACATAGTCCTTGTGTAATGCCACCCCTACGTTTTAGCGGTGTTTTAAGAGGGGTATAAAAAAGGTATAAAAAAGGCGGGCGGGCCTCGGGGCGGTAGCTTTTTACGGCTGGGGCGGCCAATCGCAAGCTTCTATAAAAAGCTCTATGTGCAACGAGTTTTTATTTTTATAGCTTTTCACTGAGGGTAACACAATACACAGTAAGTAAATGTAATTCATAGTTACTTTGTAACCACTCACTCCTGTGATTTTCGATGGTTTTTATATTAGTTTTCATAGGTAAATGTATTATAACGCTAAAATAATAAAAATAGATCTTCCATCAATATTTTGTAAGATGCAAATTTGTAATAATTAATTCGCTCCTAGTTAACGCATATATTACTAACAATAAACTTCAAATTTTATTTCAGTAGCGATATTCTGTTGTCAACACTAATTAGTTAGGCTATTATTTCACTAGGTTATTAATTTTCTGTATATTTTTTAAGTATTTTATTTTATTTTATCATGGCTGATGGCTAAACTGATAACGAGTAAGAGTGATGTAAAATAAACTAAACGAATAATATTTCTTAAGGAGATACTTTGAGGCCCGGTATTAGAAACAGTTTTGCTAAAAAAATATTACAAATAAGTTGCAGGGAACGTTTTAGGGTTCCGTACCAAAGGGTAAAACGCGGGACCGTATTTCTGAGATTTCGATGTCTGTCCGTTTGTCTGTCTGCCTCTAGAGTCTAGGCTGTATCTCAAGAACCGCTATAGCTAGACTTCTGAAATTTTCACAGATTATGTATTTTGGTTGCCGCTATAACAACAAATACTAAAAAAAAATTAATATTTAATCCTCTACTACAAACGCGATTTTTTTGTTTTTTTTTTTGCTCAATAATGGCAACACTCGCAACCTTACCTTGTTATACAACAAGTAGGGAAGTTGCAAGTAGCAACACCAGCGCCAATCTACGCCTGAATCGCTGTAGCTGTCGCTGTAGCCGTCGCTGTTACTGTCGCTGCGCTGTCGCTGTCACTGTCGCTGCGCTGTCGCTGTCGCTGCGCTGTCGCTGAAAATACAAATAGCACAGAAAAATTTCAAGTAAAACCGCAGTAAAACGTTCCACAGAACAAAAAATGGCCATGATCTTTTAGTTATTGTTGTCAAATAAGAAATAAGTTACGTAAGTGAGTATTGTTTTGGTGATGTAAAAAACGACCCCGCAATGTCTGTAATAAGCTGTTTTTTTAATGTCCTATTTTTTAGCTGTTTACTGTAAAACATCTACAGTTTTTGCGACCGATAATTTCAAGAAATACGGCCTCACTCACTCAGAGACGTTTAATGATGATTAAACTTCAATTTAATGAAGAGGGGCTAGTCAAAATTTTGATTTAAGGTGGCGACTAACCATAAAGTGTCGATTTCATAATTCATTATTATACTTGAAAATAATCCCCGATTTGTTTCATTTTCTAAAATAAGATACTACATTATATTTCCGAGAATTCGATCCGAGCAAAAACACGATATCTTAAAAAATTTTCGATAGAAAAAAATCACAAAGATGCATCTAATTTTCACGAATTTTTTGTTTATTGCCATAACCGTGCATTGAACTAAGTTAACATTTTAACACATTGTATAAAATTTTTTTGAGAGATCGACCTAGCGGATTTTTAAAATGTTTTCTATTTATCGAGTTATTGAGAAAAAACTAATTTGGCGATAAATCCGCGTCGTCCTTTTTCACCTGGCATATATGAAAGACGGGCGTGAGTGTGAAGAGAGAAGGACGATGTTTGATGACGGGTTAGTCGCCCTCTTAATTACAGAAAAATTTAATATTCGTCTCTGAGTGCGGCAGATAATGCAGGAAAAATATTTACTGCTTATAGTTTGGATCCACAGCTATAGCCACAGCTAGCATATACAGGGTATAACAAAACTAAATGATTATACTTTAGGGTGTATCCCTTGCTAACGCTATAAAATGTATGCGATTTGACATAAGTCATCGCTTCGCTAGCGTATACTAATGTCAAATCCATACATTTTGTAGCGCTAGCGTTAGCGTTAGCGTTTTGCCACTTGTCTACGGGGGCAGGGCTGAAAGAAAAAAGTTAAAAAAAGTTGATCTTTTAGCGCTACGCTTTCACAGTGGACACATAGTACATACACAATTACACACCCTAAAGTATTGTCAGTACCTATGTTTTGTAACACCCGACCGAGAATTTTGCGAATTCTTTGTAGGCGACAAGGTAAAAAACCATCGCCTGTCCAACAATCGATGGGAGTCGGAATGGGCATTTTCCGGTCAGCGCACAAGCACAGTGCGCAGTCCGTTCGGTCGCGAGGGCCGAGAGCCCTTATCGCGCCCAGTAAAAAGTAATGCCCGGCCTTTATGGCAGTTGCGAGACACGCGCTTTATTGCGGAGGGCAGAGGTAAGGTTGGTGGTACACTAAGCCGAAAGATGGAAAAATCTTTCAAATAGTATGCTCATATTTCCACACTAAAGGAAGACGATTAGATTGGTTTTATACGTGGGAGAGCCATGCTTCGGCACGAATGGGCCGGCTCGACCGGAGAAATACCACGTTCTCACAGAAAACCGGCGTGAAACAGCGCTTGCGCTGTGTTTCGCCAAGTGAGTGGGTGTACCGGAGGCTAAATCCCCTACCCTATTCCCTTCCCTACCCTTCCCTATTCCCTGCCCTTCCCTACCCTCCCCTATTACCCTATTCCCTCTTAATAGGCCGGCAACGCACCTGCAGCTCTTCTGATACTGCGAGTTTCCATGGGCGACGGAAGTTGCTTTCCATCAGGTGACCCGTTTGCTCATTTGCCCCCTTATTTCATTAAAAAAAAATTGGTTCAAGTCTCGGAGCATACTCTTACAGATCACATTTGAGCATGAACTTTGCCGCCACCCTAGGACGCTGCCGTCCCTCCTAGGATGCCATAGTACCCTGCCGCCCATAGGCCATAGCCTATACTGCCTATACATAAATCCAGGGCTGATAATCGTGGTAAAAATATATTATGTTGTTGTAGGCAAATCTGATTTCATTGGTAAGTAATCTTAGGCGACTGAAGTTTATCAGACTCTGATCAGACTTGCAATATTACTTCAGGAATTATGAGAACGGAAAGAAAACCGGACGTCTGGTTCACTACATGATTCTGGGATAAAGTTGTCTTGTTTCTCTATAGTCTATCTAATTAAATATTTTTGTCCGTTTTTCAGAAAAAATAATGAAAACGCCAAACTTTTTAATTATAAGCCTTGATTTCATATTTATAATACCCACTGTTATAAACGCGAAGGCCTAAGAATAAGGAAAGAAGAGAAGGGCTGCATGAAAGGAAAGTTTTTTGTTCCTTTACAAACCTAAACGAATTTTAAAGAATTTTGCCGTGTTTACGACTAAGGGCCGGGACACAAAAACACGATTCACGATGCGACGTCGTGTCGTGGGAATCCACGACGAGCATCGTAAAAAACTACGACGCGACATCGTGGCGTGCCACGATATATGGCACGACGTCGCGTCGTAGAAATTCACGGTGCGTAATCTTTGAATTTCTACGTGAGATTCTGCGATGAGACGTCGTGCCGTATATCGTGGTACGTCACGATTTTGCATCGTAGTTTTTATGATGTTAGTCGTAGATTCCCACGACACGACGTCGTATCGTGTTTATGTGGCCCGGCTCTTACAGCTAACGAATTTTAACATGATACCCCGAAGAAGGAAAACCCGGTGTGCCCGCACCACTTTATAAAATTTCCCCTCGCATAAAAAATGATTGTACCTTCAAATCTATCCCGCGTGGGGGTCTCCCCTTCCCCCTACTCCCACCCCACCACCCACTGTATATGAATGAGCTGAGATCTAATATGGGGGTAGAATGACTTTTCGGTTCGCTAGGAGGTGGAGTTTTCAAACGTCCATCTTAGATTTTCTTGGTCTTTTCTCTTTACGGACTTATAATTTAATTTTCTTTGGTAAGTACCTATTATAACGCATATGGTAGGATAATGTGAGTTTGATATTAATTTAACCTAGGTGAACTAGCTTAGTGTTTAGGGAAACGAATGAAACTAAATTAGGTACTTGAAAGTCTAGCTAAAAGAAAGCTAGCTAGATAGTGTAGCTCTCACAGTCATGGAAATTCTTGCAGATGTTTTTTTTTAAATCGATTCTAAACACCATATCGTCTTGCTTAAAAAAAAACAAGAATACTTTTGTCGATGAAAACTTTACTTACAAAATTTTTGTCGTAATTTATGTATATGGTGTCTTAAATTTTTCGCCTTAACACAATATCGTCCTTTTTGCTGTGTTTAAAATTACGTAACAACGTTAATAACCTTTATTTATACCTGTATCTAACATTTTATGTATATAATTTTTTGCGTGTGTATAAATAGCATCGGCGTTATATTTTTTTATTGTTATTAACTTGGATATTTCTGATTTAGTTTAATGATCGCAGGCCAATTAAATAACCTGTTTAACGCTTTCGGATTTTATTTTTAATTTTATTTAAATTTTTTAGTATTAGCCCTGTAGTAAAAATAAATATAATGTGTAATATAATTATTTTTACTACATGTCTGAAACTCGTTCGCGTAGAATTATTTATTTTTGTTTATAACACTTCATGTCTCTACCAGCCAACCTTAGGGTGATAATGAAAGGTACAATAGGCACATGTTTAATAAAACAGAATTGTTTAAATGAAATTTAGTATATAGGGGGTTTTGGGGGCGATTAATCGATCTAGCTAGGAATCATTTTTAGAAAATGTCTTTTTATTCGTGTTTTAACGATAATCGATAAACTGGAAAATATGACTCTTCCTGACATCTATTGGCGAATAATAATACTATTTTGTGAGCAACTAATTGCTTTAACGACACAACAACAGCTAAAGCTATTCCAGCAGATGGCGTTGTTAAGTAACACGAAGTCAATGAGTGTTTGCTACACCGAGCAAAGCTCGGTCATCCAGGTACTGTATAATGTATAATAAAACTAAATTCTTTTATTCTACATTTTATCAAAACAAACCTACATAATCCGCCATTTTATCAAAATTCTTTTGTGTGTGAAATGTCGCGGTTAGTGATGAGCAAAATTGGTCTTGGTCTTGCAGTCTTGGTCTTGGTCTTGCAAAAAATGCAAGACCAAGACCGAGACCAAGACTACCCTAAGACTAGCAAGATCAAGACCAAGACTAGGTGTGCAAGAACAAGACCAAGACCGACTATGCAAGAGTCTTGCTCAATGCAAGACTCTTGCTAAAAATTTTTACTCAGTGACTAATATGAGATAAAATATTTATAACATTAACTATATCTACTTAACATGAATTTCAAGTTCTTGTGATACAGCCTGGAAACAGGCAGACGAACAGGCAGCGATGTGTAAGTAATTATTGGGTCCCGTTTTTACCCTTTGATTGTGGCCACGTTTAATATTTCTTAGAAAAAATCTCCATACCAAATTTCATCGAGACTGGTTTAATGGCAATAATTTCGCTTAATAATTATATTAAGTAGTACATTTTGCCCGCGACATGTAATTCGTTTATCCGGTATATTTTCCGGGATACATTTTATAAAATATGGTTCAGTGTGTTGAGCTTGAAGCAGATGGAAAGACAGCTCCATTTTCGCATATTTGTAATGTGTATGTGCATATAATATGCATTCGTATTATACCCAGTACGGATCTGGTATCAAAGTTCACATTAAGCCAGACACTTTATTAAGCCTAGGTCAATCTATTCTTCGTTGGGGGCCAGGAGCGAGTGAGAGGCAACTAGTAACTCATTACCGAGTAGGCTGTCACCTGAGTAAACGAACTTATTTTATTACTATGACGCAAATGATAGGTATTCTACAAAAAGTTTCAAAATAAAACAGTTGCCAGTTTGTTAAATATTAGGGGAGACTGGGCGTGTTTGATTAGCTTAGTCTAGAAAATCAGTCGTAAAATAGATATGTCAGCTTAAATATTACTAGCTATTTGACCGAGCTTTGCTCGGTATTCGATAAAACACGAATAAAATGACATTTTCTAAAAATGATTCCTAGCTAGATCGATTTATCGCCCCCGAAACCCCCTAAATACAAAATTTCATGAAAATCGTTGGAGCCGATTCCGAGACAAGAATTGCTCGTTTAAAGATATAAGATTTTATATAAGTATCATCATTAATTGAAGACGGAATTCCTTTATTTTTTTCATTCAAACCTCATTCATCTCATTCAAAGTGATGAAATGACGACCTCTGTGGCTCAGTTGGTGGGCTGTTAGTAGCTCAAGCCGGGGGCGCGAGTTCGAATCCCGCCGACGGAATAAAAAGTTTTCAAAGTGCCTGGGTCGTGGATGTGTATTAAATATGTGTATCATATAATAAAAATCTTAAATATAATTATGTTTAGTATAAACGTATTAAATATATTTCCGTTGTCTGGTACCCGTAATACAAGTCCTTCAGGTACTTAGCACGGGGCCAGACTGACGTGGTGTGAAGCGTCCATAAATAAATAAAAAAAGTAAGTTACCCACTTCCGTCCCCTTTGAAAATGTCCTTTTTTCACATAAATGGAGGCTTCAGAAATCAGATCCGGAAAATTTATTTGAAATCTAAAATGATTAACCTTATATTATAACCTTATGTTGTAAAATATTTTTTATCTAAGTACTTCATCTTCATGTCTTCAACTAATGTCTTCAATTTCAACCTACTTACACGATGTCGCCCGCAGCTCTGCTGCTCCGAAATTCGTTTATCACTCGAAAGCTGTACATTTTTCGGGGATAAAAAGTTACTTCCTTTGCCAGGACTCGAAATATCTCTATACTAAATTTTTGCAAAAACCAGCCAGCGGTTTGTGCGTAACAGACAGACAGAGAGAGAGACAGACAGACACAATTTCGCGTTTATAACATTAGTATCGATTCTCTGTTTTTAGGGTTCCGTACCCAAAGGGTAAAAACGGCACCCTATTACTAAGACTTCGTTGTCTGTCCGTCTGTCTGTCTCCAGGTTGTATCTCAAGAACCGCTATAGCTAGACTTCTGAAATTTTTATAGATTGTGTATATCTGTTGCCGCTATAACAACAAATACTGAAAACAAAATAAAAGTAATATTTAATGGGGGCTCCCATACAACAAACGTGTATTTTTCGGCCTTTTTCGCTTTATATCAATAATGGCAAGAGGTAGGCAGTTAGAGGCACTTGAATTTTTCACACATTCTTTTGTTATGACATATTATTATGTGTATTTTAATATTTAATAATAATATTAAAATAAAATAAAAATTTAAGGGGGGCTCCCATACAAAAAACACAATTTTTAGCCTATTTTTGCTCTGTATCGGCCAAGTGCGAGTCGGACTTGACGGATTTTTATAATCAATCTCTGAAACCGAGCAAGAAGAATAAAATATTTTGTTAAAATAGTTTATGCAGGTCCCTAGTGTCCCCCGCTGTTTTCGCTCTAAATAAATGACAAAAGTATAAAAGCAAAGTGGAAAATTTTGGAGCCGATTGTGTGGTGTATTTACTCAGCCTTGTTTGTTGATATTGCCGTTTTCACTCATTATAATCATTATTACCAGCTATAGCTACATCATAGGCCTTGTGATGACAAAATGCCATAGTCTACAGGGTTTTATTACATAACTTTCTTTAAAAAGCTGTTTTCGGTAGATCTTTTGCTATTTGACTCTATCTGAAGTTCCAAAAGGTTCCATTAAGCACTCTTCTTTTTGTTGTAAATTTATGTGGTGGTAGGCACCATTAGCATCAACGTTCTGAAAGTATTTGTTACAAATCTATTCGGAAATAAAACAATTTTTATTTTATTTTATTTTATGTGCCTATGTATTGCCGTTATTGATATCGAGCAAAAAAAAATGCAAAAAAAAAAACCTTTGTAGTATGGGAGCTCCCCTTAAATATTTAATTTATTTTGTTTTTAGTTATATTTCCATATTCATTTCATATTCATTATTTCATAAAAAATTTCAGCAGTAGCACAGAATACAGTCATATTAGTACAAAGCAGTAGGTAAAAGGTATGCTATATCTCTGAGAATTTAGTTCGTTTGATTCAAATAGTTGTGTAATAATTTTGTAATGATCGTTAACTAGTATATAAAAATAAGTCGGGTTTTCCTTCCTGACGCTATAACTCCAGAACGCACGAACCGATTTCCACGGTTTTGCATTCGTTGGAAAGGTCTTGGGCTCTGTGAGGTCTATAGAAAAAAAATCAGAAAAAACTTCAAGAGAAAAGCAGGAAAACAGGGAAAATCATTTTATGGCAAAACAACATTTGCCGGGACAGCTAGTAATTTATAACAACAAAATATAAATAATGTTATATTATAGTAATTAAAGTGCATAGAACACAGGAAGAATTAGAATAAATTGTTTAGACTTTAAAGATACAAAAAGCCAAATAAAAAATCACAGTTTTTTGTTACTTTTTAAGAGTTTTTGTGTAGTCACCAGTCAGGAAATTGTCAGATGTTATTTTCCTCATTACTGTAGTCCGTAAACACTTAACCCTGTTAGTTATAATATACACTGATAATAAATACATATTATGATCATCTTACCTGACATGCGTCTAAAGATTGACTCTGGATACATGAAAGTAATAAAGGAATTAGCTGTCCCGGGCAAACGCTTGCTCAACCTATGACAATATGTTTCTGTCCATATAAAAGTAATTAGTAATTATGACGTGTGCAACATGTCAGATTTTAGTCGGACTATTTACTGTACCTATGTGCTAATGGCGCCCTCTACGACTTTTGCGATATTGAATGTATCTACTACCTACTGTAACATATAAATAATCATCATCATCATCATATCAGCCTATAGTCGTCCACTGCTGGACATAGGCCTCTCTCAATGAACGCCAAGATGACCGATCTCCTGCTACTCGCATCCAAAATGGGCCTGCAACTAAGCGGAGATCGTCGTCCCACCTAGTTGGAGGTCGACCTACACCCCCCATATAAATAATATGTTACAATAAATAAAAATTAATAAAGTGGAATAAGTGCAAGAAAAGTGTATAATTATTGAATTGAACTTTGCGGTTACCCTATTAGGTTTTTAAATAAATGATAATTCCTTTACTCTACCGAACTCTAAAAACTATGTAACGTTGGCTGTTTCATTTTCCGCGATTCTCTTGTGAAGCGAAGCGAAGTCAGCAGTTCACAATTCCAAAACAGTGTATTTTATACGCGATCACGTTTTGTAGATGTGTTACAGTTGTTGTCGAAGACTTGAAAACTTAGGACATGGCTCGATGTAAATATATATCACCGAAGACAACTATATTCAAGCAATAGATGGTGTAAATGGGTCTAAAGACTACTCTAAATTAATCATAGACTTAGAATATATACTGTCGTATAATATAGGTTTATGATATTCATTAAGTAACTCTGTGATAAAGTATTGTTTACGGTTGACTATGATGGAAAACCATTACCACCATGGTGACGAACTGCATTGCCTAATACGACGTCGAACTTCTGAACATGGCCATTATTACTATACAAAATATAATATTATGATACTTTTCAATGAATACTAATATATAATAGGTACTTGATTTGATTGTTTAATTGAAAATCTAAAATGTTGTGCATATTATCTATAATCTGTTTTTCTGTTTACATAAGACACTAGCTCTTAATTATTTAATGTTAATTAAAATGTATGTGTTTATATTGATGATGTGCCTAAATAAATAAATAAATAATAAATAACGTGTACTATCCAGCACACCAGTACAAGAAATAAATTATTAGTAAAACCATCAACGTCTATCAATTTTTATTATTATAGCTCAAACATAATATTATATTATGGGCAACCACGCTTAGGTATGCCTCGTCATGAGTCCCATATTGTGTACATATATCTATGGTTATTGTCAAAAACTCAAAAAGTGAAAATGGCCTTAAGCGTCAAAGTATAGCTCAATATCAAAGACCACGCTTTTTCCCTATTGGCCATGTCTATAATCTAAAAAGGTCTGAAGTTATTGTCAAACAATGGATGTGAGGCTATCTGCTCGCTCATCATATTTTAAACTTGTACATGTTCTAAAAAAATACGTTTTACAAAAGCAAAGTTTTGCTGTTCGGCACGTATAATATTTTACACAGATTTATTTGCACGTAGAGCGAAAATTTCAGGTGAAATTATGTATGTAGCCACAAATTAAATAAGGAAGAAGGTTAGGTTAGGTTCTTAACATTTGCTTAACATAACTAAAAGGAGACTATTTTACTGTCGCACTCAGAATGGAACATTAATAACTTAAATTAATGTAATTATAGTTTGTGCGTTCTAAGCTAAGTTTGTGGGTGACAGTTTTCATGTTCCTTGCTACGGGTTTTTTTACAGAAAACAAAAAAAATCAAAATGTAATAAATTATATTTCATCTACAAAAACAAATGTTTCCTATAATTGTAAATTAATAAAAATGAAAAGATGCTAAATGCTAACTTATAAATAAAAATTATAAATATTAACTGTGAAATAGGAGTATAAAATTAATGTTACGAAAACATTAGAAAAATGTCATATGCATGATACGGAACTTATGTCAATAGAGATTGACTATGTTGAATCGAAATCAAATCGATAAAAAAGGGCGGGCATCTTAAATCGCCGGCACCACTGAAATGTCAGTACGATTTCGATTGCAATTCCTGTACGAAGTGATTCGATATTTTTAAACTATCGATTAATTTTTGTTCGGTAACTTCCCTACTATTGTCAATTATAATGTGTAACGCATATCATCATAAAACGCACAAACTATAATATTCTGTCTACTCTGCTATAATTCAAAATGTTGACATTACAAGCCCCATACATTTCTGTCAAACTCTACATTCAATTGAAGGTTAATCATAATTAAAATATGTCTCTGAGTACAGCGCGCAGCGGCTAGAGCTTCAAATCTTTCCCGTTTTTTCTTGTTTCAGAATTTCCTGTATTTAGATGAAGATGAAGAGTTTGACAGATAAAAAAAGAATAAATTTCGGTATGTTCTATTGCGGTATGCAACTTTTAAAAATATAGATAGAGTAAAAAAATTGATAATACGTTATTATTATAGGAGTATATTCAAGACAATAGGAATAAGCCATACAGGCTCTTTTTCTATATTATAATAATTATTTTATTATTTATTGTATTCAATAGTAACCTAAAAACTAATTTCTTCGTATTCTATTTTATTACTCAAGCGACAATCTGCCTCATTAAGAGTTACTAAAATTAAGTACTACCTACCTATAATAAGTTTACTAAAATAAACCGTAAGCAAAAACGGGTTACTCAACCGAAAGTAAGCCATAAATTAAGTAAGTTAAATTGCACTATTTTTTGCAAAACTGCCTACTGTAATGGTAAGCTCCTACTGTATTCTTAGAAACTTGCACTTTTTGCCATTGTCTAAGATTGTTACGATTTTTGCAAAGAAAACGCAAACTACGCAAAAGTTATTTCTTTTGTTTGGTAATAATTTGAAACAGACATACGGTATAATGTCGCCCGTAATTTCGTTGCACCCACAGAGTACTTTTTTATACAATGTGTAACAAAAATGAGTGATAATACTTTAGGGTGTGTACGTGTTCCTTGAAAACAGTTCACTGTGAAAGTAGCAGCGCTGAAAGACCAAAATTTTTTTTCACTTTTGTATTGGGAAACTCGTGACGCTCGGGTCCTTGCCCATACAAAAGTGAAAAAAAATATCGTCTTTCAGTGCTGCTACTTTCACAGTGAACTCTCCACAAGGAACACGTACACACCCTAAAGTATTATCACTTATTTTTGTTACACACTGTATAGTTGCACCTAAATTAGTTCATCGCGCAGGAATCGTACATTTTTTTGGTTACAAAAACTATCCAATGTCTTAGATCTAAAGTATGTGCTTACCCATGGAGCCTGAAGGTACAGCGGGGCTAAAATGATAACATTCCTCTCAATCAATTTAGCAAATGAATTGTCAAAACTGTCATAGTGACAAATGTCAAATTAGTACAAATTACTAGACATGAATTGCAAGCAGACTTGCATTTTGCGATTTAAAAAATAATAATCATATCATGATTGATATTAAGATTCTCTAAAGCGACCATTTTAGCCCCGCTGAATTAATAAGACAAGGTTATATAAATTTAAACTGAAGCTAGTACCTATTAGGTAAGTTATTTATCTATGAGAAATATATTATACAAGCCAACCTATTCTAAGATACACGAAAAAATATTTTTAAAGTATACTATTATAATATTATTGTTTTTGCTAAGTAAAAAAAAAATTGAATAGTATTTTTTTTAAATTTCAACACTGTATCTTAGTTGATTTGCTTGAGTCTGTGATAATTAGGTGACAATTTTTTTCCAGCGCTGGATTGCTACTGGAAATTGGAATAACATAAACGGGTTTTGGAATGCAATTCAGTCCATTCCAGTGCCTTCCAGTACCCGTTTTTGATGCGGCCATAAGCGCAGACCTGGGCCCGATAACCTATTGTACCTACTAATATTTAAATTCGACAATTTTATTAAAGTCACTTGTCAATTTGACAAGTTTTCATACACACATGACGGATAGTATATTTTTATAAAATGATCGAATATTGTAATATTTGTTAATAAAAGTAACATAGCTATGCCTACCTACACGTTGTCAACCTATGAAACACACGGTATCCATTGGCTGTTGCATTAAACGTAACAAACATCCACCCAAACTTCCGCATTTATTACCGTGATATACACGGTCCTTCCGAAAAAAACTATAAAAATACAAAATGTACGTGTCAAAATGACCCATGAAAGTGAGTTGAATGACCACCATCTGCCCGTGACCATAAATCAAGGCCCCAGTGGCCAAAATGTGCTTTAAAAAATTTGCCACCGTCCGTACTTTTTTTGCGCATCCATACAATTTGGTACAGTAGCACAGTTTCCTAAATAGTTATTCAGTAGGTACCAACTATGTAGTAAAAATCTGTAACATAGTTTGTTAATTATTAAGTACCTACCTATATTTAAAAATAATCTTTTTTTCAATTGAATCTTTTTAAATACATAATATTTTCCAAAACAATTTTTGTTACTTTATCATGCTAAAAGTAGAATCAAAAAAATGTTATTTTTACAGTTTAATGGATTTCAACAAGTTCCTTGGTGGACTTGCTACTTGACTATTTAAAATAAACATGAATTATTTAGGCAATCATAACAAGAATATACGTTATTCATTTATCAAACAAGTTTAAATTTATCTTTTTTACATAAGTACCTACTGCATAATTTCAAAATAACAGATCATTTTATAGCATCTCAACATCGAATAGTTTACGTGTAATACGGAAGATCGTTACAAAAATATAATTAATGCTAATTATTATCTTTTACAGACTTTAGGTCTGTTTAAAAATAACATATTTTATCGCGGTTTTAAAAAATATGATAATTAATTAAAGGAATTGCGTATTAATTTCTAAATACATTGTTTATCGTACTTACCTACTCATTAATCTATAGTCTATATAACCATCGACGGGCCTACAGTAACACAATATGACCGTCAGAATACAACATGGCTATGATCACACCAATACATATATTATTCATACTTTATAAGATATATACATACTATTATATACATATATTATCCATAGTAATTATTATAAAAGAGAAAGTGTGTCTGTCTGTCTGTTACCTGTTCACCAGTGGCGTAACTATAACATCCGGGGCCCGTGGCAAATTGATAGGGCCCTAACAGTAAAAATTGACACGTTAATAATAAAACAATGTATAAAAAAATTCTGACCTCACAGCCTTTTGGGCCGGGGCCCTTTTGGGTCGGGGGCCGTGGCATTTTGCCAGCCCTGCCATCGTTACGCCACTGCTCTTCACGCCCAAACCGCTGAACCGATTTAGCTGAAATTTGGTATGGAGATTCTTTGAGTCCCGGTAAAGAACATAGGATATGTTAAGTCCCGGTCCCCGGATAAATGTACAGTTCCCGCGCGATGAACGAATTTTGGCGCAACGGAGTTGCGGGCGTCATCTAGTTAAACATATCTCCGCTCTCTTTCACGTGTCTCTACATTCAGAACTGCGATTATTCCATCAAAATCACCTTTTTTTTTATAAAATAAGGGGGCAAACGAGCAAACGTGTCACCTGATGGAAAGCAACTTCCGTCGCCCATGGACACTCGCAGCATCAGAAGAGCTGCAGGTGCGTTGCCGGCCTTTAAGAGGGAATAGGCTAATAGGGGAGGGTAGGGAAGGGAAGGGAATAGGGGAGGGTAGGGAAGGGAATAGGGTAGGGGATTGGGCCTCCGGTAAACTCACTCACTCGGCGAAACACAGCGCAAGCGCTGTTTCACGCCGGTTTTCTGTGAGAACGTGGTATTTCTCCGGTCGAGCCGGCCCATTCGTGCCGAAGCATGGCTCTCCCACGTATATAAAACAAACCTTGCACATATTAAATCTTAGTTATGTGAAGTTTTTTCTAACTGCCGCGTATGAATGTTAAATCTATTTTTAAATATTTTTATATTATTTGTATGTAAATAGTATGCTAATATTAATTAAATACGTCGGTTAATCATCAGTTTTATGATATTTTTTTTCTAAATATATTAAAAATCTTTTGTTAAGGTAGTTAGTTTTTTATATAAATCAACTTTTTTACACGTCCATTGTTACAAAGTATTTTGGGAGTCAGCGTTGTGTAAACGCGACTACAAGTTTTTTTTTACATTATATTATTTTATTGACGTCACTTAGGGCCGGGACACATAAACACGATACGACGTCGTGTCGTACCACGATGCGGCGTCGTTTCACGATGCGACATCACGTCGTGGGAATCTACGACTAGCATCGTAAAAACTACGTCGCGATATCGTAACGTGCCACGAATCACGATACACGGCACGACACCGTCAATACAATGCAGGGTGAATTGTCGCAGTAAATTTCGAGAAATGGACCGCACTAGACGCGTCCTGCTGCTGTTGTTAAGAAGACAGATAAAGAAAAGACAGAAACTCAGAAGATTCTGGATCCACCCATTTCTTTTAATCATGAACGGGAGTCGTGGCCACCCTGCATTGTATCGACGGCATCGTGCCGTGTATCGTGGCACGTTACGATGTCGCGACGTAGTTTTTTACGATGCTCGTCGTATATTCCCACGACGCGATGTCGCATCGTGAAACGACGCCGGATCGTGGTACGACACGACGTCGTATCGTGTTTATGTGTCCCGGACCTTACGATTAACTTATTCATCAAATAATTATTATTACCCGCTTGTTATTATCTTTATACGGTTTGAAAGAGCTGGGTGTATTTTAGTGGGTTCCTTAGGCACCAAATCTAGACTAAATTCAACTTAGTGGTGCTTAAAAGGGTTTGATGCAAAAATAGTACAGAGCTTCTTTGCAACTTCATTATAATCAAAAATATTTTGTATTATAGATTGCCGAGATGTAAGGGTATATAATATATATACAGTATGAAAATATTATAAATCAAATCGATTTATCATTACATTATACGTGGGAGAGCCATGCTTCGGCACGAATGGGCCGGCTCGACCGGAGAAATAGCACGTTCTCACAGAAAACCGGCGTGAAACAGCGCTTGCGCTGTGTTTCGCCGAGTGAGTGAGTTTACCGGAGGCCCAATTCCCTTCCCTATCCTCCCCTATTCCCTTCCCTTCCCATCCCTACCCTCCCCTATTACCCTATTCCCTCTTAAAAGGCCGGCAACGCACCTGCAGCTCTTCTGATGCTGCGAGTGTCCATTGGCGACGGAAGTTGCTTTCCATCAGGTGACCCGTTTGCTCGTATGCCCCCTTCTTTCATAAAAAAAAAACATTACTTGAATTTCACATTTTTCTCCTACTGTGTCTTATTTTTTTCCTCAACCACTACGTTAGCATCATTTTTGAAAAAAAAAACTGACAAAGACAAGCGAGTAAATTTAAAAAATCTTACAATAAGCGATTCAATATAAATCCAAAGTACTTATAATAATATTTTTCTTTTATTCTAAACAAAGGATCTTTAATTTTTAGGAATTCTTATAATATATTTTTGAAATGTTTTATGTTATATTTAAGAGGTTGTGATGTTACTGCAAAAAAGGTTAAAATTATGTTTAAATCTGAATTTGTATGATAATTAAATACTTTGGTATATTTTGTGAGTAACGAATAGGTATTAAACTTTAATGCTTTGAATGAAATATTACATCTTTTAGAAATTACTGTCAACTAATACTTACAGGATATTAGGTACCTATTGGAATTATAGCTAATGTGCAATGGGGCTATGGCCTCTGAGTAGGTACAAGTCTACTATGGGATAAATATGGGACTAATATAGAACTCTTTTGTGATATTTTCATTTCTAACGAGACATGGCCAGCACATTTTGGTTCATCATTCATCCAAATAATTTCTTCGATTTAGGCGTGTAGAGGAAACAGACAGGCAGGCAGTATATTAGTCGGGTTAGTTACTATACAACTGCCTGTTTTGTAATATACATATTTTCATTTATTGATCTTGATTGCAGGTGGAAGGCACCTCGAACAACCTTATGTGGGTTAGTAATAAAAAATTGTAACGTTTGAACACAAAAAAAAAAACTGCAAAAAGCAGCGCAAGCGGTGGCACGAGACGCAGCTGTTGCTTCCTCTTCCTACGCAAAAAAAGAAAAAACGTCAAAGTATTACATTTTAAGAGCTGTCACCAAAGAAATGTGTATTTTGCAGTTGAGAGCAAAATTAATATTTGGATAGGCAGATTTTTATGCATTTCGGATTTTGTCGTTTTTTGCTAGCTTTATAAATTTTTCTAAAACGTGTAACCCTCATATCTATTTAAAGATAACCTAAATATATATTAAGTCGTTTAAATTTGGATGAAACTTATTAGAATCATGAAATACACGTCTTTGATTCTACCCTTCAATTAATTTATTAAATAATGAATTGCCTAGCTGTATCTGTTTGATATCTTATACTTACCTCTAACAGTTTTTGACAGTTTTTTGTAATTCAAAAATTAAAAAAGTAAAATACAAGGAAACTCAACATTTTCCTCATGAGGTTTTAAAATTTAAAGGTTTTAAAAAATAGGATTTTATTAGTACTAACAGTTATCATACCTATAAAACATTACGCAAAAAAGTAATGCTATGGATTTACTCATTAGGTTTTAATTGAAGAATACATAAACATTTTATTTACTTACTCAACTTTTTATTTGCCAGACGTTACTAAAATAAAAAAATACTGCTATGTAAGTACCTGAAGCCTGATTCAAAAATCGAACGTAAGATTTGCGTAAAAAAATAATTCGCCGCAAAGCTGCAGCCCCGGGAGCCGCTGTGCTTTTTTCTTTTTTTGCGCATTCTCAGAAGGACGCTACTTAAAATGTGTAGAAAGTGAATTCTATTCAGCTTTGTACATTTTGTAGGAAATGGAGATTTTGAATTCGGTTTTTAATATTGCCCATTATAATATGATACTTTTGCGAATATATTGTGGACATTTTGTGACGATTCTTAACCTTTTTAGGTGATAAGTGTATTGTTTCTTTTACTAGCTCTGCACTCTACATTGTAAAAATCGGACCAAGTCTACAGAACTATCAATAAAAATATTATGTCGATATATTATATTATAATGACATCATATTTTGGTAATGTTGCACAGTTTCACACAGAAAAAGTGTATTAAGTAAGTATAAAAATGTATTACGTAAAATATCATTATAAAAATGTCGCAAAAATATATTTTTCTGCTTGATGTCAACTAGTTTGCGAGTATATTACATGCACTTAATTAAAAAATGTTCATAATTATGCTATCATTAACCCTTCAAATAAAAAAAATATATTGAGATCAAAAACATCCTTAACAAGTGAACCCCGAACAATATGACCATAAAAAGCGTCGCTAATAACCTCAATAATAAAAAAAGCTGTTTCATGTTACGCACAAAAAGGTTGCTTTTTATCAGATTTCAAAGATCAGTGATTAGCGGGGTGACTTTGGGGTGTTTTTTAACCGTGGGGTGGTTTTTATTTAAGCGATCTCACACTTTTTTCCCGTGTAACAGGTCGGTAACTTTATAGAGGTGTGTTTACGGGTTTTTTGTGTTTTGATAAACGTTGGGGTGGTTATTTAAGGGGAAATGTGTGATCAAAATTGACTTACTATCATAAAAAGTCGTGTTATGTATAGTGTTCATTTGTTTTGAATGAAATTTGATGACTTTGTATAGTGTGAATATTGTAATAAAATAATTATATACGTTCCAAGTATGGATCTTATACTAAAAATATACGTCTTGTCATGTATTTTTTTACTTATAACAAACAAGTAAAAATAGGAGTGAAAAATCAGCATTAAAAACGCTAACTATTTCTGCGCATATTGCTTACCTGTGAGAGTACATATTTATGCTGTATGTCATCGTGACCCAGTTCACTCGTTACGTACCTACTTATTCTTTACTCTTAAAATTAATTGCAAAAGTGACAAAATAGGGTAGTAATTTTTCAATACGGCACAAAAGGTAATTTATAATTTATGTTATCTCGATATTGTAATTGCAGTTATTATTACGGGTCAGCCGTCAGTCGCCCCAAGACGCTGGGGCCATTGTAACATGACGTTGGGGCCATTGTAATGCACGTTGGGTCCATTGTAACACCATACTGGGGTCAAAATGGTCAGGGGTCAGGATTTATTACACTTTCGCAAATATAAATACCGTGACATAATCGTTAAATTTTTCTAAATGTCTTTGTACTTACTTTATTCTCTTTAACCGATTTTACGAAAAATGGACGCTACCAAAGAATACTGAAAACCGACTTTAGTACTAAAAAGTTCAGTTTTTCTGCTTCTAAAGGTCAATAAATATACTTACATGTTATTTATTATATTTTTTATGATTACAACATTTAAATAATGATTTTGTTAACTTGTTTCGTCTTCACAAATTGATGTATTATTATTATTTAACGAGCAATTTATGTTGGAAATATATAAATTCAGAAAATATTACAATATAGGTACATCAAATATTATTCTAAAATTTTAAAGCATTATTATAAAATAGGTTTTTTGTGACTCGGGTAGTTTTCCACGATTTTTAACAGACTTTGCCAAAAATAAAGGCGATATTGTTATGATGCAATTCTTGGTTAAACCCGAGATATTACAAAAAACATCTGTATTTTAAAATAAACATTTTAATTATAAATATAATTTTCGGTCTATTTACTTGTATTTTACTTCACTGTTTTTTTTTACACATTACACATCGTGACGTCATATTTAAATGTTGAACATGCCCTGATAGCTAAAAATCTGAGGATAGTGGTACGCGGAACGTAAAATGTTGATAAAAAATCCACACAGTTTGCCTTAAGACCTTAACCTTGTTGTCCTTTGACCCAAGGACTAAAGGTTAACGGTAAGAAGACCTCACCTGACCGTTAACCTTAAGACGTGTGCGACCGTTGAAATTCACAGTCGAAAATCGAACACAATCGAACCCGGTGACCCGGAACCTAAACATCTTTCCCATCCCAACACCACTTTAGTTTCGAACATAAATCAACAATCGAACATAAGAGTTCGATTTTCGAAAATGTGTCAAAATCGAAGCCAACGGTCACTCCACAATGGCGGCTACAGTTACATTTCATTTCACGTAAAACGCAACAATGTGCGATTGTTATCGACGAGAAAAGGGTAGATTTTAGTAATCTTCTTAATGGCGTGTATGAAAAGATTATAAATTAAGTTCTAGCAACAAATAAAAGTGACCCCTGCATTGTGGCGGTGTCAATATGTGTGACCGATCCTTTGTGTTTGACCCCCGAGTGAGCGCCAATTTCAGATCGCTCCGATTCACGCACGATCATCTGCCCACCGAGCGGATTTAAAATGTTTCGACCAATGTCATTAAAGAAATTGAAACGGGACAAAATAATCCGTAATATGTTCCAATATGCAACCAAAAAGGTTTTAAATAAATTGTCTCTTACAAAAATATACTTAATACATTTTTAATACCGCTGTTTTAGAGATCCAAAATTATCTTTATAACTTTATAATAATAAACGTAAGGAAAAGAAATTTAAATAAAAGCTAAAATTACTTGCACCAAAAATATTTTCTAGATTATAAATTAAAATTATGTTCCATTGAATTCCGAAAAGTGGCGTCTCATTAAATTTTAATGAAACAAAAATAAAAAAGGAGCTCCTGTAAAATGCAAATAACGTCGAAAGATTTAAAATGTTTTTTAATTAACACAATGTCAGTTAGTGCATTTAGGATTTAAAATGTTTTGTTTATTCAGAAGAAAAACATTGTCTGAGTATTATAATTTGCATCCCGTTAGTACATTTGGTCTGTTAGGTACTACGTTAGGCATTATTTCGGAATAGCATCCTTAGCTTTTTAAAAAATAATTTGCTTGTCAATTTTTAAAGTACACAATGCCAGTATTCTTCATTTGAAAATGTTAATACTTAATTGACTCAAAAATACTACATTTTATAATTAAATTGTTCCGTTCTTGAAATTGGAACCGCTTTTTATTTGCTTGGGTAGTAAGACCTTATAATATAATATTATACTTAATAAACAAAACAACGTTTATTGAAAACCAATAATTTGGAGAAACTATAAATTGGATAGCAAGTTCAGTTTACGTTTGTAAAATAGACGTAGAGTCTGTTGTAACTTGTATGTTGAGTGTTGACTACATACAACACTCTACGTTAAACATTTTCATGGCTGACTTTACAATATAGAGTCACACCCTCGAAAATGTTTGAAGATGTGAGTTGAAGAACACGATAACTAAAATTTTGTTACATACTGATAGGATATTTCCACTTTTTTACCCTATAATTTGAACAAACCGTGTAATTTATCTACTTCATCACCTTGCTGATGTATCTGGCTACACATTAAATGCACAATTTTTTATTTCAAATCATTTTTCCAGCTCTAAAGCTTCCATATTTTGTATAAAAAGACGGCAATTTTTTTACTTGTAAAAAATGAATTACAATAAGTAATTACATATTGTGTTCGTCCACTCACGTATTTGTTTATGAAAATGTTGATGGTGATTAGTTGCTTATTCATCTTTCCTGTAATATTTTGATTAGTAAGATCTAGAAAAATTGTCCGGAGCTAGTGTATTTTATTAAGTAAGAAAAAAATATTCCGGAAGTGTTATGTGTTTCCTGAAGCTGAACCTACATAGACTGTCTTATTTGGTGATCAATTAATCCATTTTGGGAATCAAAAAGAATATTTGTACCTAAATTTGTTTATTTATTTTGGATCATAATGTGATTTACTTTACGACTCTTTTTATAAAGTCAATTAAATTTTTTTGGTGTTATTTATTTTATTTGGTGCTTAGGCTTAGGGTCTTAAAAATATTTTTGGTGATCGTTTAAATTATACCCATCTTAAAAATAGGTAATTTTATTATTTGTAAGTATAACCTCCCGAACACTGACGTTCAGAAGATAAACCAAACTCTGATCTACCTAACTGTACGCGTGTGCCGTATAGATACAGTATGCGCTTTATGTAATACTCACACATGAGCGTAAAATTGTAATATTTTAAATTCGGCTCGGCCATAAAATGCACAGCCATTAGTCGCATTGAGCTTGACCCCTCGGCCAAAAATAATAGCAGGGGCCAAATAAATTAAAAATGGCTCAAAAATACCCCTTGACAAGCACACGGGTAGATTTATTGCGAGGCGGGGTCCAGGAATTATTTGGTCAACATACTCTAACGTTTTAAAGCGTGGGAGAGTCTTCGGCACGAATGGGCTTGACCGGATCAAAACCATGTGCCAACGAAGAGGCTGAAGGCTCCGAAAGGCAGCCCTTAATGGTAGAGGTGGAAATTTGGATGATGGTCTTTAAATTGTATGTATAATGCTGTAATCTCTCTGTGTATATAATGTAATCTAATGTAAGGCTCATAAGAATGGAGCAGAAACCTCTTGCCACTTCTAAATATTTAAACCTGCGAGAAATAACGCTTATGTTGTGTATCGTCAGGTAATCGCTGAGGCAGGCACATATTTGTGGGTTTTCAACTAGAACCAGTACTGTAGTTATTTATAGGTTTATCCTCGAGTTCAAGTTCTGCCTATAGACTGCCTAAAGGTAGGTCGAGGACAGCAGCTGCTCTATAAAGCAGCTATACTGAACCTGCGGCCCGCCGGGTCTTTATCAGTGGCCCCTGTGAAGTTCGACATTCGCAATCGCAAGAACCATTTGAAATTAGCACAAAACGGCAAAATAAGGCGTCGTGAAAGTTGTGAAAATTTTTCCACTTTTAAATTGCTCATTTTGAGGAACGTTATTTTTTAACCAAGACCTAAACTTGTTTGTGGTCCGTCTAAGAAAAGGTTGAGTATCACTGCTATTATAGAGCCTAGAGCTGCGCTGCGAGTGATCGATCAACTTTGGTGTACCGCTTGCAGCAGGCGCGAGATCGTACGCGACACTACGCTGCATGGAAGTGACGCGACACCTTACATTCATAGGGTCAATTCAGATTTCAGACCGCAACGCGACGAGGCGAGGCGAGGCGCAGCGCGGCATAAATTTGTATGGATTTGACAGATTTCAATTGCGTCAGACGTCTTGCGAATTTGTCAAATCCATACTAATTTAGAAATGCATCTACGAGTCGCGTTGCGGTCTGAATCAACCCTACGAAGACGTTTTGTGCCGCATAATGCAGCAGCTTCATCAACAGCCTATTGCCGTCCACTGCTGAACGTAGGCCTCCCACCACTCCCAATGAGCCGCAGCAGCAGCTCATACGATTTCGTTCGAAAACCACGAAAATTCTAGAATCTAATTGAATTATTAATCTTACCTAGTTTCTTGCAAATATATCTACTATCGATTTTAACTATCAGATACAAAACCACATAAATCACCTCTCAGGTGTACTTACCTGAAGTAAATCTATGGAATGTAATCCTTTGTTGCATCCAAATCGATACTTTTTATGCACCATCCTATCACAGCACGCGAAATTAAACTTTAACTTATTTAAATAGCGTTCATTTTGGCCCGAAGTAAAATAGCGGGTGGATCGCAAAATTTTAAAAAGAGAATCGATTTTTTAGTTTTTCTTTTGTGCTTTTTAGGGAATTAGGAATGTTCGGCCATTGACAATAAATGCCAAGCGTGATCGATGTGTGTGAGCACCTGCGCGTGCGTACAATACTCGGTAATGGCGGGGAAATCAAAAAGTGATGGATTAAGGCAAATAACCATTGCAGGTAGCTCATAATTGACTTCCTAAGAATTGCAGAATACTCGGAAACATTCTACAAAATATTTTGGTGCTACGAGTTTCACAAGTGAAAAATGCGGAAATGTGTCTGTCTGTTACCTCTTCACGCTCAAACCACTGAAACGATTTTACAGTTTGGTATGAAGATAATTTTCATCCCGGAAAATGTACAGTTTGAGCGCGATAAAGGAATTTTGTCGCAACGGAGTTGCGGGCGTCATCTAGTCTCCTTAAAAGTGATGAATAGCTTGTTCGAAATTTTCTTCTCTATTTTTCAGTGATAAACGCCGCGCGCCGGTGAAACTTCCTGAGTGAGAGGAGTGCAGCTCCTCTAAGGCTGCTCAAAAATAACTAACTGTTGCTGTGTATACAAAAACGTATTCAACGATTTGTATGAATTCAATAGTTTGTAAGACTAAGAAAAGATACATATTTCGAAATTAATTGCTAAAAATATACTAAAATAAAAATGACTTTATCCTTACTTCTATTAAATCTAAATATGGACAAAGACCATTACTGTATGTAATGCTCTAAAATCTAAATACAATAGAAAATAATTTAGTCAAATTTAATTTCTTAGGAATATTCTTAGTGAATAATCAAAGTTTTTATCGAAATATTTTTTTAGATTAGTCTGAAATCTGAATTGCGCTGAACTCTGAAATAGTCCTAGCAATTTCTTTCAAAAAACTTGGATTTGATATTTTGTCTAATATATAAAAATAAGTCGGGTGTTCCTTCTTGACGCTATAACTCCAGAACGCACGAAGCGATTTCCACGGTTTTGCATTCGTTGGAAAGGTCTCGTGATCCGTGAGGTCTATCCTCGATCCTTATCGACGAAAAAGAAATCAGAAAAAACTTCAAGAGAAAAGCGGGAAAACAGGGAAAATCATTTTATGGCAAAACAACATTTGTCGGGCCAGCTTACTAGCTGTATATTAAACTTAATATAATAATTGTCGTTTTCTACCCTTAACTCCAAGAACAAGCTACATGAGCCCTTAGTGTCTAAGCACACTAGGCCGAAAATACACGGCCGAAGTTCGGCATGATTACGCCAGCAATGCGCTATACAAATTACAAAGTTATGGTGTGTCATCAGTAATTTAAAATACATTGCAGGCGTAATCATACCGAACTTCGGTCGCGCTTTTTCGGCTTACGGCCGTTCCCAATATTTGTTCTATCTCTGGTTTTGCCCTATTAGAGATAGAAATAGCTCACAATTGACATAAAATATGTCTAATGTGAGCTATTCCTATCTCTAGTAGGGCAAAACCAGAGATAGATCAAATATTGGGAACGGCCGTTAGTGTGTTTAGACACATACGCTACTTTTACTAATTTTTCGTCCTTACAAACGTGATAAACTACTTCTTTATATCCAAGTTGGTCCAGCATTCAAATAATGTATACAGTGTTGTATACTTCAAGACTATAGTATGAATAAAACATTTCGGTGAGGGAGTCAACCCTTCCCAACCACCCCAGCTTAATAAATGAAATCTCTCACACTTTTTTGTGATAGGGTTGAGTATATAAGTATTGATTGTTGTACATACACAAAAATAGGGTCCAACCCTTCCAAATCCCAGTGACACCCAATAACGACTGTCAAATGGAATTGATTTAAAAATGAAACTCGCGAAATTGAAAAAAGGGGTCAAAATATATTGTTATTTTGAAGTCTCTTTTGCGGCTGTCATTATAATCAATTGAATTTATTGTATATTTGGAAACGAATTTGTTTTTGGGTTGCTCGCAACAAGTTCTATGTTCGCTTATAGAATTTTGTTACGGGCTTACCGTATATCGCTATAAAAATTATCTGATGTCCTCTTTCATAAAAAAGGTTCAGAGATTTAATAGTGAAGAGTCTAGCCATCCGTTAATCTCCAAGTAAAACGACAGATAGGTACATTTTCGTATATTCTGCGACAGTAAAAATTATCCGAAACCCTTTTTCGAAGCTCAAAGTATCATTACACCAACTTTAATACATTGATCTAATATATATGGTACTATATATGTATGAAATTCTCGTCACACAATGTTAGTTACCGTACTCCTCCGAAACGGCTATACTGACTTTTACCAAATTTTATATGCATATTCAGTGGGTTTGAGAATCGGCTACTGGGTACTTTTTATATTGATAAGTGCATTTGTTTAATAAATAATTAATAGTAAATAATTACAACTCGAGACTGACGGCGAACATTGTTTGTGCGACGGGATGGCAATGGACGTTGCCATGGTGGCATACTTATTTAGTCACTTCAATAAAACAATATGGGCCGTATGGGCGAAAATCGAAATACTTTATATGGCAAAACAACGTTTGCCGGGACAGTTAGTAGAGGTATAAAAATCTCGTGTCACAGTGTTTGAGCGCGAACTCCTGCAAAACAGCTCAACCGATTTTAATGAAATTTTGTATCTACATTAATTAGGCCTGAGAATAGGTTTTTATCTACTTTTTATATTGATACTTTAAATAATTTACATGGCAAAACCACTTTTGCCGGGTCAGCTAGTTTATTTCTAAAAATATTGTTTGTGTCCATATAGTCTGATGGCGAATTTCTCGAAATGCAACTTTCATTCATGCTCATTCCTAAGAATCATCAAGTTGATGACAGTAGCCACTTAGTCAGTTACCCTGAGTATTCCAGTGAGTCATAAAAACTCCAGTCGCCACGTGCTCGAAGACCTCAAGTGCTGACTGCTGCGCCTGCCACTTCATAGCACAAACAATATGCCACACGAGAGCCTACTTCCTATTTTTTTTTATTAAAAGAAATTCAGATTGTGTATATCTGTTGCCGCTATAACAACAAACACTAAAAACAAAATAAAATTAATATTTAATGGGGGCTCCTATACAACAAACGTGATTTTTTTAGCTTTTTTGATCGTAATTCGTAATGGCAACAGTACTTGAAATATCCACAAAATCATTAATTATATTTAAACTTTAATATTTAATATTAAAATTAAAATGAAATAAATAATTCAGGGGGCTCCCATATAAAAAAACACTATTTTTTCGCTCTATAACGGTACGGAACAGCTCGTGCGTGAGTCCGACTCGCACTTGGCTGATTATTTATTTTTTAAGGCCAACGAATAACGGATACGGGACTGGCCGAGAATTTCTAAAATAAATTTAAATTCGATTTGGATGTAATGCGAAGTTTTCGACAATGAATATTAAATAATATAATTAGATACGTTGTAATAATTGAAGGTCGACATTTTGCAATATTAAAATCAAATATTTTACAATAATTGTAACACTTTCGTTGTGGTGTAGTTTGTATTTTTTTCTAGACTTACATTTCATTGTACAACTAAAAGTGCAAAGGTTTTTGGCATAAAATGAAAATAATAGTACGGGAGCCCTAGAACAATTTTTAGGGTTCCGAAGTTTTTCATTACTATCAAGCGAATTTTTTGTCATCAGCTTCATATTGATAAGACGAACAACATTTTTATTTGCGAAAAATCTCGAAAGTGGTAGGGACATTACAAGAACCCAAGTAGCTAAACTAATCAAAATTACAGTATTAAAATAACGACCAATCGACAAACAAGATACAGTAAATTATTGAAAAAAATACATTATAGATATTGCGTCCAATTTTCCTCGTATCGGAAAAACTTTCTTATAATTTTAGATTCCCGCCGAGAATATTTTTTCTCGAACGCTGGAATGGGACAGGTGATGTGGTTAGAGGGAGACGCCAATAAAATCCATACTTATAATATTTGCAGGCTCCGCACTCACACAACTAACGCGATTTAACGTCCCTCCGAGACTCTTGGACACTGCACATGGTGTTACGTTTATCGCAACTTATTTTATAAGTTTTCCGTCTTAAGAAACGTCAAACTTATAACAACTTACTATTTTCGTTGGGGCTAGGAGTGTAAACATTTTTAAAGCAATTGAAGTGATCGCAGACGTTTAATTTTTTTTAAATTTTCAATTTAAAATAATAGTAACACCAAACTTGTGGAATCGAAATTAGTAACTATTTATTTAGCCTTTACGGATGTTTTGTGTTGGTCAAAGCAAATTTGTCAAAAGATATTGATTTTCAAAGTGTTTCATATGAGTTAACTTCTTGTTTATCTTGAGGATTACCTACTTGTTTATCTTGAGGAAATTGTAAAATTGAAATGAGCATGTCTGTATTCTGTTTTTCGTTGTTCTACTTACCTACCTATTTTTTAACTTTCCTATTTCAATCACTTAATCAAAAACCTTTTAAGGCCGGCAACGCACCTGAAGCTCTTCTTATATTGCGAGTGGTCATAGCGGCAGTAGTTGCCTTCCATCAGGTGACCCGTTTGCTCATTTGCCACCTTTTTTATAACAAAATAAAATCGAAAACACAAAATAAAGTCAAAAAACTTAAACACCCTCTACTTACCCACACAAGGCCGCACCCCCGGCGCTCGGCGTCGCGGCGCGGAGGAAAAAATGTACGATGCCATAAAAAATCACCGTCCATTCGCTCCCGGAATTTTTAGCCGTTTTTTCCCCTCCTAGTCGCCCGTTGCCTAGCAACCGGCCCACCCTCCCCGCTAAAAGCTTGCGATATTTTTACGGCCAATGAAATCGTTCTTTCCACGGAGATTTATATATTGGAGTTTTTATTAATCTTAGCGAAGTTGGCAAACGTGATTGGGATTTTCATCGGGTTTTATTAATCATAAGAGATAAAACTATTGGAAAATCGTTTCGTTTTATAGTAATGAAAACTAATACTACAGTGTAGGGTTTCAGTGAATTAAAAAGATGTGATATACTTAATACTTATTATGTAGGTTTCATTTCCAAAATATACTTTCGTAGCTCAGCTCTACGACATGTGACTGTCAGACAGTTTCTAGTCAGTAGAGTGTCAGTAGATAGATGTACCTAAACGTGATCTTGAACTTCTCTTTTGGTACTATCAGAGAAGTTGATTCCTAGGCAGATGGTAGACCATAACGTTAATATACCTAGCGGAATAGAGCAACAATCTCGAGCTGTCAAACAAAACCGAAATTGGTTTCATCTGTGTGTAAAAACTAAAAATATGTGTACGTATACACTTACACAAGCATGATGGAACATGATTTCTATGAGATTAAATTGTCAACGTGCGGCACGTGCCGACTGGACGTCAAAAAAAAGAGTGCTGCTGTCATGTATCACACGTCTCTTTTTACCACGCAGTGTTACTGATAGTGACAACTCTCTTGCTCAGGCCTTTGTTTCTCTATTCCGCTAGGTATAATAATTATTAACTTTATGTGGCAGACCGGTAGACCTAAGTAATTTGGTCGCGTTATGTCAAAACCAGCCGACAGATCACAACTAACATTGCATTGACATTTGACATAAGCCGACCAAATGACGTAGGGCTGTCAACTGCCTAGAAATCAATTTCCTCGATGGTACAATGGGTATCTGACACTTTAATTTAATGAAGAATTTGACAGAAAATGTTAAGAAATGATATGTCAACAACTTCATTTAATTTAAGTTTAATTATGCTATTATTAAATATCCATGAGTAATCATTAATCTAGATTAGGGTTGTTGAGGAAGTGATTATGAGGAAGAGGAGGAGGAAGAGGAATTGTCACGCGCAAATTTAGAGGATGCGGATGAGGAAGCGGATGAGGAATGGGATGATAGGAAATTATAAATACTAGCGGACCCAAACCAAAAGCCTTTGTCCAGTCTGTATATAAATAGGTAGTAGGTACATACATTAAATAAAAATAATTAAAAGGGCATTTTCCAGTGGACCAAACTATGAATCTAAGCCATTCTCAAAACACACAATAAAGAATCATCATAATCGGTCCAGCAGTTAAGGAGGAGCTCAGTAACATACACAACACACGCACACAAAAATAATCGGCCAAGCGCGAGTCGGACTCGCGCACGAAGGGTTCCGTACCGTTATAGAAAAAAAAAATAGGCCAAAAATTAGTTTTTTGTATGGGAGCCCCCCTTAATTTTTTATTTTATTTTAATATTATTAATCATTAAAGAACACATACAATTAAGGACTTTGTGAAAATTTCAAGTGCGTACCTGTTGCCTTTATTGAATACGAGCAAAAAAGGCCAAAAAATCAAGTTTGTTGTATGGGAGCCCCCCTTAAATATTAATTCAATTTTGTTTTTAGTATTTGTTGTTATAGCGGCAACAAAAATACACAATCTGTAAAAATTTCAGAAGGCTAGCTATAGCCGTTCTTGAGATACAGCAGACAGACAGACAGACGGACAGACGAACAAACAGACGGACAGACATCGAAGTCTCAGTAATAGGGTCCCGTTTTTACCCTTTGGGTACGGAAACTAAAAAGATGAGTGAATGATACAATTCTCGCGCTCTGGCGTGTGCGTTTGCGCGTTGCCATGATTGGATACGCGACGCGCATGCACAGTGAAATTCCTCATAAATTCCTCTTAAATTTTGAGGAGGAAGCGATAGCGGAAGAGTATTGATTTATCTTTATTTATGAGGATGCGGTAACGTTTGAGGAACCCAAAATATTGCGGAACTTCCTCATTATGAGGAAGCGGAAGAGGAATCCTCAGCAACCCTAATCTAGATATTTGATGTAGTCCGTAGCGTCTTTTTATTACGAGTAGGGAACTGTACACATTTTTGTGAGATAAAAACCTTCCCTATAGCAATTTCATGAAAATCGGTGCAACGATTTAAACATGCTATAACATACATAACAGCTAAACGTATAGCTAGCTATATAATATTAATACGCGAGCGTAAAACCATAGTAAAAGGAGGGGGTAAAACATATTATAATACAAAAATTTCCCTTTTGACAAAAAATGCGGAAAAGTAGGTGATTGAAATTTTGCACAGTTATTGTTTAAATATGGTGAAGGGGTGCATCGAGCTAATATTATTTTGAAATTATGCTTTTATCATACATTTTTTAACAAATAAAACATTACACACACTACATCACACACTAGGAGATTTTGATTGAGAAGCCTATACACACGAATTGTACTCTTTTATTTATGGTTTAGGTCTGTTGTCAAATTGAAAATAGATTTAGTTTTTTGTTATTAAATCCTAAATACTGTTACGGCCGTTCCCAATATTCAATCTATCTCTGGTTGGACATACAACCGATCGCAGCTAACATTGAATTGACATTAAATATTTTATATTATTTGTCTTATTGTGAGCTATTCCTATCTCTAGTAGGGCAAAACCAGAGATAGATCAAATATTGGGAACGGCCGTTAGACAATTATTACACGACCAGTCTGTCATCATAAAAATAATAAAGTAAATATTTTGACAATAGAATATCAATAGAAAAGCGTTGAGAAACTAATAATTATTTAATTTTTTTATTTGAAGCCGAGACCATTAGGCGATTTCAAGTTTATTTAAATTACCATGCACACATGTAAAGGTCTTTGCCAGGTCCTCCTGTGCGTGTAGCACTAGCCTGCATTTTATTAGACTAGTGATTGGACAGTACCAATCATTGGACAAAGCACAAAAACACATTACATATTTGTTAAGGTTACTTTAAAAACTGTCATTTCCAATTCCAATCACTAGTCATTTAGCCTAGCTTCGTTTTCGATTAACCACTATATTTAAGCTATAAGAAATACTGTCCAGTGTCCAGGCTAGATACAGCGCGAGCCAAAGTCAATATTGAGCGCAAACGGTCGGCACGACTGTAACAAACATCGTAACTTAATATTTGGCCAGCAATTATCTATACTAATGGAGATGATATCGAGAATATTCCACTGGTGTAAGCTAAATGCTAATCTACATAGTGGAGTAGTGACTATTCTGACTAAGTTTTCTAAGAATAAAGAAAATTTGACGCTTCTCGCATTACGATTATTCTGTAGTACTATTAATTAGTTCCTGTGAGTTCAATGCGTGGAAATTTGTTTGGACATCTAACACTTTTAGGCTACTTTCATGGCCTTTGCCGGGACTGGTATTATTCTCTCCGGCGTGAAACAGACAGCTGACAGACTTAAAGACAAACGGCTACCTTATCAAGTAAAAATAGCGATCAACAATCCACTAGCAATAATCGCGCGAGCGATTGCTGGGTGTCATGAATATCACAAACAATGGTGTCATGTATAGTGATTGATTACAATCGTATTGTTTTGGCTGATACGTGATACAAAATTGCGATTTTGGAGCAATTATCGCGCAGTAATTGCTATCGCATTGCTCTCGCAAGATACGTGATACGGGGGCCGATCTATCATGTAATATTAATTGTTACTTCTATACGCGTGCTACGACACTCGTAGCATTGTAGAGCGAACCCTCTTACATACCTATTGTGAGGGATAAAAAAGGTAAAAAAACATCTTGTTTTATACATATGTGTCAGCAGCATACGCCTCTTCACAAAAAAACTATCAAAACACACGAGCTCGTACCAATAAAAAAAACTCCCCTTCTTTTTTAAACTAAAAATAAGTAGCGCGCGATTGGCCGCGCACCCCAAATAAAAAACATAAAGACGCGTGCGGCGCACGCGACGCGCCATTCAAATTCAAATATCGAACTGCAAGATATTATTGTACCCACCATTTAAAAATATCCGTCCTTCCCATATAAAACCATATAGCGACGGCTCAACAAAAATTGGTCCCCGCGTAAAATACGATGGAAAAAATATAAAATGGGGAAGTATTTCGAAAATAGAACGTCTCCCCTTTCGTGGGGGACGCGTGATATATTGTTGGAGTTACTTGGGATTTTCATAATACGCCGCTGTGTTATTTCTTCGGATCGGTAAGATTTGTCATGTGGTGCTGTGGTTGCTATTTCCGACTTGTCGCGTGGCGCTATCGGGTTTCCCTTACATAGGTTCGAATTTCAATTTCCGTTTAAAAGGTGCCTTTCTGATATTCATTGTAACTGCAAACAAAAATATAATAACTGCGACCATAATATTACTATATACCTCTATACTTTATTAAGTGAAGTATAATGCTATGTACTCACATACGGTTTTGCTCTATAGTTTTACTCCAAATCGAGTAATAATTATTGTGTGGACCGCAAAACTCACAGTTCGGGCTCGCATCGAGCCGGCTTGATGGAATTAAATATATCGATATTTCATTCCATCCATTACTATCGAGCAATGCTGAATGTGTGGACGAAAGCCCGAGCCGTGGTTTTTACTCTACGTGATTGCTCGATCGAGCAAAACCGTATGTGAGTACTTAGCATAATACAGTATTATATTTAGTAAATTATACACTGCAATACTATCTTCTTTACTGTAGTGTAGGTATATTAGAGACATTATTATATACCCCACACAGTACTTTTGTCTATTATTTAAAATTTAAGTGTACTTTATTATTAGCCTTCAATGTTCAAAGAACGTATAATATGAGAGGCAAGTAAAATTCACACACTTTTAATTTATGTAAAACGCTAACTGACCCACGCAACTCATGCGAGTGTAGGTTGTTGTAAATAGTTATGCACATAATCATTCACTTTTATGTAAGGTACACTAAAATAATATATTGCCTGCATCGATGCGCCAAAACTCATTAAGAGCCGATATGACCCTAACTTGACTACATACTTTAACCTAGATCTCAAAATCTGTAAGGTCTAGAAAACTGATTTTTTGACACAAGTAACTTCAGTTCATAAAAATTAAATGCTCAAGACGAAAACACGATTACTGAAAAAATGCTCGATAGTTTCTTTTTTACAAAAAACCTTGTTTTAGACACATTTTTGCTTAGATCTTCGAAGTTTGCTGCCTTTTCTTTAATATTTTTAATATCTAAAAAGGTATTAATAAAACCTAAATTTGCTCAAAACACTTTTTTCATAATCATTATAGTTCGTCTTTTATTCAAGTAAAACTAACTTTGCGATGATTCCGCGCCGTCCTTTTTCACCTGGCATATGAAAGACGGGCGTGAGTGTGAAGAGAGAAGGACGATGTTTGATTTTTAGAGTCAGGTGAGCTCTTAATTACAGTACAAAAAAAAATGTAATTGTAAGCACATCAAAGCATGATATTACTTTAAAACACATTTTTTTTCTTATTTTTTTTTCTTAGTTATTTACTATGATTTACAGTGAAAAATTATGTATAATGTGTTTATTTTTCTTTATTTATGACTGAGGAGTATATAAGTAATTGTAAGTAGATAAAATATCTACTTATAATAGTCAGTATATTCTATTAGTAACACTTGTTAATTAAGTCTCACATATCGAAACAGGACAAAAGACAGTCACAAACATTTACTTAACGATAACAATTTCTTCAACATACTTTTGTAATCAACTAACAAACTTATTTATCACTTTGCTAGCAATTAATTTAAAATATCGTAATAATGTTTTAAATGTCGAACTTAAAATATTTAACATTAAATATTATTATGTTGTTAATTTTATTCATTTAAAATAAAAACAAGACATGATCGCTGTGAATAATATGTCAGTTATCATTAACAGTTTAGTTTTTATTTCTGAATACAATGAGTGGAATAAAAATAATTTATCTTAATGATCAGTAGCAATATTCAGAATATTGTTACTGATCATTAAGATAAATTATTTGTATCATTGTACCCTCATCATAATATTTTGGTTCACTCAATTTTGATAAAATTTGGTATGGATATACTTTGTGTCTCAGAAAAAGACTTGAAGAGAGTTTCTTTTTTTTATCTATGGACGCTTCACACCACGTCAGTCTGGCCCCGTGCTGAGTACCTAAAGGACTTGTGTTACAGGTACCAGACAACGGAAATATATTTAATACTTTTATACTATACATATATTTAAGATTTTTATTATATCATACATATATTTAATACACATCCAGACCCGGGAACATTGAAAACTTTTTGTTCCGTCGGCGGGATTCGAACCCGCGACCCCCGGCTTGAGCTACCGACGTGCTCACCACTGAGCCACAGAGGTCGTCAATTTCTATCTTGGAAAAATTAGGATCTGCGAGAAAAACGAATGATTTATAAAATGTTCATATTTATAAGTATTTGGCTGAAATATTGTGCAATGATATGTAATACATATATTACTAGCTGTCCCGGTCAAACGTTTCTTTGCCATATAAAGTATTTCGCCCGTATTATTTTATTGAAGTGACTAATTAAGTATGTCACCATGGCAACGTCCATCGCTATCCCGTCGCACAAACAATGGTCGCCGTCAGTCTCGAGTTGTAATAATTTACTATTATTTATTCAACAAATGCACTTATCAATAAAAAAGTACCCAGTAGCCGATTCTCAGACCCACTGAATATGCATATAAAATTTGGTTAAAATCAGTAAAGCAGTTTCGGAGGAGTACGCGGCCTAACATTGTGACACGAGAATTTTATAATATATTATAAGAGATTACACCATTTTTTAGACATTAGGTCTAACAACTGAGCCATTTATCTACATAATCTCGAGAACTAGAACTTCAAATCTTTAAGCAACTTTCGAGCAAGAACTCTCCGAAACTCTTATAAATTATTGCTCATAGATTGAAACTCGAAGAAAAATGTAAACGACGATAACGCTATATAAGCCCGCCATTTTTCTTCCACAGCCCTCACAAATATCGATTTAATTACTCGAAGCTCGTCTAAAACCAGCAATCGCCCGTATCTAATTTAAAACAACGCACGCCCGAAACGCTTTTAGGGGAATTCTGAATAAAGGGGCTCGGAGAAAAAACAATTTAAAAATAAAATGGAATAATTATAAAAGGGGAGGGCGGCGCGTGGCGTTTCTTATTTATTTCTGGGTTCAGCTGCTGCGTATACGGTTTAAAATTACAGATAATATAGCCCTTATTTCAAAGATATAAAGGTCACAGTAATCTGAGGTAAATTTACCCAGAATGGCTCTAACATATGGCGGTAAGACAAAAAATCTACACCTGTGCTTTATCCGTCGTGTGCTCTATGTATTGTTAATTATGTTTTGATAATATAGCTCCGCCATCCATCCATACCTGTATTGTAAATGTAAAAGTATCTGTCTATTTCTCTCCATGGTTACGTCGCTAAACTGTCTATACCTTTTTTATTAAGTTTTTATGGTATGTACTCTACGAATAATAAAAACTAAGGAATCGTAACTCCCATACTATTACCATTTTAAATTTGGTTCCTTTCGATCTGTCATGTAACGTCAGTCTAGTACCGCTTAAGGCAATCTAAATATTGCAAATGTATTGAAATGTGTACCTAAGGTACACTTTTTTGACAAGTATTGTGGAGCATGTTTCTTGACGGAGTTACTTTTCCTTAGTTTTTATTATTCGTAGTATTTACTTTACGTGGTAGAGCCATGCTTCGGCACGAATGGGCCGTCTCAACCGGAGAAATACTACGGGCTCACAGAAAACCGGCGTGAAATAGCGCTTGCGCTGTGTTTCGCCGAGTGAGTGAGTTTACCGGAGGCCCAATTCCCTTCCCTTCTCTATTCCCTTCTTAACCTCCCCTACCCTGTAATCCTATTCCCACTTAAAAGGCCGGCAACGCACCTGCAGCTCTTCTGATGTTGCGTGTAGCCATGGGCGACGGAAGTTGCTTTCCATCAGGTGACCCGTTTGCTCGTTTGCCCCCTTATTTCATAAAAAAAACTATTCAGTTTATTTTATGTGACAGCGCGGCAACGCGCATCAAATTCTTTATATACTGGCTTTATTACATAGTTAATATTTTATCTATTCCCGCAGTAAACAAATGTTTGACCAATGCGGGTCCAATTTTAATGAAATTATCCCCAATTATGAGGATAGAGATTCGAAACAGATAAGGCAGTGGACCGTTGTATGGGGCTGTAGATGAAAGATACGGTCAAATTATCTCTTTATAGTTGACCATGGACCATGGTGGTCACTTACAAACAATAAGCCAGTTATTTTACTACTATTGACAGTGAATTTGATGAACATACAAAGTAAGCAAAGTTACTTAATTCGTTAAAAATGGTTACGTTAGTTCACTGGTTAAAAATCACAATATACATACATAATTGCTCACAAAATTGTAAAAAGCACAAATATACATCAGCTTACCTAGAACAGAATTTGAGTAATCATTATATCTATATCTAGTTATTTGAACGTTCACGCAATATAGAACTCTACCCTTCAGATCCACTAGATTTCATTTATTTTGGTTACTCTAGTACGTACTAAGTGCATGAAAAATGCAAAAATATCTACTTAGCTGGCTTTATTCCGTGGTAGATCTTTCTTAGAAGAAATCAGAAGCCTTAAAAATATTATTGCAACATTTATCACTAGGATCAGTCGGTGGTAAACACATCTTTATCTCGCATCTCTGAGGTGGCGCGAAGAGTTATGTCACTGTCACTTTTGGCGCCTTTAATTACGACCACCCGTGTTTTGTTTTTTACAGGTAAACAAAGTGGTCAGTGTTTATGATTGTAAATCTCTTTTGCTGTTTTTTTTTAATTGCTTCTGCTTTGTTCTAAAAAAAGTCATGGATGATAAAACGTAGGCCTTACGTAATAATAATATGTAATGGATAATATGTATTATGTAATTAAATTGTAATTAGAATTACTTAATTATGTAAGTTATTTACAATCTGAGTGCACTTTTGCAGTCTCTTTTAAGATTTCTTTTTTTCTTATATTTTATCTATGCTTGTACTTCAGTATCATAAAATAGTTTAGAATTATGATTCTATACCACGAATCTTTCATTCCTTAAAAAAAGTCTTGTTCTCAAAAACGGTGATCGGTCAGTCTTTTCGTAAAGATCCCTTTCATCCCGAAATTCGAATACCAGTATTAGTAGCCAGTTGTAAAAAGATCGCCTTTCACAAAAAAAGTCCTTCAGCTGTGCGCCATTAAGCAGAATGTCCCCCGAATTGGACATCTTTTTAACAAAAGGCGCGTAAAATGACCAGAAAAAATCTCCACAAAGGCTCGTGATGCGAGGGTGGACGATACATAATCGACCGCTAAAAAGATCGACTAAAATAATTGTAGATCGTAGATTTATGTTAGTCTTTGTTGGTGTCCGGTTGCAGCTGCAAAAAATGTCTCCTCGAGTGGACAACTGGAGATTTGGTTTCAATCATTCAGTAAACTAGAAACAGTTAAAGCCAAAAGTGAATGCTGGCTAGTGACTATATTTCAGCGGTAAAACAGTCTTTCTTTTTGACCGACTTCCAAAAAGGAGGAGGTAATACGTTCGGCTGTATGTATCTTTTTTTTTTATATTTAGGGGTTTCTTGAAGCTTATTTTTTATCTACTTTATTACATATAGAGTATTGGAAAACCCTGGCTAATGCCTTTGCCCAGCAGCGGGACAGCATAGGCTAAATGTAAAAAAAAGACTACCGGCAAAATCCAGATTATCCAGACCGTTTCAACTCCATATAAAATATTTCGCCAGCTCAACAAAAACACAAGAATGTATCATATTTGTGTTGTTACTGTGTTTGACAGTGGTGATGTGTCCGTCACCAATCCCAACCCTTGTCAGTCAGCGTTAGCATATTTTTGGGACTTGCCAAATATTTGAAATTTCTGCTTTCACCATGATTTTAACGCTTTTAACGTCTTTTATAATATGAATAAATAGAAGCAGAAAAATAGACAACATACTATATCAGTATCAAATGATAAAGATATCTTATATATAAAAATGGATTTTCAAATGTGTTAGTCGCGCTAAAACTCGAAAACGGCTGAACGGATTGAGCTGATTTTAGTCTTAAAATATTCGTAGAAGTCCAGGGAATACTAATGTTATATTATAAATTCGAAACGTTAAAAAAGTATCTTAACAAACGAGGACATAATATTATTTATACATATAATTCTACCGTCTTTATTTACTATTTATATCTTTTTGGTGGTAAATTGACGGAATTAAAGATACATTCAAACATTTCTCATCTAATCTACTCTACATAATTGGTAATTTATGTTTTAAATTAGAAAAGTACGGACATAAATAAAACGGTTGGAGTTTTTGAAGAACATCAATAAACAGTAAACCATCTCCGTCACATGCAATGAAGACGAACGACCCAGCTAATGAAGGACGCGAGTTTGGACGTAGAGTCAACTAGGAACAGATGCGACACACGGAAATTGTCTAGGATATTATGCCTTTTCTCCTGGTAAAATTGCGGTGGGATGATCGTGCCCGGAACTTTACCTATGCGGAGATTGCACCATACGTTTTGGTGGGTAGAGCATACATAGGGTAGAGGAGTCCTACATTCCACGGCGGTTGTCCCCAATCTGCCGGGGACAACGGCTGTCTGAGGCTCCAAGCATCCATGTTAATAAAAGGATATTAGGCCTTTAGTTACAGATTGTGTAAAATGTTCCGCTTAATTGTCACTTTATGAAATAAAAACATCTGAAATCACTTTATTCAAGGTTTTGCTGAAAATATTACACCTTTGCTGAACATTTATCATCACTTAAAATAACTTGAAAAAGTAAAATACTACTAAGCTTAAAAAAATTGAATTCCCTAGAAGCGTATTTAAGTATGGTCGCATGTTTCTATGAAATCTTTTTAGATACTTCATTTAATCTATATCCATCTCTAATTAAATACTACAATGCCATAACTTGCTTAGTATGAAAAAATATCTAAATTCAAAACAGTGTGATAAAACAACATTTAATTTATATAAATTATTATAAAAAAGTTAGTCTTGACTCTTGATGCAGAGCTGGTATATGTGAAAAGCTGAAAACTTTTTTTTTCTCAAGTGCAGTTGCTAAATAAACGTGTTGCACTATTTTCAAGTGATCTCTGCTAGTTACTCTATGTTCGCGTGAGCGGCTTGTGTTGCCGCACTTGTTTCCACGTATGGTAGCGATTTTTTTAGTTTTTGTTCCAGATAAAAAAAAAAAACTGTAACACGAGCCGAGCGGCATGCGGATGTGAGTCGACTCGTCGCAATACATAAATTACTTTTTTCCATCCATTTTATAGCTTTTCAGTAAGTAAAAAATCAGAAGTTTTGCTTTATGAACTTTTGCCTGGAATTTTTAGGAATTTTTAGATGGCAATTTCTAAGACTTCTTTTTTTCAATTTCTAAGAATTAACAAACCGTATGTAAGGAATAATCATACAGAGGTTACGTAGATAATAAATAACAATAAAACGAATAAATAACTTTAAGTAATTATTATTTATTTTTACGTAAATTGTGCTACTAAATCTTATTCAGCTGACTGTTTTATGTTAGTGAGTATAAATTTGGATGTCTATGATAGTTTTTTCAAAAAATAAAAGTGAAATTTTCGGGCAACAAAAGACCAATTCAGCAATTTAAATCTTACAATAACAGGTACCTAGGTATATTGTTTGGTCAAGCCGCGAAGTCAGTTGATAACAAGATAATTCATTTGAAAGATTATTATTAAACAAAAAAATGATAACATAATACCTATCTCCTCAAAACCATATACTGGCAAATTAGAGGTGTGATTGTAATGGCCAAAACTCAATCGTAAAATTCAAATTATAGTTAAGTGCGTTTTAAGATAATATGGGTAACACTTCTCATATTGCTTGCTACGGGTTTTTTTACAATAAAACAAAAAAAAAACAAGATGTAATAAATTATATTCCATGTACAAAAACAAATGTTTCCTATAATTGTAAATGAATAAAAATGAAAAGATGCTAAATGCTAATTTTAAATTATAAATTTTAACTGTGAAAATTATTGTAACAAAAATATTTGAAAAATGTCAGATGCATGAAATGGAACTTATGCCAATAGAGATTGACACTGTTGAATCGAAATCAAATCGATAAAAAGGGCGGCCATTTTAAATCGCCGGCGCCACTCTGAAACGTCAGTACGAAATCGATATTTTCGATTGCAATTCCTTTACGAAGTGATTCGATATTTTTAAACTATCGATTAATTTTTGTTAGGTAACTTCCCTACTATTGTCAATTATAATGTGTCACCCTGGATATCATCTTAAAACGCACAAACTTATGAGTGAAAGTTTTCTATTGCTATTCTTTTATATTTATTTTTTAAGAATAAACCAAACAAAGCATGCTGGCTGAAAATGGCATAACGTTCCTTTTTCAAATAAAAAGTTTAGCGGTATTTCGCATTCTGTTCCCGCATCAGCTGAGCCGGTCGCTCTAGCAGGAAATGACGTTCAGGAATGAGGATATCTTCTCGTTAATTTGCATCATAAATCATCGGGAATGTTGGTTTTGGCATTTGCATGGAGGAGGCGTCGACTGGGCTTTTTTCGCTTCGACTGGCCCTTTAGCCGAGACGTTTTCTTTATCGCTTCTTTATAGAATCGCCGATCAAAATGTATGGAATTGACAAACGCTTTCGATAACATGAAGTTGACGTTCGTCTCATGCAATGTCAATTCCATACATTTTGGTCGGTGATTCTATACAGAAGCGTTAAGAAAACGTTTTGGCTAAAGGGCCTGGGCCTTTTTGTCGCTTGCTTGGGCCTTTTTGTCGTTGACGTTGCCGAATCGGCGTGTAGGGTTTCAAACGTTCTTTAACGTTTTTCGTCATCGTTATTAATGCCTCGTGTTCGCGACACTCACAATTAGTCTCGACTTATTTCAGACAGTTATTGATTTTGAGATTTAATTGCTCTGACTTTTTATGTTTGTCTAATTAAGTAAGATGGGTAATAGATTTCATGTGTGGCTATAAAATAATTATATTAAATAAATAAAATAGGATATTATGTATTAAATTAATGGTAAAGTTCTTTCACGAGATACAAAATATCGTTGATTTATCTTATGCTTCTCCTAGAATCTCATCTAAAGATAGCGAGAACAGTGAGTCACTTTTTAGCGAACAAAAAGAAACACAAATATTTTTGAGGAAGAGTTAAACAGACAAGCAGGAATGAATCAATAGAGAAATCTCTTTCTGTCCTTTGAACCATAAAGGCTACTTCTATATCTTTTTTTCGGCAAAAGCATGTCAGCAATTTACTGTCATATCTGAACAAAAATGTCACATAAATGTATTCCGCCAAAAAATTGCCAGTGTTTGGTGTGAAGTGTTAATAAATTATACTCAATATGGGAACCTTTAATCCTCCGGGGTCAGATATAGGAAGCGTATTCCCCGCGCCCTCGTTATCCCATCACAGGACGTCCTGGACCGGGACTTCCCGGACAGGAAGGATATTAAAAGTTTTCGGAAAATTATTCCAAACCGTTAGAATTAACGTGCTACTAAATTTTTTATTTTAAGTTACGAGTAGGTTGCGTTTTGTCACCTTCGACTTGACCTAGGAAAATATGTTAATTTATAATAATGATAATATTCAAATCAAATCATTTAATTCAGGCATCAGAGGCCCATATAACAAATACCTTAAATCTAACATACATATAATTATATAATAAATACCTTAAAACTAACATACATATTTTATATATACTTAAAAACTAACACTGTCACATTTTGCCGGCGACGTGACTCGCTTCGTTCCGGAGTCTCCCCCGGAACCTCCGATAGACTACATCCATCGGCCAGAACTCCGGCGCCTCGAAAGTCGACAGAAGATTCGTCGGTACTCTCACCACAAAGGAGCTAAAGTTAACCTTGTGGCGAGACTGCAGACGCTCGACCCTCAGGCGCAGTGTCGTCTTCTTCTGGATGTAGTCCACGACATCCTGGACCTCCATGGACCAGTGCAGGCGGGATATGTACAGGGGCGTCGCGGGGACCTCGCTATTATAATTTGAAACAATATATCCCTCTACGGCGTAGCGGCCTACGGCGTAGCACCACGTAGCGCGTATTGTGAATATGGTAGGTATTGTTTTTAATTATTATTATAATTTGTGTTAAATACATATTAATCTTTGAGTAAGATTAAAACGTAACGTGGCGGTAAAATTTTACATAGCAATGGTAATGACCTTTGTAGTAGGCTATACTTAATACAATGTAGGTACATTGCATATACTCGTAGCAATCTTTATATTATGGTTCAAAACTTTTATTTACTTACCTTCCACCTTATATAACCCTATTCATCCTGACCTTTTTTGTCTTCTGAACCCGGAACGCACTTGGAATGTGTTCTAATTGACAATGTCAAATGTTCTTCGGAAGCGCGTAATGATGGCTCAGGCGCATTCCACGGTCTCGGGTTTGTGCGGGGTTCAGGGTTCGAGTCCCGTGAGACCTTAACTGGGGCAACACTTGTGGTAGCACGTGGACGTTACAGTGTGAGTACAAAAGTTGACGAACTCGAAAGTTGCAGGATTTTATGTTACATGTTAGCTCTATTACTAATAAAGACCTAATCTTACAATAAACACTCAATAACTTGTCATTATAGTGTATGAAAAAAGTTATTGTTTTTATATAATTATTATTTAATTATAATGTACGGTATTAGCAGCAGTTATATTTTATACAGTACATTGTACGTGTTACGTAGGAATGCTTTGACAATAAATAATAATATAGTGCAGAAATTACATGCCACAAATGAATAGATGATTTTTTGCTTTGATCACCGAAACTGAAAGATATAATTTAAGTACTTAATATACATATGTTAATCTATCAAATTAAATTATTAATATCTATAAAATTATATATTAAACTTACCTAATACCTTTTTAAAGTTTTTATTTTTAGTTCATTTATGCGAATCACAAAATACCATATTTAATGACAAATTTGTATGTGAGTCTAGCCTCAGTGGTTCGACCTTAGAAAAGTAAAAAAGTAGAAAAAATAAATTACTGTCTCATCCATTTCGTTTATTTGCAATAAGACACTTCAAATTGACTTTTGGCGGGCCCCTAGGGGCTCGTCTAGACGAGCAATTTTATTGCGCAATTGTATTGCGTAATATTATTGACCGTCTATAGGGTTAATATTTTACTTCGCGCGCGTTCAATCTAATCATCAAATAAACTGTTAAATAAAATTAATATTGGACAATACAATTGATCATGATATTCTAAGGACCGGTTTAGGTCAAAGTTTAAAATGTCTAGTGACACTACAGCGCACTTTGCCTGCAGCATGTTCGTGAAGTTTTTGTCGCAATGAACAGGATTTCACACTCGAGAGCTACATCCACGACTTAGTTCACACATTCAGCTCTTAAGTAGTACGACATTTTATAAGTTTAAACTTTTTTTAATGGAGAGTTAAGCTTAATATATATATTATTTTTTTATGAAATAAGGGGGCAAACGAGCAAACGGGTTACCTGATGGAAAGCAACATCCGTCGCCCATGGACACTCGCAGCATCAGAAGAGCTGCAAGTGCGCTGCCGGCCTTTTAAGAGTGAAATGGGGTAATAGGGGAGGGAAGGGAAGGGAACAGGGGAAGGTAGGGAGGGGAAGGGAATAGGTTAGGGGATTGGGCCTCCGGTAAACTCACTCACTCGGCGAAACACAACACAAGACACTCGCAGCATCAAAAGAGCTGCAGGTGCGTTGCCGGCCTTTTAAGAGGGAATAGGGTACTAGCCAATAGGGGAGGGTAGGGATGGGAAGGGAATAGGGGAGGGTAGGGAAGGGATTAGGGTAGGGGATTGGGCCTCCGGTAAACTCACTCACTCGGTGAAACACAGCGCAAGCGATGTTTCACGCCAGTTTTCTGTGAGAACGTGGTATTTCTCCGGTCGAGCCGGCCCATTCGTGCCGAAGCATGGCTCTCCCACGTATAATTATACTACATAATATATGAAATTAACAAAATGTTGTAACAGAAATAAGAATATTAACATTTAACCTCGCATAAAAAACTTAAAAATTCAGAAGGTGAGTGCTATATTTCGGGCATCATAGGCCTATGTTATAAATATACCTTACAACTAACATACATATTCATAGCATAATGATTATATAGGTATATCCTAAAATATAAAATTAACAACTTTAAAATGCACATTTATTCTCATAGTGTTAATATGCAATTGAACATGAACACACAAAAAAAACAATGAAATCTTTAATATTAATGTTAAGGACCCATAAGGATCTGGAGCACCTTGCAGGATGTCACCGTATCTAATGTATTCCCTGTGACACAATCGCGCAACACTTGCATACACGATTATTTGCCAAAACCTTTCTCTGGTTCGCAGAAAGGTGTTCTGGTTTTAGGGTAAGCGTACCCGTTGTTGAACTATTGAGTTTTATGATGAAGCATTTTTTGGATGAATTGGTAATTAATAATTTCTCGTTCTGTCCTTTGCATTAGTATCCTGTGACTAATTTTGAGAACAGTGAGCTGAAGCTATTCCAGAGTTAGTACATATTATTACTATTATTGAATTGTTTGATTGAAGAGAGAAAAAGATTCAAGAGATTATAACAATATCAATCATAAACTGAGATTTTTAACAGGAGTTATCTATTCGTTAGTACTTTTGATTTGCTAACGCCAAAAACATTGCCTAATCAGCAACGCTGTAGAATAGTTGAAAAAACATATTAACAAAATATAATTTAAATCATTTATTTCCTAACTGCAACTTAGCAAGATTAATTTAATGATATTCAGATCGCACTTCATTATTTTTTTATTATTAGAAATATTAATTATACAACAAACAAACCTACTTAATATTTTAAAATTACACATACATAATATCTGATGAAACGCGAAGTATGTGTCAATAACTGGGTACTTCACCCTACTTTCAGTAAAAGGTGCATTCGGTCCAGTAAAGAGTTGTATTGTGAATGGGGTTTATAGAGTGTTTATTTTCTATCGCATCTGCCCCATGTGTATGTGACAAACGACATGTCAATGAAATATTCTTTCACATATGGAATTTTGCTTTGAATAATAAATTATAATGACAAAAATGTGGAACGTAACCAATTTTGTCTAGGTACAAAAATGCAGTTCAAAAAGTTTAGTTGTTAACTTCGATCAAAGTTTATACGTGGGAGAGCCATGCTTCGGCACGAATGGGCCGACCGGAGAAATACCACGTTCTCACAGAAAACCGGCGTGAAACAGCGCTTGCGCTGTGTTTCACCGAGTGAGTGAGTTTACCGGAGGCCCAATCCCCTTGTTTCATTAAAAAAAAATAAGTACCGTGTGTAGGAGGAGGAGGGAAAGAGAAATCTTAGTCATTGAAGAGGGAGAGGATCCTAAAGATTTAAAAAGCATAAAATTGGTAGTTCGAGTACTTTCTTAAATTATAAATAAACTAGCTTTTATAATGGCTCCACCTCAAAACATGCCCACCACTAAAACACTGTTTTTTGGTTTAAAAAAGAGGCCGGTGTTACTCAAGATTCTGAGTACTAAACTACTATCATTTTAATTAACATCTGTTCTCTCTCTACAACAGGTTTTCTTAAACACCTTTATTTTATCATCACAATATTTATACTCACTCCAGTTTTATGTACATATTATGTTTTACATAATCGCTGCAAAAAAGCATGTAATAAAATTGTTTGACAAAAGTTGGAATTATGGTGATGTGAACACAGACAAAATACTGTCCACTTTTCAGGTAGAATTTGTTAAAAAAATCGCTACTTAAAGAGAGAAAGTTCCCATAATGCCAATTTTCATTGACGCACAATTAATACTAGACTCACAATATTTTTTTATAAGGGAGAAATTAGCTAACGTAATACTTATTTCTAAGTTTATATGTATAATAGATTCATAATAATTCCACTTTTTTCATGCCTAAAATTCTTATGTCCGAGTCGAACGAAAGATAGAAAAACAAACACGTAGAGAATCATTCGCAATTAAATTATTAATTTTTAGGCTACTTTAAAGTTCAATATTTCTATTTTCGATTCCCATGGACTGCATAAAATAAAACTTTTTTTGCTTTTACTAGCCTAGTTCTTCGTACGTTATAATACGTCTATGTTGTGAATGTATTTTTTGTGTCCACAATGCATCTTTCTCCGAAACGAGTCCGTGAGACCACAAAAGGGTTTTGCATTTCACAAATAGACCAATTTTTTTTGGGCTCCGCAAAAAAATTCCTAGAAAGTATCCTGATCTATCATAAAATGTTATATTTATGATGTAGTAGTTTATTATTGTTTTTATAGCTTTTGATTTATTGTATTGAAGGATTATAGCAGAAAATACTGCAAGCTTGTTAATTAGAATTTACTTTTGTGGCTATATTATACGGAAAACCGAGTTTGTCTGTCAGTTTAACATCTTCATGTCCAAACCGCTGAACCGATTTTGCTGAAATTTGGTATGGAGCTTTGAGTCCCAGGAAAGAGCATAGGATACTTTTTATTCCGTAAAAATTTACGGTTTCGGTGCGATAAACAATTTTGGCGCAACAGATTCGCTGGCATCATCTACTTGGGTTATAAGTCTGAGAGTACCTTTAACCATAGATATCAGAAACAAACGGGTCTCTATGCCTTTAATGAAATGCTGGCAAAAGGTATTATTCTAGTAAGTTGTAGTATTTTTTCATTTGGTTAGGTATAGCCTATAAGTGTCCAAACACACTAGGCCGAAAATACGCGGCCGAAGTTCGGAATGATTACGCTTGCAATGCGCTGCGCATACAATATGTATAACGCGACGTAATTTCGGCATGGTGTGTTTAGACACTAAGCAGTAGGCACCTATTTTATTATGAATTAAACGAATCTTACAAAGGTTAAAAAATACTAACGTCCCTCTTGAATAAGCAATGGCGATATGAGTGGCTGAGTGACGTGACCTTTGCGTGACCTCTCAGTGCACGCCAGGCGCCAGCTGATTATTATTTGATGACCCGCAACCACACCAAGTATTGATATTCTCCAATTTTGATAGGCACCCTGGTTTCTTTTATAATAATAACTAGCTGTTGCCCGCGACTTCGTCCGCGTGGACTTTAGTTTATAGCGCGCGGTGTCAACAAAATTTGTGTCAAATTTAAAAAAAATTTAAAACCCTGGTAAGTGGTACCCCTCTTAGGGCCGCGCTACACCGGAATGGCAGCGCTGAAAGTGCTCGCCTCGCCGCTGCCATTCCGGTGTAGCGCGGCCCTTAACTAATCAAAATACCCAAAAACAGCTGTGCAGTGTGCACATAATCTATACTAATATTATAAATGCGAAAGTATCTCTGTCTGTCTGTCTGTCTGTCAGTCTCGCTTTCACGCCAAACGCCAAAACTACCGAACCGATTGTAATGAATTACCGTAGAATAGATATAACAATCGAAAAAAATCGAGACTTAAATGTAAGATGATACCACCTCTTATAGAAAGACTTTTGAGCAAGCGTCAGCACGATGTAGAAGACGCACGGCGCCATCTATTATGAATTTTTTGAACAAATTTACGACCCTTACAACCCTTTTTTCCAGTAAAAAAGTAGCCTATGTCCTTTCTCGGGCTTTAGACTATCTGTATACAAAATTTCATTACAATCGGTTCGGTAGTTTTGGCGTTTGGCGTGAAAGCGAGACTGACAGAGAGACAGACAGATTATGTGCACACTGCACAGCTGTTTTTGGGTATTTTGATTAATAAAGGGCCGCGCTACACCGGAATGGCAGCGGCGAGGCGAGCACTTTCAGCGCTGCCATTCCGGTGTAGCGCGGCCCTAAGAGGGGTACTTACCACTTACCAGGGTTTTTATAAGTTTTTAAATTTGACACAAATTTTGTTGACACCGCGCGCTATAAACTATAGTCCACGCGGACGAAGTCGCGGGCAACAGCTAGTATTATACATAAAATATATTTAAGTAAAAAATAAAACGCCATCTGTTTTCATATATTGGAATTAAAATGTTAATTGCATTGATATATTTTCTGGATGGAATATAGGCCAACACGGTACACTTGAACTCCTTTAGGGCCAATTCACACCGGATCGGCAGCGGCGCGAAGCGGCGCGGCGAGGCGCGGCGAGGCCGGCGGCAGAGGCGGCTCGCATCGCCGCGGGCGGCCGCTTGTGGACGCTCGCGGTCGCTTGTGGACGCTCGCGGTCGCTTGTGGACGCTCGCGGCCGCGCGCTACCTTCAGAGCGCCGCACAGTGGATCGAAAATCGAGTTTCATAGACATGGAAACTTGAATTTCCAGATGTCTTTTTTTGGGCTGAAATATGTTTTCCTAGTTGTTATTACATAATAAAATGTAAACGTATTAAAAACTATAAACAAAAACATAATAACTAATAAGTATGATTAGTTCTATGTTACAATGAAGTAAAAAATAAAACGCCATCTGTTGAATCCTATTAGAACTAAAATGTTCATTGCATCGATATATTTCTGGATTTTTTATAATATTATACATAAATTAATATATTTAAGATTTTTGAAATTTTATTTTAATACACATCTAAGACCCAGGAACATTGAAAACTTTTTGTTCCGCCTGCGGGACTCGAACCCAGGACCCCCGGGATGAGCGCTGACCACGCGCAATGCGAATTCATTTTCATCGATATTTTCATGGAAATAAGATATTTTCCCACACCAAAATGTAGCCTATGTCCTTTCTCAGACTCTAGAATAACTGTGTACAAAATTTCATTGCAATCGGTTCAGTAGTTTTGGCGTGAAAACGAGACAGACAGACAGACAGAGATACTTTCGCATTTATAATATGGAAGTATGGATAATAATATCTATGGACGCTTCACACCACGCCAGTCTGGCCCCGTGCTAAGTACCTGAAGGACTTGTATTACGGGTACCAGACAACGGAAATATATTTAATACTTTTACTATACATATATTTAAGATTTTTATTATATTATATGATACACATATTTAATACACATCCAAGACCCAGGAACTTTTTTAAAGACCGTTTTGTTCCGTCGGCGGGATTTGAACCCGCGACCCCCGGCTTGACCTACCAACAGCCCACCAACTGAACCACGGAGGTCGTCACGGTTTCTGCTTTTCAAGAAGTCCTCAAGGACCATTGTTATCAAATTAAGACGTGAGTGGTAGAACACAATAAGTAAAAAAATTGTGTTTTTTTGCATAAATGGAGGCTTTAGGACTGGAAAAATGATTAAAAAAACTATGCTTTTTATGTATACTTAGCCAGATATATTAGCCAAGTGATAATGTATATAACATTTAAAAAAGTTTGTTCAAATTATATGAGAAAAAATGAGTAAATGTCGGTAATTGTTAGGTACAAAATGTTACTATTGTGTTCTTCCACTCACGTCTCCAATTTAGATAGGCTCTAAGCAGTAAGCACCCTGTTTTATGCTTTTTGAGTTAATTTTCTAGTAGTCCTCAAATACCATAATAATATCAAGTATCAAATGATTGCTTTGAATAGAAGTAGAAGATTTACATAGGCCCGAATCACTAAACCGCTCTTGCCGATATGTGATATCTTGAGCGTAAGCTATCTACTTAAGATCCATCTTGGTATGCTGTTTTAATTCATAGTTCGACCTTAAGTACGACATAACTTTGTGCGAAGTTAACGAAACTTGCCACTCAATTTTGCTGTCAAAACTCAGACTGTTAGTTGAGCCTTGAGAGGTTGTTTCTTGAATGTAGTCAAACCTTAACTTAGGTGCTTGCTCTTGAAATCAAACTAATAATAATAATTGAACACCTAAGATTGGTATTGAGTAGGGGTATAAGACCTTAGAATCTAGATTCTAGTCTAGCACTAGTAAAATATACTTGATCTTGACTTGAATTTGGAACCTCACAACTCACAAGTCACAACGATTTCTAACGCCATTCGGTATCTTTCGTCAAAAAATACAAGAAATAACATTATAAATACAAGAATTATCTATTTCTTGTTATATTTGTATTGTTGGACTTACAAAATATCTATGCTTATTTTAGTTTCAAGATAACAATACATTTTATAGCCCTATCTACTTAAAATAACTCAATTGGAAGCGCCAGTTGGTAAGGCGATAGGAAAAATACTTTACTATTATTATCTATTTATTACCGTGGAAATAAAGCCGAATATAACTCACATAATATATTATAATGTGAATATTATTATGAATTTATTATCTATATTCTATTTAAGTACTTACTTAAAATAAAACAAGAAATATTTTAAAATATTTATTTCGATTTTGGGACGCCACACACAATATATCAGTTAATGTTTCTTAATTAATGAGAGTCAATGAAAGTTTCAAAATGAAATGAACGAATAAATAATATCGAATTAAAAATTCCTATAAAGTTAAAATCTGTTAAAATATAATAATTATGGTACGGTCTACTTAACACGACCGCACTCGGAGGAATTTAATAAAGATTTTGACAAAAACACTATAAGCTTTGTCCATACTGTGCCTTTTTCTGTTCGTCAAGGGCATGCGTTATAGCGCAGTCAACAGCGCACGCGAGACATGCCCGCGACGCATGCCCTCTGACCGTATCCAAAAAACAAAGTTGGCGTTGACGAAAATTGAAGACGAAAGCGCATAGTGTGGACCTAGCTGTAGGTAGATACATTATTATATTATTATCTGCCAAACTCTTCAATAATGTTAAGGAGTCATTAAATATGGAGAGTACCCTTTATTCATCTATCATCTGTACTGTAGGTTATACTTAACTACTAATTTAGTACTTTAAAAACATAAATACATACCTACATAAGTTAAAATCTAGTAAATGCATTTTGGAATACAAAACTAATTCATCTTATTCTAAATTACAGTGATCATCATCAACTAAGCAAAAAATCTTAGTTAACAAGGACTCAATTTTGCTGCCGTTTAAACATTAGATACTTAGGTACATTTAAAATTTACAGAATATAATGTTTTATTGTAGAAATATAATAGAATAGTTTTGCCTACCACCTTCCTACTTTAGACAAGGCGCTGGCAATACTGTTCTTGTTTGTCACTTTCCTAACGTCTTAAACAAGGACGAAACATTGTTCAGGTATACTATAAATTAAAATATGTAAGTAGGTACACTTTGACTGTAGAACTTTTATTTATTTTCTCAATTTGAAATGTACAGACAAGTTTAAAAAGCAGCAAAATGTTACATAAATGCAAAATTCCCTGTACTTACTTAATTTCCAAAGTTCAGTATAATAAATATGAGAGTTCATGAAGCTTGCTGCTTGAGATAGCTCACAAAGTTGCTTCATTAACAATATCCGTATACTAATTATCCTTCCGAATACACTTATAATACATATCTAATATAGCAAACAAACACAAGTATATAATACTTAATTGTATTAAATGGACATTTAAGACTTCAGGCGGCAAATATTTAAAAAATATTATATGTATATAGATAATAAATATTAGCTTTGTCCACACTGTACCTATTTCTGTTCGTCAAGGGCATGCGTTATAGCGTAGTCAACAGCGAACGTGAGGCATGCCCGCGACGCATGCCCTCTGACCGTATCCAAAAAACAAAAATGACAATGTTGGCGTTGCGTTCGTTGACGCATTCAATTATTACTGAATGCGTCAAAACGAAAGCAAAGAGAATAATATAATCACTACGTTTTAAACGAAAGTTGAATGAAAGAAAATGATGAAAATTTAAGACGAAAGCGCATAGTGTGGACATAGCTTGAGCAATATGCATCTAGCCCGTTCTAATAAAAAAAGAAAGTTGGCAAGGACGGATTTAAAGAAAAATATGGTTCCTAGACGATACGGAAATCGGAACCATATTATATTACCGCTACTCTTGTGGTTTGGTTTGTTTACAAATACAGATCGAAATCCAGACCGTTACCTCCGCTAAGGTAGTCGTACAGGTAGACTGACATCTCATCCAGAGCGTCAAAGCGAGGGTCGTTGAGAGGTTCATCCCGGGCCGCCCTAGCTGACCTGGAGAGAGATCTAAGAGAGAGATAATTATTATTAGTAATATAATATATAGATATCTAATAGAGAGGAAAAAGAACAATTTATTACTATCAGACACCAAGGGCAAGACAAAGCTTACTTTTATTTTTTCATATTTGAAAAAAATAGACTATAAGCGCCATCTGTCAGAAGCTAAGTGTAACAGTTTTAGTTTGTAGTGTACAATTGAATACACAGATGGCGCTATAAGTTGCTAAAAATTCTATTTTATTTTCATTTCGTCACAGTCCATGGTATCCAAACGGATACAAAAACGTGGCTACCGTGGAGTCCATGTATCCAAAAGGATGCATTTCTAGAGTAAAAAATGATAAAAAGTTATACATAAAATTACTTTATATTGTTTATAACCAAATTAGGTACTTACCTGAAATCTCCTTCAGTCTCCAAGTCGTCCTCACTGGTAAATCGTTCTCGGATGTCTTTCATTATGCATGCTTCCAGTTTTTTGTGCTGTTAAAAACACAATTTTATTAGCCAAGCTTCATCAAAAAGATAAAAAACGTCTATCACAGTACAGAAATTCCAATTAGATTATGACGATTTTATAAAACTGATTCCAAACTTAATTATTATACTGTTATCTGTTATAAATAGATAAAATTACAAAGGTACCTTGTAGCAACGGAAGAAGAACATCGGCTTGATAAGTTCTTGGGATAAAGGAGCCACGTCTCTCTTCAGATCTGGAACGCATTGCTAAAACAAAAAAAAAAACTTATGAATAATTATTGTTAACATATTATTTTAAAACACAAACATATTTTATCATCGGTACAGAAGTATAGTATAACTACTGCTAGGGAACAGCTGGAGCACTGATCTACATGAAGTTATGATGACTTCAGTTAGAAGGACTCTAGCTAGCTAGAATCGAGTAGCCCAAAGGCCAGACTGGTCACATCTGCATTCCGACAACTTCCCGTAGAACTGATGATCTTTGAGCCACGATAACTTAGCTCTACTGCCTGCTCAGCCCTGAATATATAAATAGGCCGCTATAGGCCACGGCCTAGGGTAGGCAGAATCCTAGGGAGGTGGCAGCGTCCATAGAGGTCCAATACAGATTACGTACATGGGAGGGCGGAAATAAAGTGGACTACTCTCATAAAGAATATAAATTCGACACTGTGCCTGCTACAGAGCACTAATTCGCTGATGACTTGTCACATCAGCCTGCATACCGAGAATTTCTCGCAGAACTGCAAACCGTCTCGAAAGTTGTCAACTCTTTTCACACAGGATCGACTAAAAATCTCTTTTGTTGATTCAGGGAGAACAGCGTTCTTCTACTACTTCGAGTGATCTGCTCGAAGCTAGGCTTTAGGTTGTGATCAATGTCTTTAATAAAGAGTCACCGCAGATATACAATTTCAAGTTGACCGACTATCGTACAACTATATTGCGTAGTATCATAATTTAATTGGACAACTTTTTAATTTGTAGGTAATCGGAAAGGAATCGCGGTTCTTACATAGAATTAGAACGTATTTTGATATCGTTGAGTTCTTATACGATTGGTGCCCAATTATTAGTGGTGCTCTCATATTAAGTCGCTGTAGCTATTGGTATACTATGTGATTTAGTTGGCCAACTTGAAATTGTAAGTCTGCGGTCGCTCTAATCTGTATAAAGACTCTTTCTACTTACCGAGAACTTCTCACAGAACTGCAGACCATCTTGAATGTCGCCCTTCAACTCCGCTGATACAGGTAGAGCGCTGATTCGTTGAGTTATCTGCTCGTAGTTGGGTTCCATGTTGTGGTCGATGTAGCCGAGCTCCTGCATGACGCAGGTCACGTTGCGGGCGCGGGGGGCTGGACCACGGGAGATCATGTCCAGGCGGTCACGGAAGTCCAGGTCACGCTGGAAGAGAGGAAGTTTTATGCCCGCTCCCCACTCTCGCGAAATATTCGTGAGAATCTTCAAGAGATTCTCAGCAATATTTGTAGTGAGAACTTCTTTGAGTACACACTCACAAAATTTTCAAAAAGCTACGTAATGATGATGACGCCCATTAGCTTCGCTGAATCGAAAAACGATGAACGCGCTAGCCGTACATTTTGAAAATATTAAAACTATACCGTGGGTGAAAACATGGTGAAAACTAACTAGTGCTTTTCCTAAGATTAAAAACAAAGTACCTCCATACCAAATTTCATCAAAATCTGTTGATTGGTAAAGGGGTAACAGACAGACATAGTATACAATGTGTTACAAAACTAAGTGATAATACTTAAGGGTATGTATGAGTCCCGTGTATAGAGTTCGCTGTAAAAGTAGTAGCGCTGAAAGAGCAAATTTTTTCACTTTTGTATGGGTAAACTCGTGACGCTGGGGACATCTGGGGCGCTTGCTCATACAAATCACAAAAAAAAATGATCTTTCAGCGCTGCTATTTTCACAGTGAACTCTCAACGAACACATACACACCCTATTTTATCACTTAGTTTTGTTACACACTGTACAATCAGGTAAATCGTCATAAAACCGTCAACCTTACCACTTAGTTTTGTTACACACTGTACAATCAGGTAAATCGTCATAAAACCGTCATCCTTATCACTTAGTTTTGTTACACACTGTACAATCGTTAATCAGGTATATCGTCATAAAGCCGTCTTACCGACATCCTGCTGTTGGGGTAGTAGGGCTGCTGGTAGAATTGAGGATACTGCTGGTAGTAGGGGTTGTACTGAGGCGGGTAGAACATGGGGTACTGGGGCTGGTAGAACGGGCTGTAAGGCCGGAACTGGCTCGCCATGTACGGGTTCTGCTGAGGAAACGGCGCCTGGAATGATGATTATGAGGTAAGAATTCTATAAACCATAGCAAAAATTCATAGATGGTCCTACGTCATTGGGTCGGGTTATGTCAATCCAAAGGAGCCAACACACAATGGCCCACGATGGCCCACTGCTGCAGGCCAATGCGCGCCGTCCCGTCTACACAATGGCGATATAATAAACGGCCGAATACAAGCCGTATTGGGTCAAAATGGGCATTGTGAAGAGGCGCCTTTAGGCGTCATATTTTGTCAGCTGAGTATGACATAACTTGAGTCTTGACCGTTAATTACAATGTAGGTCCGCCATCTGCCTGTGTGCCTTGACAGGCAATTAAGTATTTAGCTATTTTGAATTCTTGCTGTCAAATGCAATAAGCATTGCATGTAGATAGTCGCAAGATCACTTACAATACAAGTTATATCCCATAAAATATCGCAATTTTTATAAGTTTATCTCACTTTCAGTTTATGTCTAGGTAACAGATTGTGTTATTATAAAATAAATAATATAAGGTCACAAATAAATGCCGAAATAATGGAAGTATTACCACAGAATAGATAATAATATAAGTATTACTAGCAGACGTATGGGTATGTATCTAAAGCTGTAGATATCTAAGTTGTAACTCTACATAGAGTTATTATATTTTTATACTGTTAACGAAAACCTGTAAAAACTAAAAAGCTATCTAGAATATTCTTTAACTTTAATAAAATTATTATAAAAGTATACTGTATCATTTAATAATAAATTAAAAGATTATAGCATAGGTATTAATATTAATATCATGTCATAAACAAACTGTAAGTACCGTACGAGTATGAACTCGTATCAGCTATAAAGACAGTTCTTATCTTATAGATTTAACAGTTACTTGCCTAATCATAACTTACTTTGTTATCATAAAATATTTAACTTTAAATAATAAAATATTAATAATTAATATTGCTGAGTACATTACGAAATACTGCTAAATTTTGACCTTTAACGCGTCGCCTCTTTAGCTCAGTGGTAGAGCACTGGTCTCGTAAACCAGGGGTCGTGAGTTCAATCCTCACAGGAGGCACATGCCAGATTACTTACCCTTTTTATAAAATTAACGATTCAAACGAATGAATGAATGAATTGAACGAAAAATGAATGAACTTACCGGCTGCGGTGGTCTGAACGGTAGAACATTGGGCATCTGTCCAACTTTATGTTGGTGATGACCTTGATCGGGAGCCGGTTCCTCTTGGTGAGCAGCGCCATCTGTTGGCTTGACTATGGTCTGCGAAGCCGGGTCCAGGGCGAAACCAGGCGGCAGCTTCGCCAGTAGGATAGGAGGAATGTTCTGTTGGTTCGGGGGCTCGTCAAAAGATGGCGCTGAGCACTTTGCGTACGCTTCCTTCATCTCTTTGCGGATTTGTTTCACCACTTCTGCGCCGAAGCAGCTTTCGTAAATCTGTGGATTGTGTTAATAATTTTATATTATTAAACAAAAAAAAATGTACTGTTATAATTTAAAAGTGGTTTAAAATTAATCTAATAATGTGCTCTTAATAAACCTTATCTAAATTCTAAACAAATTAATTGTTTGTGACAATGAAGTAGATTATTATCATTCAATTTAATTTTTACATAGAATTAAATAAAATTAAACTATCGGAGCCAAACATCAATTTCAACACTTCAGCAAACAGCAGTCGTGGCCGAGCGGTTAAGGCGTCTGACTAGAAATCAGATTCCCTCTGGGAGCGTAGGTTCGAATCCTACCGACTGCGAATTTTTTTTTGTATTTTATAAGGACTAGTGATTGGACAGTTGGTCACTAATCACAATATAAGGTTGCTTTAAAAACTGCCTGTTTTTAAAGTAATAGAATGCCTGATTTTAAAGACAAACAGGTTGTTTTTAAAGCAACCTTAATAATTAATAATATTGTGTTTTTGTGCTCTGTCCATTGATAAGTAGTGTCCAATCACTAATAATTTCATCCTATTATGTTATTTAATTTTTGTTTCTTACCTTCATCATCGCATACTTCTTGATGAATCTGTCATCGCTACTGGACGCTTGCGTCGCCAGGCACACGAAGCACAGTGACAAGAATTTTATTAACATTTTAAATACCTGTGGACAAAAAATAAAATTGATAAGATAATATTATTAATATTATCTAAGTACTATAATTGTAAAACTTTCTTTCATAGTGTAACTTTGATAACGTTTTTAAGTTTTAACTGTTTTGCACAAAAAAAAGTCTTCTTTGTCCGTCTGTTTGTCACCAGTCTGTTTATTTTGTTGGTTTTTGTATCCATTGCTATCAACGATAAAAAACCTCTTAATATCGGAGTCACACCCATCGAACGAAACCTTCGGCATAAAAACCATAGATTATAAAAACCCACGATGGTTTTTCTCAACCTAAAGAGAGGTCAATGGCTCGCCTCGCCGGCCTTCGTGTGGCTCATCGCAATTACCTTGCGTAATGAGCTTTCACACACACAAACACACACATACATACATAGGTACCGATACATGGAACATGGATAGTGAAACAAATAGTATTGTTTCATAGTTTTACTACGCTACCATGGACGAGAAATTATAATTATTATCTAAGTCGTTGTTCTCAGTCGTGCGCTCTATCCTCGCACTTGACTAAGGCCGGTATAAATAGTCAGTACTCTATAAATAAATAAATAAATAAATGAGATGCATCTATAAATAAATAAATAAATAAATGAGATGCATCTTGGTCTCAAGACACGGTTCAGGCTCTGTGATTGGTTGGCTGTCAAAATTTGATCTCAGAGCCGAACCGCGTCTTGAGACCGGGTCGCATCTTAAGTACTAACTATTTTTACCAGCCTAGGAGTCTTCAAAAAGATCTTCTTAAAATCAATATAATAATATTATGGCCTATATTACACTCAAAACTCAAAATCGTAATTTGTTTTATAAATTTCGGGAATGGCATAGGTACTGCGAATGTCAGGCCTATGTCCTCTCCCGTGGCCTGCTCAACATCTGTGCCAAATTACATAAAAATCGGCGTCCAAACATACAAACTCCAGTCTCTACCTACATCTTATAATTTTTGGATAAACGCATAAACATTAGTTTCAACTTTAACATAACTGCCTGTATCCATATATAAAATTATCCGGAAAAGGGAAGATGATCAGCCTCTAAAGGATAATTTTATAGTTGAAACAGTTATAAGTTTACTGGGTTTCTGTTTACAATTTACCTTATCGGTTAAATTTAGAACATTAATAACTGTTCTTGTCTAATGTGTATGCTCTTCTTTCGTATGTATGTGTCCATAGTCCATACATTTGTGCAAATATAATAATTATGTAGTTCTGATACTGAGGGCGTGTTTTACCACTTCCTGATAAAGTGCTAGATAGGATATCCACAACTTATAGCGTGAAACAGTGCTTACGCTGTGTTTCGCCGAGGGAGTGAGTTTACCGGAGGCCCAATCCCTTACCCTTTTCCCTTCCCTCCCCTTCCATATTTCCTTCCCTACCCTTCCCTATTCCCTTCCCTACCCTCCCCTACTACCCTATTCCCTCTTAAAAGGCCGGCAACGCACCTGCAGCTCTTCTGATGCTGCGAGTGTCCATGGGCGACGGAAGTTGTTTCCCATCAGGTGACCCGTTTGCTCACTTGCCCCCTTATTTCATAAAAAATAAATAAATCAGGAAGTGGTGAAACAGGCCCTAAATATATTTGCACAAAATAATGGATAGAATATATGGATCTATACTTTTTAAATAAATTTATTATGTAGAGCTGCATAGCTCTTTTTATATCACACATACCTACACATGTGTAGGTATGTGTGCATACACATACCTACACATGTGTAGGTATGTGTGATCAGTGATGTGTAGGTACACAGGTGTGTATGTATGTGTAGGTATGTTATAAAAAGTTAATACATAATATTATGTATTTAAGATTAAGAACATAATTATATATTTCTAATAATATTACTTATTAGTTATTACCTACCTAACTGTAATTAAACTAAGATTTTAATACAAGCCCCGTACTGTCAAACTCTTTATTAAATGGAAGCTTAATCATTTTTAAGGTTGGGTTGCACCAGAGGCTTAAAGTTAGATTAAAGTTATGGTTATGCAACCCAGCCTAAATGTCTCTGAGATCGACCGTATTAGTCTTAAAATTAATTTAACTACATCAATAATCAAATAATTATCACATCATAAAGTTTTTTATTCTCATTGCTCGATGGTGCTTCCGGTGAGGGAATTCACAACACTTATTTTATTCAGTTTAATGTCTAAGTATAAAATTTTATTTTATGAAGTTGTAGAGTAAGAGCCAGCGACGGTCAGACTTAATTCCTCCACTTACGAAGAAAATAAGCTATGAAATTGAGCTTTATTCTTTTTCGAAGGTCAGGTAGCCATTCAGATGTGGAGTACGCGTTTCCCGTAGTCCCACCTTCAGGACCAGGAACACCAATGGGGTTTTAGTGGGTAGTCCCGGGTGCGTCCCACATACCTCGGTGGTCCTCCCCAGGCCCCTAGGATGCGTAAAAGCATTCCCCCAACGCAGAAAAAGTCCTTCAGATACCTCCTTAAGTAACCGCGACCGAAAGTCCATAGCTGGTCGTTCCTACCTCTGTAAAGGTCACAAACAGGTAAATTTTCAGCTTTCCTATACTTAAGAGTTAGGAAGGTCTGGCCGTCGCAAGCTCTTGGTCCATTGTTTCAATTATCCCAATAATTTTACCATATCGAGCAAGATAGTAAATAAGTATAACCTGTCTGAAAGGCTACTGTCCTTACTACCATGGCTGAAATCAGACCAACGTAATTTGGTAAACTTATGCTCCTAATTAAATTAAATCACTTAATGTCTCGGAGTGCTGTTATACCTACGCTGTTACACAAATTTCTATGAAACTTAATAAAATACTGCATTTTTAACGGTACAAGACGTATTAGAGCAATAAACAAGTTTGCAGATGAAGCTCTTATAGACTGGTTGTAAATAATACCAGCTCTACGTAGATTGTAGGTGTTAGGTAATATTACCTAGCAAAACCTAATCTATGTCATTAGACTCAATATCTAGTATTGTAGATTTCTTGTAACAAGCTTTAGATGAAAGACTTGTAAGCTAGTTAGGTGCCGATAAAATGGGAGCCTTGATGCTTTATTCACTGTCGAAGTGGGTAGGGATCGATAAATAATACTGGAATGTTTTTTTTTTCAGATAAAATTCTGGCATTATGGCATAGGTGAAAGTAAGGATAAGCAATAAATCTTATATATTTAAACGAGCAATTCTTGTATATACAAGGTGTAACAAAAATATGTGATAATAATTTAGGGTGAGTATGTATTCCTTATAAGTAGAGAGTTCACTGTGAAAGTAGCAGCGCTGAAAGACCAACATTTTTTTTCACTTTTGTATGGTGAAACTCGTGACGTTCGGGCGCTTGCCCATACAAAAGTGAAAAAAAAATTTGGTCTTTCAGCGCTGCTACTTTCACAGTGGACTCTCTATAACGAACACATACACACCCTAAAGTATTATCACTTATTTTTGTTACACTCTGTATATAAATATATATTTGGAATCTCGGAATCGGCTCCAACGATTTTCATGAAATTTAGTATATAGGGGGTTTCGGAGGCGATAAATCGATCTAGCTAGGAATCATTTTTAGAAAATGTCATTTTATTCGTGTTTTATCGAATACCGAGCACAAAGCTCGGTCAAATAGCTAGTATTATAATATTGTACCTACTGTTTTTTTTTTATGTACTATCAGAGAAGTTGATTCCTAGGCAAATGTGGGACCTACGTAGTTTGGTCGCGTTACGTCAAACCCAGTCGACAGATCACAAATCACAATTAACATTTAATTGACATGATCCGACCAAATGCGGTTGGTCTGTCAACTGCCTAGGAATGAATTCCCTCGATGGTACATCCTGTGTCACCAGGATCAACATTATAGCGGCAACAAAAATACACTATATATGTGATATTTTCAGAAGACTATCGCGGTACTTGGAGACACCGACAACAGATAGACAGCGAAATCTTAGCAATAGGGTCCCGTTTACCCGTTGGATGCGGAACTCTAAATAGGGAAAAAGCTAGTCATGAATTCAATTAAGGAATTTTCCAGAAGGTCCTTAAGACGGAAGTGTCGTGTCAATTATGAGTAACGGCGCTACTGGTCCCCGGACTGGTTCCCACAGCAAGGAAATTGAAAAAAATGCCGTTACCATCGCAACCACACGTTAGAGTTGCGGAGATGGTAATTATATACCGGAATATTATTATATTTAGTATAATAATATTCCGGTATATAATTACCACTCCGATTTAACTCCGTTGCGCCCAAATTTGTTTATCTCTCGGACGCTGTACCTTTTTCCGAGATAAAAAGTATCCCGGGACTCAAAGTATCTCTATTCTCTATACCAAGATTTAGCATAATCGATTCTGCGGTTTGGGCGAAGAGGTAACAGACAGACAGACTTTTGCATTTGTAATATTAGTATGAAAGTATGGATTCCGCAGAGTTTAGTACCTTTAGAGTGCCTTCACACTAAGTAGCCAGTAGTATAGAAGTCGCACTGCCGCCGCGCTACTGGCGACTTAATTTGAAGGCAGTCTTAGCGAGGTAAGGTGTGGTGAAGTGGATATTAAATTATTTTGCCTTTTGGGAATCTACTGATTTAACAGCTCAAGCAAGCCAGGGGCGAGAGAAATTGAAAATTGGTATTTGAAAATGTATTGCTGCCTCACCAATCTCAAGTCTCCCACCGCAGAGCGCGATAAAGACAACACTACAAAAGTTCTAATAAAAGAGCAGAAAATCTTCGATTCGTTGTCCGCTGATTCCTTCTCCAAAACTTAACCGATTTAAGTACTTTTTTCATTAAGAATTAAAGCAAGGCTTGAGCTGTGTTCCTATGTTTCATTTTTTTTGTATATTTTAGCCAGTTTTGTTTTCTGGGTGTTTGAACACAGAAGAAAATCTGGCCATTTTTTTGGGTTTTTGGATGTTCTTATCTTTGTTATTAATAAAATTATGAAAAAAAAGAAAACATAGGGACATGCTAATAGTGGCCATAGATATTCAGGAAAAAAATCATAGCTCTACCGGCATTATCCAGGGAGGAAACAGGGGACAACGTTTGTATGGAAAAACGGCGGTGTGGAATCCTCTGCGCGTTTTCTGCACTTTGTTCGCGCGGATTCTGCGCGCGTCGCGTGTATTTCCAAACGCAATTTGAGGTTCTATGCTAATTTTGAAAAGCTTATTTTCCAACATTTCCACAAATACCGCGTACGCGCAAATCTGAACGCGCCATAACGTGTAATTATATTCCGGTAACCCGTAGCCCGTATTCTTATAAATAGGCCGTTATAGGCGGCCTAGTGGCGGTAGCGTCCTAGGGGGGCTGCAGCGTCCATAGAGGCCCTACATATTACGTACATGGGGCGGTGGAAATAAAATGGCCTACTCTCATAAAAAAAGTATAAATTCGATACTGCCGGTAATAGAACTTAGAGGTAAGGTGTGGACTGTGGTGGATCGGATATTTTGGGTATATTAACTACTGCTGAACAGCTCAGGGTGTGAATCAGCTCATGTTATTTACACTATCTGATTTACACTTTACAGTGAAAACATAGGCAAACATTACACGGTAGGTTTTGATGTCAGTTTTACCACAGTCATGACTGTGACTGATGCATAACCTGTCGTGTAATGCAGTGACTGATGGTTGCATGAAGCTGATTGACGAAAATTTAGATTTTTGCTTCATGCAACCATCAGTCACGAATTTTGAGTGAGTTTTGTCACATCTGACAAAATAGGAAGAAAATTAGAAACGTATACCTTTGAAAATTTTGGCTTTGACTGACATGAAACTGAAGAGAATAGAGTGACCGTCTAATACCATTCGTCAGTCCATCAGTCAAACATAATTCATGATTGACGGAATTGACTGTCGCTTGCCTGACCGTATAATGGATGTCTATGATCGTATAATGTATGCCTTATTAACCGGCTTTTTGTGGTGGGTTAATATTGTCAAACTCGCGTCAGGATGATAATCTGATCGATATCCGTAAGGCAGGGTAAGAGTAGACCTCCGGCGTCGCGTTGGCAAGGAAGTAATATCCCTATCTCTATTTAATGTTTATATGACCTTCTGCCGGCATTACCGCAGTAACCGTTGTTTTTTATTTACGACAAAATATAAGTTAGATGAAATTTTAGATGCTATTAAACTTAGCTGTAAACGATAATCATCTTCATCATGTATGTCTGTTTGCCGTAAAGCGGCAATAAAATATCCAAGTTCTGTCTAAACCGTAAACTATACGGTGACGGCGGAAATTCTTCAGTTAATAGATAAATCTAACTGATAATAATTTGTCGCAGGCCTTAGAGCTTAAGAGCCTGTTTCACCACTTTCTGATAAAGTGTCGAATATATAGGCTATTTACAACTTTTTTGACAGATTTTCAATACTTGATCTGTCAAGTTAATTGGTCGATAGCCTATTCGTCCCTTATCAGGAAGTGGTGAAACAGGCCCTTAATATAAAGTTTGTATTCAACTAAATGACGCCCGCAACTCCGTTGCGCCAAAACTCAATTATCGCGCGGGAACCGTACATTTTTTCGGGATGAAAAGTACCATAATAAGTCCTTGCCCGGGACTCAAAGTATCTCCATGCCAAATTTCAGTAAAATCGGGTAAGCGGTTTGGGTGTGAAGAGGTAACAGATAGACAGACAGACAGACAGACAGACAGACGGGCAGACAGACAGACAGACGTAAGACAAAGTACGGTACCAAAACGAATTTGTTGCGGCCGTCATATCTAGTAAGTAGTAATATACTAGCTCAAAGCCGAGCTTTGTGACTTGTGAGGGCTCGCGACGTTTTTCTTCGTGGTAATAAACTAAGTCAGTTTTTTTTATATTTTAATAGTAACCAAACTTTGACTGACCGATGACAGCACATCTACATATAAATAAAAATTAGTATGTTAAATCAATAAGCGTGATAGTTTTTCCGTAAAGTGTACCACAAAAGTGTTCAGGTTTTGGGATATACTAGGGCTCGCTTCTGGCTCCCTGATAATTCCAAGCTCCGATTTTTTGCGCGGTCACTATATACGTATTTTCGATATTCTTCTTGCCCTGTGTTGGAGTATGCTGTATGAGCGTGCTATGGCTTATACAAATACGCCAAACCCGTTATATCAACACCGGAGTCCGGAACAATCGCCTACATCAAGAGGTTTTCAACTTTTTGTTTCGATAATAAAAGTAACGGGCCGACTTAACTACTTGTTTTGAGTTCAATATTACCCGACTGAGAATGAAGGGTTATGTGTTGTGTGCAACTTCGTTTCTAGTTCCATTATTTTCTTAATGTACTTGTTGTGGGAGAAATAAACTTATTTATTATTATTATTATTAGTTCCATTCGTTCTCGGTTTACTTGCAAAATGGTATTCCTATTGAAGTTGTATTATGTTAACACTACAGACTTAACCATTGAGATACTATAGACTGGAGAGAGCCTTATATCGGTGTATTTAAAGCGTCAAAAGCGTGTAATGTTATGTCCTACTTACTAGAACATAACAAAGGAGTCGGTCTGCATATTTCATGTAATAAAAGTGTTAATAAAGGGTTTTAGTGAACATTTAATGCTAGATATTGTTGAGTTTTGTGGTTCCGCTAAATAATAAACCATAAAATGCCAAAGAATGCCTCAAACACGTGGGTTTAACATTAAATACGTAAGTTTTGAGCAACGTTTTTTGGGCTTTTCAATCGGTATTTTTGTAAGCTAAAAAGATAATTTATAAGTTTAATAATCCCTTATTCGTGCTATATAAGGCATTAGTGCTAAAAATGTCACATCAATTAATAATTTGGCTACAAAAATTGCATAGCTTTTTACGTGTGTTTAGTGATTCTCATCATTTGAACTATACTTTATTGATATCATGAACTAAATGACTTTCTTTCCTGTATCATAATGTGCTTCGAAATAATCGACAAATAGAAATATTCAAGAAAATAAACGCACACTACTTGTATGATAAAAATAAGCACAAAATGGCCACGCGATGACGGGCTAAGACTACATCTATACTATAATACCTTATCTATGGACTTAACAGTCAAGCATTTGCAAGCACATTGTACGATAGGGACCGATCACAAAGCGATACATTTTTAACCGACATCCAAAAAGGTGAAGGTAATAATTATTACGTTTCAGGACAGACTTGGGCAGCGGTGTCGGGCTGCCTCAACTTTAAATGGCTCATTTAAAATGTTTCGCTTCGTCATCTTGCAATTTGAATTGACCTTAACTGCATTCAAACATCAAAGAGATGACCACAGCATTAACATATTACATAATGCGCCAGATAGTGGTCCGACCACTAACCGCTAACCACTAACTAGAACTGGACGCGCTTCGACTTAAAGGTACGAGAAAGAAAATAGACGTTAGACGACATTTTTCAGAGCGTTCGGAGAAACAACTTTGTCTCTAAACGAGGCAGTCTTGTGTATTTATACAGGATGTAATATAAATGATAATACTTCCTAAAGTACACACCCTAAAACTGTATGTGTCCTGCACATAATGTTGGGTCCACTCCCAATGTAGCAGAGTCGAAAGAATATTATTATTTAGCTACTAGCTGTCCCGGCAAACGTTTCTTTGCCATATAAAGTATTTCGCCCGTATTATTTTATTGAAGTGACTAAATAAGTATGTCACCATCGCAACTTCCATCGCTATCCCGTCGCACAAACGATGGTCGCCGTCAGTCTCGAGTTGTAATAATTTACTATTATTTATTCAACAAATGCACTTATCAATATAAAAAGTACCCAGTAGCCGATTCTCAGACCCACTGAATATAAAATTTGGTTTAAATCAGTAAAGCCGTTTCGGAGGGGTACGCGGCCTAACATTGTGACACGAGAATTTTATATATAAGATTATATTTTAGTCACTAATAATTATTATGATGTATCTTTTCTATGAGAAATGCCCCGATGTCACGAATTTGGCCCATACAATAATTTAAAAAGTAACCCTTTATAAGTGCTGCTACTTTCGTCCGCTAAGATATTTCTTTCGATCCGATTCAACACGAACATTATTACAAAAGCTACAACAAAATTGACATGATGTTTTTATTAAACCTTTCCTGCTAAAAAGACACAACAATGACATTCAAGATAGCCATAGCTTTTTGTGGCACACTGTTCAAATATTGACATTACAATTTCGTAAAGTTTTTCCGCGTGGATACGCGCGATTGGAGATGAGTGATGACCAATGCAGACAATGCTGAATATTTTAAATATCATGAAGGGAATCCTTCATGATATTTAAGTCCGCACTCTTTATAAAATGTTTAAAAAATGTTATATGCTAAACTAATTTAATCCATTTAAATTTAAACCTTATCTTTACCTAGAGCACCTTTACAATTTTAACCGCCGTACTCAGAGACATTTAATTATGATTAACCTTCAATTTAACCTTTAAGTACACGCGTTGTTTTGGGTATCGTTCCGTCACGCGTGGGGTCTAGAAGTACCCCAATATAAATATACATATAAATTCAAAATGGTTAATAATTTGTAAAACCTGTTTTATATTATCTGAATTATATTCCTACTGTCACATTGTATGAAGCTTCGTGAATGGATTAAGCATTTGAACTTTTTAATTATAAGCCAAATATAAGACAAAGTCAAAAGATATTAGAGAAACAAAAAATTAAAAAAGGAACTCTAAACATCGAAAATTTATAAAAACTTTTCGTCCCACTTCCAATGCAAAAACCTGTCATGGAATAGTTATGTAGGTAAACAAAATATGATGGACATCGATATTAATTTTGCACATTTTATATTTAATTTTTTGTCATTTAAGATAAGAGAAGAGAAAAAAAAGAGAATTTGGCCGACGGTCGCGATGGATCGGGATGAATGGAAGGACTTGGGGGAGGCCTTTGCCCAGCAGTGGGACTGCATAGGCTCTTAAAAAAATAATAGAGAGAATTTAAATAAGTACACTTTATTTATATTTTGTGTTGGGCAATGGCGAGGTTTGGTTAAGACTTAAAATCCAAGACTAGGGTTAGGATTAGATTAGGGTGGGTTGCACCAGAGGCGTGGTTATAGTTACAGTTATGGTCAAAGTTATGGTTATAGTTAAGGCTAACTAAACTTTGACAGATGTCTGTTGCTGTTGCGGTATGGCGTCCATTATTGACTTTAACCAAAAGTTTGACATTTTGCATTGTAGTTATAGTTAAAGTTTTAGCTATAGTAAGTTGGTGCAACCCAACCTTAAGGACTAGAGAAGTAGAGATATTCGTGTCTACCTTAGTAGAGGTAGATTACTGTAGTTTAATTTGTTATACTGCATACTTCATATCCAGTATCACAAATTTAAAGAAAAATATTTTATAAATATTTTACATAATGTATATAATTATTAACTATTTAGTAATTTTCTATCAGAATAACCTGAATACGGCTTCACTTACTAAACAATAATGTATTAATAAAAACTTACTTCAAAAATTACAATCGCCAAAAACTTGGAGAGAAACAGCGAAACTGCGATAACAATAATTATTTTTTAATACGTTTAAACACTAAATAATAGATATCGATTTTATATTGGTCCCAATCTGTCCATTCCTTCGTGATGTACAAAAAGTTGAATTGAGTGAATTGTTAGATTGACGTCTATATTCTGTTGACATCAATGAGTAAGTTGTGCTTGTTTATTTTGATTATGTATCTACAATGCTCTCATTTTTTGTAGTCTTCACTCTTCGTTGAAAGATCTTGTCGCTGCATGATTTTGTAAAATTGGCTGACTAACTTGTAACTTTTGTCAAACTCTACATATTTTTATTAAAATACTAGATGCTCCGGTGAACTCCAAAACTCACTGCATAATCTTTTCCTGGACTTCCACAAACATTTCAATAGCAAACTCTATTTAAGGGTCACTGGCCACATACACACTTTAAAGAGTTATCACATAGTTACACTCGATAGCACTCGATATACCTTTAACAGTTTTAGCACAGAATAGATAATAGTACAAGTTTAAGTTATCTTATACCTATTTACTCACATCTGCAAATCATTATAAAAGTCAAAAACAATTATTAACCAATATCAAAAACTTACTAATAGAATTTTTAGAATTTTGTGCTTCTCAGACTTGTAATTATAGCTTTTACGCTGCTGGCTATTCTTGGTTATGGTCACTTTACGATCTTTTACACCGCGCCGAAGTACTATTGGCAGGATATAATAGTAAATAAGGACGATTTATGGCTAAAGCTTACTCCCCGTCCTTGACAATTATGGCTTGGTTGTGGCAGAAGCAAATTTTTAATAACCCAGACTGCAATAAATTATCCTTACTACTTATTAATAAAATGCAAATCTTTCTGTACGTCTGTTAGCGCTGAACTGATTTAGATTAAAGGTATTAATTATATTATGTACTTATACTTTAATTAATAGACACTAGTAGTTAAATGCAATGTTTTCGCATCGAAAAAATATGTTGAAAAAATTAGAACTCTGAAAAATCAATTTACGTAAGGGGCAAATATGTATTATAGTTATTAAAATAGGAAGTTTCACTACTCAAGTTAATTTAAAAAAGTTTTTGATACATACATAAGGCTTTATTTCTTTTCCAGTTAAACTTATCCTGTTTTAATTCTAATTATAAGAAGCATGTACTGAGACTATGAAATATCACATGGAATACAAAAGAAAATAGTTTGTAAATCGTTAATAATGTTGTTGTCTAAACCTCCCAACAGTTTTACTGCACGTAAGCTTATAATACACTTGAAATACAAATCTAATAAGTGGTTTAGAAAATTTTAAATAGATATAATATAATAATTAGGGTGGGTTGCACCAGAGGTTAAGGTTATCGTCAAATATGGCGTGCATTAAGGACTTTTACTAGGAGGTATTTGACAGTTCCTTTGACATTTTGTTATGGTTAAAGTTAAAGTTATAGTTATAGTAAGTTGGTGCAACCCACACTTAAAAACTAAAACACAACACTAAAACAACCGTAGAAGCTTAAACTAAGTACACAGAAACTAAGCTTCATAAGTTTCAAATACGAGAAAAACTTTGGGCTTCACAAGAATTTTTGAGTTTTGTATCCTATTATGGAATTATATAAATTAGGCTTATTAAAGCTTAGTTAAAAAAATAGGACGCTTTCAAAAGTTTTAAATACAAGAAAAACGAGCTTTTACGAAAGATTATTGTTTACAAAACCTAGATTAAAATTAGTACGTTGAGTTACAGTAAAAGCGCAACTTAAAGAAAGCTCAGATAATGAAAAAGCTCACCGAGTGGGATGCGCGCTGGAGCAATGACTCGGACGCTCGCACTTGACCTTGTGCGCGCGAGTGCACGCGAAACGCCCGACTTACTCGTTTTATACTCAAGCCCGCTGTACACACTGCCGCCACGGATAGCGAGCTCGGGCCTGGGCCCAATTCGCGCAACACTTTAAGATCGCTCGGTCTCTATACTCTTTATATCCTTTTTATGGTTGTCCGAAAGAAACCGCTCTAAACGCTACCAATTTGCGCATTTTCGTAATCAGGCCCTTAACAACCTAAGAGCCAGCCAGCAGCAAATAGAGCTTTGCCTTTTTATAAAGGTAGAAATTTAGAAAGTTTATCTATACATGTATTTTTTTTGTGTCTTCTAGAGACTCTTGCCCATTCCACAGCGGGACTGATACACAGCCTGAAGTACAGTGAAACCTGGTTAATTGGAATCTAAAGGGACCAAGACTTTTCTACCAATTATTGAGGGCTCCTAATAATCCAGTTATCCAATTAAGCAGGTTAAAATAATGGGTGTCTCATTTACAGATACCGGCACTCACAGAGGTCAATATGTGTCGTTATTCAATTTTAAAAGCTTTCATTGGTTTGAGTTTTCGTTTTCCATTAATATACTGAGACCGAATTTCCTCGTTGTTTGTAATAATTCTACACAGGGTTGACTTTGGTGTGATTATTCTCCCTACATATTTCATCATGCGACTTTCCACTATCATAATCTGATAGAAGTTTGGATATTTTTAAACTTTTATTCCTTTGTTTTTAGGTCAAAAACTGAGATAGTACTGACAAAAAAAGCATGCACGTTTGGCGTTGCGAAATGTATGTTTAACAAATATGTCAAAACTTGTCACCTATCGTAATTTGTCTCACTTATACAGGTTAATGAGCTGCAGACTCATGGCGACTCATGGCGTGGCGACCGTGGCGTTATCCTTTGCCAGGGCTCAAAGTTCTCCCATACATTTTTTGCTAAATCAGTTCAGCGGCTTTAGTATAAAAAGATAATAGACAGACAAACATTCAGATAGTTCATTTCTGTCACTAATAAAAACAATTATGTATTAGAATCTTATTTTACAAAGAAAATGAGTTGTTTCCTTCGATTATGTTGGAAAACTCGCTCGTCAGTCAACTCTGCCGTGTGTCGCGACTCGCGGCCAACACAACTAGATCTGCAGTGTCCCGTCTCTAATAAATCTAAAAATACGATATATAAGGCAGGTGCGTACGGCTTCATCATTACTCAACATTATCATACCGACGACTGATACAATCTAGAACAATCTTTGACGAATGCCGAAATAAACTTGCACTTAAATATTCAGAAAGTACTAAGATGCACTATAATATAACTTTAGTAATTAAAATGAAAATAAAATATTTGAGAGGGCGGAGGGTGCCCGATGGAAGATAGGCAATTTTTGGCCCATATTAAGTATCGATATTAGCTAGAACCCGTGTTGGGCGTATAATATATATAATCCATACTTACTCCATACTTACTTAATATAAAAAATGCGAAAATGTGTCTGTCTGTCTGTCGGTCTGTTACCTTCACGCCCAAACCGCTGAACCTATTTTGCTGAAATTTGGCATGGAGATACCTTGAGTCCCGGGAAAGGACATAGAATACTTTTTATCCCGGCAAAATGTACAACACGCGCGAGAAACTAATTTTGGCGCAACCTTTTCGCTATAGTTTCGAATGTCGCCTACTAAAACCTTTTTATGGGACACTCTGTATATTAGGTAGAAATAGTCACTTTCAAATATAAAATAGTATATAAATACTGCGTTGAGTCAGTCGACACATCCAAGTTGGTCGGCCAACGGTCCACGCCAGCGGCTCTCAACTGTGCAATTCCAAAATACTGCTGTTCCGGACTAGATAAAAGTGCCTCTATCTAATCCCTGTTGGTCTTGCTGATTGGCAAAATATAGTATACCTGTTACTTGATTAAACATGTGGTGTGAGTCACAGATTAAAATATTATAGAAGAACAAAATGCAGAAAGCTAAATTGTTTCATAAATATCAAAGTCAAAGATCATGAGACTTGAGAGTGAAAGTTTTAAGAGTAAAATTTGCCTCTTCGTTCTGTAATTGTAGAGTTGTTTTTGGAGTCCAGTATTAGAATTTAAATGGTACTTTTAATCAAATGCAGTAAAATTATTATGACGCCAACAATAATATTAAAAAATAAAATATTTTATCAAACCTAAAAAAAGTAATTTTTTGCCTGTATTTGATTGATATCAATAAATGTTACGTTACCCTTTGTGTCTATTTTTAACACGCTTCGTTTGGGCTGTCTGTATGTAACATAATCTTTGAACACGATTTTTACCTATACCTACCCAGTAGTCTATTTATCATGGGGGTATGGTTTATAAGGTAAGGGGGTCCTGGCGGTCCGCCCCCCCCTCATTACTATCCATCTTACTTATCCAATCGACAATATATTATGTGCCCACCGATTTTCATCGGCGAGGTACATGTTTTTAGTTCTATTTACAATATAATAATAATTATTATACTGTGGAGCGTGTCCGTAGGCAGAGGTATTTAAGGCTGCTGCAGAACCCTTCATTGGCGAGTCCAACTCGCACTTGGCCGCTTTTTTACGTTAGGGACTTATCAAAGCTATAATATATACGCCCGTGATATTTATTAATTTGAAACTTTGCATACGTATTTAGAGCCAATGACTATGCTATTTTAGAAAAAAAAACTTTTTTAATTTTTTTAATATAATTTTATTTATTTAACAGTATTTTAATTTATGTTGAGAGGTACTGAAGATTTCCAAGTAAGTTCCTTATACAAAGAAGACGTGTCCGACGTCACACTTAACAGTTTATGAGCTTTAGCCAAGATACTTTCCTGAATTCTTTATTTATTTATTTATTGTGAAAACCAACAGCTTACATACTTAAAAAAATTACATAGAGCGTTTAACAAACAATAAAGCCAATAACAGGTTTCCCATATATAACTATTATGTAGTACAAACTAAAATATATCAGAATAAATAAATCAGATATATCAGATGTCATGATGCGCAGTTCGGCTTTCGTTCTGGCCTTTCTACCGAGTCCGCAATATTGTGTCTTAAGAGTGCTGTCAAGTATTATAATGCAAGAAAAACACGCGTCTACGCCTGCTTCCTCGACCTATCGAAAGCATTTGACCTTGTCTCATATGACATTCTTTGGAAGAAGATGAGGAAGTCGCGTATACCTCATGAATTGGTTAATACTTTTAAATATTGGTATGACAATCAAATAAATATTGTCAGATGGGCTGGTGCGATGTCAGATCCCTACAAGTTGGAATGTGGCATGAGACAGGGCGGGTTAAGCTCACCTGTTCTATTTAACCTCTATATAAATGGACTGATTGAGGAGCTCAGCAAGCAGCATATCGGTTGTCATATAGATGGAGTATGTTTCAATAACATAAACTATGCGGATGACATGGTCTTGCTGAGTGCCTCGGCCTGTGGTATCAAAAAGCTGCTTGATATTTGTGAGCGTTACGCAGCGTGGTCTTTCACAGTGGAACCAGAAAGGTGGATACAGTGCCGACTCTTTTACTCAATGGCGTTCCTTTAGCTAGAGTCGAGGAGTTCAAATACCTAGGACATATTGTGACGTCCACTTTGAAAGACGACACTGATATCGAAAGGGAGCGAAGGGCGCTATCGGTTAGGGCGAATATGGTTGTTAGGAGGTTTGCGAGATGCTCGTTAGAAGTAAAAATGACGTTGTTTAGAGCTTTTTGTACATCCTTCTACACTTGCAGCCTCTGGGCAGCATATACGCAAAAGACCTACAGCGTCCTTCACGTCCAATATAATAACGCATTCAGGATGCTGGTGGGGCTCCCCCGCTGGTGCAGCGCTTCGGCGATGTTCGCGTGCGCACGAGTGGACTGTTTCTTTGCCACAATGCGCAGGCGAGCATCGTCGCTGGTGCAGCGCATGCGGGGGAGCTCCAACGGCATGCTGGCCATGCAGTAGTGGGTTGGGGTTCGAAGTGAAATTTGAGATACAAGGTGTGGACAATCTATCCTATTATTTAAAATATCGTAAAGAAAGCCCATATCCAGGACAATAGTCTTCCATCGCAATAAGAGAGATACATTGTCTCTGTTTATATACTTACATCAATATTACATATTATATGGACACTGGTAACTGTGCGGTATAAGCATTTGTGTAACATCCCACAAAAAAAATACGTATTGAGTTATGCGTTTAGGGTGGGTTGCACCAGAGGCGTGGTTAAAGTTAAAGTTATGGTCAAAGTTATGGTAATAGTTAAGGCTAACTTAACTTTACCCTGAACTACTTTATTGTGATCCATTGTAAATTTTCACGAAAAAATTTCGATATATTATGTAAATATTATGAGCGGTTATAGTTATCGTTAAATATGGCGTCCAAAACCAAAGATTTGCCATTTTGCACTGTAGTTATAGTTAAAGTTAACTACAGTTATGGTGGAACCAACCCTTATTATCTAAACATAAACTTATAATGCTACGCTACGACGTCGTCGTCGTCGTGCTACGACAGTATATATTACGAGTACCTAAGTCTATGTATCTAAAGAACATATTGAGTGCACCTACGAATAATAAAAACTAGTGCACTCATGTTCTTTAGATCATTTAGATTTTAGAACAAGAAAGATCATAACTCACCAAAAAAGGGGTTAAATACACAAATTATATTTTCGTAACAGCTTTATAAATAATATTAGTGTTTATAATATTTTTGTAAGTTTTCTTCCGCAAACCCAAATCTATTTCACCAACGCGATTCTGTTATTTCTTTTCATTTTTAACCGACTTCCAAAAAACGAGGAGATTATATATTCGGCTGTGGATATTTTTTAATTTTTTTTTATTATTTTTGTATGTTCGACCACTACTCCGCCGTTTGTGAACCGATTTTCAAAATGTTTGTTTTGTTATATTAGGTTTCACTCCAATTTGGTCCCATTTTCACAAAAGTGGTGATCTGATGATGGGATCCATAGTAATCGAGGGAACTCCTCAAAATTTATATGGAAACATATGGTGATTTTGGTTTTATGAGAAGCATCCTAAGCATATGCTACCAAAACGCAAGATTTTGCACCAAGGTATACTATGGTTCCGAAGATACTAAAATAACTCCGCATTCCTTATAGATACAAGTTTGGGGGTTTAGGCGTTGTTTTAAGAACTGAAAGCATATGCTACTATGCAAATTACATTCATCATCATCGTCATCATCACTACCATGTCAGGGTCACCAATGTCACAACTCACATGGTTGTATATGGATACAATATACACACAACACCATAAAATATCATTAGTCATCACGTTATGTCCTTATTTATATGGTACATTTCAAAGCGATTTTAATACAAAAAAATATACTTAATGTTGTTTCAAAATTATTAATATTTCAAGTACCACAAAATTGAACATAAGTAACAAATTCAACCTTTACTCCAGAGCATAAGGCACACATTTGTGTTGGACTGAAGGAAACGGGGCACTATGGAAAAAAGACTTCAAAAATTTTTCGACAAAATTTTAACCTCTTATAACCACCCTTTTTGAATATACCAATCGATAGGGGGCACCAAGGGGAGCAAAAAAGCTCAGATAAACTTTTCTCAAAAATCAACCCCTGTCGAAAGACAGGCCGAAATGTGACCCTCGTTAGCACGGAGAAAATACTTAAAAAAATTTGGACGAAAAAATTCAACCTCTTATAACCACCCCTTTTGAATACACCAATCGGTAGGGGGCGCCGAGGGGAGTAAGAAAGCTCAAATAAACTTTTCTCAAAAATCAACCCCCGGCCAGATACAGGCCGATATACGAACCTCGTTAGTATGGCGAAAATACTTTGAAAAATTTTGGCCACAAAAATACAACCCCCTATGACCACCCCTTTTTATTATACCAATCGATAGGGGGCGCCAAGGGAAGCAAAAAAGCTCAGATAAACTTTTCTCAAAAATCAACCCCTGTCGAATGACAGGCCGAAATGTGACCCTTGTTAGTATGGCGAAAATACTTAGAAAAATTTGGCTAAGGTTTAGGAACCTACGTCAATTAAATGTTGGTGACATGGGTTAAGGAGGATTGTTTTGGGTGAGAAAAACTCCTACTTACCGTTTCCACCGCCAGTAAACTCTCCGTTCAGAAGAAATTCGCATTTGAGATTTTCGTAATCTTCAGATAAGATCATCTGTTTTCTGATGTTTACGAAGTATTTTTTAGGCATCTCAAGGCTGTGATGAGTGGGTCTTAATTAACTACTCAGCCACGGATACCGAAGGGGGGGACGGGGGGCGCAGCCCCCCGCCAAATCAAAAACAAACACAATCTAGAAAGTCCAAAAGTAGGTTAGGTTAGGTTGGAACTTAGACCACAACACCCAGATATAGGAGCCCCGCGTAGTAGGGTCGGTACCAGATAGCTGAATCTTTAGTTCTCTGACAGAATATTTGAAACTTTTGGAACTGGCACCGACTTCAAAATTATGAAGATTGAGTACAGAAATAGTTGAGGTTTAGTCGAATTCGGAAAAAGGCACTATTAGATAGGAAAAATTATTTAATACTTTTTAGTTCATATTATAAGGATGTTATTATTGTTTTTACCTTGGAAGTCGGTTTTAATTTTCTGTTAAAAATAATTTTAAATGTGTTTTGACTTTTGACATGTACTTTACACATGTAACATAATATATGTGCCGCTGGCCGCAGTTAAGCAATCAAAAATATTTAGGCCACTCAATAAAATTTTAAAATGCCGTGAAAATGATACCAGTAACTTTCAAACCTATGTTTCCCACATTCCACTAATAAAATTATGCACGGTATCTACTCTAATTTGTTATCTTGCGAGAATTATTAAATACAATTGATTTTAGAGTATATAAATTAGTTACGTGTCCATGGGCGTACCGAGGGGGGATTATGTTGACGTCCCTACTAAGTTTATTATTATCTATTACTTTTATCTAAGTATAAAAATAAAAAATTAAGAAAACGATTTTTTGCCATTTCTTTGCAATACAATATTTTTACAACTGATTATTATATTTTTTTATTCTTTATAAACACCTAGTTTATGAAATATCTGATTTGCCCCCCCTTGGCCCAGAACCTGGGTAATTTGCCCCCCCCCTGGCACCAGAACCTGGGTAATTTTAAAAATAATAGGATTATTTTCGTTACATACGGAATTTCAATTTTCACTCGTCTAAAGTCGGTGTTTGTGTGCGCAGTGCGTGCGACTAGACTGGTCTAGGAAAATGTGGAAAAACGGGGGAAATTATTTGAAAGGGCTTATCTCACGAACTACTGGAGCAATTTATATGTTATTTGTCAGAGATAAGAAGTAGGCCACGTGAAGGATCACAGGACATTTTTTTTTGCAAAATCTAATTTACGCGGGCGAAGCCGCGCGGAACGTCCAGAATTATGATAATATGACGTGTGTAACATGTCGTATTTTGGATGGATTGTTTATTGTACTATGAGCTAGGTAGCGCCCTCTGCTCCCAGTGTGATACATTTATCACATTTTAAGATCAATATTATACTCAGTTCATAAGCTCTGGTTTGTCTGGTTTGCGATCGTAACTGTAAAAGATTAAAAGGTATTAAAATTCTATTAATATTCATTTCCGTCTTAAATTGATAAGCGTATGATATGGTCAATTAAACCACTCAGTAGCTTTAATCAGGGCGACCGAAGCGAGCCCTATAATTACTTATATTCCACAACCTGTACATTTTGTGGTACACTTTAGTTCGAAAATTAGCGATTATTTGTAGTAAAAACCGGCCAAGTGCGTGTTGGGACTTGGGCCACGCGCAATATAGCCATAGGGTTCCGTAGTACCGCTAGTTTTTGACCTTTTAGATTTAGTCGTAGCTCCCAAGAAGCTTAAAATACATATAAAGGGGGTGACAGACACGCGAGTAAGTACGCGGACTTATTAGACTAGGACGAGTCGGCGCATGAGTACCGAAAACTATTCCACCTCAATTTTTTTATGCGATCCTCTTCAAATTGCCCTCCTGATGATATAAATGCATGTTGCCAGGGCGCAACCCGGTGCCATATTGTTTAAACAAACATTGTTTAAACAATTGAAGAAATTGTTATTTTTCAACCGAACATTTTTTTTATATTTTTTATTGAAATGCCAATAAAAAAGGTCCTATGACTTTTTACGATAAAGTTAATATTTTTAAAGATATGAATTTTTAAAGGTTCGAAAAACCTCAAATTTGGGTACTTTCGACCGATGAAAAATATATTAAAAAAATAATAATGTCAAAGTAATATATATTTTTTAATTCTATATACAATAGTTAATAGTATTGTTAGGTAATAGAGATTTCAAAAAATTTCATTGTTTATATCTTTTTTTTATCTTAGCAAAAGTAGACAAAAAATTGTGTTTTTTGTATGGGAGCCCCCCTTAAACAATTACTTTATTTTAATTTTATTATTAATAATTAAAGTACAAATATAATTAAGGATTTCGTGAAATTTTCAAGTGCCTCGCTGTTACTATTATTGATTACGAGCAAAAAAGGCCAAAAAAATCACGTTTCTTGTATGGGAGCCCCCCTTAATATTAACTTTATTTTATTTTTAGTATTTGTTCTTAAAGCGGCAACAGACATACACAATCTGTAAAAATTTCAGAAGTCTAGCTATAGCAGTTCTTGTGATACAGCCTGGAGACATATACCTAGACAAACAGGCAGACGGACAGACAACGAAGTCTTAGTAAACCCTATTATTAAGACTTCTGAAATTTTCACAGATTGTGTATATCTGTTGCCGCTATAACAACAAATACTAAAAATAAAATAAAGTATATTATTTAATACTTCGATCACAGTTTCCAGGAAATGCCATTGTATTCTATTCTTGTCGCCATGGGCGTACCCAGGTTCTGGGCCAGGGGGGGGCAAATTACCCAGGTTCTGGTGCCAGGGGGGGGGGCAATTCACCCAGGTTCTGGGCCAGGGGGGGGGGCAAATCAGATTTTTCATAAGCTAGGTGTTTATAAAGAATAAAAAAATAATAATTTTTAGTTGTAAAAATATTGTATTGCAAACAAATGGCAAAAATTCGTTCTTAATTTTTAATTTTTATAGATAAAAGTACTAGATAATGTAGATAATATACTTAGTAGGAACGTCAACATGATCCAGGGGGGAGCAGCTGGGGGGAGTACCCAATTTTGAGGTTTTTCGAACCTTTAAAAATTCATATCTTTAAAAATATTAACTTTATCGTAAAAAGTCTTAGGACCTTTTTTATTAGTATTTCAATAAAGAATATAAAAAAAATTGTTCGGTTGAAAAATAACAATTTCTTGCAATTGTTTAAACAATGTTTGTTTAAACAATATGGCACCGGGTTGCGCCCTGGCAACATGCATTTATATCATTAAGAGGGCAATTTGAAGAGGATCGCATAAAAAAATTGAGGTGGAATAGTTTTCGGTACTCATGCGCCGACTCGTGCTAGTCTATATGGCTCGACGATCTTAATCGCCTGTGTGTCAGGCGGTGTCAGCAAAGAGCCGCGAGCCGCGAGCCTTGGGGCATGGTAATCCAGTGTGAGCGATTCTCGTGTATCACCGACGCGAGCCGAGTAAGTTCGCGAACTTAAAACCCGCGTAGCCCGTACGGGCCGTAGGTACTGTTAGTTCGTACATGGTTCGTACGTCTGTCACCCCTATAAGATAAGATTCTTGTTGATTCATAAACCTATAATTATATATTATGTCTATGTGTTGATTATATAGTCAGCTGTCAAGAAAGTCATGAGAGGCGGGAATTTTTTTTAATGAAATAAAAAGTAAGAGAACTTTATTAATTGGAGATAAAAATGTGCAAGGTGACAATATTTAAAATGTAATAAGCGTTCTCTGTGAAAATACGAAGAAAAAAATACACCTTTTAAGCGTGATATACGTTTACAGTTCGACAAGGCTTTAATTGAATGTGTCAATGTCAGTCAATGTGCGCTGCTGGTAAAGGAGAACTGTTTTTATATGTAAAACGTTTTTATATGATAGAAGCGTTAGTTCCTTTTCTCGCCACGTTCGTAAACAGCCTTGTCGAACTTTAGAAAATTTTCCCGCCTGTCATGACTTTCTTGACAGGCTATAAGTTTTTTTTTAGTTTCTTGCTAGCACCAAAAAAAAATAGTTCCTCTTTGAAAAAAAAATACATGTCAAAGTCAAACTGGTAAAACTTGTTTGCTGTGGCCTGTGTTTCGGTATTTATTTTTAGTTTTTGTCATTATTTATATAGAAAAAAGTGTTGTTTTAATAAAATAATATGTCTAGTAAACCTAATTCAAAACGAACGGTGTATGTGGGTGGTTTAGCAGAAGAGGTGGACGAAAAAGTTTTAAACGCGGCATTTGTTCCGTTTGGCGATCTTGTGGACGTACAGATACCTTTAGACTATGAAACGGAGAAACACAGAGGCTTTGCGTTTATAGAGTTCGAAAATGCAGAGGATGCGGCGGCCGCTATAGATAATATGGTAAGGTTTTGGTTTTGTTATTGTTTACATAACCTCAAAACTTAAAGCGACTAAGATCGCATAGTATGCCAATATTGTATTTCATTTGTAAGGAAATTTAGATAATTTTTATGAATTAAGAAACTGCAAAATAAGCAAGATAAATACGAAGTTCAAAATGTTGGTTATAAATGATACAAATTTGGTAAAGGCGGGAAAACAACAAGGCGGCGATACATTTTATGTATTTTTTAAAACTAAATGTTACAGAATGATTCAGAACTGTTTGGCAGAACCATCAGAGTGAACATAGCAGCACCACAGAGGATAAAGGAAGGCTCTACCCGACCTGTCTGGTCAGAAGACAGTTGGCTGCAGAAGCATGCCGGTGAGACACTCTCTGTTAACAAGGAGGGAGAGGATGATAGTAAAGAGAAGACAGAAACTTCTAGTGTAAGTAGTATATCTATCATTTTAGTATATCAGATAATATTATACTCATTAAAAATATTGAAATTTTTAATGAGTATAATATTATCTGATATTATGCTGCCTATGAATTTATGTGCTGTAAAAATTGCATATGGCATTTTCTCGCATTGAAACATAGCCTATGTCCTTCCCTGTAGTCTATTCAATTTGTGTAAATAAATTTAAAATTAGTCTAGTAGATTTCTAGAATAATCAATGTCATTAAAACAAAACAAGTGCCATGAGAATTTTTTTTTGTTTTTATACTTCGTCCTTTGAATGCCATTTTAACATAGTCTTTAAATAATTACAGGTTACACCAGCAAAGCCAATAGAAAAGAGGAATCCTCAAGTGTACTTTGACGTAAGCGTTGGCAAACAAGAGATGGGTCGGATTATCATGATGTTGCGCGCTGACATTGTGCCCAAGACAGCGGAGAATTTCAGGGTGCTGTGTACGCACGAGAAGGGCTTCGGCTATCAGGGCAGCAGCTTTCACAGGATTATACCCGACTTTGTATCCTTTAATATCTCAATTGTGGGACACAATTGATTTTCAATTGTTATGCAGTGGCGGCCGCTTGAAGATTCATGGGTTGAACTCTACAAATAATAAAAACTAAGGAAAAGTAACTCCGTCAGAAAACATGCTCCACAATACTCATCAAAAAAGTCACATTTACAAGTACACATTTGTTTATTTATTTATTTATTTATTTATTTATATTTAGTATACAGACAGGTTACAGTCATTACATGGTAATACAAACATAATCCTAAGTTCTAGGCTAGACAGCAACCCAAAAATAGTATACATAACATAGTTATCATAAGGTTGCTACTAAAATTAAACTAATATTAACAAGAAAACCGATACCTTAAACCCACTACGAAACAATTGAGTAAAATTTGCATATTTAGGTGACCTTGAGCAGTACTAGCATAGATAAAGTATTATAGTATAGATGTAGTCTTAGCCCGTCATCGCGTGGCCATTTTGTGCTTATTTTCATACAAGTAGTGTGCGTTTATTTTCTTGAATATTTCTATTTGTCGATTATTTCGAAGCACATTATGATACAAGAAAGAAAGTCAATTAGTTCATGATATCGATTAACTATAGTTCAAGTGATGAGAATCTGTAAGCACACGTAAAAAGCTATGCAATTTTTATAGCCAAATTATTAATTGATGTGACATTTTTAGCACTCATTCCTTTATATAGCACGAATAAGGGATTAATAAACTGATGTGACCTTGAGCGGTACTAGCATAGATAAAGTATTATAGTATAGATGTAGTCTTAGCCCGTCATCGCGTGGCCATTTTGTGCTTATTTTCATACAAGTAGTATGCGTTTATTTTCTTGAATATTTCTATTTGTCGATTATTTCGAAGCACATTATGATACAAGAAAGAAAGTCAATTAGTTCATGATATTGATTAACTATAGTTCAAGTGATGAGAATCCGTAAGCACACGTAAAAAGCTATGCAATTTTTATAGCCAAATTATTAATTGATGTGACATTTTTAGCACTCATTCCTTATATAGCACGAATAAGGGATTAATAAACTTATGAATTATCTTTTTAGCTTACAAACATACCAATTAAAAAGCCCAAAAAACGTTGTTCAAAACTTACGTATTTAATGTTAAATCCACGTGTTTGAGGCATTCTTTGGCAATTCTTATGGTTTATTATGTAGCGGAACCACAAAACTCAACAATATCTAGCATTAAATGTTCACTAAAAACCTTTATTAAAATTTTTATTACATGAAATATGCAGACCGACTCCTTTGTTGTAACGTCATATTGTAATTCATGTTAGACCGATAGAGCGGGTCTCTCCTAATACAAGTTCTACTTAAAAGGAGAACTCCACCACATTGCAAATATGTAAATTTAATGAAAATAAAGATTTTTTTGATTTTTTTTTTTTGATTTTGATTTTTGTTATGTCCTAGTAAGTAGGACATAACATTACACGCTTTTGACGCTTGTACACCGATATAAGGCTCTCTCCAGTCTATACTACCTCAATGGGTACTAGGCTGACGTTACATGACAGATCAAAAGGACCCAAATTTAAAACGGTAATAGTATGGGAGTTACGATTCCTTAGTTTTTATTATTCGTAGGTTAAACTTCACTAAATTTCCATTATTTTATTGCAATTTAAAAAAAAAAATTTTTTTTTTTATTTATTATTTTGGTGTCGCCTCTTTCACAAGAGGCCTGTACTTTAATCAGGATATATCTTTTGTTACCTCTGTATTATATTCATTAATATGAATATTCTTTATCAAATACTCAAATGTATTAATTATTAGTAATTATAATATTAGTGATGTAATATCTAATCTACTTATATTGCTAAGGATAGAGATGTGTGGAAGGAAAAAGGGGAGGCCTTTGCCCAGCAGTGTGACAAAAAAGGCTAGTAATAATTGTAATAATATCTCCTTATCATCACACTCAGATGTGTCAAGGTGGTGATTTCACGAACAACAACGGTACGGGAGGCAAGTCAATCTATGGACGGAAGTTTGAGGATGAGAACTTTGTACTGAAACATACGGGGCCGGGCATATTGAGTATGGCCAACTCGGGACCCAATACAAACGGTTCACAGTTCTTCCTGTGCACTGCAAAGTAAGTACATTTTTTACTATGGATTTAATATCCTTTTTAGTGACTTACAAAATAATCTGCCAAGTGCGAGTTGGACTTGCGCACGAAGAGTTCCGTACATAGATTTTTATTATAGAGCAAAATTGGGATCCCGTTTTTACCCTTTGGGTACGGATAACGGAACCCTAAAAAGGTATTTTTTATATTTTACCCTATTATTTCTTATTAATTAAATTATTAAAATATGTTTAAAAAACGTCTTTCATACTTCTATTGTCTTTTGACTATAAGTATGGTATAGGGTTATCGACAGCATATCGTTAAAATATAGATTATCTAGTTAAATTGGGACACTTTAGTGTACCGTTAGATTGATTCATAGGTAGACACAGTTATTTGGTTGGATTAAGTCAATTCGACATTATAAGGCTAATTTACATCATTCCAATACTGTGATCTAATCCAGCGGTTACTATTAGAATAATGTCAACTGGCACTGCAATGCACTGGAATTAAATTTTGCAAAAAAGCGTCGTTGTTATCTATGATCATTCTCATCACCTCTATGAAAACTCCGGAACGAAGTGTCGCCAGCAGTATTTTGCGGTGACCTGCAAACCTTCAAGAAGGTCGTATATTCGGGTGACTCGTTTCGTCGTTGGCCCCACGTTTAATTTAAAAAAAACTTGAGAGGTGTCAAGGGACACCCAGATGGAATGTAGTTATAAAAAACGCCATCTAGTTGACGAAGAATACTATCAACGCTCTCTGCTACTTCGCAGGTACTAAAATAAGTGTTGTTACAACTTTTTCCGTCTAGCCCTTTCACAAGGCGCGATAAGGAACTTCGTTCCAATAATCTTTCGGTCGTCTGGATTTGATTGAATGCTGTATTATTCGATGGCCGAATTAAAAATGCTACTCTGTTTCAGGACGGAGTGGCTAGACGGCAAGCACGTGGTGTTCGGCCACGTGATCTCGGGGCTGGACGTCCTGCGTAAGATGGAGCGGTATGGCAGCAAGAGCGGCGCGCCCTCCGCCAAGCTTGTCATCACCAACTGCGGCGAGCTACAATGACAGTAGTTTTTTTTTTTTTTATCTTTTATCGCGGGCTTTGTGCCTTTGCGCGCGGCGACCGAATCAAGAAATTTCGCAATTTCGCAACAAAAAACCTATCACGGGACCCGTGTTAGGTTTTCTTGTTATTCAATTTCTCTGAATGTACCGGTCGGTGTGGTGTTGCCAGACTTCGGTATGCGTGCGACTAGACGTAATATGCGAATCATAATTGCATAAGTTGATAAAAAATGCTATGCAATAGCTTTACCGCGGCAAATGTCAGTGTCAAGTGAATAGCGAAAAAACAAAATTCTTGTAATTCTGCAACGGTTTTCAAAACCGTCAAGTCTATTATTATTTTTAACAAAAAATTAAAACCGACTTCCAAGGTAAAAACAATAATAACATCCTTATAATATGAACTAAAAAGTATTAAATAATTTTTCCTATCTAATAGTGCCTTTTTCCGAATTCGGCTAAAACTCTACTATTTCTGTACTCAATCTTCATCATTTTGAAGTCGGTACCAGATAGCTGAATCTTCAGTCTGCCAGAATATTTGAAACTTTTGGAACTGGCACCGACTTCAAAATTATGAAGATTGCTTGCGAGACCACAGGCGAGACGGCAAACAGTTATTGTACTAATGAACGCTAAACGCAAGGCATAAGATTGAAATTAGGTTGTTTTCCAGATTAGTAGGTGAATAATATCTCGGCGTTTTCACGCCGTTTGTATTACTTTGTATGGAAGTGAGACATTTTTTTAATGAAATAAGGGGGCAAACGAGCAAACGGGTCACCTGATGGAAAGCAACTTCCGTCGCCCATGGACACTCGCAGCATCAGAAGAGCTGCAAGTGCGTTGCCGGCCTTTTAAGACGGAACGGGGTAATAGGGGAGGGTAAGGATGGGAAGGGAAGGGAATAGGGTAGGGGATTGGGCCTCCAGTAAACTCACTCACTCGGCGAAACACAGCGCAAGCGCTGTTTCACGCCGGTTTTCTGTGAGAACGTGGTATTTCTCCGGTCGAGCCGGCCCATTCGTGCCGAAGCATGGCTCTCCCACGTATATCCCTCGGAGACATGCATGTACTTACTTGTATTATCGAAGCAGCTTACTTCTCAAAGTAATGTCAAATGTGTGCCTTACGCTCTGGAGTTAAGGCGGAATTTGTTATGACGTGGTAATGATGATGATGATGATGATGAATTTAATTTGCATAGTAGCATATGCTTTCAGTTCTTAAAACAGCGCCTAAACCCGCAAACTTGTATTTATAAGGAATCCGGAGTTCTCTTAGTATCTTCGGAACCATAGTATACCTCGGTGCAAAATCTTGCGTTTTGGTAGCATATGCTTAGGATGCTTCTTATAAAACCAAAATCACCATATGTTTCCATATAAATTTAGAGGAGTTCCCTCGATTACTCATGGATCCCATCATCAGGTCACCACTTTTGTGAACATGGTACCAAATTGGAGTGGAACCTAATACAACAAAACAAAAATTTCGAAAATCGGTTCACAAACGGCGGAGTAATCGTTGAACATACACAAATAAAAAAAATAAAATATCCACAGCCGAACCTATAACCTCCTCCTTTTTGGAAGTCGGTTAAAAACTAAACGCAGGACCGGTTTTAGCACAATTTCTTCGGCGCCCAGGGTGCTAATAGTGCTGAAATTGGCGTCCCCTTTGTTTGCCTTCTGCGACCCTTTTTGCCCGGCGCCCTGGGCGTTCGCCTAGCGTCGCCCGCCCCTAACGCCGCTACTGACCAAACGGGCGCACTCAGACAATTTTAATGATGATTAAACTTCATTATAATGAAGAGTTTGACAGAATGTATTGTAATGGAGCTTATGTCAACTTTTTAATTAGATTTTATTTGTCTCTGAGTGCTAAGTATGTCATGCTCTAACATACTTAGACAAGAAATCAAGTAATTTCAGTAAAGTTGTAGACGCTTTACTACTTATGGAGTTTTGGAGGAAAAACAAAATAGTATGTTTTATGAATTTACGTAATTTTCCCACACTTGTGCACGAAGGATATGTAATGGTTAATATCCTACTAATATAATTACACATTAAATAGGTACTCAATTCATTCATGCCAGCCAAAACCTTTAACAGATTTTACTATGGCTGGTAGAGTGAAGCCACGTTGCTTTGCGTCAAGCTAAAAAAGCAAATAAATTGTACATAATAAGATATTATTAAATTCTTTTGTCCATAATATTGTGTAATTATTTTCATTACATTGGAGTGTATTTTATTTGTATTATTGAATTATAGATTATATTTAATAATATTTCAATACTGACTTAATTAAAATCTAAGGGTGGGTTGAACCAGAGGCGTGGTTAAAGTTAAAGTTATGGTTATAGTTAAAGCTAAAGACTGGGTTGCACCAGAGGCGTGGGTAAAGTTAAAGTTAAATATGGCGTCCAAACACCCCATATTCTCATACGACATCTGTCAATTTTTCCGGTTATAGTTAAGGTTAAAGTTAAAGTTAGTTGGTGCAATCCAGTCTTAAGGTTTAACTTTGACCACAGAATTTGACAGATGACAGCTGGTCCGACAAGGCTTGAAATGAACGTGGGCGGGGACGCTGCTGGAAAAGGAGAACTGTCAAAATGGCGTTTTTGATAAATAAATAAATAAAATATATTTTTATTCAAAATGGGTATCATGATACACTTTCATGTAAGCGTTAGTTCCTTTTTTTCGCCACGTGCAGTTAAAGCCTTGTCGAGCTCTATGGTTATGGTTAAATATGGCATCCATTTTTGAGTTTAACCAAAGATTTGACATTATGCATTGTAGTTAAATTTAAAGTTATAGTTAAAGTTAAAGTAAGTTGGTGCAACCCACCCTAAGGGGACTTGTAGAGGTGAACATAATAAAGTCTTCATCATTAAAATATAATATTTAATAAATGCTTTAACTAGTATCACATTTAAAATATGGATTATGGAGCTTATTTGCCATAAGTCTGAATACATAGTTCTAACATCTTTTTTGTAAATTTTGATGGGTAAGGTCTACTTTTTTACTTGGGGTAATAATGTGTTGAATCTGGATATAATAGTTTTTCAAGATTCCATTTTCCATAATTTTACAATAACTTTGTTTATAAAGTTAATGATTTTGCAGCATTTGTTTTACAGACTTAGGCCGGTATAAATAGTCAGTACTCAAGATGCATATTCTCGGTCTCAAGACACGGTTCAGGCTCTGTGATTACTGATTGGTTGGCTGTCAAAATTTGGACCAATCATAGAGCCGAACCGCGTCTTGAGACCGAGATGCATCTTGAGTACTGACTATTTATACCGGCCTAAGAAGTGGAATGCAGTATTTTTCGAGACATAAACGGCCTTTTAAAGTCTATATTTCCAGTATGCCAAAGAATTAAAGTTAGATATTGTATATCCTTGTCTGAAGTAGGTGGGCAAAAATGTTGAAAACATTATACAAGGTGTAAGTTGTAACTAAGTGATAAGACTCTAGGGTGCGTATGAATCCCCTGTAAAGAGTTCACTGTCAAAGTAGCAGCACTGAAAGAGTAACTTTTTTAAACTTTTGTATGGAAAAATCCCTAGCGCTGCGCGCTGGGTTGCTTGCCCATAAAAATCATGAAAAAATTTGCTCTGTTAGCGCTGCTACTTTTATAGCGAATTCTATATTATACATACACACCCTTAACATTATCTTGAAGTTTTGTTCCACTCTGTATAGTTATAATATCGTCAAACAAGGCGTGTTTTGTAAATAATGATGTCATCGAAGGACCTCAAACCTTAAAAGATGGTATTTCAACTTTTCATCATAACTTTGTGCAGTAAATAATATTATAATCAATATGCTCTTATGATATTTTACAGTGCCGATCGGTCTGATCCTGACAAGCAATATTGTGTGTGATTAATAGGGTCCCAATGTTGAAAATTGCTCATGCGTCTCATGATTTGCGGTCCGGGACGAACCGTCAACGGCTGGACTTGGCACTGCCCGTACACGATATAGTCGCGTCTCAAAATCCCGTGTTTGACGAGGCTCGTCAAAATGATGTTGAGATGGTCAAATTGCGCCTGATCGGGTATGTCAGTGACGTAGTTGCCTATGAAGGAAATGGTGATGCTCTTCTCGTTCCATGCTGTGACCATCGCGCTGAAAACGTTGGCGCCGCGTCCTTCGAACACCAGCCCTTTGCCGCCAACTAGAAAGTTCGGTTCGATGTCCCCGAAGCCTCTCCTTAGATCGTTCTCTTGGATCATCATCATGGTCTCTATGCACTGGAATCTCTCGTCGCAGAAGTCGGTGACGGAGTGACCGATGATGACGTATTGGAGCGGCGTTTGGAGGAATTCTACGGTGTATGCGGGCATCGCGTGCCATTCTAGGCGTCGGAGGTACCAGTCTGCTTGTATGTCTGAAAGGAGATAAAATCATTTCAAAATATACACAGGTGTCGGTGACGGTAGCCACTTCAGCTACGCAGGTGTTATTTTAATACTCTGAAATTAAAGTAAGCTATTGAAATGTTAGCTTTATGTAGTGTTACTCAAGAGTGAATCTATTAACTTTTAAAGGATTTATTCCAATAGCCGGTGTAATTGGCCAAACAGTATCTATTCTCACTTTCTTTACGCTCGTAACCTATTGGGACGGTTGACTGACATGACTAGCGAGAGTTCAGAGTTTAGACGCAGGATTACGCCCGTCAACTGTAAAATATATAGATGAAAATGATTTTTGTGGAAGAAAAATATCCTTATAGCGCAGTAGTCGATGACAAAAACATCATCCTAAGACCAGGGTCCGATCTGGGACCAGTGACGGATTAGCATTTAGCCCTTAATCAAGTAGTCCATCGAATAAAGCAATTCTAGAGTGCGTGAGCGGGATCGTGGGATTTTTTTTCGGAAACGTGTACAGAGTAACTAGTTCATAAACATACTAAAAGTCCTGGACACTAGGGGTACTGGCGGAGTGGGGAGAGGGGGGAAAGGACCCATTTTTGTGTTTTTCGCTTATATCTTAAAATTGGTGCGTTCTAGAGAAAAACTTTCAAAGAGTAGATAAAAGGCCATAAAATTATCTACAAATAATACCTGGAATGTTTTATAAAATTTCTTACCGTTTTCGAGTTACACCTTTTCGAAAAGTAGGGGTAAAATGGGGAAAATGCCCATTTTTGTGTTTTTCAGTCATATATCAAAATTGAAAACATTTTAAAAATATCCTACCGTTTTCGAGTTACACCGTTTCGAAAATGAGATTTTTTAACTTATTGGCTGCTACTTTATATCTTATTAGCTGACCCAGCAGACTTCATCCTGCCGAGTAAATTCGCCCTAAACACCCTAACCCTACCATACATACCTCTATCCAACCTACTCACCTACAAAAAAAAACCTATGTTCTTCTTTTTCTAAACCACCCCCAACAATTTCCAGCCAAATCGGGTCAGCCGTTATTGAGTTATTTTTATAACTAACAATACTTTCTTTTAAATATAGAAGATAAAACATTTTATCACAAACTGTTGGCAATCAGGCTCTTTAGTTCAACGAATTAGGTAGTAATTCGTTGCTTTAGTGTCGCGTGTTCCAGTGTTTTATGAGGTCAGTGGCAAAATTAAAGCCAGACATTAGCTCACACCCACCAACTGAAAGTGCAGCTAAACAACATTCCCGGCGCACCTCCGAGCTGCCTCCAGACATATGGGGATGGAAATCTACACAAAACATACTTGAACCCATAAAAACTGAAGACGCACCAGCCCCCGAGACACTACTACAAACAATATTTTGCCGCTGCACAAAAGACTGTAGCAGTGGCAAATGTGGGTGCAGAAAAGCAATGCTCAATTGTTCAGCGGCATGCCTTCATTGTGAAGGAAATGCCTCAACGGCGTATCTTTTAATGAAGAAGACGATAATGATGATGAAGAGCTTCAAGAAACGCCTACCAATGAGGATGAACAAATGACAGAGGAAGAACCAGGACCCTCCCAAGCTAAAAGAATGAAAAAGTCATGCTAAAAGAATGAAAAAAATTATGTGAGACACCGAATTTATAAAGAACCAGATGATCAGATGTTAAGTCAGATGTAGATTAAAGTGTTAAAGTCTAGGTGTAGGGTAGGGTAGGGATAGGGCAGGAATAGAATAGGGATAGGGTAGGTGTATTTACTGGTCAGGATGACGTATGCCGGGCCAGCTAATAAGTTATAGACCAGCAGCTAGTAAGTTAAAAAAAAACTAATTTTTGAAAAGGTGTAACTCGAAAACGGTAGGACATTTTAAAAATGTTTTAGGTGCAATTTGTAGATAATTTAATGGTCCTTCAACTATACTTTGAAAGTTTTTCTCTAGAATGCACCAATTTTGAGATATGACTGAAAAACACAAAAATGGGTATTTTCCCCATTTTACTACTTTTCGAAAAGGTGTAACTCTAAAACGGTAAGAAATTTTATAGAACATTTCAGGTATTATTTGTAGATAATTTTATGGTCTTTTATCTACTCTTTGAAAGTTTTTCTCTAGAACGCACCAATTTTGACATATAAGCGAAAAACACAAAAATGGGCCCTTTCCCCCCCTCCCCCCACTCCGCCAGTACCCCTAGTGTCCAGGACTTTTAGTATATTTATGAACTAGTTACTCTGTACACGTTTCCGAAAAAAATTTCTCAAGATCCCGCTCACGCACTCTAGACCCCCCTTTGAGCGATTCATTCAATGGACTATAGGCCCTAGGCCCTAGGGCATCACGTCTGAGGGGGCACCAGAAGAGTAAAGGTTCAAAGACCGATTCTAGTTGAGATACGGATAGGGGGGCCCACAGGCATGGATCGCTTAGGGCATCAAGTAGTCTTAATCCGTCACTGTCTGGGACGAGCTAGGCATTTGCCTATAGCGGCAAAAATGGGGTGCGGCAAAATTGACTTATTCCTATCTTACAGCCTATCTATTAGTCATCCATCAAGTTTGAGAATTTTACCATCCAACCTACTTCAGGTGGGATAGTGGAAATATTTTTAAAGTATTGTATTTCCATTCCTAACAAAACTAGCTTAGGACTTATATGGTTTACTGTATGTAAATGTTATGTGTAAATGCTATAGCAGGGCTAGGGCAGCCTGCTAGGGCTGTCTATGGCAAAACCTTCCTTGTAGGACAGCTGTAGGCTGTAGCTGAGATACATTCTTGTCCCATACCCAGTGCCGGTTTAACATTACCAGCGCACTGGGTCCGAGATTTCTTAGGCGCCCATGAGCTAAAAAAGGGGCACCGCAGGCGCCCTTTGCCTGCTCTCCTCTCGGTGCCCTGGGCGGCCCATACCGAGGTCGATGATGCTGGGCTTAGGCAGCGCGATGTGGACTATGTACACCACCAGCGCGGACGCGACGACCAGCGACCAGCACACGAACACCGCGGCGCTGCAGCTCAGCCGGTTGTGCTGCGACGACACCAGCTGCAAGCCCAGGAGACGACCTAGAATCATAAGTATAATGCACCTAAGAAAATATAATAATGACGAACTGACATTATAATATATTATGTATAATCACTTAGATAATATAATATTATCTACAGGGTGTAACAAAAGTAAGTGATAATACTTTAGGGTGTGTACGTGTTCCTTGTACACAGTTCACTGTGAAAGTAGCAGCGCTAAAAGACTAAATTTTTTGTTTCACTTTTGTATGGGGAAACTCGTGAAGCTCGGGCCCTTGCCCATACAAAAGTGAAAAATTTTTTTAGTCTTTCAGCGCTGCTACTTTAACAGTGAACTCTCTACAAGGAACACGTACACACCCTAAAGTATTATCACTTATTTTTGTTACACACTGTATAATCACTTAGATAGCCCCCTACTAGGGGCTTGCTACTAGGGCCCCCCTAGTAGATATTATCCGCAACAAGTCGTATGCGCAGAAGTTTATTCTGTGGCAACCGTCATAGCTAGGCAATTTTGTTCGACAAACGTAAATTGCCAAATCTTCTAAAGACTTTTACAATCGAAACGACTTTGGTAATTTGTATGGAAATTTAAATTACGACTATAAAGTCCACACTCCACTGAATTAGTTTAAAATTAATGCATTAGCTAGGCATTAGCATATCTACCGCGTACGTTGAATTAAATTACTTACGTCTTACTTATTTTAAACAATACTTTTCCTTACATTTCGTTTTTATAGGGTTCCGTAATCAACAAGGAACCCTTATAGCAGGGCTTCCCAAACTTATTTGTACTGTGACGCCCTTGGGACTTTGCCATTTCTTTACGACGCCCCTCAAGTCTCAACCCAGCCCCCAAAAATACTTTCCAATTTTAAAACCAGCCTATGTTATCATAAAAACACTATAATTTGGACATTTATATTTTTGATTAGGAAATAATGACCAAATTAAAAGATAAAAAAATTAAAAGAGATATTCATGAAGGATATGAAAACCAGCGAGGCTGGCTAATGCTCGCTAGTCGCTTGCTTTTTTGAGCATAGCTTCTGAAACCGGGGATTGACTGCCCGGGAATCGTGATGTAAGAATAAAATATGACATATTATATATTATACATATTTGGTTGTGTTGACATGCGACGCCCCTGGGACAGTGTCGCGACGCACAGTTTGGGAAGCCCTGCCTTATAGTTTCGGTCTGTCCGTCCATCTGTTTGTCTGTCCGTCTGTCCGTCTGTCCTTCTGTCCGTCTCCGACTAGGACCTACAAAGCCGTAATTTGGCATGAATGCACATATTCTTTATTAAAATCTTAAAAAAATATTTTTTATGTAACTACCTCCCAAAAATATTTTTTATGTACTACACCCATCAAACGGGGATGAATCTCCCAAACATCGTGTGGGGTGTCGTTTGGGTGTCGTTGGATAGGTTTTTAAAAAAATTATATGGGAATCATAGATCATTTTCTGATTTAGGCATCCATATTTTGTGAAATATTAAGTTTTGAAGTGGAAAAAATCGTTAGTGTCCAGTGTTTCCCTTTTACCAGCTAAACAGTTGTTTCTGGAAATGTAAAAAAAATCACGGGAGTAGGAAATATGCTGAATTTAAAACGAAACTATCACGGCTAAGAATAGAAGACTTCATAATATTATGTTGTTGAGTACTTGAGTAGGTATAATAGGCGATCAACTAAAAAAATTTATTCGGAGAAGTACCTACCTATAAAAGGAACTTTTCGTTCAAATTGTTATTACTAATTATTAGTGTTGATAGTGTAAAACACGTTATAAATGTGCATTCATTGACTATACAAAAATTAGCAAAAACTAGCTGTACTACGGAACTACGGAACCCTATATTGCGCATGGCCCGACACGCACTTGGCCGGTTTTAATTTTCTAAGGGTTGGGTTACACCAACTAACTATAACTGTAACTTTAACTATAACTACAATGCAAAATGTCAAAAAGTACCTCCGCTCGTACGTAGGTATATCTGAAAATTTACTATGTTTTACAGTGTTATATTTTTAATTTCTCCGGTTAAAGCTAAAGGACATATTTAACTAGAACCTTAACTTTAACCACGCCTTTGGTGCAACCCAACCTAAATAATTTTATTAATAGACTTACTTTCAATTGCCACAGCAAAAACTATCATGTGTCCTTTCCCAGGACCTAAAGTTCATAATAAACTTCATCCAAATCGTTAGTTTAAGCGAGAAAATCTAAAAACCCAATACCCATATTTTGTTGACACTGCACTCTCTTGAGTCTTGACCTACCTTCATTAGTTGAGTAGGTAATACGCACTAAAGAGATAATAAAGTAGGAATTACCTATTAATAATAACCAAGCTCTTAGCTAACGTCAAGTGGAACTATTTCATTATCGGCTCAAAGTGCTAGTAGATATATGAGATTCTACAAAGTTATAACCCAAGAGCCTGTGACAGCCAGACCTTCGCAATTTTATAAAAGTTAAAAGTTTGCCTGTTTATTACCTACAATTTTCGATTTTTTAAAAATCGATTTTTATAAAAAATGGGTTAAAAAAATAACGCACAACGTTAATAATCTAGTTTTTCTGCCGGCACTCCCGGAGTGCAACTCGTCTTTTTTAAGACAACCCTCCCGCATGGGATTAGGTGAGATGTTGCTGGACCTTTTCTTCCTATATCTATTTAGGCGTATTTGTGGGCGCCCCAGCGATTCAGGAATCTCCCTGTTCAAAACATGAGGCCGCCATTAAAAATGCTTTTTAGGGTTCCGTAGCCAAATGGCAAAAAACGGAACCCTTATAGATTCGTCATATCTGTCTGTCTGTCTGTCTGTCTGTCTGTCCGTCCGTCCGTCCGTATGTCACAGCCACTTCCCTCCAAAACTATAAGAGCTATACAATTGAAACTTGGTAAGTAGATGTAGTCTGTGAACCGCTTTAAGATTTTGATACAAAAATGGAAAAAATATAAAATATTTTAGGGGTCCCCATAGACACAACTGAAACAAAACATATTTTTTTCATCTAACCTATGCGTGTGGGATAACAGCTAAGGATAGGTCTTCAAAAATCATATTGAGGTTTCAAATATCATTTTTTTAACCTGAATAGTTTGCGAGAGACACTCTTCCAAAGTGGTAAAAAAATGTGTGTCCCCCCCTCTAACTTGGCCGGTTTTTTTTCTTATCGTTCAATGCAGTGATAACCACAAAAATTATCGATTAAAACGCATAGATACGCGGTGAATCATGAGTCGTAATTCATTTTATTGTTATTTTCGTGTTTATTTACCTACTTTGACAAGCTGGTATAAATTAACTCTCTTGCTAATGAAATAATAACATTTAATACAGTCTATCTATAATATAATATTGGAAGTCCAAGCAAAGATAGCGGATCTCCAATAGCCATGTCAAATTGGTTAAGCTACTATACCATTAAATTCATAATACAAAAAATACGTAACAATTTTAGTTACCTAACATAAGTACTTACTTACATATTTTCCACTTATTAAAATGGAATATTAACGGCACATTTCGACCTGTAAGCGGCGACCTCTGTAAATAAGACTGTGAGACGACTTTAATTTTAAACCATGCTAGCACGGCGACCAGCGGAAATGCGAAAGTATGGACAAACTGTGGAAATAAACCCAAGGTGCCGTTCCGATCTTTTTTCGTCATAAAGTGGCATTTTAATTAAATTTTTCGGAACGAAAAAAGATCGGAACGGCACCTTAGGTTTATTTCCACAGTTTGTCCATACTTTCGCATTTCCGCTGGTCGCCGTGCTAACACTACTGGAAAACTAGATTAGTAGAAACTCTCAATAATTGGTAGGTACACATGTCTTGGTCACTTCAGATCCCAAATCCCAATTAACCAATTTTCACTGTCTTTAAATAATCTTTGACTTACTACGAGATTATTGGACTTCTTTGCGTCGCTCCTTAAACTATTGCTTTCAAAATGTTTGTTTTGTATATCACAACTCAATAACATAATGTAATTAATACAGACTATATTTTTATCTGAAGATTAGCAAAAATTCAAAAGAATAATAATCGGTTTGCTCCTGAACCTAGACAGCTGATACTAACAGTAATTAGTATGGTTTTTGCATTAAAATTGTTCTCAGATAGACTACATTATTGACCCATGACCTCTGCTGCATAAAATATCTCATTAATAAAAATTATTATTTTTAACAAAAAATTAAAACTGACTTCCAAGGTAAAAACAATAATATTATGAACTAAAAAGTATTTAATAACTCTTACTCTATAATAGTGCCTTTTTCAGAATTCGTCTAAATCTCAACTATTTCTGTACATACTACAGTCTTCATTATTTGAAGTTGGTACCAGCTAATTTTATCGTGAGTTCAGTCAATGTCAGAATATCTGAAGCTTTTGGGACTGGTACCGACTTCAAAGTAATGAAGACTGTAGTATGTACAGAAATAGTTGAGATTTAGACGAATTCTGAAAAAGGCACTATTATAGAGTAAGAGTTATTTAATACTTTTTAGTTCATATTATTATTGTTTTTACCTTGGAAGTCGGTTTTAATTTTTTGTTAAAAATAATAATTTCACTCTTTTTAGTTATCTACAAGATATGGCTTTATGCGTAAATAACCACTACGAATGTTAACTATTCTCGTGCTCTGTTCCGGACAACTTTGCCCTGCTCTATCCTGGCTGCTCTATTCCGGCTGCTACTTCCCTGTCCGGACCACTGCTATCTTGCAGCAGAGTTTGCTTCGCCTGGAGCCGACCACGTGCTGCTCATGCCGTCTGATTGACGCACCTACCACACACTGAACTAGCTGCCACCGACGGGGTCCCAAACATCTCGGCAACAACAGCTGGCCGTCGACCCTTCGCCTGTCTGGAAGCTCACGGAGACCTGAGGAGCTGGAGTCCCCCAAGTCGCTGTCTGATCCCAAGATAAGTGTAGTGTCCCTACCCGTGAATTAAAAGAACCGCGAAATAGACTGAGGCTAGGCTTCGTACCCGCGTTACCCGCTCTCCGACTAACTAGGTTTCTCTTCTCTTTTTCTTTTAAATAAATTTGTTAAATTGTTTAATTCTCTTCTTATTTATCTCTATCTCTTCTTTTTTTTTGTCCCTGCTCCGGACCAGGTGACAACATTATGTTACTGTAAGCGAAATTGTGGTAAATGCTTGCAGTTATCTAAGCGATGCTGCAATTTAAAAACTTTTATCTTTAAAGGTACAGGAGTTTTGTTCAGTGCCTTTGGACCAAGAGACACCTTCGTATGAACTTTCTCTTATTCGTAACATACCTATGTTTAAGTTACTAGAAACAACATTTTAACCACTATGAGTCTTTTGATTAATTTCAAGGATTTCCCTCGATTGCTCATAGACCCCATTAATTTTCCCCATTATATATTCGGCACAATTATGATTTTGATGATGATTATCAAATAAATTGATGTGTTGGCTTATGCTTTCAGTTGTTTAAACAACGCTGAAATCCCCGAACCTGTATCTAAAAGGATTCAAAAGTTCTGTTGGGTACCTTCGGATCCAGGGTATAGCCTGGTTCGAAATCTTACTTTTTGGTAGCATTTACCTCGAATACTTCAGAAAAAATTGAAATCACTATATGTTTCCATACCAATTTCAAGGAGTCCCTTTGATTCCTCCAGGATCTCATCATCAGATCACCACTTTTGTGAACATGGTACCAAATTCGAGTTAAACCCTATACAACACAAAAAGAATTTTGAAAATCGGATCACAAACGGCTGAGTTATCGCTGAACATACAAAAAAAAGATACATACAGCCGAACGTATAACCTCCTCCTTTTTGGAAGTCGGTAAAAATGGGCCAAGTGTAAGTTGGACGTACCTACATGCCGCGCACAAAGTAAAAATTGCTCAGCAAAATATTTTTATTTGCCACCTCCACTTCTGCCGAGCGATTTGAAAGTTGACGTCCTAATAATTTTAGCAAAGAGCTTCATAAAATATTTCGCTCTTATAAGAACATAGCAACAGGCCTGAAGGCCAGGCAGGTTCTGAGTTACGACTTACGGACATAATGGACTCCCGTAGCAATCCGACCCAGTGGAGAACTACAATGTGCATGCAGTTACTGCACTGTGCATTGAAGTAACAAACTAAGATTTAGGAAAATATACAGCTCAGATCCATTTCTGTTCATGACTCATAAATAAGTTATTTAATATTCACTTATTTTAACTTCAACGTTGACGATCTGAAGACGCTGCTGACATCTTGAGATGAATGAAATTATTCTAGGAAGCGTTTTTAGGGTTCCGTACTTAAAAGATACAAACGGGACCCTATTACTAAGACTTCGATGTCTGTCTGTCCGTCTGTCTGTCTCCAGACTGTATCTCAAGAACCGACATAGCCAGACTTCTGAAATTTTCACAGATAGTTTATATATTCTGTTACCGACTTACCTACCACTATAACAACAAATACTAAAAACAAAGTAAATTAAATATCTATTTTAGGGGGGCTACCATACAACAAACGTAATTTTGCTCTTAGGTTAGGCACTTGAAATGTTTTAAAAATACTCAGCGGGGCTAAAATGGTCACATTTAGCAATTCCTCTCAATCAATTCAGCAAATGAATTGTCAAAACTATCAAACTGACAAATGTCAAATTAGTACGAATTACTAAATATGAATTGCAAGCAGACTTGCATTTTGCGATTTTAAAAGAATGAATCATAACATGATTCATAATATTATGATTCTTCAAAGCGACCATTTTAGCCCCGCAGTTGTATTTATAATTTCATAATTAATATTATAGTAAAATTAATTAAATTAATGGGGGCTCTCATACAAAAAACACAATTTTTGCTCTACAACTACTTAGTGGTAATCAGCTCTACTTTGTGGTACGGAACCCTTCTTGCGCGAGTCCAACTCGCACTTGGCCGTTTTTATTTGAAAAACGCGTACGGCGTAGCGTACTGTTCTGATATTTCATGCATTTCGGCGTCGGCGCCGACGGTCAGCGCATCGCTAAGGGCTTTGTTACAACTTACACCTATCAAGAAGAGTGGCAAGACAGTTCAAGGAGACATTTGGATTGGCCGAGAGTACTGTCCCGCCCCTCTACTCGGTAGGTGTAATAAGGCCTTAACACCATCGGAACGGAGAAACCGTATTTTTTGGGAGTGACAGAATAAAACTGTTTCGCCGTCCTTCCTCATGTATTTGTGCCTTTAATCAATATCGGCCAATTAGTATCCAACAACGCAAACTACGATGTCTTCAGGTAGGTATAGTAAGTATATAATAATTTGATTAAAGATTAGGTTAACGATAATAATATATAAACAATAAACATTGTTCGTAGATCTGAAACCTACGAATAATAAAAACTTAAGAATCGTAACTCCCATACTATTACCGTTTTAAATTTGGTTCCTTTTGTTCTGTCATGTATGTTGTAACGTCAGCATAGTACCGCTCAAGGTCACTTAAATATTGCAAATGTATTGAAATGTGTACCTAAGGTACACTTTTTTGACAAGTATTGTGGTGCATGTTTTTTGACGGAGTTACTTTTCCTTAGTTTTTATTATTCGTAGTCTGAAACTATAATAAGCTGATGAAGCCGAGTAATACGATAAGTGATTTTATGATGGTGGTTCGTCCCAGACATGAAGCTATATTATATAACATTCCTGCATAGCTTTATGGTCCCAGACCCCAGTACTGTCAGTGGTCATCAGTGGATATTTTTTATGAGCGTAGGGATGTACGAAATTTGCCTTCCCTAGGAATTAGGACGCTGCCTATACGGCCTGTTCATAAATCTTGGCCTTTCAGCCAAGACGTTTTTTTAATTCGGCGATCCTATAAAGAATTGTTGAAGAAAACGTTTTGACTAAAGGGACAGGGCTGTCTGTCACTTACCTTTAACAACCTCGACGTTCTGCACATTCTGCGTGACGGACACAAACTTGGGGCCGATGTGAACTCTGGTGGATTTGTTGACATTGATACTGTCAATTGTCGGGGTCAATGCACTCTCACTGCTAACTATACTCCCACTGGTCTGTATATCCATCATACATCGCAACTGAAACTGCAATAAGCAAAGCAAGCGGTTGTCGCCAACTTCGCATTGTATTGTTATACGCTAACTTCATGATGGTTTTGGCGTTTTCCTTATGCTGTTATCATAAGCGCGCGCTGATTTATCTAATGCAGTGGCTCTTAAAGTGTGCGCTTCGCTGTCCTTTTTTGCACTGATAAAAAATCCGATATCAACTATCGAAAGTAAATCGAAACGATAAAAATGAATTATGGGGTTCCTATCCGCGGCAAGATATAGTCAGGGTTCCCTAGAACAATTTTTTTTAATTACTATCAAGCTAATTTTTTGTGAGTAGCTATATTTTGATAAGACGAAAACATTTTTATCTGCAAAAAATCTCGAAAGTGGTAGCTAACAGAGATAGAAAGGATTTCATACTTTGATTTGATGGACTGATGGTCCTGAATATGGATTGTTCTATGTTCTATTTGTAGGACAATGATAACTGAACTCTTAAATTATTATTTATCTAATAACCTATCAATATACAAAAAATCTGCTGGTTAGGGTTCCGCTTTAGGGTTCTGTAATCAACAAAACTTGGTTGACTACGTAATCCTTTTTTTTTTGAGGAGGGTAATGCATTACGCATCCCCCGCGGGGGAAGGGGCAGGGGTATGTCGAACTCCCTCCGTAGAGGTTTACCGACTAAAACACCCCATACCCTCGTCTACGCTACACGCGAAGAAGCGGGATCGCGAAGCATTCTACCGCGTCACAGACTATAACGGAACCCTAACCAGCTGATTTTTAATATATTGATAGGTTATATTTAGTAATTATAATAGGCTACATTACTACTTTAGTTCTCAGGTAAGGTGCACTTACACTTAGCAAAATACAAGCGGCTAAATTTAATATTCCAAATTATGCCACTCAACTACGTGTTACCTAGATTACGAATGTAAAATGAGTTCCAACTACTTTAAAGTCTAACTATGAAGGTAGTATTTGAAATATTTTTAATATGCATAATATTATAAAACCAAGTCGCTTTTTTGTCCCTCATGTCTCTTTGTTCCCTTTAATCTTTAAAACTACGCAACGGATTTTGATGATTCTTTCAGTGTTAGATAGCCCATTTATCGAGGAAGGCTAAAGGGCTATATTTTATCACGCTAAGACTAATAGGAGCGAAGAAATAGAGGAAAATGTGGAAAAAACGGGGAAAATTATTTGAAAGGGCTAACTTGAACGCGCTAATCTCCTGAGATTTTTCAAATCGGACCAGTAGTTTCTGAACTACTGGTCCGATTTGAAAAATTCTTTCACTATGTCATGACTATCCATTTATCGAGGTAGGCTCTAGGCTATATTTTATCACGCTAAGACTAATAGGAGAATGTGAAAAAAGCGAGGGAAATTATTTGAAAGGGCTTATCTCGCGAACTACTGGAGCAATTTTTATGTTATTTGGCACAGATAAGAAGTAGACCACGTGAAGGATCATAGGCTATCGATTTTAATAATTTTTTCAGTGGCTATATATTTTCTACCCGTGCGACTCCGGGGCGGGTCGCTAGTTTTTAATAAGTAAATAGGTGTCTACAATATGATATTATTATCTAAATAATTTGTTAATATAAAATGAAGCGTTTATGTGCATACAACGTACGGCAATTTTTGATGATATTAAAGGGGATTGCAGAGGCTAGATGGAGAAAAATCTGTTTTTTGCATTTGATGCAATATATTATATAATATATAATGGTTAAAAATTATATTGTTTATAAGATTTTAACAAAGGGGTAAGTAATTAGTATTTTGATTTAATAAAAAGTACTTACAATAATTGAATAAATAAAAAATCGCTGAACCCTCTTTTCAAGTACTTATTTAAAGCAATAATCTCAGAAAGAATGTGATCAAACTTTCATTTGTTTATTTAAAAGTAATTATTCATTATTATAAGCGTTATTAGTAATTTGGAATAGAAATATTAAATTTAAACGAAATTTTTATCTCCATATACCATTATCCTGAAGACTCCGCTAGATTAACTAATTTTTCTTAGCAAATTTTTCTAGCTATAGAGAGTATTTTATTCAAAAATGGCTACTGCCCTATGCCCATGTACTGCCCAGTTTTAAAATTTTTACTCTATACTGGCGCATTTCATTGGCTAACGGCAAACGTTAACAACAATTTTGATGAATCTATTTTATTATCTACTTGAATAACATAATATTAATACTTCCATTTAATATTTTTGAGCTGCTCTCCCGAGTCCCGCCAAGACCAAGAGTTTCCCGCCAGTTTTCCGCGGGATTGCGAATCGTCCAGACGCGTCGCGCTATCCCGTCTTGGCGCCAAAACCTATTCGATATTTGAAATATTTCTTGCTATTTCAAAATGTTTCGAATTGTTTTCTTTCGCTCCATTTTATAAAAAGTTAATGTTTAACTGACTATTGAACTAAAACCTTTAGTTTGTAGTTGTTAAAGTGTGCAGTTTCGGAGTCTTTCAAAGATAATTTCTGACTGGAAGATTTGGAAAAATGGATATTGTTGACGCTAAATTTGGTATGTACCGACGAGCTACACAGATTAAAAGTTTACATTGTGTTATTCAAATTTGTTAAAAGTTTCTTAAAAAAAAGTCGAGAATTTTCACAGTGGAAATTCTTGTTTGTCTTATCAAAATGAAGCTACTCACGAAAAATTAGCTTGATTTTTTTTTTATTAAAGAAGGGGGCAAACGAGCAAACGGGTCACCTGATGGAAAGCAACTTCCGTCGCCTATGGACACTCGCAGCATCAGAAGAGCTGCAGGTGCGTTGCCGGCCTTTTAAGATGGAATAGGGAAATAGGGGAGGGTAGGTATGGGAAGGGAAGGGAATAGGGGAGGATAGGGAAGGGAATTGGGCCTCCGGTAAACTCACTCACTCGGTGAAACACAGCGCAAGCGCTGTTTCAAGCCGGTTTTCTGTGAGAACGTGGTATTTCTCCGGTCGAGCCGGCCCATTCGTGCCGAAGCATGGCTCTCCCACGTATGAAACACGTGATACATGATAGTAATCAGGTCAAAAAATGTTCTGTACTTAGTACCTTTAGTAGGTTTGACTCCAGTAACCGTATGATATCATGATGATACAGAAAAATAGCGCGCCTTGGTGAGGCTTCGTATAAAAATGTATCTGGGGTATCAGTAAGAGTAAATCCGGGAGCCCCGTATAATTGATACGGCAGATACGGCAGATACGGCGGCAGCTACGTTCTTGCGTGAAGCATAGGTTGTTCTAATTTATTTCCTAATTGGTAATTACTGTACGCAACTCCGTTGAGTCAAAATTAGTTTATCGCGCTGGAACCGTACATTTTTCAGGGATAAAAATTACCCTATGTCCTTTCCTGGGACTCATAGTATCTCCTTATAACAAATTTTAGCAAAATCGGTTCAGCGGTTTGATCGTGAAGAGGTAACAGACAGACAGACACACTTTCACATTAATATTAAGTATTAAAGTATTGATTAAATGGACTTATCACTATTTATTATCATATTGAACGAAATAATTCAGTGACGTGTGTTTACATTGCATCTTAATACAAAAACTACAGTAGGGATTTTAATCTGCAATATCTTATTAAGTATTTAATATCTACCTATTAAATGTAATGTAATTATTTTAATGTAAGTAATTTTAATTCATTTTATGGGCTCAGAAGCCTGAAATAGATAAAATTTATTTAAATTACTAATTATTTTTGTTTAAGTACTTATAAATTACTTTATAGTTATTTTCGTTGGCGCTCGAAAGCTAGACAAAACTTAGCCGCTAAGCTCTCCACCTTGGTCGGTCCGAAATGAAATCTTGAGCAAAGCGGTGCATTTCCTCACTACAAAAAGTACCCCATGTCCTTACTCCTTCCCCGTTACTTTATCAGTTAATGTTACCGGTTTACTATTATTGCTATTATCAATGATGAAGAACTCAAAGCAGATATGTTACTACCGCGCGCGTTGTGAAGATTCAAAAACGGCCCAATTGGGCCGTCTGTTGTCTAGTCTGCATCGAGCGCAGTCACGAACGTGCTGCGTTGTCTTACATAAATAAATTGAAAATGACTTCGTGCGTGTTTCGAAAATGTACCAATTATGACTCAAAAGAAAACAAAACACATGGAATCTCTTACCACATGTCTTGATTGCAATAAATACCTCGATTCTTTACATTTTCAATTATTGTTTCGAACAGTCTGGAAAAAATCGAATTTTCGTCAAAGCTCAGGCGAAGAAAGAGACAGCGATACGATTCGACCAGTATATATTAAGTGTATGGATTCGACATTTAAAAATATAACTGTCTCTTTTATGTAAATGGTTTTTCGTATCTTTTGTTTCACTTATCTGTCAAATTTGTCAATGTTTGCAATTTTGAATTTGAAAATTGTTCGAAAGAGATTTAAGCCGGAAAATAGTATGGACGTAACAGACACAATAGACATATCATTCTGTCTACTCTGTAACAGATCTGTACGTGGGTCACACTGAAAGTGTTTAGAACTAGCCAGTTAGAAACATTACTAATGAAAACTTTTTTTAAATTACAATTTTAGAACTCTTTGGTAACATAATCTGGTATATTACATTTATTTGTCGTTTGTTTTGGTGAATTGGCGGCAAATCTAAAACTCTTGTTATACGTGAAAATGAACTTAACGCGAGAAAATTTTCAGTTAATGTTTTTTTATGACTTTCGTTGTGGGCTTACTCAACAACAAAGCTTTGGTAGGCTGCTATTACCATTTCATAATGAAGCCCCATCTCGTGTCACTATTTACAATTGGTTTAACGAGTTTAAACGTGGACGTAGCAATCTCATTGATGATCCGCGTGCGGGACGTCCTTTAACAGCGACTACTGAAGTTAACATTAGTGTTGTGCGACGCATGATACAGGGAGATAAAAGAGTACCTACCAGCAGATACGGGCAAGCCTAGGCATTGCTATGAGTTAAGTTAAAAAAATATTACATGAACATTTAGGCGTCAGGAAGCTTTGTACCAGATGCATTCCCCATACTTCAATCGACGACCAGAAACGCCTTCGCATGGACTGGTGTCGCCAAATGTTAGATAAGTTCAACGGCGGTGACTCAAATGCTGTATTTGACAACCTCACAGGTGATGAAAGCTGGATATATTGCTACGAACCCGAAACCAAAAGACAATCAGCTCAAGGGGTGTTTCCTTTCGAGGTTTCGCCAACTAAGGTAAAGAAAGGAAGAAGTCAAGGCAAAAAGATGATTGACTCATTCTTTGGTCGGAAATGTAATTTTGCGACAGTTGTGATAGAAGATGAAAGGACAGTTACTGCAGAATGGTATGTTAATCGCTTTATGCCTGTCGTCTTGGAAAAATTTCGACAGCAGCGCCCTCGAAGCAGGACACTCCTTCACCACAACAATGCTTCAGCGCACTCCGCGAGACGGACTGTTGAATATTTGACTATGGCACGTGTTGAGATATTGAGTCATACGCCATATAGTCCTGGCCTGGCGCCCTGCGGCTTTAATTTATTCTCAAGAAATAAAGGTAAAATTCGAGGTACTCGCATTACGAGCCCTGAAGATGCGATGAAAGCGTACGAAAATGCCACAGAAGAGACCCCTAAGCAAGACTGGGCCTACTGCATTTTTCGGTGGTTCCATCGAATGTGACGATGTGTAGGAACGGAGATTACTTCTAAAAACAATAAAAGTATTGGCAACTTTCTACATTAAGCCGTTTAAACATTTTCAGTGTTACCTAGGTATAAGTAGAATATCATTGGCTATTATCTATTCTTTCATACTAATTTTATAAATGCAAAAGTGTGGCCTGTCTGTCTCTGTTACCTCTTCACGCCCAAACCACTGAACCGATTTTGCTGAAATTTGGTATGGAGATACTTTGAGTCCCGGGAAAGGACATATCACACTTTTTATCCGGGAGAAGTGTACGGTTCCCGCGCGATAAACGAATTTTGACACAATGGAGTTGCAGGCGTCATCTAGGTATCTATGTAGTACTTATTAAACTAGCATCACTTTCTAGTTTAAAACTCTATTTCTTTACGGTCTGAGAAATTCAATGTAATTCGTCCTCATAATGTACAAACGGTACACTTAAGGCGAGCATTGCGGCTTGCACACAACCGAAATCGTGTAAGCATCGTAATAAGATTCATTTTAGCTAAGCATAAAATTGTAGTTTCGAGGGGCGGTTCTTCTCTATGCTATTTTTCATGTGTTTTTTTAAATATCTTTGGAAATAAATATTAAGAAACAAAATTGTTCGGTTCAGAATTTTAATTATAGATTCAATAACAATTTATTTAAAAAAATTATGTTATCCTAGTTAATACTTATATTTAGATGATAAAGATTCTTATCAGAGGTGAGTTTGTAAATTTATTACAGCCAAAGTATTACGTTTTCTTTAAAATGTGTATGATTTAAACCCTTGTAAATATTGTGCTTTATATGTCATATTTTTTGCATTTCGTTATTAAATTGGAACTAGGTAAACCGGGAGTCAATAAATAAGAAAATGGGGTTTGTCCTCGCCTTAAAAAGAAAAAAAGTACATATTTACTTTTGATTAAAGAACTCAGTATAATGAAAAGTGCTCTTTTATTTGGAACATACAAAATGGAACTCAATTTCTTCAACTCTCAAGTATTCATGACATTTATTCATTTTCAATTTCACAAATCCAAGGCACAAATAATGTTCAAAGGATGTTTTGCGTTGTTTGCAGTAAAAACGGAAATCAGATGCCATTATTAAGGTTAATAATGTAAATTATGTTTGGGTTCACGAATCTTATATCTTTAAACGAGCAATATATATATAATTGGAATCTCGGAATTGGCTCCAACGATTTTCATGAAATTTAGTATATAGGGGGTTTCGGGGGCGATAAATCGATCTAGCTAGGAATAATTTTTAGAAAATATCATTTTATTCGTGTTTTATCGAATACCGAGCAAAGCTCGGTCAACTAGCTAGTATCTAATTAAAGGTGCTTTCAGTTTATGTTACACTGTTAAGTACTATTATATTAGGTTTATAAAATTGTACCTATTTTCCTTATAGTTTTTTTTTTCAAAAGTTCGCTCAAAAGACTACACCGTAATATTATATGGTACAACTTTATAAACAGTAATAAAACTTTAGGACAGCGGTTCTGAAACTTTTTGATGGCAGAACCCGATTGACATTTTTGACGGACCGGCATGCACCCCCAGAAAAGTCTGGTGGAAATTATTGTCTCCATGCTGTTATCAGATGGCATTTTTAAGGTCTGACAGCATTTGCACCTGAGTTTGCAGAGATTGTAGAGCATTGACCACAAATACTTTAAAGATGTAGCCGCAGTCTGGAAATCTTGCTGGAAGGTGGCCATCCGAGAATTGAACATCTGTGTAATCTCCTCAATGGATTGTTTGATTGACTCCACAGTGAGAAACAAAAATATGAAGTAAAATGTGCAATTTCAGCAAAGTAGTGAAAGTGAGAGTGAAGATTGAAGTGCAATATTACTACAGCGTAAAGTATTAGAGGAAATTTAATATACTTACTGGTAGGTAAAGACTAGGTACTTATTTAATACATAATAGGCACTCAAAAAATGTATTTAATTGTTAATTTTAAATAACGAGCAATATAAAGTATGTCTTGACTTTTTTACACACCTACCCGAAAAAAAAGAACCCCTTTTTTTGATTTTGAAATTTGATTGTTTGCATAATAATATGTTATGACTAATTTTATGAACATTGCAATTATGTCACAAGAGGCATTCCAAAACGCACGGTTCCCATGAGGTATCCTCTGCTTACAAAGCAAGATTCAGTCTAAAATAAACTGTTCAATTCCATTTCCAATGCAGATCTTTTCAAATCCACTGGGGATCCGGCGATGTAAAAGTTAGGGTAGAATTGAACTCTGAGCCTATACGAAAGCTTTAGCTTTTGTATGACCTGAATAGGCACATATAGGCCGTTTGTCCACCGTCACCGTCAACGGGACGTCAGCGACAAAAATTCAAATAAAATGCCGAACCAATGGCACGCGTGCCACCAGTGGCACGTCACTTAAAGGAGTGACAAAATTGTATGGAGGCGGATTTTTGCGATGAGCCCCGGCACGGCCCGTCTGAGTGTGCTCACTCCTTTATGGAGCACGCTACTGGTTACAAAACCAGTAGGTACAGACAATTGTTATTTTACCATCAATGAAGGTTATAGATAATGTGACCATTTTTTTTATCAGAGCGGGACATCTACGGATACCCCCCCCAATGAATTTTATTTTCATTTTATTACAATGTATTAATGATAAAAGTGTAGAGGTACTTAAATACAACTGTTTTTTTTATGAAATAGGGGGCAAACGAGCAAACGGGTCACATGATGGAAAGCAACTTCCGTCGCCCATGGTAGGGGATTGTTTGAGTATTTTGTGAATGTCTAGTGCCTATCTGTATAAGCAAAATATGGCAGAATAACCCCTTTTTTTGTTGAATGGTAGTGTGTTATTTCCAGGCATTACACAGGCATAATACTTTTTAATTGTCGTTTGGTCTGTTTGCAAAAGCGGGACAATTTCGGCCTCGCAGGACAGACTGCCTGAAAGCGGGACGTATGGTCACGTTAGTTATAGATCCACCTCTGCATAGTAAGCTAGTAAGTATTGTAAGCTAAATAATCACAAAAAATAATTAATGCCACACTTACGACTTCTTCAGAAAGATTTTTTCAGAATAGGGCACGTTAAATACGAAAAGGTTCGCCATTTTATTAGGGGGGGGGGGGGGGGGGGGGAGGGGGCTCCCATACAAAAAACACAATTTTTAGCCTATTTTTGCTCCATAACGGTATGGAACCTTTCGGGCGCGAGTCCGACTCGCACTTGGCCGATTATTTTGCTCTATGCCACTAAAAATGGCGGCGGCATGGTTCGCTAGACAAATGTAGGTAGGAAATGAAACCTATAGAGCAGGGGTTCCCAAACTGTGCGCCGTGGAAAGGCAAGAGGGGCGCCGTGAGTCATCCACCATCATTATAAAATTTAATTAATAATATTAATTATGTAAAGCAGGTAGATGATTAAATATTTGTTTATTACTTACTATTTACCTGCTTAATCTAACTATAATCATGAAATGCATTTATTTATGTATCTTTTTCTAATAGCTAGGTAGAGTCCCTACTCTACTAAACACGTAAAATATTTTGTAACGGCGAGGGCGCCGTTTTTACGTGTAAGTGCAGATTGAAAAAGATTGGGAACCCCTGCTACAGAGTATATGCTATAGCCTAGGTTTTAAGTAGCATTTTATTTGAATTTTGTATGGTCCCGTTGACGGCGGCGGTGGACAAAATATAATATAGGCAATAGGCTTGAACTTTAACATAGCAAGTCAATTTGTAACATCAATGTACGATATATTGAACGTAGTGTAAAATGTACTTTAATTTACATTTAAATTATTAACAGTTACGACTTACGGCCGTTCCCAATATTTGATCTATCTCTGGTTTTGCCCTACTAGAGATAGGAATAACTCACATTAGACATTAGAGACATATTTTATATCAATTGTGAGCTATTCCTATCTCTAGTAGGGCAAAACCAGAGATAGATCAAATATTGGGAATGGCCGTTAGGGGACAGTTACGCACTCAGAGACATAAAATAAAGATTAAATCTTCAATTTCACGTGTATGGGCCTTATGTCGTGGTAACAGGACAGCTGATTTATCCTGAAAAAAAAAAGTTCCCGCGCTTAATTAATATGAAATTAAAAACGTTCTTTTTAAATCACAATAATTGTTATTAAGTCAGAAGACAATATAGCTCATAATAAATTAATAATATTTAATTACTTTGAAAATCATAATATTTTTATTACATATTATTTGCAATTTCTTTGTAATGAATATAGTGAATGTTTTTGTAATGAAATACAATATTATGTACTTAATGAAATACTTTATATTAATTGTAGGTTTGGTATTGATATATTGATCATTAGTTGTTTGATTGCAGTACTAATTATATGACATTACTCAGCTAACATAGCATTAGGCGAAGTGTTAGTGTTAGATTAACAATATATATTACTGTTATTGATCACTAGATCAGTTCATTGACAGATCAAACCATTAATTTGGCCTTTATTTCCGAACTAGATGACGCCCGCAACTCCATTGCATCATAGACCTTAGTCTAGTCATTCCTTAGAATGTCTGCGGGGCTAAAATGGTCGCTTTGAAGAATCATATTATGAATCATAGTATGATTCATTCCCTGCTTGCAATTCATGTCTGGTAATTCGTACTAATTTGATTTTTTTTAATGAAATAAGGGGGCAAACGAGCAAACGGGTCACCTGATGGAAAGCAACTTCCGTCGCCCATGGACACTCGCAGTATCAGAAGAGTTGCAGGTGCGTTGCCGTCCTTTTAAGAGGGAAAAGGGTAATAGGGGAGGGTAGGGATGGGAAGGGAAGGGAATAGGGGAGGGTAGGGAAGGGAATAGGGTAGGGGATTGGGCCTCCGGTAAACTCACTCACTCGGTGAAACACAGCGCAAGCGCTGTTTCACGCCGGTTTTCTGTGAGAACGTGGTATTTATCCGGTCGAGCCGGCCCATTCGTGCCGAAGCATGGCTCTCCCACGTGTAAACATTTTGTCAGTTTGACAGTTTTGACAATTCATTTGCTGAATTGATTGAGGGGAATTGCTAAATGTGACCATTTTAGCCCCTTCTTTGATTGCACCACATTTTTATCGCGCGAAAACCATTATAGTAAGTTCCCTAGAACATTTTTTTTGACCTATCTACTTGACTTTGACTATCAATTTCAATCAGATTTTTCGTGAGTGGCTTCATTTTGATAAGACGAACAATAATTTTCTCTACGAAAATTGTCGAAAGTGGCAGCTAACAGAGATAGAAAGGATTAAATATTTCGATTTGTCGATGGTCATATTATATTAATATGGATTGTTCTTTTTGTAGGCCAATGTTACATGATGTTACTGTTAAATTATAGAGGAATAACAGTTATTAACCTATCAATATACAAAAAATCTGCTGGTTAGGGTTCCGTAGTCAACGAGGACTTGTTGATAGTAGGTAATAAGTAATAATGTATGGATAACACATTTTGTAATAGATTTTTTTTGCATCACGATTCACGGGCGATATCTCTATTACCATTTCCGTATTTAAGTTGAAATATGATGGGTTTTATGATATCCCAACTAGGGTAAACACTTGGGTCCGAGGGTAGTAATAAAACAAACAGTTTACGCGCCCCCTTCAAACAAAGGATTCGTTTCGATGGTGATTCGATTATTACATTTGAAATTTAGGGTTGTCTCTGTCTGTTTAACGCTACAAATCCCGAATTTTCGTTGCAAAGGCTCTAATTTTCATTGAAGTGTCAGAGCCAATCAGTGACACAGCTAACTAACCGGTGGTAGGCGCCAGTAGCATCAACGTTCAGAAAGTGTTCGAAAAAACCTTATTTTGAATAATTTTTTTTGACTTTGACTTTGACTTTAAGGACCCGAGTACACAATGGCCCATGATGGCTCACTACAGGCGCCATTGTGTATAGTGGTTAATGGTATATAATGGCGGACAGTTGTCAATCGTGGTGCGCCATCGGGGAGTTGTCGGTTTTTTTACCACACCTTGTGGCAAAGCGTGGCCTGTGATGCTTATACAATATTATGCTATTGTTTAGTTCGTAAAGGTGCCTCTTCACAATGGTCCATGCTAAAGGCCATCGCCATCGCAAGGGCCGAAAACCATGGCACATGGGTCGCAACCCTTATCACCTCACCGCATACTCACCAGTACCGCTCAGAAATAACGACTGCATAGTACTCAGAGTTATTTTCAGACATAGTAACAGCCTTTATGCGATATTTACGTTGGTTTTTTTGTACCTTTGCATTGCACCCGTTAATTTTCTTCATGGGCTTGTGTCTATGTGTAGAGTCTTTAAAGTACGACTCAGTTACTCTTTCGTAATATGGTATTTCGATGCAACATTAAGTGAATACTACCATCTTTTGAAAGAAGTTACCTAACAGTAACTTAAAAACTAATGTTTTTTATTTCATTTGACATAATATTGTGGCCGTTTTACGTCCTAAGATGAAACAGATTATAAAATACATGTCTGAAAAAGGCCATTTTATGTCTGTTGGTAAAGCGGGCAATAGGAATTGGAAAAGTTTTAAAAATGTTTCCCAAACATACTTTATCTCTTGAGGAAAGTGGCTTAAATATCTAAATAACAATACTGTCATGACTCATGACATTATTATAATATCACCACATTGTAAATTTATTGCGAGTCCCCCGAACTCGCAATAAATTTACAACAGCGAAGAGGGAGGCTTTGCCGCGAATTTTTGCTATATTTTTTCCTCGTTTTTCTAAATGAAGACGACGTCGTCTTAATTGGTTTTTATTTTTTGATTGACGTATTTATTTGCCTTTTTTGGGGAAAATCCTCGAGTGGCAACCCTATTCGAACGTATGGACCGCTATAAATTCTGAAAATCCCAACGCCGAAGCAAAGCTAAAGGCTAATAAATTTAGATAAGTTTATAGTTTGTCCATGATAACTTTAAATAGTAAACGAATTGTCTATTAAGACTATTACAAGCATTCTATCTAATACAATAAACATCCGTACTAATAATATTATTTTTAATTTGAAAGTATACCTTTCTATCGGTATATCTTTTTATTTTATTTCACGGAGGCTGTATTTCTGTATGCCCATATACCTATGACACCTTACCGCTAAACTGATTTTGATGAAAATTTTTGTCAAGCGAATTTGGTACTTGGGACATAGGATAATATTTTTAACCCAGTTATAAGTACATGTATCATACTCGGGCATTTTTCCTTACAATAAAGTTGCGAACAACATCTGAACATTATTTAAATATGAAACATTATTGCATTAGTAGAATATTAACTTTTTTCGACTCCAAAAACTACAATTTTATTTAAACTATAATTATTAACGAGATAATAGATATTCACAACAATGAAATTATGTACACATAATAATTTAATTGGATATTTTAATTCATTACATTATAATCTCAGTTATTATCAAGATATCCTTGCGAAAATGCAACAAAAACACGCAAAACACGTTTTACTATCAAGATATTAACGTGGGAGAGCCATGCTTCGGCACGAATAGGCCGGCTCGACCGGAGAAATACCACGTTCTCACAGAAAACCGGCGTGAAACAGTGCTTGCGCTGTGTTTCGCCGAGTGAGTGAGTTTACCGGAGGCCCAATTCCCTTCCCTATCCTCCCCTTTTCCCTTCCCTTCCCATCCCTACCCTCCCCTATTATTCTATTCCCTCTTAAAAGGCCGGCAACGCACCTGCAGCTCTTCTGATGCTGCGAGTGTCCATGGGCGACGGAAGTTGCTTTCCATCAGGTGACCCGTTTGCTCGTTCGCCCCTTATTTCACAAAAAAAAAAACAAACGAGAAATGACCAAAAGTGTTCCGCTGTTTTAGTGAACATATTTCATTGGTAATTGAACTTTCAAACAACATAGTTATTATACAGAGGAGTAAACATAGTTATTAAGAGGATTCCACACCGCCGTTTTTCCGTACAAACGCTGTCCCCTGTTTCCTCCCTGGATGATGCTAGTAGAGTTATAATATTTTTCCTGAATATCTACTAATACAATGTCCCTATGTTTTCTGTTTTTTTCATAATTTAATTATTAAATAAGATATGAACATTCAAAAACCCAAAAAAATGCCCAGATTTTCCGCTGTGTTCAAACATCCAGAAAACAGATTTGGCTAGATTATATAAAAAAAACTAAAACAACATAGGAACACAGCTCAAGCCTTTTTTTAATGTTTAATGAAAAAAGTAATTAAATCGGTTAAGTTTTGGAGAAGGAATCAGGGGACAACGAATCGTTGATTTTCTGCAGTTGTTTCTATCGCGTTCTGCGGTATAAGGCTTGAGGTAAGGGAGACAGCAGCTATAGATATTACATGTACTTTTTTGTCATTTCTCTAGCCCCTGGTGTATCCTCTTAACGCTGTGTATCTTCCTTGTTTGTTCTATAGATATTATGTTGCTCGCATCTGTCTGTAGACCTTTATTCGGTTATCTTATGGAAACCGTACATTTTCCGCGATAAAAACTATTTTACGTGCTTCCTCGAGATTTAGTGAAGCCACTTAATTTTTTTTACTTACAAGTAGGAGCCGTCTATGGGCTGTTTGCCCATATAATTTTTTGTTATCTTTTTTTTTCTAATAATTTTATTCAAGCAGTTATGTGGTTTAAAAGTTTGAACTATAATATACAGATCCCATCATAAGGATCTCCAAAGCTATAGCCTGTATCATGTCACCATATTTTAATCCATAACCATCCATCCATTAATGCCTGCTTTCGGAGGTTTTCGCTAACGTCAATTCTAGAATGCAACAATTTTGTAGAATAGATAATCTCCCGCCAGAAACACATAATTGGAGCATTAAGATGTTTTAGCAAGATCTACAAGTACTCAGTCCATCATCCAACATTTACATTTGTAAAATTAATAAATAACAAGCGAAATAAAAGGCCTCCGAACCACTCAGTGTCGGAATGAACCCCATTTTGTACACTTAAGACCCGCCTTTTTATTTCAAACATCGAAATCATTTCAGTTAGGGTGGTATTACACTGTCAAAGGTATAGCAACCATTAGAATTCAGATCAAAGAAAATGGACGATTTCATCTAAACTTTCTTGTGAAATAAACAAAGAAAAGAAAAGAGATAGGTACAGATAGAAAACGTAAGTGGGAAACGGATCTAAAAAAGAAATTTGAAAAAGTATAGTAGATGTCCAAGATGCTTGAATACATTTGGAACGAAGTTCCTTATCACGCTTTCGGCGTAAAGGAGGCTAGACAGAACGATTTTAATAATTGACCTCGACACTTTTTTATAAGTACCTTCAGGGGCAAAGGGCGCTGATAGTATTCCAGTGCGTCAACTACATGGCGTTTTTTGAAAAAAAAAAACAGCGACGCGTTGTTACTATTCCTGGGCGTCAACAGATGGCGTTTTTTTAATATTTTTTTTTGAGTGTATAATGTGTATACACTATCCCTTCAAAAACATCCTGTAAAAAAATCAAGTCTCGCAACTCAGTTTTTATACCGTAAAAATTTATGAGATCCATGCAATACCAAGTCGATTAATTTATTCAGTCCCTACCCCTAGGTAGACCTTCTATCTCAAGTTATTACGTAAGTTATTATCATATCAATATTAAAAATCTTTTACATTTTAAATAACATATCTACAACTATTACTCCTTCGAATAAACGTACGGAAATATCGATGGTACCGGTACAATGATTCATAAATTGCAATTAATGTAACTTTGTAATCTTATACATGTATATGGGATTACAAAGTTATTCACGAAGTTAGAGAAAGAAGAAGAAAACTGGACAGTAATATTATGAAATGTTTATTAGGTTTTCCCTTAATTAAGACCCTAAACACTAGCTAGATATCTCTCTACCGACGATAAACCGGAGATAATTGATACGGGTACGGGTACAATGATTCATAAACCGCAAATGTAACTTTGTAATTCTATACATTTATATTGGATTACAAAGTTATTTACGAAGTTAGTGTATCTAGAAAACTGGACCGAAATTTTGAAATATTTGAATTTTTCCTTGATTAAGACACTAAACACTAATTATATTCTAAATTTGAAGGTTCTATGTCTGCTAGAAGTGCCTTAGACTTTTGGTGATCGGTCAGTCAGTCAGTCAGTGACAAAATTAAGAAACTTTAACAAGTTAAAGTTCTTAAACTACTGGTGCAAATTGAATAAAATTTTAAATATACCGTGTTTATACAATGCTTGCTTAGCAACTGAAAATTCAGGCTTGTTGGTTTATCCACAATGAAGTTATAGGGGGTCAAAAAGAGCCTGAATTGCTTCGAGAAAAGGATAGTACGGCCGTGTCGCTTTTTGCTCGACTTGGAGGGGGCACTGCCGTGCTCCCAGATATAGGTTTTTTGAACATCAGAAACTTCGTTCCATTCGATTCGTCCCTTGACACTTCTCAAGTTTTTTTTTATATTTTTTCCCTATCCTATTTGTTTGTCTTATGAAAAATCTTATATTATTTGTTTCATGTTTTTTTGTTTGTATTAAAACGAAATCGGATCAAGTTATGTAGGAACAGTCAACATCAGATTCGACCATTCTACTACTTTCGCTGATATTCATATTAATATTAAAAATGCGAAAGTGTGTCTTGTACGTCCGTCACCTCTTCACGCCCAAACTGCTGATCCAATTGCTGAAATTTGGCATGGAGATACTTTGAGTCCCGGAAAAGGACATAGAATACTTTTTATTCCGGAAAAATGTACGGTTCCTACGCGATAAACGAGTTTTGGCGCAACGGAGTTGCGGGCGTCATCTAGTAATTAATAAAAAACGCCAACTTATACGATCTATTACGAAAAGTGTGTTCCTGTATATAAAGCCGAATGTAGCTAAATTACGATCTTGTCATTTATTGTATACCGAGTGAATATTGGCCCATCATTTCGTACAAGTGTAGAACCACCGTAAATGCGTACCGAGAACGGAACATAATTATATTACGTCGACATTTAAAGGGAAAGGTTTGTTCGAAAGATTTGTGAAAGTATTAAAGTGCTCGGGAGCAAGTTCTGTGTGCTCTTTGAAACTTGAATGTTTTCAGAATAACATGGTTATGTGATCACTTTAAAATATAGAGTACTTTAATATTACAGAGAGGTTTAGTGGTTAAGTTTTTGGTAATATGATTATAGTAGACCAGATGATGCCTGCAACGCCGTTGCGCCAAAATTCGCTTACCGCGCGGGAACCGTTCTTTTCAACGGGATAAAAATCCTAAATCCTATGTCCTT